>NW_028238198.1:65677318-66349483 GCF_041429995.1 Eschscholzia californica | reverse complement strand
CTTTATTTTGTCAATTTCTCTCTCCGACTTTCTCTCTCTACAGGCATTCTCTCTCTATCATTCTCCCCTCTCTACCCGCCACCACCACCATCTTCTCTCCATCATATCATCTCTATCGACCGATTCTTCTTTCAAGAACAAATCAACGTCATAAGAGAGGTTCGATTTCTTAATCTTTCAAATCCAATTCTTGATTGAAGAAATTAGGTGGTTCAAAGAATTTGGGAATTTTGATGGTCTGATGAGATTAAGTTTTAGGGTTTTCTGGTTTGAGATAATTGATTAATTTGGTAAATATCAAAGCAAGTAACAGTTAGAGATCAAATACTCCAAGAAGAACACATCAGAAACTCATGAAAGAAAGAAAACCCAAATCAGAAACTCATGAAACCACCATGAAATAGTTCTATACATCTGATTTTTTTTTTGAGATTACCAAAGGTTTCAAGAAATATATTCATCAATTAGGTAGAGAATTAACATGCCCAAAATTGAAGTGTTTGAAGATAAGAAAACAATCCAAATCCACAATAATTAAGACATGCCTTGGCAGAATACTCCGAGAGATGCCCATACTCATTCAATCTTAGCTGGTCGATTCTCATCAAGAGCTGTAGCTCGAAGAAATTCCTTTTGAGCATGAAGTCTAGCAAGAGATCTTGACCTTCCTAAACTTCCTTCTTGATTTGGAGATTTAACAAGAACTCATATGATCAACTGAGTTAATAACACCAGATCTAGCGTTATATGTTTTGGTTGAGGTTTGAATTGGTGATATAAAGAGTTCTTCTTCTTCTTCATCATCAACTGGTTCAGATTTTTGAAGCATAAGTTTATGATCAGAACCTTTGTTCATCGGATTAACATCTTCATTACCGATGAGTTTTTGAAGTAATTGATATTTCTCGAGTTTCGACATAAATTCCTCATTGAAGTAGTTCAAATGTAAATCCCACTATTGATGAACCACCATTTTCATTTGATTTTTTCTCAAGTTTATAGTAGTTGAAGTCGTGGTGTTGTGTACTTTCATGGCGGATGAATGGAGAAGACAGATAACTATGAAATCACCAAGGATAATCTCCTTCCATTTCTCAAAATCACAAACCCTAACTGAAATTGGAAGAAAGATGAAACCTAGAGAGAGAGAGAAAGGAAGATTGAGGAGGAGTTATAGTTTTGTTTTTTACTATTTTGTGTTGGTGGCAACGACCTTTTCTGATTTCGAATTTTGGTCAGGAG
The DNA here is from genome assembly GCF_041429995.1 of Eschscholzia californica. Lineage (NCBI taxonomy): Eukaryota > Viridiplantae > Streptophyta > Magnoliopsida > Ranunculales > Papaveraceae > Eschscholzia > Eschscholzia californica. Next base: position 66,348,241 of record NW_028238198.1, on the reverse strand, counting down.
TGGTGATGGTGGTGGTGGATAAAGATGGTGGTGATGATAGTGATGGTGGTAGAGATGGAAGACCTAAGGAGAGAAATGGAAAAGAGAGAGAAAGGGAAGAGATAGAAATTGCCGTATGGAGAGAGAAAGAGAGAGGAATTGAGGAAATAAAGATTTAAAAAGAAAAAGGAAGAAATTCAGGAAAATAATAAAAAGAAACAACAAAAATATTTACAAAAATTCCATAAGGGTAAAATGGGTATGTTTAAGAAATATTGGGGGCCAAAACGAACTGCCGAACACAATTGGGGGCCAAAACGAACTGCCGGACACTTATTGGGGCCAAAACGGCGAGTTGGTCACAAATCGGGGGCCAAAACGGAATTAACCCATATTTTTTTCCCTCTCTAATCTCTCTCTCTCTCTCTCTCTCCAAACAGCAAACTTCGACCAGCAATATTAGTTCATCATGTTCCATGGTAGCCGCCAAAACCCTCACCCCCACCACAACTCTCACCTTCACAACCTGAACTATGATTCCAAAGAACCCTCCTGGTAACTCTTGGTCGAGGGTTTTATGAGCCAAAATTTTGATGCAAAATCCAATTATTAGTATTGTCGCTGGCGGTGGTACCTTGATCTTTCATGGATGAACTGCTTTTGGACTCTCATGGTAGTGTTAGGATCCATGTTCACTTTTTTGAGTGAAAACCTTAAACTAGAAATCAGGTTTAGACCAAGGTATTATTGAGTGTTAATCTCGCATTTGATGCTAAAAACATATTATTTGTGTAGAATTTCCCCCCCCCCCCCCCCCCCCCCCCCCCTACCCAACATCCATTTTCTTGGTTACATGATAGTAATGATGAAGCTACGTACCAATATCATCAACATGCAAGATGTATCCATCTTTTTCATGAATTTCCTGGAGATTTGACCACAATATTTTACGGTGGCTTATTAATTTCCTTTAGCACCTTCAAATGTTGGATGTTTCCTATCTGGAGATTTGAAATTGTCATCTTTACTCTCTTCATTGGGAGGAAGAGGATAGATTGCCGGTCATAGAAGATGTAGAAGGAAAAAGAGAAAAAGAAAAACAAAATCAGTCAAAATGGACGAAGGGGTATCAAACAAGACCTTCAAGGTCTAGTTTTTCCGACGAAGGGGCTTCTCTCCTTCGCCGGAGTCATGGGAGAGAGCAGAGAGAGAGATTAGAGAGAGAGAGGGTGATTAGTTAGAGAGAGAGAACATGATAGAGAAGAAAGAGGAAGAAGAGGAGAGGCAAATAAAGTTTTTTTTTTTTATATCTGAAGGTCGCCGACCGAAAATTGGTCGGCGGCGACCTCCGCCGGTAGATACGATGAGGTGGCGAGAGAATGAGGTGTCAGAGAGAGGTGATGAATAGTTAACGGACATATAACAGTAACTGAAAAAGGAAGTCATCTGGATATTTTCGATAAAGTAAGGGGCTAGGCAGAAAACTGGTCATAAAGTTAGAGGCTATTTGCGAAATAACTCTATAGATAAAAGGGAGATTAGACACGTAGTGGACTAACTTTTGATTTCATATTATATTTGGTCTCTGAACGCATTGACCCAACGATTTTAGACACTAAAGTTATTCCTTTAGGGTCCGTTTGATACGTGAGAAATGATGAGTAAGAAATGATGAGTAAGAAATCATGAGTAAGAAAGTCATTTGCTTTCACATGTGAATTGAGTTTTTTGATGTTTGATAGGAGTGTAAGAAAACCATGGGAGTGCCTTTAGAATTAGGATTGTAAGTGCGAGTTTCATAAATTTAGGGGTTCATTGGAAGTGCCTTTAGAATTTCGGTCATCATCTACCCTAAAAATGGAAGTGCCTTTAGAATTTTAGAGGTGCCTTTAGAATTTTGGAGGTGCCTCTAGAATTTAGTGCATTGTTACTTTTGGAAGTGCCTTTAGAATTTCGGCCATCATCTTCCATAAAATGGATGTGCCTTTAGAATTTTATGGAGGTGCCTTTAGAATTTTATGGAGGTGGTCTACAATTTAGTGCATTGTTACTTTTTGGAGGTGCCTTTAGAATTTCGGTCATCATCTTTCCTAATATTGAGGTGCCTTTAGAATTTTATGGAGGAGAGGGTGAGAAATCAGTTTTTCCACCTTTTAGGTGGGAAAAAAAAATTAGACTATTTGCCCACTTTTTTTTCTTAAGAAATCGATTTTCTTACTCATAGTGGCCAATCAAACGGCGGAAAACTGATTTTCTTAAGAAAACATTTGCACACGTATCAAGCGGATCCTTACTATTTAATCATGTGTTAGAAAAGAATTCCTTAAAATTAGTGAACCACATTCAATAAATGAAACTTGATAGTTGACATCAAACACCTTCTTGATAAATAATTTAGTCTTTGAAAAGGAGTCAAGTACTTTTCATTCTTTGGAATAATTGAATTCGTTCGCTCTTTAATACGTATGAAATATGTTCATATATGTTATTAAAGATTTTGATCGCGATCATACTAATTATCCTATGTTTCATCATGTATACTCTCTATAATCTAGTTAAATAAATCTAAGTTCACCTCTCCTGGATTTCAGAATAGATGCATGAATTTCAAAGTAAATACATGGATTTCAGAGTAGATGCAGTACGAACTATAGTGCTTTTAGCCATTATTGGGAGACCAATAACAGGAGGCCTTGATAATAATACTTGAAGGGGCCTTTAAAACTCCCTTTTAAGAGCAAGTCCAACTTAGGACTGGAGGGGTTGTTAATTTGAATTAACAGCCCCTCCCCCAGGTCCAACCTAAAGCGGTTAGGGCTGAGCCCCAACCTGGGGGTTCAGCCAGCCCTTAATTAAGGGCCGGCTGAGGGCTCCAAGTGGCCGTTGGGGAGGTCCCCAACGGTCATATTGGACCCGTCATCCAGCCGTTGGATGTGATCTAATGGTGGCTGTTGGATCACATCCAATGGTCCAAATTTTTTTATTTAAATAAATATTGTTAGAAAAAAATAATTACTTTTTTATAAAGCTAGATTACTACTAAATGATTAAAATGCATTAATAATCCATTTTTTAAAAATCTAACAAAAACTTACACATTAATTTTTTTTTTTTTTTAAATCTAACAAAAACCCACACATTTTTTAAAATCTAACGTGTCGGTTCCCGAATAATTTTCCAACCTTAGAAAAAAAATATTATTTCGAAAATAGTTCAAACAAGTATTTCGAACATACACAGAATCACACACGTTCTTCTCACACCCACAGAAAATCTACACACGCGTTTTCCATATGCACATATTTAAGGCTTCAAGAGAGGCTGAGGTTGGAGCTGAATTTTAGGGCCTGAGCTGAGGCTGTAAATTTTGGGTGAAAAAGTGATTTTTAGGGCCTGAGACAGGCTGAGGTTGGACTTGCTCTAACATCCCATACTTTCAAACGCAAAAATATGTATCAATGACAAACACCAAGTTCAAGATGAACTAATAATTAAAGAGAAGGCCACCAACCACTGGTAGCCTAGTTAGTCAGTGCATATACTCTGCAATGCAGAGGTCCCAGGTTCGATCATATAGAAGTGCAAATCCAGGAATATTGAATTTGGGTATAAATAAGGTGTCCAAAAATATAAACTTACTAAAAAAATAGAAATAAAATTAGATTAAATTTAAACTAAGTCCCCGGCAGCGGCGCCAAAAACTTGATGGTCCTAAAAAGTTACCTAGATAGGTTTCCACCCGCAAGTATACGGGCGTCAAGTAATAGTTCCGGTAAGACCGGTTCGTTCCTCAGAGACTAAGTTAAACTAATTCTAACCTTAAAACTATTGAGATTCAAAATTGGTTTTGATGGTGATAAAATAGAATTATAATATAAAACTCAAGAAAAATAAATAAATAAATAAATATTTCGATATTCAGAGAAAGGGAACCTAGGGTTTTCGAATCCGTTTTCCTAACAATTCTAAAGACAAATTTATTTTGGTCTAATTTGATAGTTCTTTGTATAACTCAGGTTTTTAGTCCATGAACGGTCTAAATAAACCCGGAAAATATTATCGTTAAAACAAAAATAACTGTAATAAATTTATTATTAGAATAGTCATTTAAACTTCGTCTAAAACCCTAGATATAAAGGATTTAGCTACTCATGCTAGAAACGATAAATATTTGAAGTAATGGAAGAAAAATAAGAAAGAAACTTACTTTTCTGCGCTTCGAAAACCAAACAGACCCTTAAGGAATGGATTTCCTTCTGTTTTTCCTGGAAATCTGCCAAACGCACCCTCTGGGAAAACGATTTTCTCGTCTTCCCGGAAATATTTTCCTCTCTGGAAAATTATCTTCTCATCTTCTTCAACTCTGTTTTCTCACTCCAACCTCCTGTTTCTCTCACTTTAATCTCTCTATCTTTGTTATTTCTTGCTTTCTCACTAAACAGGAAACACGAAAATAAAGAGAATCGAAAATCAAATTAATTTGAAGAAGAAACTGAGTTTCTGTTCTTTTCTCTCTCTACAATAATTCTCCTCTTAATCTCTCTGTATCTCTCTCTATCTCTCACTAATAGAAAGATTATAAACAGGAAAGAAAAACAGAAAAACCTCTCTCTCTCTTCTGTTCTATCTCTCTCTTAAACCCGAGCTTAATCTCTCTGTTTCTCTCTCTCTCTCTAACTTTTCTCCTTTTCTCTTCTGTTCTCTGAAAACCCGATCCCCTTCATTCTCTGTTTCTCCTCTGTTTTATAGAAGCCTCACCCCATCAAATGTCGGCCAAAACAGGTATGATTTCTTCCTCCAAATCCGGATCCGAGATAAGCTTGAATTCGAATCCCATTCTCTCTCTCGGTCTTATCTCCTTTTTTGTTCTGTTTTGATTCTCAAATCTTATCAACCCCATCATCATCTCTGTTTTACTTGCCCACGAGAGAAAGAAGAGGAGAGAATCTTCATCTCCTTCTCTCTCGGGTTTAATCAACAGAATCCTTGAATTTGAATTTGAGAAAGGATAAGGGAGGGAGAGAGATCATCACGTACTGCTGGTTGCTAGGCGACATATTCAGTGTGTTGCGGCCGGCTGAATCTGGTATGACACAACTCCTCTGATTAGAACATGTGGACGGAGAGTGTATAGGCCGTTGGATCTGGCAATGCGAGCACGGGAGTATGGAAGTATCTTGCTCCGGGTTACACAGAGTGAGCATCTTAGGAGTGATCCCGAATATAGCTTGCGTGACCACCAGTATACCGAAATATTCTCCCTCACTATCAGCTTACACGCCACGTGTCCCCTAGGTGATTTGGTCAAATGGTTCTGACCCAAACTTTGACTTTGAATATTTTCCTCAACCGGACTCCGATTCGACTTCCGTCTTCGCCCACGGACTCGTCATGGACCCCTCTTCTCATCCGAGCATTAATCTTGACCAAGAAGTCAGAATCAACAAATGACTAAAATGCCCCTAGTCTGTATTCTTTCCGACTTTATCCGTTTTGCACGCGTAACTCTGTAAAAAGGTACCTGAACATAAAAGAGAGTAATTCGTGAGAGTAACTGCTCTAGAGAGACTAACTCGTCTAAATTAAGAGACTCAGATGGGACATTTCCATGTCTCATCAAAGTGCAAATCCAGGAATATTGAATTTGGGTATAAATAAAGTAGCTTATGTAGGCCTTATCCATTTCATTCGTCAGACTATAGGCTATTTAATTCCCCGGGATTTAGGCTCAGTAGTATTTTGGCAGTTATCGTGCTTATCACATCGTCTCGATGTATCAATGCCTTTGTAAACGACTATCGTATATCGTAGTTAATTTTTCAAAAAAGAAAGAATTAAAGAGAAAAAAACTGAACCTCCATGACATGAAAATTCAGAGGTTGAGAGGGATTTGAACATAACCATGGGCCATAACTCATGACAACTCAAATCCACATTCACCATTGTCTTCATCTCAGAACTCAGGTGCTATCCCAAACAGAATGGCCGTCCCATGGCTTATGCTTTTACATAAGATACAATATCAATATCTAAACAAGCATTTATAAAAGAAAGAATTTAATCAGTTAGAGTATCGACAAACATTGAGATTAGAGAAAAAATTACTTAAACATAATAGAGCTTCAACAATCAAATCAGGAGCTATAACACTAACACTGACAATTTCCTTCAATTCCCACCGTTATGGAGCATAGGTTGAGTTTTAAGAAAAGGATTCAAAACATTACAGAGCTTCAACAATCAATCATGAAAGTATGGGTATTTTCGACCGCCTCTATAATGAGTGCCGATGAAATACGACTGGTCACTAGTCCCCAGTTGGCCGCCTACTCCTGATTTCCGATTTTTCCCCCATCACTTACACATATTTCTACCATGATTGTCGCCCAAACCCCTTAGTACTAAAGTTAGATGCTAATACAATATTTAATTTTTCTTCAGACTCTAATAAAATATCTTTAATGTTGTGTTAATGGAGGAAGAAGATTTCTTTAAATGCCGTCTATGGTGCATAAAGAATAATTTTCAGAACGCTCATTCGAGCAAAAGCAGATGTATATGGAAGAACCAGAAAACGAACTTATTTTTGCCCACCAAAACTCTTTTTTATGGAAATAAACTCAACTCTTTCATGCTAGTAACAAGTCTAAATGGATTCATCACATATCTTTGAATTGATATGTTAGATACAGATGGATCCTATATTGTATTGTAAATTACCCCTCTTTTATTTTGTCAATCGATGTTTCTTTTTATCCATTCTTTTCCTGCTTGATGATCAAATTATTGGATCTCTTATAACTATAATATAAGATCCAATTTCTCTCGGGTTTTGCCACTCATCAAAATAAATTCTGAGTCCATATTTCTTTTTGTACGTTTTCTGAGGTATATTTTTTTTGGCCCAAAAATAATCTTGATCAAACATTGCTCACTAATCTTCATCTTCTCTATCACCTTCACCACCACGACTTATCTTCATCTTCTCTATCACCTTCACCACCACGACTTCTCACCACTACCATTCAAAACACCATTGCACCCCTTATTTCCTCTCTCTCTCACTCACTGTTACACTCTCTCTCACTATTTCTCTCTCCTCCCTTTTTTTCTTGCTCCATCTCTCACTATTTATATCTCTAGGTCAATTTTCTCTCTCTCACTCGGCATTTCTCTATGGAATTTTTGGGTGTATGGCCCAAAAAAGTGGCCCTAATAGGACTTTTAGTCCTCCCTAATCCCATAAAGGGTATAAAAACCAAAATAATCCTAGAAATAGATATCTAATCCTTTTGGTTCAATCTAGAGAGCAATCACAAATCCCTAGAATAATTATAATTTATTAATACCCATAGTAACCTTTCTTAAATATCTAAACAGTTATAAGATCACAATTCGTTAAGATATTTTCCATTTTTATCTCACTTTCTCTCTCTCCAATCACGTTTTATATTAAGCAATCGTGATCTTATCATAATAAGCAAGTTTTGTAACTGAAATCAAAAAAGTTCATAATCATCGTTTCACTCCCTCTCCTATCATCTGTTTCGAACGTAAATCCTCCATTAAACTCCATTAAAACAAAATCATTTTGAGTTGCAGCAATCATAATCACCATTCTTTATCAGGTAAAACATTCATATGATTATAACTTTCTTTGAATTTGTTTTAGTTTATCAAGATGTTGATTTACAATCTACATCTTCCATTAATGCAAAGGAATTGTTAAAATTTCATTACAGCTAATCAAAGTCAGGTAAACAATCTTCTATTTATTGTTTAGGATTCATATGGTTATGAATCTATGATTTTTCTTTCTCTCTCTAAGGATCTATTGAATGATAGTTGTTTTGATGCATTAACTATTCATTACTGAATCTTACTTGACTTTTTAATACAGAAAGATTCAATCCTCTAAAGATATGTAGATTAAGCTCAACGAAATTTACTTTTTGTTCAGATCCGGTTTTCAATCCTTCTGGAGATTTGAATCTTGTTTAGTCTGTACGGTTCATCGTAACAGAATTATAAGTTCCTGTACTTTATCATAAAGTATCGTAGTTTAATATAAATTAGGCAAACATCTGCGTCCCCTAATGATTTTGACTTTGTGAACTCCATATCTTAACTTAATAATAAATTTTTCACGAATAACATTAACATTATATTATTTTGTGTAAATCATACGTAATTTATGAAACATTATGTATGTTTTAATATCAAAACAGTTCTCGTTTCATTATTAGAACATCTTTGGTTTACATATGTAAATCCTCTGTACTTTTCTGTAAAGTACATATAATTTATTCAAATGTTCATATAATTTACTGCAAATAATATACTTGTATATATAATTTATTTGAATTAATCTATCTCACTTTGTTATCACAGCTGGAGTTCCAGGCAGAGTCATCAAATCAAGATAAGGAAATCAAACTGAAATCAGATGGTTGGGATAAGATATTTACAGAACCAGGATAGTTATTTCCTGAGGTGCAAAAGCTTTTCGATATGCTCTTAGGCAATATAGCATCAACACCGGTCATGATTTCAAATTCATAAAGAATGATTCTAAGCGTGTAACTGTTGTGTGTCCTGTTGAAGATTGCAAATGGATAGTGCATGGATGGACACCATTGAAATGCGATTCTATGTTCATATTGAAAGACATGGAAATGAAACATGATTTCATTATTTGTGATAAATGTCTCATTATTTTTCATAAAGTTTGCATAATTTATTGTAAATTATACATAATACCGTATTTACAATTCAGGTATATAACGTTTAAAATTATACTTTATCATTAGTGTATCAAAATTTGTTGTATATCATTAAATCCCATTGTAAAACATACTTATTGTATATCAGTATACAATATAAATTCCTTCATATAAATGACCACTATCAGAAATTACAAGGTTTGATCAATAAAAAACTTTTAAATTTTTGCTGTTATCATTGGTTATTTATAAAACATTACCGAATCCTGTGGTAAATCACGGATACTTGTGAATAAATTATACATACTTTACAGTAGTTTAAGTTATACCAGACAGAAATTAACATAATTTATCAAACAGATCTCTAAAAATTGATTTATGACGAAGCTTTGAACATCAGAAACTGTCACAACATAAAAAACCATAAAAATCAACCCAAAACCTCACCATAACGTTGAAACAAACTTCTTTATGATGAAAAATAACCATCCAAACTCGATTTTATAAAGATTTTCACCTGAAAGTGATGATGGTTCGAAACCCAAACTAATCAAGAAACCTTTTCGTTTTAATGGCGATGATACCTCTTCAACTGAATCAGAATCTTGAAAGATTAAGAAAAGTTGAAGAATAAAGCCAGTTTCTTACCTTCTGGAAGATGGCGATTCAATTTTCTCGTTAGGATTTTGGAGCGTCAATTTGGGGAAAGTTGTAATTTTTACCTAAACAGTACAACTGACGAGAGAGAAAGTCGATTAAGAGATTTTGTTATAAACGGAAATACCCAAAAATCACGTTTCATTTAACCGTTACCAAGATTCGCTCGACCCCACATTTAGAAATCCCGTGTAAATAGAGTGGGGACATAACTGGAAATAAAATAGAGATGGTAAGGGTTTTTTTGACCAAAGAGTAAAAGGACTAAAAATCCATGTTTTGAGAAGATTGGACCCTAAACCCTTTTTGAACATTATTTTGGGCTATATACTCACGGACCCTTCTCTATGTCACGATTTCTCCCTCTCACACAACTCTGGCGAAGGTCGCTAGAACCCCTTTCGTCAGAGATGAAGGGACCCTGAGGAAGAGAACCTCTCCTCGAGGGCTTTATGTCTAGTCAGCCACGAAACTTTTCGTGGTGACCGGCCACAAAATTTTGTTGTGACTGGTCGACCACGGAATGTTTCATAATCTTCTTCCTCTTTTTCCCCTAAATACGAATTGGGGAGGAGAGATAAATAACTGAAAGAGAAACGTTCGAACATCAAAATAAGCCATCAGAGAAATATATAAAGATGTACTTAGTATCAAGCATTCATTGAGAAGAAATTTGTTAGCACTAAAGAGCTTCAACTACTAAAGCATGAAGTAAAGGGTGTAATTTGCCGGCCTCTACGATGATTTTTTCATTATAAGTTCGACAACTATTCGAATTATTTAGTAGACGAACTTGGTTATGAAAATTTGTTAGAAATCAATTACCACAGACTAGTTTTGATCAGATTCTAACTGACCCTGCTGGTATATCTTCAACAATTCAGGAATTTGTTTCTCATACTTGATCACATACTTTTCCATGAACAACTTCTCTGTTTTCTGAAGTATATTAATGATGCCAATATTTTTATCAATCAATCCTTTAGATATTAGAACTCTAATAACTCTAAATCTTGGGATAGTATTCTTCTCCAAGCTAAATGAAATAGCAAGTGAGGATTGAGCTATTGAAACTGGATCATAACCCATTTGATTGACGAAAAAATCCATTGCCGCCATAATCTTCTTCTCAGATGTTAGCATAAAAAGTGGGTTTTTCACGAAAGCTGTCTTAATGTCATTTTCGGACCAACCCCATCTTCTATAAATATTCAATTTTGCTTCCCAATTAGATTTACTCATTGAAGCTAATACACGAATAGCTATAAGAAATGTAGACTTCAAAGGATCAAACCCCATTTCTTTAACCTTTTCTACATTTTCCTTGAATCTAACAAGACTAATTGATAATACTCTTGGTTTGGTTAGCAGAAACCTTGCAATATTTGATTCTGGTACACCTTCATCTCTCAAAAGCTTGATTTTGGGAACCATTCTTGTTTGGCTAAGAACAGATGAAGATCTTCTAATATCACTAATGACATTCTGGTCAGAAGAAAGAATGGTTTTGAGGAAATCAAAACAAGGGATCATTTTTTTGTCTAAGTTTTTTCTCAAGAGATTTGGTTCTCTAGAAATGGCATCTGCTAAGTCAATCCCAGAAAGTCCTTTAGAATTTAAAAAATCTAATTTGGGTTTTAGGGTTTTTAAAGGATTGGATTTGAGTAAACAAGGGACCTTGGTGATGATTTTGCAGATATGGGGTTTGGTGAAACCATAACTTTCAAAAAGGGTAAGAACTGAGTCTGGTTGAGATGAAGTTTCAAAATGAACTTTCTTAGAAACATGTTTTGCCTTTTCTTCTGATAATCCACAAGACTTCATCAAATAAGAAACTACAAAAGATGAGTTGCTGCATTTTTTAGTATGAAGAAGAAATTTAGGGTTTTGATTGTTTCCAAGAAGAACAAGATTACTAAGAAGATTATATAGACGGGTTGATGAATGAGGTTTTTCACTAATGACATTCTTTACTTGAAAAAGTGATCGAAACATTGAAGTTAAAAAAAGATTAAAGATATATATAAGAGACAGAGAGATGGATGGAGCTTACTTTGAATCTGCCCTCGTTCAGATTTGGAGTTGGGAATTAGGGTTTCAAGAGCACACACCAATGACACAGTCACACACCCTTCTTGTAGGCCAACGCTTTGGGGAAAGCTAAATAGTTTTCGAGGTGTGAAGACTTGGTCAAAAATTGGTCAATTTTATTTGACAATTTTATTTTGTAAATTGTTAGGGGGAAAAATAAAAAATCTCCACCTCACCTCATCATCTTCACCGGTCAATTTTCCGGCCGACGACCTTCAAACATTAAGAAAAATATATATTTCTCTCTCCTCTCTCTCTCTGAAAAAAAAAAAAAAAAATTTTTTTAAGACCTAGATCTGGTCTGTTTTGAAGAACAAACCAGATCTTGGTCCGTTCTGTTCCTCACGAACAGACCAAGGTCTGGTCTGTTCTTCACGAACAACATCAATTAAGCACCCTTTAGAGATAAGAATTATGCCAGGCTCTATGTATCGAAAATGAGGAGCTATCCTCCTAAAGTGATTCGGATGAGGTTGAAATACATAATGGAACAGGAATAGTTGGTCAAAATGGATGTATTACGACAAATGCCTATTCTTCAAGAACAGACTAGATCTGGTCTGTTCTTCGCCGACCGACCTTCGCTGGTGAAGATGATGAGGTGGTGAGATGATGATGTGGCAGAGAGAGGTGATGACTAGTTAACGGGGTTATAACAGATTCTGAAAAAGGGGGCCATCTGGGTATTTTTGATAAAGTGGGGGCTAGACAGGAAACCGGTCACAAAGTTGGGGGCTATTTGGGAAATAACCCATATTTAAAATGTAGATCTAGTTATTTGAAACTCTATTAATGAGGTTATTCTTATGAGGTTCAATATTCTTATGAACTTTCTTAGTTTTACTTCCACACTATCTGATTTCCTAACAAAGTCTAAAGAGTTACATGATTTTGTTTTTGTTCAAAAATTACAAAAAGTATATTTTTTATTTTATTTTCGTGTTTCTCTCTCATCCTTTTGTATTTGAACGTTTTTGCTAAAAAACGAAACAGAAATCACTGTTGTGGGAGAATTCTCTTACACGTTGTCAACACAATGTCTTAGTTCATCACATAAATATACATGGTTAAAGCAAACACTTACATGCTCATTTAACAATTAAACATTATATTTGTACTTTTTTGTTTTTGCTCTTCCTGATATTTTTTTTTGTTAAGGATTGCTCTTCCTGATATGTTTTCATGATGTTTTTTTTATTTAAAATTTTAACATGTACCACTTTATTTATCGAACTATCTCACATTCTCGAAGCACAACAACTGATTTCATGATATTTGTATGTTACATAGAGCAAACAAATAAATTTTTTCTGGGTGGAGTTTAGTTGTTTGAACATTCACGTATTTGTTGCACACACTTTTAAGTATGTTATTTGCATATTATCCATGTTTTTGACATAACTCTATTTGCTCACAATGCTCTTTTTTATTGTTACTTATTTTTAACACTTCCCGACTCAAATACTAATGGAGAAAGATCAAGCAACTACTAATTCACAAAAGAGCGATGAACATCCAATATCCGAGTCTTAGGGCTACGTATTTAGTTATGTAGGTCAACTACTCCCTGGAGGAGCCAGGCTTTTCGTGATACTTTTGGCCGATACACAATTACTATAAAGAACTATTGCGTTATGGTGTCTTTTAGTGGTCTAAGCAGAATCTTAAACATCTAATGCTTAACACTACTATCCCCAAGATCTCGTGCATAAGCTAAAGATGAACTAAGGGGTTTAGAGGTTTACCTGAATCGATAATTCCCACGGAATTAACTGATTACTTTCTCGAAGACTAAGAGCTCCAATTGTAACTCCTCTACTCGAGGCACCCGAGCAATCGATTATCTCCCGCCTTTTAAGAGCTAAAACTTCCAGCAGTTAGATGAAAAACTCCTTCTTTAAACTAGAGAGATAGTTGGGAACTATTTTTTTTATTTTATGTTGTAAAGATAGAAATCTCTTTGAGAATTTTTAAACCTTGTTTATGTTCTAAAGAGGCTCTTAAATACAATCCTATAAGTCAAAATCTCATTCGGACAAGGACTCCTTAATGGCCACATAAACAGATATTTGAATTCTATTCAGATTAGGATTCCCACATGAGTGAATCATCTGGGAAACCCTAATAGGGCGGCCGGCCAGATCTGCCCCTTATTGGGTTAGGCCTGGCAAGCCCCTATAGCATGGTTGGCCATGCCTTGGCCGACACTCTTTTTGTCGGGCCTTTTGCCCGACCCATTATCCTTATTTCTCGGGCTTTTGCTATCTTTTCGTATGGACTTTTGGACATATTTATGGATCTGATCCATACTTATATGTCTCATCCATCTAGTCATATCTTCCGATCAAATCGACACTCTTTGGTGTAACCTGATGTAGGATTCTGACGAATTTAGGCGCAAATCACCCAGTGATTCAACGATCATAGTTATTTTCTAGCTAAACATTACGATCCCTAAATCGGTCAGATTTTGAGGATCTTCTTTAGCGATTGTCCAATCAAAAAAATTGCCTGCATTGCCACTTTGGTCGAAGGACATCTCTTTCGAGAACAGTTACAAATTTTATGATTTGTCTCGATATTTGCTTTTTGTTTAAAGGCATTATCTCTTTTTTTTTAATTGGTCCTTATCCTTTGTTATCAATATACATATATATTCTTCAACAAAAAAAAAAAATATATACATATATATATATATATATATATATATATATATATATATATATATATATTAATTTTGTTTAGTTAGCTCATACATGTGCCAAACACTTATCTTGTTGTCTCGTATTCTTTTCTAAACTACACATGATAAATACGAAACATTATTAGTTTGTCTGTAAGAAAATCGTATTTGCGCATAACATTAATGAAGTTCCTATGAGCAAAGGAAAGTCTTTTAAATAATTTACAACAGAAATCACGACATTCATTGAACCAAATTACATATTTGTAGCAAACACATGTTTTGTCATGACAAGTTATGAACTGTTTATAACATATACAATTATGTTGTTAACAAGACTGAATATGCTAACTACTTTTACTGAAATTCTCTTACTTTAATGTTTCAGTTACTTACAAAAAAAAAATTATGTTTGACCTGACTTGTTATAGTCAAACTTTGACAGTATATACAGTTATGTTGTTAACAAGACTGACTTTGCTGACTTTTATGTTATAGACACGACTAATTGCTTACAAAAAAATATGTTTTGTCCTGACTTGTTATAAATTGTTCACCACATACACCATTATGTTTGTTTCATATGTATAATGGTAAAATCAGTTGTTATTTTTAGGGTTATTTCCCAAATAACCCCTAACTTTGTGACCGGTTTCCTGCCTAGACCCCTACTTAATCAAAAATACCCAGATGACTCCCTTTATAAGATTTCGTTATAACACCTTCAACTAGTCATCATTTCTCTCTCCTCTATCTCATCACCTCTCTCTGCCACCTCATCTTCTCGCCACCTCATCGTCTTCTCCGGCAAAAGTCGTCGGGCGGTCAATTTTCCGGCAGGCGACCTTCAAACCTAAAAAAAATTAATATTTTTTTCTCTCTCCTCTGTCCCCCTCTCTAACTTTTTTTTTTCTTTTCTCTCTGTTGAAGGTCCGTTCGGGATAATGAACTTGGTATCCGTTTGTAACGTGGGATAATAATTGGGAAAATCAATTTTCCCGTAAAAGTTGAGTTTTAACTATTTGTTTGGACCAAAAGAGTGAAAAAGTCGTTTTCTCAGGAAAAAAAGTGGAAAAAAGGGTTGATAAATTTTCCAACCAAAAAGGTGTGAAATTGCTTTTCTTACTCACTCTCTCTCTTATTCGTCCATGACTTTCTTCATCTCATTTGAAAAAACACTATTTCGTTATCTCTCTCTCTCTCTCTCTCTCATTCCTCAATGAAACAACAACATTTTGATGAGTTTAGTCCATGAAGCAAAGATGAGAATGAAATCATTAGTAATGAGTTTGGTCCATGTCGATATCCTGTAATACTCCTCGAATGTATCTGGATCTAAAACTTTTTTGTTCGCTCGACTTCGGTTGACGAGACCATTAGAACTCCGAAACATGGTGGAAAACGAAGTAAATGATCGCAACAACTGTGGAGAAAATAGGAGGAAGTTACTGGTTCATAACATAAAAGAAATACATAAGATACAAATTAACTCATCAAAATTTTAAATTAGGGTTTTCTTGAATTGCATAGGCAAGCAATTAAAAGAAATGATTTTGCTTAATCTGGTTGAGTTGCCAATGTTTCTTTTTATCAACCCTAATTGAAGGTTAGGCAATGGAGGTGTGATGGTGGTGATCGATTTTGGAATTTCTAAAGGCGCCCAACCTTATCTGAGTAGGGGTCGTATATATGTAAAAAAGGGTGCCGACAACAAAGTAGTCAGGTGCTCTCGGAAGTTCTATTCATGTTTTCTCTCTCTCCACACTAAACAGAGAAAATGACTTTTGTTAGAAGAACGTGGTTTTATTTCTCATCAGGAAAAATAGTTTTCACATCAATTATTTTTCGTATGTATCAAACGAATCCTTAACAAAATATTTTGGTTTTCAATGAAATATAACGTTCTTAATTATAGGTAAAAATGATTAAATAAGAAGTCCTATCGAGTATCTGATAGCATAAGATTATCCACCTTTTTGGAGAGAGAAACAGATGAAGATGATGGTTTTGGCTCTGATGTAGATCATGGTGGAGGTAGAATCCGCAAAAAAAATTGTTTGCAAATGAAGTTATCACCAAGGATTTTCCTATGATGTAATTTTCCAGTGAATAGAGAGCTGGGTGCATTCAACTATGAAAGACTTCCTTCTTAATTTTGGGAATTATAATATACTCCTAGTATTATTTGATGTGTGTCTGAATAAAACCATAACCTTTAAGGGTTTTTATATTATATTACCATTTCCCGTTAACGACTTTTAAAAAAAATTAATTTATGTGCTGTGTTCATCCTCGTGATGTAATGTCACATCGTAAAAGCAGGTTATATATCCTATAGTACGATGTAATAATCTTGTACAAATTTTGGCAAATCAACACTTCACAAAAATATAATCCAACATGAAAACCCATTAGACCCCAAGAATCTCATCAAATCCTTGTGTCATTAGACCACCCACATCAATGGAAAACCACATTTCCTAGACTTAGATAAAAAAAATATACCTATTAAAATTGTGGAAAAACTAAATTTCCAAGCTTTCAAACAACCTTCTTCCCACCATTCAATTCATTTGTTGTTGTTACTCATGAATCAGCTGCAATTTGCACCACCTCCATCACAACCACCACCTCCATCACAACCACCACCTCCATCACAACCACTGTTTCCATCCGTAATCACTTCACTAAAACGTTTTCTTTTTGTTGGTTCTGAGCTCCCCTGTTTTCCACTGCATTTTCTAACACATAAAACAATTAGCCCTATTACTATTGAGATGCAGATTATTACTGATAGCATATCAATATCCATTATCCTTCTCACTTTACAAAGGATAAGTTTCTCTCTCTAGTCTCACTCCTACTCTTTATCTATCTAATCTATATACATAATTGACTTGGGTTCTTTTGGAAAGAGCTGATAATGCATTAATACATTTACCTAATTGATAGACTTTTGAAATATATATTCCAAGTAACAAATATTTGAAATTCTTATCGATGGGGATTATATAAAGCAAATTTGGAAGGGAATCAAAGAAATTAAGGAATATGAATACTATTCGAGGATGAGCTTAATTGGGTTTGAACGATTTCTTAAATTGACATTTTTTTACTTGCATTTTTTTGGTATGTCAATTCGGGTGCGGTACCATGGAAAGTAAGGAGGAGTTTAATAATTTACTAAATTGTTACTGCGTGTCCAGCCGAAGTAAAAGATGGGTAGTTTTGATCACGGGACAAATATTTATTTGATCCACGAGCGCAAAGACGAATTAGTCCAAAACAAGAACAGATCCTGGATTCAGATCTAAGTGGGACAAAACACCAAAATGACAAAAAAAATATATATATATCAAGAGCCATTTGGAATTTGGTCAAAACATAAGGGTTGCTTTGATGAGTAGGTTCCATTATGGGGTCTAAAGTGAAATTAACCCTATAATGAGTAGAAAAAGAAAGTGTCTAACTGGAAATCAAACTCTCCACCTCATGTGTGAGAGTAAAGACCTATGAAGAAACAGAGCATAGAATTCACTTGTTTTAACCGAAAATGAGCCAAGGGTCCAAAAAGGGACTCCTTATTTCTAATTTAGTCTTCTCATAAGTCATACATAAGATTGTGGGTCGGGTCCTTAAATAAGAAACATATTACAAAGCAGGTCTAAATTTCAGCTTTTGTGGTATCCAAAGTATAAAAAAGTGCTTTGGCAATTGTGTCTTTTTTACTTTTTTTTTTTTTACCCTTTTCACCTCTCTCTCTCTAATTAACGGTTTCTCACTCTCTTTCACATTTCTCTCTCTCAGTTTCTCTCTCAATTTTATTTATGAGATTTACTTTCTCTCTCTAAGATCTCTCCATTTTGAACCTATTGCTCATCATCTTCTCAGCTGATTTGACTTAGGTTCGAAATTGTTGACAAAAGTATACAATTGTGAAACACCAAACCAGTTTCTGTTGGAATCGGAGTCGATTTTGACTCGACCTGACTCGTCAAACTTAGAAACGAAATGTGTCATTGCGTTCGTTTCGTCGAGCTCTTCAACTTAGAGCCAAGAATCACTCGAACCGGTTCCGGGTGAATGAGAAATTCAAGTTTAAAACTTGAACGAAAATTGGTAGAAACAGGGACTAAAAAATCAAATTGGACAAGTCAATTTGGGGGCATTTAAGCGAAGTGAGCACGTCCACATCTGGAGGGCTCGCGTTTACTCCGAGAGATTGGACAAGATCTAACGGCTTCACATGAGTGCCTTCGAGACGTTGGTGGGATTCCTCCAGGAGTGTTGGATCTGACAAGATCCAACGGTTGGCGTTTTACCCACTTTGGGCACATGGTGGGATCTTCCCAGATCCGCATCTAACGATCGATGATGTAGTCTGTTGGGTACCATTAGGTATTAATCCAATGGTCCGCGTTTAACCCGAGTTTGTGAGAGAAATCCAACGCCCCAAATTGCCCGACTCTAATGTTCAATTATTTCAAGTTGAGTCCGCCATTTTGAATGGATATATCCATTGACCCCAAAAGCCACATGTACCTATTCAATTCCTATATAAACAATCCAAAATCATTTCATTCTTAATCCAATTCATTCTCTTATTTTATTCTCTTCTAAAATCAGTATTCTGGTGTGTCTTGAATATAATTTTGATTTTAGAATTATTCTAGTATAACTCGAAGTCTGAAGAAAGAAGTCTCCGAGTGAATTCTGTCTATTCTCTTCTTCTCTTCTCTCTTTAAATCAATATTCTAGAGTGTCTGGAATATAATTCTGATTTTAGAAATATTCAGGTGTGTCTGGAATTTTGAAGAGAGAAGTATCTGAGTGAAACTATAATATTCAAGTGTCTATTCGCTTCCTTCCAAGAGCTCATATTATTTACGAAGGCTCGCCCGCGTTCAGAATATAGAAGTACCATCTTAAATTCTGAAAGGATAGTCATTGTATCCCAAAGGTATAAACCCTAACTATTGGTACTGTTACGGGGGGTGTAAAATGTCTTAAGGAAAGAGAATTTATTCTCGCCTCGACTCCATAAATACTTATTGTCTATCTCGGATAATCCGAAAGAAGGATTAATGATAAGTCAGAATTCGGTTATTGTCTATCTCTCTATAACTTAGAGAAAGGAAGTTCCCTACTTCAACCGAAACTATATCTTAATCAAAACAAGACATGATAAAGTGAACTCGACCCATAACTAGAGGAACAACAGTTTCTAAGTCAAATTATGAAGTAAAACAAAACCTCATCTTCTTTTCTCTCAAAAATCTCTCCATCGATTTACTCAGTTTTAGGAGATTCCAGGCCTTAATTTCTTCTTTCTTGATTGAAGGTTGATCAACCAATTTCAAGATCAATTAACAACACCAGAAACTTGTACCGAATTGAACCCCTCTTCAAAGTTGAACTCCATCTTCTTCTTCGATTCAAGGCCTTAGGATTTACTTTCTCTCTCTAAAATAACTTAATTTCAAAGCTGAATTCCATCTTCTTCTTCTCTTCAACTAATTCAATTTCATCAGGGGAATAACACAAATTTGGCAGTAACATATCAAGTGAGGTCTATGCCTGAAGTTGGAGGGTTTGCTTTTTGTTCCTCGAAATCACAGTGGGTTTGTAATTATTCAAGTTTTTGGTCAATGAAAACAAGAAAAAGATGAGGATGGATTTTTCAAGATCTGGTTTTTCTAAGACAAAATAGTTCTTCAATTGAAATTTGAGTATATTATGCACTGGTGAGAAAAAACAGTTAAGTTTAGAAAACAATTTGAAAACAGAAAAGTGATATTATGCACCATAGATTCGTAAATTTACAGTTCGTATATATTCTCACATTTAGATAATTATGTGAAGGAAAAATTATTTTATAGTACATTCGCAAATGTTCCGTACATTTCAAAATTTCCAGTGCATGTTGAGAAGGCAAAGTATAGAAAAAAATTTAAATTATGCACCGCACATTCCTAAATGTCCAGTAACTATCATATATATTCCCTCATTTAGATGATTACTTGAAAGAAAATTTATTTTATTAATAGTACATCCGCAAAGGTTCAGTACATTTCAAAATTTCCTATGCATGTTAAGAAGGCAAAGTATAGAAAAAGTTATATTATGCACCGTACATTTGTAATGTCCAGTAAATATCATATATTCCCGCGTTTCGATGATTATGTGAAAAAAAATTTATTTTATCTATAGTACATTCGCAAATGTCCCGTGCATTTCAAAATTTTATGTCCATGTTAAGAAGGCAAAGTATGGAAAAAAGTTGTATTAAGCACCAAACATACATAAATGTCCAATAAATATCGTATATATTCCGTCATTTAGACGATTATGTGAAAGAAAAATTATTTTATTTATAGTACATTGGAAAATGTCTCGTACATTTCAAAATTTCATGTGCACGTTAAGAAGGTAAAGTACAGAAAAAAAAGGTTATATTATGCATCGTGTCGCGCTTAAAAAATTATATTATGCAAAGGACATTTGTCAGGGCCGTGCCTGACCATTTAGGGGCCCGGTGCCAAACTTGAAACGAGACCCCTTTATATGAAAAACACGAGAGTTGAAAATTTTCTTTTACTTTAAATTTTTGTTTTGAAATGATTTAGCTATAAAAAAAATATTGAAGCATTGACGAATCCAAACTCAATGTATGATGTTAATATATGATTGACGTAACGCTATTCATGTAAAACTTGTCTGTTTCGACGAGTCTTTTTTTCTCATAAATTGAAGTTTAAGACATGAAAACTAAACTATGAGAATAAGGACATAACACTATTCATGAAAACTTCTTTTTGAAATAATCAAATGTTATTGTCTTGTAAGATACGAGAAAGATTGAACTATCATCCTCTCAATGTACGATTGTCCATTATATTTTGACCTACGACAAACTTGAAAGAGAGGCGAGGTCGATGAACAAGAGATACATGCTAGAGAATGATGAAGCGAGATTTGTTTGCAACCATTAATACTTATTTGATGTGCAAGAATGTACGAACTAAAAAGATATTAAAACCAAACTAAAATTGAATATGACATAATCAACTAACAACCACACAAGCATTGTGATCTCAAAAAAGAAAAAGAAAAAAAAACATAAAGCACCAAGTACTGTGCTCTGAGAAAAAGAGCATAAGTATTGTGTTATTAAATAAAATGAATGCAAATTGTCCCTAATTGTTCTCGAACTCATGACCTCCGCGTATGCAAGCAAACATCAAACCAACCGAGCTGGTACGGTTAGATGATAACTTTCTGAATTCTGGTCTCTAATTACTCCTATACCCTTAAAAGAGCAACAAATGGGCCCGTGTGGTGGGGGCCCTGTGCGGGCGCACGGCCCGCACCCCCCACCACACGGCCCTGACATTTGTAAATGTCTTGTACATTCTTACGAATTTCTTGTGCATTATGATGATATAACAAAATTGATTCAGTGATTATATTATGTGTACATTTTCAAATATATTGTAAATTTCATAATATAATGTACATATCAAAATGTCATATACTTTCTGACTTGAAAGTGTAAGAAATTCGAAACTTTAAGAGAAAAATTGTAAAGAGAAAAAAGGAAAATCTGGAAAGAAATCTGAAACTTGGAAAGAAAAATACAAATGAAATGAAAAGTATGATTTAAAAATTAGACAAAATATATCCAAAATAAGAGAGAAACTTGAGACGTGAGAAATCAACTTTCCCATCTAAAAGGTGGGAAAATATTTTAGACTATTTTCTCACTTTATTTTCCGTCAGAAATTGATTTTCATATCTCAACTGGCCAATCAAACAGTAGAAAATCCACTTTCGTACGAAAATCAATTTTCCCATTAGATTTTCACACGTATCAAACAGACCCTAAAAGTATTTTTCATCATACATAACACGGTTTTGCTTACAAAAAATATAGAAAATTGGTGGACCAACATAAACCCTAAGCCCAAAAAGAGAAGCAAAAAAAAATATCATCTAAAAACTCACCAAAATCTTGAAGAGAACTTGACCGTTTAAAAAAGAAACAAGGTTGAAGAGAACTTGTTGGTTTTCACCTAGATCTTTTAGTTTGATGATTGAAGTGAAGGGATGATTGAAAAGAGCGAGCTGGCTTTTCGATTTCTAGGGTTTTGAGGGTTTGACTCGTTCCGTTTTTTCGCAAAGAGAGAAACATAGATTTGTTTCTAATTTTGAAAGTAAGAGAGAGAAAGTAATAAAATCGTTTCCTTATTTAAAACCTAAATCACGGTAATTTTGGTGTTGCAATATATTTGGTCTGGATTCTACGAAAAAAAATGGGCGGGAATTCATTTGGGATATTGACGGAAATTGTTTTATCTATAAGAGGGTATTAGGGTCCAAAATGAAAAATGACTAAAATCTTTTTTTCTGGAAAGATTGGACCCTATTCTCTTTTTGCATATTATTTTGGGTCTAAAATCCATGGACCATTTGTTGAATAGTATATTACTTGACCATAAATTAAGCAAAAAAAAATTATTACTTAGTCATAAATTAAGCGAAAATGATGTTCCGGCCAAATCCTGACCGAGGTACTTGAACGTGCATGATCTAGCGAGAGAAAGTCAAACCCTTCCTCCCACTAGATCCGAACTGGATTAGCCAGGGTTAGAAATTCTTTCTGGTTCTTGAAGGGTTTTCATAGACAACTCCGAATGGTTTATTAATTGTCTTTTTGGGATGTGGGAAATGGTACTATGGTAGGAATATTCATAGGGGAGATGCTACAATGACTTAGAGGGTGACTTATAAGATGACATAATGACGTGGAGTACACTAAAAAACACTAAAAGACAAAGTTTTTTCAAAGTTTGACTACCGTGGGGACCGCTTTTGTTTCCAAATGAGGAAACATGTCATCCTCTAAGTACCAAATTCTAAGTCACTCTATCATTTCCCTATTCATATTTGACTAGATAACTGGATAGGAGGTATGTTAGCTTTTAATGTTATTCCTGACTATACTCCTTATATTTATGTGCATCAACGCTTTGATAATCATCACAACTGGAATGTGGACCTCTTGCATGACTTATGTGATGAACATGTGTGTACTCTTATTCTTACAATTCCCTTGAATAGCCCTCTCATCAGAGACTCTCTCAAATGGACCCTTCCACAAAATATAGCTTTTATTGTGTTATCTCTTCATGAACATTTAACGGGTTTTCATACGGCTAAACTTAATGAACAAAAATATTGGAATGATTTATGGAAACTTGAGGTAATTCCATGAGTCAAATTTTTTCTTTGGAAACTCAGCTTAAATATTTTGCCTTTATACTCGGTTTTGAGTTCGGGTGCCTTCTTTATTATGTCCTCTTTGTGAAAGTTCTAAGGAAAATTGGCATCACTTTATCGTAGTTTCGCTTTTACGAGAGATCTTACATATAAGATCAGTCAAGGGATCCATGTTGATCGAATAACGACTTCAACGATGATCGATTGGGTAAAAGATCTGAATCACATAGATCCTAAAAATCATTCCAAAGATATCTGCCTTGTGGTATTTATTTTTTTATTTTTTTTTGAGCAAAACCATACTTTCATTCATTAGTGATAACAATCACAAAGTTACATGGTAGATAATTGTTATTCCTCCCCTCTGAAAACTTCATGAGAGTTACATAAGATAAGTTCATAAGACTTTCGAATGCAAAGTGCCTCATGAAGGGAAAGAAATTGACACGCGACACTGACTCGAAGAAAAGACCAACGAAAGATGTTTAAAAGTCTTTCAGAAAATCCCCTTCCACGAATAGAGTAATACAACAATCAATAGAGTTGATATCTTCAGCGTATTAGGAATAAACCAAAAGTCTCCATTCTAGAAACTCTATGATTACCAATACTCCAATGGATGCTCTTTCTATTAAATTTGATGCCTACTTTACAAGGGTAACTGAGGACGCTGGTATTGCTTTTATTGTCGATCTTATTCAGGTACCAACCTTGCCGGAGAATCAAAACCAACCCGATGTCGATCCATAGATGAAGATGAAGCAATGGCCCTCCTCTTTGTTGTGCAATGGGTCATTGCTAGAGGCCACAGGAAGGTCATTTTTTGTGGATATTCGAAGAATGTAAATGGGGCGTTGAACAAGAGAAGCAACAAGTGGGCGCCATCCTCACAGGACTTCAAGTTATCTTTTGAGAGTTATTAAGGATCTATGCAATACTTTTGCAAAACTTTGAACACTATAAAAAGTAAGAAATTCAATATTCTCCACATAGATTGAAAAGAAGAAACACACGACAAACAAACGTGCGTACGTTTAACACAAAAAAGTGCGTACTCATGCACATACGTATGGAACAAACTATAATTTTTTTGCTCCTTCCTTTAAAATTCTAGTTCTCTAAGTTGGTACATTAGAGATGGTTCAAGAATGGGCTCTTTCTTGTCCAAATCACATAGGGTAGTGAGCATTTCACTTCTAGAAATGTGACATGGCCAATGGGTTATGGTAGAAGAAAGAACTCTCTGTATAATGAGCAAGAAACTTTAGGAATGCTAAATATTCAAGGTAATATAAAGCATTAACTGCGATTTCATATGTCAATTGTAACTGAAAAAAAAAGACATTAAAAAACAACAACAACCAGCTAATTGTTTACACAAGTGACTACTAGTTTTTGTACCAGGCAAGCTCTTGATCGGTGTTATATGACCAGTTAGGTTCAATCCAGCTACAGTTCAACTGTACTTTTGTGTTGTAAAAATTTCTAGCTGAATGATGACTCCCGAAAGAAGAATACATACATGTATCAAGAGAATAGCATAAAATTTTGTCACCGTGACAAAGCCTAGCAAAGAAGATTTTGTTCTCCATTGAACTATGCGGAGCGACAAGCGAGATACTAGAGGTATCACTAATGAATAACATATGCTTTTGCAAACTGTTAACCTCCACCCAATTCTTGTTCGAATCCAGTCTGCGTACGAAAACTTGCTTCCCTAGATGCCCCAAAAACACTGAATACAACTCTCCTTGGCACTCCACCAAAAAACTCTTCTCAAGAATACAATTAATAGGTTCTCTTTCAGGCTTGCCAAGAATTTTCCACTTACACTCACTACCTTTTTCGAAAACACCCAAACTTCCCAATAGGTCTAGGCAATAGAAAACCCCCTCAAAGAAAACAGGATTGTTGACTGAAATTTTGAACTCTAAATAATTTGGTGTAGAGGGGACTCTGATATCGTCAAAAATATCATAGCGCCAAGAGTTCTCTCCTCTCGAAATAGATATGCAAACGAGTCCTCCTGGTTGTTCCGCAATAGCAAAAACTACACAGTCTGAAGAAGTAGGTAAAGATGAGAAGGACATACCATAAAATATGTAATAATTTTGCAAGTCGGGAAGACGAATCCAAGCTCTTGTGAAAGGGTTTAAAAAGTAGATTTGGCTCTTTCCTCTGGACATTAGTAGCCATCCACCCTTAGAGAACCATATAGTTGCATCTGATAAAAATCCAGAAAGGTTTAGCTCATACTTGTAGTTATTATTGATTGGGTCTATACAGTTCCATATAGGATGCTCTTTTCTTACAAAAATCAGATTTGGATACATAGGAGTAGATTGTATGTTATCAATAGTTAGGTTTCCTATTGGTTCAAGCATAATATTTCCTTCCTCGTTGCGGAATATGTCATCTCTTCCACCGTCGACGATCCTAACCCAATCTTGTAGTGACGATGGCACTAATAAATCCGAAGGGTATGGCAAAGAAAAATAAATGGAATCATCTTCTGGGTCAAATTTGTATAAACTTTCATCTCTATAATGAGTGAAATACACGCAACCTTTCTTAAGACCCAACTCGGCTGCTGAACAAGAAGCGAGAGTATTTTCCCCTATTATAAAGAGTACATGATTACCCATACTTTTAACTTCTTCCCAAGAAACCTCATTTGAAGAAAAATCGAACCTCGAAACTTTTATATAAAACATTCTACTAAAATAACTTGAGGGATGGTACCCTCTAACAACCTTGAAAAGTTCATCACAACAATCCACATATTGTACATTAATACCGAAAGTACCTTCTCCTTCTTCTGCCGGATGACAATCTTTCCTACGTAAACTCAACAAGTTCATACACATTTGAGGTTCAAGTTTTTCGATCAAATAAATCTTGTCATGCGAAGTACTCATTATACATAACTTATTAGTACCTTTGAAGCAAAAAAGATAATGAGCAAATAATGAATACTGTTGTTTTCGCCACCGCCTTTCTCCGGGACAACAGAAGACAAGACAACTAGAATCTTGTCCCCGGAAGAGAAATAAAACCATTGAATCAGGATTTGTTGGTGAAGAAGATAAAACAGAACTATAAGGATAGTCTTGGTATTCATTCATGAATGAGATAAGAGAAGGTAATAGAATTGTTTGAGATGTTGTTGGTTTCCAGAGAAAGCAGTCACCTCTTTTCCACTTCCATGAGATTTCGTTTGGTTCTTCACTTGCTTCGAAATCACATAAGATAATCAACCATCCTTCATGAGAAGGTGACTGCCAATACATAAACGATTCGCGGTTAGTGAATGGAATGTTCTTCAAGTAAATTGGTGGAGCTATGATTCTTCTCTCCATACTTAGAACAGTGTGTGGGTTGAGTTTGAAAGAAGATGATGGCTGGTTTATGTTTCTTGTAAGCCTAAATAATTCCTTTTATTTATACATGGGAAGTTTTGATATAATCTTTCTAAAATATAAAGCCTTTTTAAGCAGCTCCTCTATTTAATGCCCTGCCTGGTCCCATTCTTCTACATGGCAAGTAACATCTTTTCCATGAAGTATAATATTAATTTTTTTCCATGGACTATTTTTTTGAGAAAATCTATTTGATTTTTTTTCCTTTTTCTTTCTTCATAATCTGTCTTCTTTTTCAAATTGTAAATCTTTTAGATTTTATGGTAAAAAAGTGTAATCTGTGGGTCAAGAAGATTTCACCAAGTTAATGAGGGGATTTTAAGTTCCTAAGATGGTATTTCTCTTCCCTAGATCCATATATGAGATCTAACTCAGAGATTTAAATGTTCGTCTTTTTGGCTCATCTAGTGAAGGACTCGGTTTGATTTTGAGATTATTTGATTGTTAACTTTGAAATTTAAATTAAGATAATAACCTAAAATGATTGCTATATTTCTTAAGAAAGAAGTCGGGTTAGGATTTTGTTATTTCTATTCAATAAGTATTGAATCACAAAAAAATTCAAGGAGGGGCGCACTGCAGGGAGGATCTTTTTGTGTAGATGACTTGTTGGGCAGTCGGAGCTAGACTTCTTTGGGAAAAAGAACTTTAATATTTTCATTTTTTCTGGAGGAAGGTCATTTTCTGTCACGAACGCTATGTCATTTACAACTCCGGTGTATTTGGGATGTTTGAAGGCCTCTACTTAGGTTGTGTTTCTTTCTAAGTTAGTTATGACATTTGATGTCTAGTTCCTTGAATGATTTATTTGGAGTCCTTTCAATTTAGACGATTGAGATATAGACACATAAGATTAAACAGGAAATTGGACCGACGAACCAATTTTAAACTTTTTTTTAGTCAAAAAAGACAAGTTATATGTTTTTATTTATATAATTCCTTTTATTTATATATGGGAAGTTTTGATATACTCTTTCTATAATTATAAAATATAAACCCTTTTTAACCAGCTCCTCTATTTAATGCCCTACCTAGTCCCATCTATATAATAAAACAGAACGGGGTCTAGATGACTAGGATAAAATAAATGCGGATGACTGAGACAAAATAAATGACCCTCTATGTTTATTAGGACAACCAGCCCAAACATTATCATCTTTAACCTTAGAACCCCTCATCTTCCCTTCACAAAACCTTTACTGTCCATTAAGTTTCTCACTCATTTTACAATTAATCAGAACCCTGGATCGTTCAAACTAATTTTACAATTAATCAGAACCCTCGATTCAACGCGTGAATCCACTCAATGACCGATTCAAGAGTGATAGCTCTCCCTTATTCAAGCTTCATTCCTCTCCCCCCCACTCAACCAAATTAACGGCAGATTTGTTCCCTTCTCAATCGTCAATCGTCAAGTGCATTAATTTGAATTAGATATAGCATGGCTCATCATCTGTTCCATTACTTTGATGAAGTTTTCTCTCCTTTTGTATAGGGAGGATTATAGAAGATAGGATTTCTCATTGATCCGAAAGAGTGATTCCATGAGGTATTTATATGAGATTACCTAACAAACAATAACAAACTTTACAACTGCCTGACAGAAAAATAACAAACTAACTGAAATCTAATTCAGTGCTACTAGGCTGGATAGTTTGTGTGTGGCTCCAACTAACTTAACAACTCAAAGAGAGTGTGATACAGTGAACCAAATGTATATAGCTTATAATACTCCTATTCTATGAATTTGAAGAATTATATTATATTAGATTACATTTCATCCACGATGAAAACCAATTTAAAGGTAGTTGCATTCTTTGGCCTCCACAACTAGGTTATGAGTCGGTGACTTTTTCTGGTTTTAAACTCCATTAAATTTTGTAAAAGTTATTGAGTTGTTTCTTCTCTACATCAGGAGGTTTTTACTGTTAATGTAATGCGTTGCAGCAGGTCGTGTACCTATCCTACTAAGGTAATCAACCACCTTGCACAAATTGGAAAAGATCACCTGGGATGTAAGTTCAACAAACGGTCTGAGTAAGCGAAATCAAAGAAAAATTGCTAGAAGTACAAATATGGTGACAAGACTTGCGTCTATTATAGGTGTCTGACCCTTCAATTCAACCTTCAGATGGTTTATCTTTATTTCACAAGCAACAATCTCGATTTAGTTCCGTGGGGAAAAGAAATATTGATAATGACTTCCTGCAGGGTTTGGGTCCATGAATTGTTCGGCATATCCAATCCATTGCCTTTGTTTCGAGCTGCTCTAATTCTAAAAATAAAGTTAGGGTGGGGGTGGGGGGGGGGGGGGGGGGGGGGGGGTGGTGGGGGGATGGGGGAAGGCTTTACTGGCCTAGGAAGTGAAGAATTAGGAAAGAGTCTCGGTAAAAAGTGAGTTGTTCATTGCTTAGTGTATAGACATGTAGTCCATTTGGTCATCTTAACTAGGAAGGTACATAGACTGCAAGACATCTGCAAATGCTATCAATTTTTTCAATATTATCTTTCGGCTAATATTTCAATCATGGCTATCAATCATGAAACCTATGTAATATCGTTTTTTAATATTTTTCATAATATTGTTTATATATGAGTTTTACCCGAATATTTTTGTCTAGAGAATGAGTTGTTTATTTATGATTTAACTATTCAACAATGAAATGGTTCATTGTCTTTCATTTTTCTTTAACATTATCTCATGTTTTTTCGTTTTCTTAATTTTTTTTCTTTTTATTCCATTATCTGCAAACACGTAAAGTGCCGAAGGCACGGGTAATACTAAGTTCTTCTACATGGCAAGTAACATCTCTTCCATAAAGTATTATACTAATTTTTTTCCATGGACTATATTTTCAGAAAATCTATTTGATTTTTTTCCTTTTTTCTTTCTTCATAATCTGTCTTTTTTTTCAAATTTTAAATCTTTAGGATTTTATGGTAAAAAAAAGTGTAATGTGTGGGTCAAGAAGATTTCACCAAGTTAATGAGGGGATTTTAAGTTTGTAAGGTGGTATTTCTCTGCCCTAGATCCATATATGAGATCTAACTTAGGGTCTGTAATTCGTTAAGATCTTTTTACTAGAGCATTTTTGTTTCGGACCTCCAAAGATCTCAGAAATTTTAGGGGTAATGGCACATAAATGCTCTAAGCTTTAAAGGTTTAGAAACTTTAAAATTTTGAAAGTTTTAATGGTTTGGGACATTAAAGTCGTTGATCATTAAGTTCGGCAACCTTTTTCACTATAACTTTGAAAATCCGAAATTTTTTGTTAGAATCAAAGTTATATTATTTTAAATCTAAGTCGTCCAAACTAATGGTTAAGATTACAACGAACGCTATATCATATTAAGAGTCAAACTTTAAATTAGTTGTTTACTTTTCTTCTTCATCTTCTCTTTATCTTCGACTCGCGTAAAAAGAATTAAAAAGAAAAAAACAATTATTTATATGAAAAAATAAAAATAAAAGCAATAAGAGATGGATGATATGGAGGCAGACAAATTAGATTGGGAGTTCGATACGAAAAAAAGAGAGATTTGAGATAAGGAGAAATCGACAACACTAGAAAGATAAGAAGAGAAAAAAAATATTTATGTGATCGAAAAACCTGTGTGTGTGTGTGTGTGAGAGAGAAAAAAAAATTGTGGAGGTAGAGAGTATGTAACTTGTTACTTGTTACTTGTTAGGAAGAAATAAATGACCCCCCCCCCCCCCCTTGTGGTGGGGAGCAAGTGCGGGTACACATCCGCACCCCCTACCACATGGGCTTGACAATAATTTTTAGGTACGCTGAAAGTAAGAATTTCAAAGATCCACCTGATTAGGTAGATCTTTGAATTTGACTAATATAAGAGTAAATTTGTATCGAAAAATTCAAGGGTCAGATCTTTGATTAAAAGTTCTTAATTTTTCATAAAAAATGAATAACTCCTACTTTTAAAGTTCTTAAAAAAAATCAGAACCAATAACACAAAACTTTCTTAAATAAAGATCTGAACCAATAACACAAAACTTCGAAATTCTTGAAAAATTGTCGAAACCAATAACGCTGAAAGTTAAAATTTGAACCTAAAATGATTGCTATATTTCTTAAGAAAGAAGTCAGACTAGGATTTTGTTCGTCGGAGTTGGACTTCTTTGGGAAAAAGAACTTCAATAATTTCCTTTTTCTGGAGAATCGTCATTTTCTGTCACGAACACTATGTGATTTACAACTCCGGCGTATTTCTTTCTAAGTTAGTTATGAAATCTGATGTCTAGTTCTTTGAATGACTTATTTGGATTTATTTTGGGTTCTTTTAATTTAGACTACTGAGATATAGACACATAAGGTTAAACAGGAAATTGGACCGAAGACCTAATTTTAAACCTTTTTTAGTCAAAAAGACAGATTATATTTTTTTGTTAAAAACTCAAATTTTGTATATTTTTGTTAAAAACTATATATTTGTATTTTGTTTAGTTAAAACCCCTATATTTTTTAAAAGGTGTTGCAAAGGGTTGTAAGGTGCTGCAAGACATGACAAAGTTGTTATAAGGTGTTGCAAGGCGTTGCAAAGCTGTTCTAAGGTGTTGCAAGACTCCAAAGTTGTTGCAAAGAAGTTGTAAAATTATCGCAAGGAGTTGCAAAGCTGTCGCAAAGTATTACAAATTAAAAAAGTACTCGGGAGTTGGAGACTAAAAATAATGACCGATCCTTTTTAACTGAAGTCCAAATTTTTTAGAAGTTCCCAAATTTCCCCAAGATAAATGACCTATATTCTTCGACCCACGAGGAAGGGAAAAACATAAGAAAGGCCAGGACCTTTTAGCTGTCAAAAACGAGTTTTTAGTATTTTTCATTAATTTTGTTTTTATATAACTTAGTAATTGCTAATCATATACCATACATCTTGGTATTTAGGTATATTTTTACAATTAAATCATAAACTCTTAAAAGATATTCGCGAAGACTTAATTTTTGTATGTTTTGAGCTCATCTATCTCCTTCTTCATCTCAAGTGAGGACAACAATAAAGCGACCAGGACTCACAATACTTGGATGTAGTACGCTTTTGATCAATATTTTGTTACTCAAAAAATAATTTTTTTATGAATATTTTGATATTCAAGAAAGAATTGAATATTTGTATTTTGTTTAAATAGATGGTTTTACTTAACTTTCTAACTTAATACTCTATGTTCATCTTAACTTTCTAACTTAATACTCCTAACTTTCAACAAAAAGTTAATAATCCTTTGTTCATATCTTTATAAGAGTACTGATTCAATTGTTTTTATTTTAGAAACTCCTTAAATAAGGAAAAAATGGGTGGAAGTTGTTTATGGATGGTTGATCCATTCTCAGAGCTTGAGCTCATTGAATCACCATTCTTTTTGTAACTGATGTAAACAGGGGCGGACCCACGTTAGGGTGTAGGGGGCACGTGTCTCCTCGGCCCCGAGTCGACTCCAAATTTTCCAAGTTCCTGTACTTTAGAAATAAATTAATGCCACTACTTTGTCAAGAATGAGTGTTTGGCGGGATGGTCGTGGTGTTAATTCGTAGTTGTAGCTTCAAATCCAACTATCTTCCTTTGCTTTGGTTTTTCGGAGTCCAACTATCTTCCTTTTTTTGGTTTTTTTGGATGATTTTAAAGGCCCTCAAAGTGTAAACGGTGCGTCTCAAAGACAAACTTTAGAGGGAGAGTATGAAGTAATGGAGTGCCCATAACACTTTGGGCAACACTTTTAAAATTATCCAAGTGTTAGAATTCATCCAACCTCGAGTAGAGTTATTTGTATCCCTGTATTACTCATCTGTCATTTTCAACCTTCATTTTTATGTATATTTTCTTACAATATTCTTTTTTGAAATCACTTTTATTTGTCTCCCCTTTCCTTAACTTCTTTGCAGAACATAGATTACGAGGATTTTATTTTAAGATAAAAGGTCTTTTTATTAACATATAATTCGTACATATTTATTTTTGTATAATTTAAATACACTAACTATTTATATTAAGATTTTGTAGCCTAGTTAGTCGAGAGTATTGATATGACATCTAAAGATCATTAGTTTGAACGACACATTATTCTTTTTTCAATAATTTACTTATACTTAATTTGGTGGAGTTACTTAATGATGCTCGACATTTCGCCATTGGTGATGGTATATGTTCTTTTACTATTTAATATAATCAAATGTGCCACCCACAAAGAAAATTATCTAGGACCGCCATTGGATACAAAGAAGTAATGCAAGAAGATTTCTGCTGTGTTGACCAAAATTATTTAACAAAATACCAAAATAGAAAGATTTCATCTCTCGGCAAAAAAAATGGAAAAATTTTATTGGTAAAGTCTTTTTCTTTTAAATATTTGCATCATATTTCGGTCAACTGGGATAAATTTTCTTTCAAATATTTGCTAGGAGAATTTGGCCCACTTAGCCAAAATAAAATGCAAATATTTTAGAATAGAAAATTAAATCTGTGAAACACTTCTGTTTTGTGTTTTTTTATTATTTCATTGATATCATATGATATATGTCATCTTCACCAAAGTAAAATTGTAGAAATTCCGAGAACAAAGATACGAAATAAAAGCTTCATATTTGTCCTCAAAGTGTATTTTCCTGAAAAATAAATATTAAAGAAGCATTCCTTTACCTTTTTAATGATTCTTTAGCCAAAGTGTCGTTGATTGAACAAATATAGTTAGTTGGTTAGATAGTGAGAACCCGCCATGATCCATTAGTGAAGTATTATTTTAGGTAAGTTTAATACAAAATATCTAACGACAAATAGAAATTTAACGACAACAGTTTGGATTTTAACTAACAAATATGGGGTTATTCGTAAATTCAAAGTGGTCAAAGAGGAAGCTCACGAGAAACTAGGGGGTGAAAAGGAATGAAGCCACAGATAAAATTGTGTGAGTCCTTGGGTGTTTCGGTTTAATTGAATGGGAATCGTTGGGGCTAGGACATAAAAGAAACCCTCCCTCCCTCTTCAACTCCTTACTGCTCCTCCTCTATTTGATTTGTGAGATGTTGATGGCAGGGCGTCAAGATAGCGATGGTGATAATAGATGGAGGAGGATCGAAGAGGTTTCAGATGTCCCTTATGGCGTAGAGGAGGATTCTGTTCATATGAATGGTGTTATTTATTGGAGCAGTTGTGACCTCAATGTTGGAGGTTGGAAAAATGAATATCGTCCTATACTCGTAGTGGCATTTGATGTAGGAAGAGAGAAGTTTAGAAAAATCATAGTCTCTGATTTCATCCTTGATCAACCTCCCGATTGTTCTGGAGGAGAATACAACCCCCTTCATAGTCCATCATTTTATCTACATCAGGAGTGTTAATTTATTAGAAGTGAGTGGCCGTTTACCTATGTTAGTTAGGATGAGCAATTGTCTGTTCAAGATGTATATTTTTGAAGTTACAAGTTAGAAGATGTGATGAATAGAACGCCTACTGGTTGTAGTGACGGGAGTTTCTCAAGTAATAACAATGGGAGATGGAGTCAGGATAGTAGTATCACATTGCCTTTTAATTTGGGGAAGAAATGTGGTGTTAGGTTTTGTAAGTTTGTTGGATCAGATGACGAGATAATCACTACATCATGTGAGGTGCGGGATTGTGATAAAGAAATTGGTAAGAAGAGTGTGTCATATTATTCTTATAATTGGAAGAAGGGTCGTTGGAGAGAGTTTGAAGTAAGTGGGATCCTCTTGTTTGTTCCACATTTATGCACCGAAAGTTTTGTTACTACTTTCTCGGAGAGTCTTCTGCCGATAACAATGACAAAGCCATCTTTTAGCAAACTGTAGGCGATGGATCAAACTTTGTTCCATCCTTGTGCCCGTTAGGGTCTATCAGACTCATGGCACATACATTTTCCAAGAATTGGGTGTCCGTAGGCCGATAAAAGTCTCGGGCCTCTCGGTATTCGGGCCTCTCGGTGTTCGGGCCATTCGGGTAACAGGCTCTCTGTTTCAAAATTTTGCTTTAGTCCACAACTCTTAAATAAAACGATGCAGGACTAATAGCTTTAGAAGTTTTAGTTCACCTTACATCCTTCCTTTCTCTTAAGAAAAAGTCTCCAACCACCTAATTCTAAATAGACGATGTGGGATTAATAATTTCAATGTACACATATTCTAGTTACGTAACTCAAATCCACTACTCCTATCATTCGAGTTAAGAAAAAGTCTCCAGCCACTTTCTAATTCTAAATAGACGATGTGTGATTGATAATGTCAAAGACTTGGTTCTCTTTACTTCCTTCCCTCCTTAAATAAAAGTTCAACATTGAACACTTATGGAAGAATTCACATGAAATTGTGATTATATAACTCAAATCCACAACTTCTACGTTCGAGTTACGTAACTATAATATGTGTACATTGACTTTTTTTTTTTTTTTTTTTTTTTTTTTTTGGAAGTCGACTACGATCTACGTATGTCGTTACATTTGGCACTTGATACATCATAGATGTGATAAGCTCGATAACCGCCCACTCAAACACTAACAGAACCGGGCCTATAGCCCAACAAGACATGGCCTAAAGCCCAACAACATTATTTACCCCCTAATAACCCCAATTCAAATAACCAAAGATTCCACCTTCTCTGGGATTCGAACCTGGGGCCTCCAGGGATTTCTGGAGTTTATGTCAACACCTTGGAACCACTTGGGCTACCAACTGTTGACATGTGTACATTGACTTGATTCCCTAACATATTTTGGTAAGGATTTCAATTAAGGGTAATTTTATAGGCAATTTCATTTATTATTAAAGGCAATGTATTTTTGCAAGAATGACATGGTCAATTCATTATGACTAAGTTTGGTTAAATACAGTGTTACCTTTGAGGGTTAAGTTCACCCATCCCACAAAAAATCGTCGGACGGCGGTTTTAATTAAAAAAAATCTTCTTGTTCTCCCCTCTCATATCTTTCTTTTTTCTCTATTGTCGGCGAACGGGGTCAGTCTGGTAAGACGACAAGGTAACGAGATCAAAGTAGCTAAATCTCTTCAATTTTATACAATGACCCTGAAACCCTTCCTACATCGAACGGAACGCTGTGAACAAAAATAAAAAAAGTAAACGTCATCTTCATCACCAAAAAGATGTATTGTCGTCTGCATTTATTTATCTGCTTGAGTTGGTGGCATCCGTTTTCCTCGTATTTTATTGAAAAAGTTCATTTGTACACCAAAAGAATGTATCTTAAAGGCTATGTGAATGGGTGTAATGATGTTGTATTGGGTTAAGTAGTCAATCATTTTGTAAAATTAAGAATTGTGACACAAGTATTACAGAATCAAAGGTGTTCTTTATTGATTAGAGAAGGTGTAGATATAGACTTTACATGAAGAGAAAATAACATAATTAGAAATACAAGAATAGGAAATATAACTACTTTGGAAGATTGTAGCGCCAATATCTTCTTTCCAATGTTACGTCATCCCCCCCCCCCCCTACCCGCAAGTTGGAGTTGGGGAAGAAATCTGAGTCAAGCCCTAACTTGGAAGTCAACCGATGGAATTGGTCAGAACCAAGAGGCTTTGTAAAAATATCAGCTACCTGATCTGCAGAGCGAACATGAGATATCTGGATAAGACCACTTTCAAGTTTCTCACGAACAAAGTGCCAATCGAGTTCGATGTGTTTTGTTCGTTCGTGAAAAACTGGATTAGCAGCGATATGCATAGCTGCCTTATTGTCACAGAATACCTGAAAAGGTTCTGGAGTGAAAATTCGAAGGTCCTGAAATAGGTATTTCAACCATTGGAGTTCAGCAGTAAGGAAAGCAAGAGCACGATATTCTGCCTCAACAGATGATCGGGAGACTGCCGGTTGTTTCTTAGATTTCCAAGACAACGGACTCGCACCAAGCATTGTGAAGTAGCCGGTGGTGGAACGACGTGTAATGGGGCAGCTGGCCCAATCAGAGTCGGCAAAACCCGAAAGTGTCAGAGAGCTAGAAGACGAAAGAAAAATCCCATGATCGAGGGTGCCCTTCAAGTATCTTAGCACTCCAGTCGCAGCATCCATATGTGTTGAACGGGGATGTTGCATAAATTGACTTAAATAATTCACTGAAAATGCGATATCAGGCCTCGTTACAGTGACATAGAGAAGTCGACCAATGAGACGCCGAAAAGAAGTGGGATCGTCTAAAGGTGTACCATTTGTAGGTAATAATTTCAAGTGTTGTTCCATAGGAAATAAACTCGGTTTAGCTCCGAGAAGTCAGAATCACGGATAATGTCCAAAGTGTATTTCCGTTGACAGAGAAGAATACCCTTAGGGGACCTAGATACTTCTAGGCCTAAAAAATATTGAAGTCATCCGAGATTTTTAAGAGAAAATCGTTTCTCGAGACGTTGTCTAAAGAAGTCAATTTCCTTGTTGTCATTGCCTGTAATGATGATGTCATCTACGTAGACAAGAATATAGATAGCAGTCGGACCATTAAAATAACTGAAAAGAGAATGGTCTGACGAAGATTGAGAAAAACCCTCAACTTTTAAACCGGATGAAAATTTAGCAAACCATTGTCTAGAGGCTTGTTTCAAACCATATAATGATTTGTTCAAGCGACAAACTCTAGTGTCACCTTTGCTACTAAAATCTGGAGGAATGGTCATATAGACTTCTTCTTCCAAGTCTCCTTGGAGGAAAGCATTATTGACGTCTAATTGATGCAACGACCATCCTTGGATAGAGGCAAAGGATAAAAGGACACGAA
Organism: Eschscholzia californica; assembly: GCF_041429995.1. Classification (NCBI taxonomy): domain Eukaryota; kingdom Viridiplantae; phylum Streptophyta; class Magnoliopsida; order Ranunculales; family Papaveraceae; genus Eschscholzia; species Eschscholzia californica. Next base: position 66,310,660 of record NW_028238198.1, on the reverse strand, counting down.
CAGTTACCAATTTGGCAACTGGAGCAAATGTATCATGATAGTCGACACCTTCAACCTGGGATATCCTTTGGCGACGAGGCGTGCCTTATAACGTTCAATAGATCCATCCGAACGATATTTAATTTTGTAAACCTACTTACAACCAATGGGTTTCTTGCCAGGTGGCAAGAAAGTCAGAGACCAAGTATTATTAGTCTCAAGAGCTGAAATCTCTTTAGTCATCGCCTCACGCCATTCTGGAGAAGCAGAAGCGATTTTGTAAGATTTTGGTTCTTCTGTTGTGATGACGGAAGTTAGAAAAGCCTTATGAGAATTACTAAAACGGTCGAAACTGATATAGTCAACCAGTGGATAAGGAGTGCACGAAGATGTCGTTTCTGAACTAGAAAGAATATAGTCAGTCAAATAAGCAGGCGGATCCCTAATACGAATGGGTAGTGATGAAGTGCCACCGGTGGTAAAAGGCCGAGGAGAAACGGAAGCAGAAAAGTATGGAGAAGATGCACTATCAAAAGAAGCTATAGGCACATCTACAGAAGATGATGAAGGTATATCCTTGCTGGGATCAGAGGGAGTCAGGGGCCTACCTGAAATAGGAGTCGTCGGCTCAATAAATGGCAAACGAGGAGAATCAACCGAATGCGAGGGAGAAGACTCGACTAAAGGTGGAGGTGGAAAAATATTGTGTCGCGACGGAGTCTGAAAAGTGTCGGGAGAAGGCACATGGTCATCCAAATTATTCAAAGGAGTAAAAATGTGTGAGTCAGATGAAACGTCAGTAACCGACTCAAAAGGAAATTTGTTTTCAAAAAAAGTTACATTTCGAGAGTCATAGAGAGTTTTAGTCTCTAGGTCATAAATGGTGTAACCCTTTTTTCCATAAGGGTACCCGATAAAAATTCCTGGTTTAGCTCGCATATCAAATTTAGTAGTAGCTTTAAAATTATGAGCAAAGCACAGACACCCGAAGACACGGAGGGTCGAGCAGTCTGGTGGAGTATCATATAAAACCTCATAAGGTGACTTAAGTGATAAAATTGGAGTTGGCATCTGATTAATTAAGTAAGTTGTCGTTTTTAAGCATTCGCCCCAAAAACTGAGGGGGAGATTAGCTTAACGTCTATGTTTGCGTTCAACGACCCCATTTTGTTGTAGAGTATGAACGCAACTGCGTTGGTGGATAATACCATTCGACTGAAACCAAGACTATAAGTCCTTAGTGAGAAATTCAGTTCCATTGGCGGAACGAAAAGTCTGAATAGGGCAGGTAGAGCTGGTTGCCGAATCAGAAGAAACAGACTTAATAGTCTTTTGATACTGTTTAATTGTGAAATTGAAGAAAAATTCTAAATATTTCTTAGTCTCAGACTTGGACTGCATAAGAAATGTCCAAGTATATCTGGAATAGTCATCAACTAAGGTGAGAAAATATCGCTTATTTGTGAGCGAAGGAACAGAAAACGGTCCCCAAATGTCAGGATGAACTAACTGGAAAGGAAAAGTACTAACTGTTGTACTTTTCTGAAAAGGCAATTTAGATTGCTTAGCCATAGGGCAAATTGTACAGTCATGCGTGGAGTCGAAGTGAATAAAATCAAATCGTTGAGATAAGTGTTTGAGGCGATTCAAACTTGGATGTCCTAGTCGGCGGTGCCAAATGTTAAGCGACTTATGTAGAGTAAGTGCTTTACAGTTACGACGTAAAATATAGAGGTCGGCAATCTCATCAGTCTGTCCAATCAGGCGGGTTGTCAAAACTTCCGTAAAGACGCAGTGGGAAGGTGAGAAAGTCGCAAGACAATTTAAAGATTTACATAACTGTCGTACAAAAATCAAATTAAACTTGAAACTTGGAATATGATAAACATTTTCGATATGTAAAGAGTCAGAAAAAACTACTTTACCGATATGTTTAACGGGAAGGGTGCTCCCATCAGGAATTTGAACGTAAAGTGATGGAGGGGCAAGTTCGTACGAATTAAAACACTGTAATGAAAAGCAAACGTGGTTTGAAGCTCCACTATCGATAATCCACGAAGTAGGGTGAATGGAAAAAAGAATAGTTCCAGAGAAAAGTGTCGTAGCCATAGGACTAGGGTTACCAGTATCTATACCGGGGAAAAGAATTGATCTCAATGAAGGAGAAGGACGATAAATCATAGGTCGGCAAAAAGTAGTAGAAAAACTCGAGAGAATACGTTGTAAGAGTCTGCTAAAGAAAAAGTAAGTATGGAAAATAGGTTGAATAAGTGATAACTCAAGTATCATTGTCGGTAAAGTCCAATAGTAAGTCATTGTCAAAGAAATGTCAAATATTGGCTGAAAGAACGACAACAAAAATAATATTGTTGTGTCGAATTTCCAAAAAATTGGATGATAAGGAGGCAAAATGATGATTTCATGATGATTGATGACAAATTATACATTGTAGGAGAAAAGGTGGCCAAAATTGACATTAAATATAACAACAAAATTGTCGTCATAGGTGAATTAAGTCCAGAGATATTAAATCGGCTTATCGACGAGATAAAATTGGGAAGGGTCTGAAAGAGGTCAAAGTAGAAAAAGAACTACTTATATGTAGTAAAAGGAATAATAGAGACGGTGAATAAGTGTCACAACTGCAAACAGGTGTGTATTCTACTGTCACAAAGGGATCAATTGTTTCCGACAGTGAGATAGTGTGGTTAATAGAACCGTCAGAATAATCTGCCGTCACAAAAATATTCAGGCAGGAGAAGTTGCTGGAATATTTACTCGAACTAGGGTTGCTTCAAAAAAAAAAAAAAATGATCCGAATTGAGTTGAAATATCAGATAGGGTAGTTGCACAAACCCTAATCAATGAAAATAGGTCAGAAAAACAGATCGATTTTAGCCAAAATCGATCGATCCCCTAAGAAGAAAAACCGGCGTCGGGTTTATATTTCTAGAGAGAGAAAGTTCGTGAAGGATTGATTGTAAAAAAGCTCTCTGCCAATGGTTTTAGTGTAGGGTTATCGGACAATTTTGGAGTCTTTTCGTCGAAGGAGGGGTATTTCCGCGAAATACAAGGTCCTCTATAGTGTTCGTCGTCGGAGAAGAAGACTACTAGTAGTCGGGAACCAAAACTGATGTTTGGTTCCGGTTTTGGGCGAGTTTGTATGAAACCGGTATTGTAATAGACCGGGTTTGAATTCGGGAACCAAAAATATATTTGTGGTTCCGGCTAAGAACGAGTTTGTGCTAAAACATTCTGGGTGTGGGGTCGGGAACCAAAAATAAATTTTGGTTCTGGTTGCGAACGGTTGGTTGTATTCCAGTTTAAAAGTGAACCGGAACAGGTCAGAATTTATTCCTAACCTAAAATCAGTCGAAAATTCGAAAAAAAAAATCTCAAAAAATTCGAAAAAATTGGCACAAAATCAGAAAAAAAAAAAAAAACGTTGATGAGATTGTGTTACTGAGCTTTGAAGATGAATGATTTATTGTAACACGAAAATGAAAATCCTGACTTTCGGAAGTGAGATGATTGATAATAGAGAAGAAAATTAATCTCTAAGCAAAGTTGATAATCGAACGATAGATCCCGATAGTGAAGAAATCCTTATGCTTGTATACGCAACACTTTGTGTAGATAAAAAAAAACGTAGGGATGACGAGAAGAATTACCAGATAATGATTGAAAGATTAATGAAATCCTTAGCTCGTGATACCATGTAAAATTAAGATTGTGACACAAGTATTACAGAATCAAAGGTGTTCTTTATTGATTAGAGAAGGTGTACATAGACTTTACATGAAGAGAAAATAACATAATTAGAAATACAAGAATAGGAAATATAACTACAAACATAGAAATATATTAATCCTAATTACAAAGAGTATCTAAGTATTTTGGAAGATTGTAGTGCCAATATACTAATCCTTACAACCCAAAATCTGGAAAACGGGTCCAGATTGAGGTGGATCCTATGTGGCAATATACTTTTCCCAAACTGGCCTTTCTTTCTTTACTCTCTTTTAACCTTCCCCGTTGCCCTTTCTTCTTTCTCTCTCTAAACCTTCCTTGCTTTTAACTTTTCTTCCAAATCAAATTGTCACCAAAACCTAAAGGGAATCATCTCATCAAGAAACCAATAAGGGTTTAATGAATTTCATCATCTCCATCAAACAACCCAATCTTTCAAAAAATTAATCATTTAAAACTCTTGCTCTTCATGATTCACAGTAATTCAATACTCTGTTTGATATTGAAACACCCAATCCTTCAAAAAATTTAATGCTTTAACCAAATTAGCATAAAACAGATCATGAATATGAAGTTGGGTTTTGGGGAGTGAAATCTATTAATAGTTAATGCTTTTGTTATGGAAGAAGATGGAGGGGGTCTGGTTCCTATTTTGGTAATGAAGACTTGTAGATAGAAGAAGAAGCAGTATTCTACCTTTCTCTATCTCTCTTACTCTTTCTTATTACTCACTGTGTTTTTGTTCTTGTAAATCTGTCCGATCTAAATCTCAAAACTATCTTATTTTATGAAATAAGTAATGTAATATTATTGTTTCATCATAATCTAGAGAAAGAGATCTGTTTGATATTGATATAAAGAGATATGTTTAGGGATAACATTCTTTTAGAAGAAGAATCGTTTTTTAGAGAGAGAAAAAATATAGAGGGCAATTTCTGAAAATAAGACAAAGATTAAAGGACAGTTTTGTAATATTAAAAGAATAGCGATAAATGTATTTAAAATTGATAATGCCACATAGGATCCACCTCAATCTGAACCCTTTTTACAGATTTTGGGTTGTAAGGATAGCACTTCTCTTGTCTTAATTATGACTTGCCCTTTTCTTTTCCATTGTTCACTTTTCTCTTTCTTTTTTAAGAGAACATAGAAAAATGGTGGTGATTAATTGTTTGAAGTGGGTTTAGGTATGTACTATTCTTTTGGGGTAGTCCAAGTCGTCAATAATAGAGAGAAGTTTTTTTAGGTGAGAGAGGCTCCGGTGACGTCAGCCCTCCCCCTTTCCACTTCTCTCAAACTCTCATCTATCTGATAAACCCTAACCGCCGCTCATACAAAACCAAACCTTGCTCACAAATCCGTCAAAGATCTGCTCATAATCTCCCCCCTGCACAACATTAATTGCTGATTGGAGTAAATCACCTCACCACCTAAGTGATTAGCTATCCCCCCAATCGTGCGACGAGCACTTACGACCCACTTCCAATCACTCTTGCATGCTGAGTAGTTAATTCCAGGAAGGAAGTTAGGCCGTTGGTGGTAAGTCATCTCGAGGCAAATCACCACTCAGACGAGCAGCAACCCCGAGAGCAGTTGGATCACGCCTGAGCTCGCATTTAAGGTACGTCCTCTCGAGCTGCTGCGAGTCCCTTGGTCTTCTCGGCCATTATTGTTCTCTCTCTCCTTCTTGTTTGTCTGTTGAGTGTATTTCGTCGTTTGGTTTTCCTAAGTTTGGTTGGTGCTTTCTCTCTCTCTTTCTTTTGGTTTGATTTTGAGTCTTTTGATTTGATGTTCGTCTTGGCCGACGAGTAGATTAGACGGGTGGTTTGGCTCCCACCAATACTTAAGCATGCAAAGTGATCATTGCATGGCTGGTTCGAGTAGCACTCCCCTCTTCTTCTTCCTTATAAACCCCATCCTTGCCTCTTCTCAACTCATCTGCTGCTTCATCTTCATTCCCTCTGTTCCCTCATACACACCTAGCCTCTCCCCCTTCACTCTTCTTTCCTTCTATTTCCTTTCTCCCTCCACTTCTTTACCCATGGCCACCCACTTCGCCATATCCCCGAGAGGTCATCTCTCACTCCGATACCAGAAACCCTCGGTTAACCATGAACTTCAGGAGACCTCGGAAGGATGGGTGGCACGTTGGTGTTGCCCGGAAGAGGCCTCCTTAGCTCAGCTCAGACGCATGTTATTTCCTCTCTCTGTTTTCTTCAGAGATTGCTTTTACTCGAGCGTCGAAGGTCCTATCAATACTTTTCTGATAAAACCCAAAAGCCTTTTTGTGCTCAACACTCTAAACGCCGGTCGACCGTGGATCATGAGAGGTCGACTTCTTGTGCTCAAACAGGTGGAACTTCCACTCAACGAGGAGGTGGATGATCTGTTTTTTGAGCCCATGTGGTGCACCCTCTACAAACTTCCTCTTTCAATCCAAAACAAAGAAGACTTGGATGTGATCTTTGAGAAAATGGGGAAGATCATTGAAATCAAACCCAGAAGCTTAGGATTCATCAATAACAAAGTCATTAAAGTTCACTTTCTTTATGATGTTCGTACACCACTTCTGGCTGTCATCAATCTCCTCTTCGCTGATAGAGAATGCTCCATCAACATCAGCTACCAAAAATTCCCGGGAGCGATATGTCAATCCTGTCGTATTATCGAACACCCCCTAGGCCACTGCCCGGAACCAGAACCATTTCCCCAATCCGACAACGATGATGACTCCAGCTATGAGCCGATGGAGGACATCGAAGAAGACAACCAACCCCCCCGGCCAGATGAACCAATTCTGAGGGCACCTCCACCTTCGCCAGTGAGGGCCCTTAACCAAGTTCCCCTTAGGATCAACACCTCAGGCAAACGTGCTCGAACCAGCTCCTCACACCTCTCTATCAGCTCCTCCGAGGAATCCCCACCTTCAACTCGTATGCATGCTCGGTTGGTGGATGACTCGGAAGCCAGACAACTACTCGAAGCATCCAATGTCCTTTACCAGAGTCTGGAGATGATCAATGCTGAAGAAGCGGAGGGAGCCTCCATACCACCTGTCTAGTCAAGTTGAATTTGTGTTTAGGTTGTGATTAGTGTTCTGTTTTGATTAGTTCTGTTTTTTTCTGTTTTTTGTTTTGTCGGTTTTTGTTGGTTGCTGGTGATTCTCCTGATCCAGGGGCAAGAGTTTCAGTTACCCTAGGGTGACAGAGTGGTGGCTAAGTCCCCACCTTTTTGTGGCTCTTGCGGCTGATCCAGGAGAATCGTTTTGCTCGGGCACCCCCTCTGGGGTGCCTTTAGACTATTTGTTTTGGGTCTTTAATATTTAAATCGTTGTTGTTTGTTTATTCCCGTGGCGCCTTTATTTTCTGGTTCTGTTGGTTTTCTCTTTATCTTGCTGCACTGTCCCGGCGGGTGCCCTTAGGCCTTGGTTCCTTACGGGATGGCCTCAGCCAATCTGACCCTTGCGAGCAACCCGATTCCCCCCCTCCACACCTCCCCCAACCCGAGCCCTATAACCCTTTTAGCCTGGAACGTCCGGGGATGTGGTAGCTTTCTAAACCGGAAACACCTTTGGCTTTTACTCAAAGAACATAACCCTGATCTGCTCTTCCTTTCCGAGACTAAATGTTTGAACATGAACCTCGACAAATTGCTCAACCTTCACAAAAGCTACAAAAAAGTTACTGTTGAGCCTATTAACAAAGCAGGTGGTCTGGCTCTCTTCTGGAAAACGGATATTGACCTCACAGTTCTTACAACCTCTCACAATATGATCCATGTGTCTTTGTCTTTTGACGACCACAATAAAAATATTCTGATCACTGGATTTTACGGTTGTCCTTACACAAAAGACAAACTCAAACCCTGGGAAGCTCTTCAGAATCTCTCCACACCACAAACCACTCCCTGGCTTGTCATCGGGGACCTGAATACCATCATGTACCCCTCGGACAAAAGTGGCCCCCCAAAACCTATCCCTCATATGGCTAGGAAAATTGTGTCCAGCATTCAAGATATGGGTCTACATGACTTAGGTTTCCATGGCCCACAATTCACTTGGTCCAACCGCCAGTTCCATGGTACTCTGATTCAAGAGCGACTGGACAGAGCGCTTGCAAATATGGACTGGCTCTCTACCTTCCCATCTTCCAGCATCACCCACCTTCCAGGGGTGGGATCTGATCACCTACCTATTTTACTCTCCACCCACTCCCCATCTTATCTGAGTGCCAAACCCTTCAAATTTCTTAGAACCTGGATGTCCCACCCAGACTGTCAAGCTTTTATCCTGGAAAACTGGATCACGAACAACTTCTTGATCCAGCAAAAACTCAACCAACTAGCCATCAAATTGTCCCAGTGGAATAGAAACGTTTTTGGTCACATTGAGAAAAAAATCAAACACCTTACTACCCTTATTCAGGCTACGACAAATCATGTGGGCTTACTTCACCTCACATCTCAACTGGAGGAGACTTATAACCTGCAGGAGAGTATATGGAAAGAAAAATCCAGAGTAGCACACGTTCAGCTGGGTGATAGGAATACCAAATTTTTCCACGCCAAGGCAATCACCAGGAATCGGAAAAATCACATCTCATCCATCAAACAAGGTGAAAACTCGTGGTGCTCAGATACCCAGGAGATTTCCAACCTCTTTACGGAAAACATTCGACATATTTCCACCACCTCCCCCAACCCCACAAATACGATCAAATCCCTTTTCACCACCCAGATTTCAGCTGTGCAAAACACCCTCCTCATTCAAGTTCCAATAGAGGAGGAAATTAGAGCTGCCATCTTCTCTCTGAAACCTGAAGCTGCGCCAGGACCGGATGGTTTTCCTCCATTCTTCTATCAATCCAATTGGGATACTGTTAAACCAGAGGTCCTACAGATGGTCCAAGCCTTTTTCAATACAGCCACCCTCCCTCCATCCACCAACCACACCCACATCTGCCTCATTCCCAAAACCAAGGCCCCCCAAACCACAACCGATTTCAGACCCATTAGCCTTCTCAATACCACTTATAAAATCATCACCAAAATCCTAGCTAACCGACTGAAAACCACTCTTCCGGATATCATCTCTCCATTTCAAGCAGCTTATGTCCCGGGACGTCAAATCACAGATAACATTATCATCAGCCAGGAAATATCTCACTCCTTCAAGAACAAACGTGGGTCTAAAGGCTTCTTTGGTTTAAAATTGGATATGTCCAAAGCCTTCGACCGGGTTGAATGGTATTATCTTGAGGAGATCCTGGTTAACCTGGGGTATGACACACATTGGGTCAAAATGATACACACCTGCATCTCTACATCCTCGATGGCAGTTCTTATAAATGGTAGACCTGGCCAGTCCTTCAATGTGTCTAGAGGTTTAAGGCAAGGAGACCCTCTGTCGCCTTTCCTGTTCGCCTTAGCTATGGAAGGCTTAAGTCGTCTTCTTGACTCTCCGGATAGCCCTCACAAATTCATCGGATTCTCTACTCCTAAATCCACTTTCACTATCAACCACCTGCTGTTTGCAGACGACTGCATCATTTTTGGTAGGAATACTCTCGATAACATCTCCAATCTCATTTCCATCCTCTCCTTATTTGGGTCGGAATCAGGTCAAATCATCAACTACAACAAATCTACCATCTTTTTCTCTAAAAATACCCATCCCAAATTCAAAAGATTAATCACCAGATCCCTCAAAGTTCACCAAGCTTCGAAATTAGACAAGTACCTGGGTACTCAGTTGTTCATAGGGGCCCAAAAACAACAGACTTTTGAACCTTTGTTGGCGCAGATTCAGAACAAACTTTCGAAGTGGCAAACAAATCTCCTCTCTCAAGCAGGCCGTACGGTAGTCGTCTCGTCTATCACCGCGGCGGTTCCCCGATATCAGATGCAATGCTTTGCAATTCCAAAGGGCATAAGCAGACGCATAGAGACCATTCAAAGGTCATTCTGGTGGGGAAAATCAAAATCCATTCATACCATCAATTGGGCCGCAATCTGTCGTCCTCGTAAACTCGGAGGGCTGGGACTCAGACTGCCGGCCATTGACAATGCAGCTTTTCTGTGTAAACTGGGATGGCGCCTGCTCAAAGCTCCCAATGCGCCCTGGGCTCAACTCCTAAAAGCCAAATATTATCCAAAAACGGAAAAACCAACCTCTCCAAAACAGCATCATTCGTGGGTCTGGAAATCTCTGGGGGCACCCCTTAGTAAACTCTCTAAACTTCTCTTTTGGGATGTCAACAAAGGTACCAATATCAATATTTGGCAAGACTTTTGGATTCCAAATCAGGAACCACCGCTACTAAACCAAAATAATTGCCCTTTGAACACGGTTGACCAGCTGATCGATAATAATTCCTGGAAGACGGATCTGCTTCAGAGATACTTCGATGAGGATACTCGCAATGCGATTCTTAGCATAAATCTCCATCCGTCGGCGGAAGATGAAATGGTATGGACTCTCACAAACTCTGGCAACTTCACAATAAAATCTATGTACAGGTATCTGAGTAATGGCACAAGAGACACAGAACCGATGAAGTGGGCGTTCATATGGAACATCAGAACTATACCCCGAATCAAACTTTTTCTTTGGAAATGTTGCACAAATAGTCTTCCGGTCAAAGACAAAATTGGTAGTTACATTGGTAATGACCACAAATGCACCTTCTGTGATGAACGAGAAACCACTACCCATGTCCTGCTTCAATGCAACTTTGCCAGAGCAATTTGGTTCCACTACAACATACGAACGGATGGGATTGATTCAGTGCTCGCATGGATCACTAGCTGGGCCTCCTTGGAGGATGTCACGACAGAGCAACTCGCTAAAATCATGTGGTTCATTTGGAAAGCTAGATGCGAAAAAAGTTTCGGTAAGAAAGAAGTCAAGCCTATGCAGCTTGTTCGGCATATTCAAAGCTACGCTACAAACCTCCCAAGGCTAGAAAGAGATAAAAGTAACACAGTCTCACCCAAGTGGCAGCCACCCCCATCACCCTTTCTCAAAATAAATGTGGATGCCTCTTTCAAAACCCTCTCGGCCCAAGCAGGTATCGGAAACATCATCCACGATGCACATGGAAATTTCATGAGGGCTAGAGTAGCATGCGTCAGGGCACAGACGGCGGAAGAATGTGAAAGTATCGCTATTCTGCACGCAATCCATTGGGCGGAAGAGCTACATCTCACCAACATAATTATTGAGAGCGACAACAAAAATTTGATAATGAATATCCGGGACAGAAACATCGCTATAAACTGGCAATCTCTGCATAACATTGAACAGATCAAGGCCTGCATAACCCATTTCGAGCAAATTCACTTTCAGTTCTGCCCGAGAACATCAAATGGTCTGGCTGACGCCTTGGCGAAGTGGGGAAGGAAACACAAGGTCAATAGGACGTGGTACAGTTTGGACAATTTGAAGTGGGATCTTAGCTTGTAATTTGTTTTGGCTTCTTTTCAACAAAAAAAAAAAAATGTACTATTCTTTTGGTTTTTGATGAATTTATCTTCTTCGGTTTCTGTATTGAGTAAATAGAGTTTCCATGAAATGGGCTCTTCACTTCTAACAAGGGGTTTGTGGTTTACCACTTTACCAACGAAGGGGGTCATTTCTTCGCCAGCAATAGAGAGATATGAGAGGGAAGAAGAAGAAGAAGAAGAAACGAAAAGATGAAGACAGAAGAAGAAACAAAAAAATTCAATCAAAGTCGTACGGTTCCGTTAGGTCAAACATTAGTTGCGGCATTGTCTCTTAAACACACATTACCTTTAACCAAACTGGGAATTGCCTTTAGCGAGATTGCCTATAACAACTTTGAGCATTGCCTATGATGGGCAGGTAAGCCCGTATTAGGCTTATTTTGCACGCTTAACTAGATTACATGTACATAGACTTGCTTCCCTAACATATTTTGTTAACGATTTCAATTAACGGAGCAAGAAGTTGGGCACATACAAATAGGCAGAAGTAAAAAATGGTTTGGGTCAGTGTCAGGCTCTTAATAAGCGGACATTTCGGGCCTGACATCGAGTGAAGGGCTATGCCCGTGTCCCGCCTGCTAGCGCCTCATGTGGCGGGCCGGGTAAGCCCGACATCGGGCTTATTTTGCCGGTGGGCTCTAGCCGTCCTGGCCACCTTTGGGTCCCGGTTACCGGACCGTTTTCCCAGTCCTATCTGCTCAAGTAAGTGTGCTAGTCCGTATGAGGACTCCGCGCCCAGACATAGCCATTTAGTTTTGGGAGGCTGAGAAGGAACTCAAGGAAGAGAAAAGGCGCAAATAGTGTGAAGAAATGAGAATACGAATTTCACACCCATTTTGAAGGTAGTCTCTCAGTCTCTCTCTCTATCTATATATATATCTATCGTTCTTCATCATCATCTTCTTCTTCAATGTTTCTTTCTCTCCGTGGTTCAGTTATATTTAGAAGAAAGATCATTAATGGAGATCCAACAACCCATTTTCTTCTTCTTCAAAACCCTTCTTCTATTAATATAACTAGATCAATATCCTCTTCCTCCGCAAATCACAACATCTCTTCTTCTTTTGTAGTTTCTTACCTTATGAATTCATGGGGATTCTCAGAAGATAAAGCTATTTCTGCTTCAAAGGAACTTCATTTCAAGACTTCAACTCGACCCGATTCAGTCATTGCCTTTTTCGAAACCAAGGGTTTTACTAAACCCCACATTTCCAAAATAATCAACAAACGACCAGTCATACTCTCATCAGATTCTCACAAAACCCTAAAACCAAAATTTGATTTTTTCAATTCAATTGGACTTACTGGTCCTGACCTAATAAAGCTCATCTCAACTAATCCTAGTCTCCTTAAAAGAAGCTTAGAAAACCAAATCCTGCCTGCTTTTGATTTCCTCAAGAGCATTCTTAACAGTAACAGTAAGGTTGTTGCTGCCCTAAAACGTTCATCTTGGATTCTTAATCAAGATTTGGATAAAGGTCTGGTGCCAAATATCAAGCTTTTGAGAGATGAAAATGTACCAGAATCCAATATCACTACTTTATTAGTAACCCAACCAAGAGTTCTTATTATCAAGTCAGATAGATTTCAAAAGATTGTGAAAGAAATTAAAGAACTGGGTTCTGATCCATCAAAACTAAGATTTGTTCTAGCTATCCGTGGATTAGCTTCAATGAGTACATCTACTTGGGAATCAAAATTGATTGTTTATAGAAAATGGGGTTGGTCCGAAAATGACATTAAGACAGCTTTCGTCAAACAACCACATTGTATGATGACATCTGAGAAGAAGATAACGGCGACAATGGATTTCTTTGTGAATCAAATGGGTATTAGCCCATCTTTCGTAGCTAAACGCCCGTCGCTTCTTATGTTTAGCTTAGAGAAAAGGATAATTCCTCGATGCTTAGTTATTCGAACTCTTGATTCCAAGGGTCTAATGGAGAAAAATATGAGCATTCCTACTGTGTTAGTAATGAATGAGAAGTCATTCTTAGAAAGGTATGTGGTAAAGTATGAGAAAGAAGTTCCTCAAATTATGAAAGTTTATCAATGTCAGTTGGGCTTTTTAGATTCACTTACTTGTTCTAAATGATTGATGTGGTGAAATATTTACAGACTATTTCAATTTACAAATCTTAATTGATATCTTTTTTTGTTTTTGCTTTTTGTTAGTTCTTAATCATTTTTAGCATTCTAGTTTATTAGCAAACTTGCTTCTTGTAATGGAAATTGGGTCTGATATACATGTCTCTTATATCCACTAGGACATAGGAGCTATAGCAAATAGTGTTCCTTAAGCAATAGTAGTAGTACTTTCCTTTATCATAGTTTGAAATGTTCAATTCATTAAAAACTATATGGAGAATTGAATTTTGCAAGTGAATGCATAGAAGGTTTGAGAATGTGTCCTCAATGTGAGTTGATCTCAAACCCAAACAACGACATGAAATCATCTTGGCGGTTCTTCCGTGGAGTTGGTCTCAACGACTGAACCACATAATATCTTGTGTTCATGTGTATGTTGGTTATCTCTATCAAATATTATTTGGTTTTTTATGATTTGTTATGACACAGAGAGGGACATGTCCTCTATGAGTTCCTAAATGAAAGAGATTAAAATTTGAAGGAAGTTAGTTTGTTTTGACGCTTTCAGTTTTTTCCCTGTTGTGAGATGTTGTTAGTTTTGATCTAGAGAGAGACCTTTGTAAATCTACCTTGTAATTGTTCTGATTGAATGGAAAGTTTCATCTTTGGTCATAATCAATTTCTTGTTCTCATCAATAATCATCATTCTTGTCATCTTGGGTTCTGATATTATGGCCTGTAGCTCGAGCTCCTGCTTACGGCTCCAAATAAACAAATTTTATTCAAAATCACGGGCTATATCTTTGAGAATGGGCTTCATATCTTCTAGTTTATAGATGATATATGCACCATCCTGTTTGTTGAATGGCTGAAAGGTGTTGGTCTGTGTCAAGGTCAAGATCTTCCCCATTGCTGCTTTCGTGCGTATCACATAATTGACATTTACCAATCTCTCCAATGAAACCTCAATCCCAATTCTTCTACCCTGAGGTGCATTTTGAACAGTACTACTAAACTTGAACCTGAAGAGCACGAGTTTAAATAGACTGGTAGTGGAAGGCACTTCAATTTCAGATTATGTACCAGATGGACACACTTAAAAGTTAGCAATGATATTAATAGGAAGAGATGGATCAAGATTTCTCGGCAAAAAGAAAAGAATGGAATGGTTGTGCAGACAGGATTTAGTTGGACGTAACAGGTAAATGCACGACTCCGGAAAGGAGGGGAAGAATGAATTATGAAATTCAGGTGACGGTCGCCAAATCTATTTGTTCCTGTTAGAATTACGAAAACGAGAATTCAATATATGGCAAGATTAGGTGTAGATGGTTCCGAAGTAGTATGATCTAGGGCTGCTGCCAGAAGAAACTTTGAAGAGTTCATTTGTGGAGTTTTACTTTGGCCATGCTCTTCTGTGGCCGTGGGAGGCCAGCTATTACTTAAAATTGTAGCAGCAAGGGTGAATGCTAAATCAAATTTTGGTTGATGTCTCTGATTCGTTTTCGCCTAATTCAAATTCTATAAAATCAGAAAAGGTGAGAGGTATTTCTACTTGTAAGCCAGCTTTTCCTCTACGAAGTTTTTTCTAGGTTTGTCAGTCTGAATACAAGGATATAATAATTCTAACAATTATCGATTCTGAAATGCTTATGTTTGATGCGATAATTTTTAACATCTAGTCCTTTTATGCACCATGTCTTTGTTTCTTCTAATTAGTTGCTAAAGTAGATCTTCATAATTTGGTATTCAATTGATTTCACTAGGAAGTTTTGATTCAACAAGTATTTATTTGTGAAAATATGCCCATCCTGGTGAAGTTATCGTCGATGTAATACGAAGCCTGGTTTGGGAATTGCAAATTCGTTTTATGCATTTTCCTCTAATATTAGTTGTTTGTAGTAGATCTTTCGACATCATATCGGTTAGAAATTGGGTGTTCAATGGGGTTCACTATGAAGATCCGATTCCGCTTGTATTTGTCTGTTTATTTGTGAAAATATATTGTCATTCTGCATTTCCTTGTTATTTGTTTGAGATGTATAAACAGGTATGTGCCAAATATCAAGTTCTTAAGATATGAAAATGTTGCTGAATCCAATAATCAAGAGTTCTTATACAACTATCAAAAATTCAAAATATTGTGGAAGAAGTTAAGAAAATAGCTTTTGGTCTTTTGAAAGTTAAATTTGTTCTAACTATTAGCTTCATGAGTCTGAATCAGGTGAGGGCAAATCAGATGAAAATAAGTCCTAAGAGCTGATCCAAAGAGCTCGAATTCTGTGAGCTATGAGCTCAAACTCGTAGACATTTAGGTGTCGTTTGGCAACCAAAAGTAGAAGTTCTTTTGCTTCAAAACAGCAAGAAAGTATCATCAGTATATTTGGCGAAAATGTTACTTATAAGTAAAAAATCAAAAAGTTAGTTTGGTAATGTCATATACTTTTCTATTTTCTCATAAAGATACCTGATTTGAATTAGACATAATTTTGATTTTCATGATTACTCTTGGGGAAGAGGTGGTGGTGACATTGATAGTAGTAGTGGTGGTGGCGATGGTGGTGGAGGTATGGTGGCGGTGGTGGCGGAGGTGGTGGCGGCGGTGGTGGTGGTGGAGGTATGGATGGTGGTGATGAATGTATGGGGATGGTGTTGGTGGAGGCAGGATGGTGATGAAGGTATGGAGGTGGTGGATGTATGAGAAGGTGGCAGTGAATGTATAATGGTGGTGGTGTAGGTACAGTGGTGGTGGTGGTGGTGGTGGTTGAGATACAGTGGTCGTGGTTGAGGTGCGGTGGTGGAGGTACAGTGGTGGAAAGGTACAGTGGCAGTGGAGATATGGTGGTGGTGGTGCAACTGTGGTGGAAGTTTAGTTGTGGTGGTGGACCGGAAATAAACAAAGAAAAAAATTTGGTAAAGTAAAATTCGTGCATTTGGTAAAGTAAAAAATGACCTGGTTCGACATTTGCATTTTTACAGTGGATATAATAATAATAATAATAATAATTATTATTATTATTATTATTATTATTATTATTATTATTATTATTATTATTATTATTATTATTATTATTATTATTATTATTATGGTTACTACTAGTTTATTATTATGAGTTACTTTATGAAAATTATGAAATGTCTGTATAACCAAATTGTCAAATAGTTTTATTACTTCGGAACCAATGCCTTTGATATTCTTAGATATTTTATATGTCTCGAATCAATGCCTTAGATATTCGTGGGCATTTTATTATAGACTCATAACTAAGAACACCAAATATCTCTTCAACAAAAAAAAAAAAAAGAACACCAAATATCTACCTTAAGATTGTAGTAAAATGTTCTACCAATTATTGTGTCGATTACATTGGGTTAGAATCCCTTTTATAGGCTCTACAAAGTAAGTACATTCATGGACATTTACACAAGGAGTTACATGCATACACATGAATGTGCCTTTAAGTTATAGGTTACATATGACCATATTAGTGTAGATGTTACACATTATAGTAGTGGAAGACAAAGCCTTACAACAGATAATAAGTAGAAAAACACAAAACATTTCATAGTTATTATCAGGTCAAAAAACATACTCAGTTTGTATTTGCGTTTTGCGTTTTGCATTTGCACAAGTTCATAGCTGCAAATGCAAATTGAGTTTGCAACCTCTTCATGTAATGATAACATGTTTTTTGATAGTTATGGAGTTGAATTCATTCGCATCTACAACACTTGTCCTGAAATATCGATATGAAGTAATAATATCCAATGCATATAACACAACTCGAGTGAAATAAATGAAGCAAATCACAACAATGTAGCAATGTCTAAAAAAGTGCTACTTTAACCAATACATTGCAGTTTTTTCATCAGTTCTTGCAGCTTCAAAACACTTCCATCAATGTTGGGCTTCCCTCAACTTAAAACCACTTTCATTGAGAGAGCTCAGTTGTTGTAGTGTTTGACCCACAAAATGTTGTCAAGACGTTGACAATTATACCAACTCCAATAACTTCACTACCTCTATTCACAGTTCCTGCTGCTAGAGGTACTTGAAGAAGAGTTGAGAGTTCATCCAAGTCTTTCATGGAGGTATGGAATGAACCTAATCTGAAAAATGAGTTGATTCATCGTAAATGTCAATCTTTGATTTGAGTTGATTTACATATGAGCACTAATCATAGTATTTGAGTTAGAAATAACAAACCAAAGCAAGTACTAGGTTTGTCGCATTACTTATAGTTTGATGCCCTCAATATTGAAAATAGTTGATTTCAGTAAAATGACAATCTTTAATTTGAGACAAGATACAAATTACCTTGACAGCTGCAACGGGTGGTTGCAAAAATCTTCTTTGGTTCTCATGTATGACAATGAGTTTAGTACCATCGAGACGATGGTACAACATCACGCCAAAATTTATTGAAAATGCTTGAACAAGTTACTCCAGTCCATAGGCATTGACCGTTGAGATGTTTTTGCAGAAAAATTAACATGTTTTATAACCAAACAGATTACAAAGAAGATGAAGTTTAATAAGAGTACAGTTTGCATTCATACATGAATCAAGATGGAATTAGTGTACCTTGATAGGGATTATCAACTATCGGGTTGGCATAAGAAATTTTTGTATCCCGTTCAACAGTTTACAAATCGTTCAGATTAAACAACAAAACTTAACCTCCAAGCACTTAATTCAGGGGTCTCCTTGTTGTTGGGTTGTGGTGTCTCCTAGTGTTGTTAGTGGAATCTCAACATCTAATGTCTAACACTACTATCCCAAGGATTTCATGCATAAACTAATAATAAACTAAGAAGTTAGAGATTACCTTAATCGTTAGTTTTCCCTCGAACCTTTTCAATCGCTTACGAAGATCAAGAGCTCCAATTGTAGCTCCTCTACTTGAGACACCGAGTAATCAACTTGATCTCCCACCTCTTAGTTTGCTAGAATTTTTATGGTGGTTAGACGAATAACACCTTCTTCTTTAGACTAGATAGTTGGGAATTTTTCTCTTTTTCTCCCTCTCTCTCTCTACTTGATGTTGTAGAGCTAGAAAGCTTCTTGAGAAAATCAATACCTAATTCTCTTCTAATGAGGCATTATATAGCGTCCCTACGTTAGTGTCCAATCCTAATTAGGTTTCCTAAAAGACCCAAAAGAGAAGGTTTAGGATTTAGTAAAAAATAGAAACTTAATTTTATTTTTTTTCCCTTACACAATTATGTGGCCGACCAGACTAAGCCTAATGGGCAGATCTTGCTGGCCCCATAACGCATGGTCGGACATGCCTAGGTCATCCCCTTAATGGGCCTTTAGTGCCCTTAAGTTCCCCAACCCAAAACCCTTTTGTTCTGGCCTCCGTACACCGTATAATCTTTGCCTTATGTTTCTTTAGGCCTTTTGGACATATTTTCAGATCTAATCTATGTATATATATATCTCATCCCTCTAGTCATATCTTCTGATCAAGTTGACACTCTTTGGTGTAACCTGATGTATGATCCGGACGAAGTTAGCCATGAATCGCTTCGTGATTCGACGGTTGTAGTTGGTTTCTAGCTAAACATTACGATCCCTAAATCATCTGGACTTGATGATCTTCTTCATCAATTGTCTTATCCGACAAATTGCTCGCATTGCATCTTTGGTCGAAAGACATCTCCATTAAGAAGGATAACTCCTTCACTTGTTTCTACCGATATCTCAAAAAGAATGCATAAGCATCAGATGAATATAAAATACGACATCACATACGTGTTTCCCTTCTAATCACGATTATTTTTTATTTTGGTTAGTCATAACTAGATATCCAATATTTGGTCATCCATTTGGGCCATATATTTTGACCGATAATCGTTTGATTTTCCACTAAAAATTCCCCTCATAAAAGACATAGTAAATAACAGTCAAACTTAAGGATTATCTGTTTTTATAAATACATATATAAAGAACATTAAAGCATTAGAAGAATTACACAAAGATGATGTAATAGGTTGGTAGTTGGTTCCATTTGCTCATATAAACAAACATAGAAAGTCAATGAAAACCAAGTCGTCTGAGTAACATATCATACAGAGAAATAAACATTAAACAAACTTACTGATAACACAAAATAGTATAGAAAATAATACTGCATCTACATACTGAATTATATGTCAAATGCAATATTTGTTACCTCATTAAAATACCTCTTTAGTCCCATCATTTTTGTCAAAATTGGTGTCTCCAATACTCGTTTCCAAGTGATCCAATCTTGAACATAAGGTCCACTTTCATCAATCACAACTTGGACAATGTTTGCAACAATTTGAAGAGGAATTACAATCATCAAAACCTTCTTTTCTTTGTATTGCAAGTAGGATTTCAATAACAGAAATGCTATGGTGCCCAAGAGGGTGACCATAAGAATGCCCAGTCCAGTCACCCTCCTAACTTGGCATTCCCGTTGAAAATTTTGACCAACATGTGGTCATTCAAAATTGAACGGCCAAGATTTAAAAAAAAGAACCCCAAATAACCCAAATCAGACTAATTCTCGTCTCTCCCTCCCGACCCTCTCCCTCCTGCCCGTCTCCCTCTTCTTCTCAATCTCTTAGCAACAACTTTAATGGGGGATTGACACATAACAATTCATACTTTCTCACCCCCTCTCTCTCTTTCTCTCTCTCTCGTATCTCTCTCTGTAAATCAAGGCCAAATCGAAAACCCTAACGCAAAGTGAGATTGAAGTTGGGAGCTTTGAGTTTGGTGAACTTTCAAGGTGAGTTGTTGTTTAATCTTTTCAAAGTAATATTTAAGGTTTGTTCACAACAATATTAATACAGTTACTGTAATTTTTAGAAGAAGATCATTGATACATAAAATTTAGGGTTTGATCATAACATTCCTAGGGTTTGTTCATAACAATTGATACAATGACTATACTGTTTTAGAAAAAGATCATGATACATAACAATCAGGGTTTTGATCGTGACATTGCTAGGGTTTGTTCATGACACTTCTAGGAGATATCCATAACATTTACATTTAGTGTAATGTGCTTGATTTTAGAATATTGATTTCAGAGATAATACCTTTTAGTTATCTGTTTAGTTTTACTCTTCAAGAATGTGGTTGATTTTAGAGGATTGTTTATTCAATTATTGTGATACTTATAAATCTGTATTATGTTATACTTTTGCAGTTTATGGAGAGACGATCTTATCCGCAGATACCCTGCTTTTGTGGAGCAGACAACATGGAAATCAAGACGTCTAGAACAGTCGGAAATCCAAGGCGAAAGTACTACAAGTGTCTAGTAGGTAAAGAACATCCAAATGACTTCATATGGGTTGAACCGGTTAGTTCAGAGAGCTCCCAATCTACGGTTCTGACAAATTCGACAAGATTGAAAGAAGAAGTGGTAACCTCAATGCCGAAAAAGATGGAGTTAACGAAAATATAGAAGATTTATTATTCAATGTAGTGTTTTTATTGCAAGTTTTAGTAGTTATTCAAGGTTTAGTCGTGTTAGTAGTTTTGTCTAAACTGGTTAAATGGTCATTGTAAGTGTTTTATATCTTCAAATATGTTGTATTAGAACAAGATTTCATGTTGTATTCGAACAAGGTTTCATGTTGTATTATAACAAGGTTTCATGTTGTATTATAACAAGGTTTCATGGGTAAGATTAGTGAATTTATTTGTGCTTGGGTAAGATTTGAGAGAGATGGCTTTTTAAGAGATGAAAAAGCTTCATCTTTTGGTGCAAAAATTGTAACTCCTTCATCTGTGTTGTTTGCTTGATTATGGAAAGTATCAATGATTTGGGTTGTTTAAGATAATTCAGGAATGTGTGAAATGGACCTGCAACGTTTAGTAAATCTGTTAGGTTTACTGAATTATAGTTGAAGATATTATATTATAAGATTAGTGTGATTTGTGGAAGGTGGCATATGGTGTGTGAATAGTCTAAACAAAACTTACCCAAGAGATAATTGAAAACTTCAAGTAGGTTGCTGAATTTGTCTCTGAGTTAATATTATAATCAAAATTCTAATACATAAATTTCTTACTCCTAAGAGAAAATTGAAAACTTCAAGTAGGTTGCCCCATTAAATAAAACTTATCCATCAAAACCTACATACTTAGTTCCTTCCATACAAGGTCAAATTCCTGACCTTTTAAGTACTAAAACCTCATTTTATTACCTAAAATACAATTTTACGTACAAGAAAAAACATTAGGAAAATATTGGAAGTAGGTTGTTCTTTCTGTACAATAAGGTTGCGGGCTTCTTCCCTCAACCATCTTGCTTCTGTTTCTTGCTTAACTCCGAGTATCCACCGCCTAACAACTGCAAAATTTATTCCCATAGATCAGAAGCTACTTCCAAACTGCTCTTAGCACCAAAACAAAGGTCTGACGTTACTTTTTCAAATTCAGGTAGTTGTAGATTCTCTTCTGTTTATGCTGCAAAGAATACGTATGACCTATAATTTTCATGAGACAACAAATCAAAATACAATACGTATGATTCAAAAATTAATTCAAATATAAATATTAACAAGGAATGAAAGTACCAAACAACAAAGAATACGTATGACCTATAATATTCATGAACAACAAATCAAAATACAATATGTATGATTCAAAAATTAATCAAAATATAAATATATAAACAAGGAATGAAAGTACCAAACAACAAAGCAATAACCAATTTCATCCATGAAGACATTATAAATATATGACAAGGAATGAATGAGTAAATTAGGTTAGAAACTTAATTCAATCTGTTGGGAGAGTGCCACCCTTTGCTTTTTTTCCTACTCGTCCTCTTGATTGGTTTTAATCTTTTTTTCTCGTGGGCGTCCTTTGCGAGTAGTAACTACTGGATCATGGATATTAATGTTTCTGTTACTTTCTTCTAATGGCTCATCTGTCTTCTCAATCACACTTGAAGCAGTTGCTTGACTCGTTTTATAGCTCTCCAACACATTATCAACCCACTCTGAAAGACTCAAGAAATGGTATTCATGCTCAGAAGCAAAGTCTGCAAGTTCATTAAGTTTGCGACACATTATTGTATCGCAATTCCTCTACAACCCCCTTTTGACCATTCACTTCAAACGTCATCTTTGTGTGAGACCTACGTACATCTTTTCTCCATCGTCTAACAATATATATTTCGGGTAATAAAGAGATTTGGTTTTGTTGTAACACTAGAAAGGCATGCCTACATACGATACCCTTGAACTCGAACAAATGATAAGAAAATCAAACTTCAGTAGTAGGTTTCATTAATAACACAACAAATGTCACATTCTTATAATAACCTCCTACCGAAATTTCCTATCCTATCTCATGCTCTACCCCTATGTGCGTCTCACGGGTTGAAATCGAATAACAATATATCTTTTCAGTAATCCCTGACTGAAACTCTTGAAATTTTGCTATAGTGTATACATTTTGAATTTGTTTCTCCATTAGTAATGTAGTCAAACATGAAACCATTTGCGATAAAGACTTGAAGTCAGCAAATTTCTCATTTTTGATTTTTTTCTTTGAAGAATAAACACATTGTTCCACAAATTGTTTTAGTGTCGTCTTTGAGTTCAGCTTGCCATCAAAAAAAGCATTAATTCCCTCACTTCTCTGAGTGCTAGACGTATCTGTCCAAAAATATGGTTTCACAAAGCACGGAACCCATCTTCGTCTCTTTCCATATAATCCATCCAACCATTCATTATTATGCAACTGGAAGGTATTGATCATCTCATACAATTTTTTTTCTCAAACTCCTCTACTGTTTGGATGTCAAGTACCAATCTTTTTAAAGCTTTAGTTATTGCCTCGTAATTGGTGTAACTACCAAACTAGTTAGGCCATTTTTTCATTATATGCCACAGACACCATATATGCCTAGTATTCGGAAATACTTTCTCTATTGCGAGTTTTATAGCTGCATCCTGATCAGTAATGATACCTTTAGGGGCACCATTATCCATACACTCAAGCCAACCTGTAAAGAGCAGAACAAATGATTCAGTATCTTCTTTTGTTATTAAGCCAAAACCAAAAAGGATCGATTGCCACGGTGATTAACCCCTACAAATGGTGCAAATGGCATCTCATATCTCTTTGTATTGTAGGTGGTGTCAAATGTGATAACATCACCAAATTCCTTATATGCTTCTCTACTTCGCCCATCCGTCCAAAACACATTTTTTAGCCGACCATCTTCATTCAAATCAGTTTTAAAGAAGAACCCATTTCTTTGTTCAACCATTTTTTTTAAAAACAATGTTTAATGATTCTGCATCACCTTTACCAAATCGTTCCCTTCTTTTTCATCTAAAGAATTTCGAACATCTTTTCTATAAATGGGGGGAATTATCGTACCCACCAACTTCAACAACGAGCAGATGAAAATTTTTATTTGTTGTGATACCTGCTTTATCACCCAACTCGAGTTGTCTTTTCACGGGATTACTAATAGTTCGATAACATTTGAAGTACCGAGATGATGTAGGACTAATGTAGTGGTTGTGGTCAAGATCAACTTTTGAAATCTTCCAATATCCATTTAATTCAAACCTTTCACATATCTTAACTTGACAACCTGTTCGACAACTTGGCCTAGGCTTCAATGACTTGGTAGTCTTAGCATTTTTACTGCCTTCTCTAGAACACGAAGTTGTTATATAAGTGAAATTCCCATCGAGGTTTTTCACTCTAGATCTCTTGTTAATAGAAAATCCTTTTTCTTAGCATATTTTTTGAAAAATTCGAATACCTCATCGTCAGTACTGAATTTTATTCCTATTTCAGGTGGAACAATTGGTTCTTTGTCTGTGGCTTGTTTAACATGTTGATCAGTGTGAAACTCTTCTTCAACTACATTAATCGATTATTAAACTAAGTAAAATAAAATCTTAAACAAGATAACTATAACATATATATACATATATAAATCTCAAAAGTAAGAGATGAATAAGAAAAATAATGATACTTACTGACCTTCAAATTCAGAGTTAGGTGTTTGAGTTTCACAACCCAAATTCGAAAAATCTCATTCAGATTCACTTCCACCATTTGAAAACCTTTCACCTTCAAAATATGATAAATAGCTTTGAGTTTCACTTCCAAATACGAGAAATGCCCTTTGATTTCAATAGTATGATTACTTTTTGTACCTAAACAACAATTTTCTATTTCAATATCTAAAACCAATGCCTTAAGACATTGGTAGACATATTAGATGTCTGGGACCTAGCTAGAGGTATTTGATGAACATGATAGACTTATGCAAGTCCTCTTATAAAATTCAAAGTCTATTTTTATTTAGATATGTTTAGATCTATAAATTTTCCTCTCAGTTTTGTTTGTGTTTGTTTAGATATATTTTTTTCTCTTTTGTGTCTCGAACTGTGTAACTCTCTCTTATCTAAATCCGTTTATTTATTTACTTTTATACAAAAATCCCTTTATACTTGTACGTTTAAATCTTTTCTTTCACTGTTTGTTGAAATCTGTATCTCTTTATAGTGTTGAGAGAGATTTTTCTTTATGTTCTTATTAACTTTCTTTTTTCTTCATATATTATGTACGCCGAAGTCTGACATGCCTGAAGCCCGATTAACACTCTATGAGTCTAGCCCGCTCTAAGTGCGCCCGCTAAGAGGGTGTTTGATTTTTTAGCACTTATAAGTTATAAAAATGAGTGGTTGTCTATTTTGACCTTAAAACATTTAAATATTAGCATTCCATACTAATTCATTAAATTTGTGAGTTTAGGTAGAAAAGAACTAAGGTTTAAGAATACTTTGTGTCGATAACATTAACCGCAAACAATTAGGCATTACGAAGGAGAACGAGCTCAAGTTACATCATTGAGTTTGGGTGGTTCCGTGATTAGTGTACGAGGAGAGATGAGAATTTTTTACGAGAAAAACTTAGGTCAAGGATGAGCGAAGAAAAGGAAGAGTTGTCACCAAAGTCATAAAAAATGTTACGCACTTATCAATTGTTTAAGATTTTCTTTTTTAGTTATAATTATGTTGGTCATTATTATATTAGGAGAAGGATAATAATGTCATTTTTTCCACCACTTATAAGTGAAAACTAAGTGAAAAAACGAACAACCTAAAATTGCCAACCCGTACTTAATAAACGAAAATCACTTCATAAGTGCAAAAATCAAACACCCTATCATTGACATAGGTAATCCGTAAAGCTCCAAGCTTGGGGTGGGAATTGGGCGGGTTCGGTCAGGCGCAGACTCTACCTTTCGCGGGCACGGGTGGATCGAGCTCGAGGGTGTAATGTCCGATCGGGCTATCGGGTAAGTCGACCCAGACAAATATGTGTATCTTTGTGCCCGCGCCCTGGTTTTGTCCGAGAGCCCGATCAAGCTCTAACGAGCGGACGAGTCGCAGACTATTTGAATAAAAAAACAAAAACTTAATTAAAAATAGAGTTAATTCCTATATGGCCCCCTACTTTGTGACCAGCTTCCTTTATGGCCCCCTTTTTTCGTAAATTCAAATATGGCCCCCTATTTTCAGATAAATGTCATTACTACCCTTCTTAATTCTAAATTTAAAACAAATAAAAAAAATTATTTCCACCTCACCCCTCTCTCTCTCCACCTCATCTCTCCCTACACCTCATCTCTCCCTACACCTCATCTCTCTCTCTCTCTCTCTCTCCAATTCACCTCTCTCTCTCTCTCCAACTCTCCTCTCTCTCTCTTACTCACCCCTTTCTTCTCCGGCAAGGTGGCCGGCCGGAAAATTTTCCGGCCGGCTACCTTCAAACTTAAAAAAAAAAATTCTCTCTCCTCTCTCTCTCTAAAATTTTTATTTTTTTAAAAAAAATCTCTCCACTCTCTCTCTCTCTTAAACTCCGGCGAAGGGAAGGGTTTCCCTTCGCCGGAGGATCTGTTCACGAACAGCAGCTCTGTTCGTGAACAGATCTGCTGTTCACAAACAGAGCTGCTGTTCGTGAACAGATCCTCCGGCGAAGGGAAACCCCCTTCGCCAGAGTTTAAGAGAGAGAGAGTGTAGAGATTTTTTTTTTTTTTAAAAAAATTTAGAGAGAGAGAGGAGAGAGAAATTTTTTTTTTTGTGTTTTTTTAAGTTTGAAGGTGGCCGGCCGGAAAATTTTCCGGCCGGCCACCTTGCCGGAGAAGAAAGGGGTGAGTTAGAGAGAGAGAGAGGGGTGAGGTGGAAATAGTTTTTTTTTATTGTTTTAAATTTAGAATTAAGAAGGGTAGTAATGACATTTATCTGAAAATAGGGGGCCATATTTGAATTTACGAAAAAAAGGGGGCCACAAAGGAAGCTGGTCACAAAGTAGGGGGCCATATAGGAATTAACTCTTAAAAATATCAATAAATTAAACTGATTTTCATCCATGATTCATCATCCATCATTTACACAATATAGACTATCAACATCGAAAAAGAAAAAGAAAACACAAAGTACATCATTTAAGATTAAAAAAAAACAGAAACAAAAAACAATATAAAGCTTCCTATTTCTGTAACCATCTTATACATCAAAAGTTAGAGAATAGAGATATAAAGCTTCATTGATTTGATGCTATGGTTGCTCTATATTGATGTCTTCCGAGATGCCGAGAAGGTGCGGTGGTCGTCGAAGAGTTAGGAGTCGTGATGGTTGGTCCTCGAAGAGTTAGAAATCGTCGAAGAGATAGAAATCGTCGAAGAGATTTATGTTTTGAGGTGGTGTGGTGGTGTTGTGGAGCGTGGAGGACGGTGGTGAGCGGTGGAGTTGTGGATGCGGTTTAAGTTTAGGGTTTGAAAGAACGACACTGTTGGTCGTTTGAGGGTTTATATAGAATAGATATTTTGATCCAACTAAGGGTGAACATCGGTTGGATATCTGACTTTTTGAGCTTATCCGTAGTCCGATCGAAAGGGTTCGGTTATTGTAAATCTTAATCCAAACCTTGGTTTGGTTACCGAACCAAACTATGCATGAACGGTTTGGTTAAAGGTCAAAACTTTTCCAAAAATAAACTTTCGAATTTTCAACTTTAAAACTTGCTACAATTATACTTAAAACGTGCTAAAAAGTAGTATTATCTCACGAACACTTAAGTCTACATGTACATGATTAATTCGACATAGTTTATCAACATTTGAGGAAGGTAAAAAATGATAAACAATTGAATCATATATTCTCACATATATAATATATAGAAGGTAATAATAAATAGTTTGGTTCCGTTTTTTCGGTTATCCGTCGAACAAATCCATAGACCAAACTAATTGGTTTTTATATTTTAATATGCAAACCAATCTGGATAACCATTGGATCGGTGTCCAAACCGGTCAAATCTGTTTGGACCGGATTGGTTTGGTCGGTTTGGATACTACATGTACACCCTGGATTCAACGGCGGGTGATGCTCAGGCGTTGGATCATAAGCTGATTAATGAAGACGGGTAGTGGGTATAGCCGGGTAGCGAGTATAGACGGGCGGGCGGGTCTCGGTTGTATTTCGGGGGGGGGGGGGGGGGGAAGGTCTCGGTTGTATTTTGTGGGGGCGGTATGGGCCAGTACTCGGGTAAGACCTCCTACCCGAGTACCGCCCGAAATATCGGACCGGATACGCCCGAGCCGGGTCCTCTTCGGTCTCCGGGTCGCCTCGAATCGGGCGGTTAGGGTCGGGTTTCGGATTTCCAGACCATTTTCCCGACCCTACTTCAACCAAGACTAGAGGTACCCGCGGTCGCCCGATGACGACCCTATTCCCACCCGAACCTTGTAAGAAACGAATGTACAGAGTTTCTTCGGAAATTAAACAAGAGAATAGTTCCCGCAAAGCGCGATGAAATGAGAATACGAATTGATTAGCGACTCTGAAGGTAGTAGTAAATCATCTTCTTCCCTAAACCAGTGAGTTCTCCCTCTCTCTCTGTATATCCATCTCTTTCTTGTTCTTCTTCAATGTTTCCTTCTCTCCGTGGTTCTGTTATATCTAGAAGAAAGATCATTAATGGAGATCCAACAACCCATTCTCTCTATTTTCTTCTTCTTCTTCAAAATCCTTCTTCTTCTTCTCCTATCAAGATAACTAGATCAATATCTAACAAAACTCCCAACATCTCATCTTCCTCTTCTTTTGTAGTTTCTTACCTTATGAATTCATGGGGATTCTCAGAAGATAAAGCTATCACTGCTTCAAAAGAAATGGGTTTCAAAACTTCAACTCAACCTGATTCAGTCATTGCCTTTTTCGAATCCAAGGGTTTTACTAAACCCCACATTTTCAAAATGGTTAACAAACGCCCAGCCATACTCTCATCACACCCTCACAAAACCCTAGAACCCAAATTTATTTTTTTCAATTCAGTTGGACTTACTGGTCCTGACCTAATAAAGGTCATTTCAACTAATCCTAGTCTCCTCAAAAGAAGCATGCAAAACCAAATCATTCCTGGTTTTGATTTCCTCAAGAGCATTCTTCACACTAACAGTAAGGTTGTTGCTGCCCTAAAACGTTCTACTCGTATTTTTCATGAAGATCTGTATCAAGGTATTGTGCCAAATATCAAGCTTTTGAGACATAAAAATGTCCCAGAATCCAATATCACTTCTATATTACTAACCCAACCAAAATTTCTTACAATTAATTCTGAACGATTTCAAAAGATTGTGGAACAAGTTGAAGAAATGGGTTTTGATCCTTTGAAAATTACATTTCTTACAGCTATTGGTGGATTAGCTTCAATGAGTAAATCTACTTGGGAAGCAAAATTGAATGTTTATAGAAGATGGGGTTGTTCAGATTCTGAAATTCAAACAGCATTCATGAAACAACCATGTTGTATGATTACATCTGAGAAGAAGATAACTATGATAATGGATTTCCTTGTGAATCAAATGGGAATTAGCCCATCTTATGTAGCTAAAAACCCATGGATTATTCTATTTAGCTTAGAGAAAAGGATAATTCCTCGATGCTTAATTGTTCGAACTCTTGAATCCAAGGGTCTGGTTGAGATCAAAGGGAGCATTTATCCTGTGTTAAGAATGAACGAGAAATCATTCTTAGAGAAGTATGTAATAAAGTATGAGAAAGAAGTTCCTGAACTGATGAAAGTTTATCAAGGTCAGTTCGGTTTTCTAGATTTGCCTACTTGTTCTAAATGATTAATGTGATGAAATTCTTAAAGACAATCGAATCTGAATTGAGATCTTTGTTTTTTTTTTTTAGTTTCTTAACATTTTTTGTTTATTATCGAACTTACTTCCTGTAATGGGTTTATTTTTTGCAATGGATAATCTTGTATTATTGTTTAATCATGCGCTTTGTTACAATAATAAAAGCAATCCTCAAACAAAAACAGGGTGTGAACCACTTATTTCTTACACCATTAGGACTTAGGAGCGATAGCAAGTGGTGTTCCTTGAGCAGTAGTTGTAATTCTACCCTTTATCGTAGTTTGAAATGTTGAATTCATTAGATGCTAGTATAAGTAGAGTTTATATCTAGGTGGATATACGGGAACATATTTGGTTTTCCTTTTCTAGGTAAGAGAGAGCAGAAATTTTAGGGCGAAGAAGAAGCTCTTAAGAATTATCTTTAATCTTGTTCTTCGCACATATTGAAATTATCTTGTTGTTTTTGCTATGGAGTTAGTCTTTTCGTCTGAACTGCAAAAATTCTTGTGTTCTTGTGTATGATTTGTTATCTCTATCGTTTATTATCTAGTTTTCTGTGATTTGTTATAACACTGAGTGGGTCATGTCCTCTATGTTCCAACTTCCAAGACTTAAGGCATTCAAATTTTATATAGGAATTTAGTTTGTTTGGCATCTTCAAACTTTTTATTTTGTGTTGTGAGGTGCTCTTAGTTTTGATATTTGTAAAACTACCTTGTAATTCTTCTGATTTAATGTAAAGTTTCATCTTCTTTTTGTGGAAGAAAGTTCCATTTTTTGTCATAATCAATTTCTTGTTCTTTCTCATCATTCCCATGTTCTCATTCTACGGCCTATAGCTCGAGCTCCTGCTTACGGCTCCAAATGACCAAATCTTATTCAAAATCACGAGCTATATATTCCAGAATGAGCTTCATATCTTCTAGTTTGAAGGTGATATATGTGCCATCCTATACAAGGGGTGAAAGTTGTTGGTCTGGGTCAAGGTCAACTGGTCTAGCTCCTCTGCATTGTTGCTTTCGTCCGTATCACAAAATCGAACTTAAAAACAACTGTTCTTCCCTGAGGTGCTATCTAAACAATGTAATAGAACTATTGTTTCACAAGTAACTCAATGGATTAACGCGATGAAGTAAATTCTCATTCTGACAAGCTAACATTTACTCGTCTTGTGCACCATGCCATGTTTCTTCTAATATTAGTTGTTGCAGTGGATCTCTTGACATTATATATGATTGCAAATTCAGTATGCGATAGCTTTCAATCTGAAGATCTGATTCGGCAGGTATTTATTGTTTATGTGTTCAACTTCAAATATTTCGTCTTTTGCAGTGCCTGGTCCTTTGTTTAAGGTGTATGTATATCTAGAATGTATCTTATTTCCTTCATCTGCTTTTGTTGAATAATTTCTTTGTCGGAATATTTTGTGGCGCGGAAATTTGCAATCTTGACAAAAAAAAAAACACTAACAAATGTTTCTCTAATTTAAAACCAGAGGACTATCCATAATCTCTCTTGGTGATTTGGTAACTTAAATTGTAAAACAACATTCTTTATGTTATTCTTTTGTGGAAGCTATGGAGTATAGACAGTATGGAAAAGTCTAAGATGCCTCTACCTATAGAATTAGAACTTGTTAAGATATGTGATTTCCTCCAATCATTTGTATTTGTTTGTAGTATTTTTTTCGAAGTCAGATTTGAAATGCGAGTCGAGGTTTAAATTGACTCGAGTCAGATTTGAAAATGTTTTTTTTTTGTCCAACTCGTCTAAATGGCCATTTGTGCTGATTTTGGGTCTATTTGAGTCAGATGATTCAAATTCGGAGGAGTCAGATTCAAAACAATGGGAAAAAGAAACACCGCCTTGGTCAGCTTTTAGTATTTGTTATAAATTTATCAATAAAAATCTTATCATAGTTCACTTTGAGCATTCTGAATATTTCAATAAAAGAGAATCAGAAACTCCAAACATTCCCCCTCCCATGTCAACTTTAATGTATGAATACATTAACAGAGGATAACAGAGGAAACTTAGCAGCCGAGCAATAATAGTATAATAGTAGCAGATTCCTAATCGAGTTTCCTATTCTTGTTGATGAAACATACTTGTTGTGCACATATATGATCGTTACTTGCATAAGTTCTTATATGTAACTTATTTTTATATCTATAAGAAGAAGTATATCTCATTAGTTTATCTGTTAATGCACCAATGCTTGTGAAGCTCTTTTATTTGGATGCATTAACTTTGTTATATGGCCATGCTTATTCACTGATTAAAATTTTGTCAGATTTTAAGGTGATCCGGTGTTACTGCCTTTGTCGACGTCCTACAAGGAAAATGTATTATTTGCCGATCTTCTGGGCAAATACCACATGATTCAACGTTGCCCCCTTCGTTGGATGGATTGTACTGGTAAGCTTTCAATTATTCATACTTTATACTTCTATTTAACTTCTGGTTCGATAGTATACGACATGAATGCATGAACTAGTATATCATCTAGAATTCAATAAATTAAAGGAAACATTTGAAGTTGGGTTTGTTATTTTAAGCAAGTTGATGAATTATAAACGTTTTATATATGAATGTTGTATCTTTTCTATAGGAAGCCGGCACCCATGACCCACATAAGTTGTCTTTTTCGATATAATATGGTCATATGCCATGTATGTATTAACTCTTTTTTTTCCTGAACTCCTTTGACATATTATTCAGAAGTTATGTACTGTTGACTATTGACTTGTATTAGATAACATAAATAAACAATAAAGAGGAAAAATATAAATATGAAATCGTATTTGTGGTGACTTTTTAGGATCAATTCTTTAATATATTTTGTAAAGATTGTCATACGAAAAGTATTAGAACTTCAACCATATTTACGAATCGTAGTGTATTACTTAGGTGTATACATTACTCAACCTATTTATGAGCCATAAATATTGATCGTATAGAAATATATGTATGGTAGATAGTGTAGTGTTTTGAGGTGTTGGGGTATACTACTAATGTCAAGTACAGTTGATGATTCTGACAGGATTTATATTTGTACTTGCTTTGTTTTGACCCCTGTTTTTTTTTTTCTTAGATATAAGAAATGTCGGTTTTTGTAGATCTTTGTGTTTAGTTTGTACTATAAATGTCTCACCTAAACTTTGAACACAACAAAATACTACGTAAATTCGATCAAATTTCCAGCAGATATAAGAAAAAAAACTCACCACCCACACACACACACACATGAATACACGCACCCGCATAGACACCACACAAACATCCTTATTGATGTAGGTATGTCGTTAGGCAGCTGATTAGGCTGCCTCGAATGGGATATCGAATGGCCTTACAAGGGCAGTTTTCGGTTAAATGGTCGAAGTCTTGTTCAGCCCGTCCGATTAGTCATCTTATTTTAGAATTACCTATACGATGGGATCATTCTAGAAGAACTGAGTTTTACTGCAACCTCATAGTTTCTGTTTTTTAAGACAATCTTATCCATTCTAGGAACTCTTTTGTTGGTTGAGTTTCAGTTTCTTCCCTAAGTTTATACATCATATATATAGATGTGCTTTTCGGGTTTTCTCCCTTCTTTGAATAACTTTAGTCAAGTGGATCGAAATTTGTTGGATTGAGTAAGCATTTTCCAAATAATTTTAACTACCCCTCTTAAATAGGAAATTTAAGAACTGTTTTGGAATAAATACATAACGATAGCTGCAATTACCTCTCTTCATAAAAAAGAAGAAAGTTCAATTAAGTTTTCATTTATTATGTAACTGTCAAAAAAGTCAAAAGTCAAGGGACGTCACTCTAATTGTCTTGATTATAAAGGTCCTTCCTTTCAATAGTATAAGTATAGTAGTTTGTTGATAAAAGTCAGACTTTATTTGTAGCTAGTTAGTTTATTTCCTTCTTTATATGTCAACCCACACTTCATTGAGATGAAGAGGGAGGAGAGTTCATGTTAGGAAAACCCTTCAAAATACTCTATATGATAATCTTGTAGAGAGAGAGAAAGTGAGAAAAACAGAGTAGTAGTAGTATAGAGATGTATTAATGTGTTTGGAATCAAAATAATAGATGACATTTAGTGAGGAAGAGGAAGTTGAAGGTGGAAATAAATTTGTATTTATCATGACGCAATACCCTCATTATTCTCAACTGTCTCAATTACTCTTTGCATTTAATTGTTTTTATGGAAATCCAATCTAAAATAGCTCCTTCTTTTCAATGCTGAAACCTAACTTCCTATACCCAACAAAAACAAATATCTCTCCCTTAATCAATATCTTCATTCTTACTTCACCTTAACTAATTAACCCACATTTATTTTGAGGCTCGCATTTAGAAATGATTCATGTTTAGTCCGATAGAATTTTAGTTTAGGGTTTAAGGTTTAGGGTTTATAACTAAAAACGAGCTTTGGGTTTGATGTTTTTGTTGGATCGTGCCTTTAGGTTGGTTGAACAGCTGACCTCTCCTATGAGGATGGAAGGTACATTGAACCTCACTCGAACACCTAAAAGTCTTGTAGGCAAATAATATCGAGTAATGGAAATTTGGGTGGAAATATAAAAAGGGTATTATTATAATTAAGAATGGTATAAATTAGTTTGTATAAAAATCTTGAATCTTTATTAAGCATTTAAGCTTAAATCACTTTCAATACACGTCTAAGATTGAATGCATTTTACAGTTAGAGAAAAAGACTAAAGATTGCTTTGAGTTAAAGTGATCAAGTTTCTACCAAACACTTAACTATTAATATTTCCTTAAATACCCTTGTATTAATGTTAACCCATGTACTCAATTCAATACCTTCACATGCTCTTGTTTATATTTTTACCATTTTATTTAATATTTTATTTTATGAATAATTGTTAAATTTGATATACTCTGTTTTAGAGAGAGAGAGAGAAAGTGAAAATCTTAGAAAGAGAAAGAGGTGAAGATGTTGTTGAATGTTGAGTCTTACATAACACTTGAGGATATAATTTAGATACTAGTTTGTTTAACATCTAAAGAGAGACAGAAAATTCAGACCCACTAACTATATTTGATTGATATTGCTGATATTTCCATCATATCATAGCAAGAAAGAGAAAAAAAAACACATAAGAAAAACCCCTCTGATTCAAAATTCCAAAAAGAAAGGTATTCAACTGAAAACCCATTACAGAAGTACCACCTAATAACATTAGAAAGAAGAGAGAGAGAAAGTAGAGAGAGAGAGAGAAGAAACACTAGTACTTTTAAACTACCATATCTAATAACCATGCATGGGTAAGTTGCTAAGTTAGAAGATTTTTATAGCTAGTTGTTTCTCCTTGAATTCTTGGTGGTATTGTCATGCAGGAAATCAAGCAAAACAGTGCTTTTGCATTTTGGGCATTTAGGGTCTTCTTCAGATAACATGACATACATAAGGCACCTTGGACAACCAACCAATACCATTGATGTTGCTTCAGGACTGTTTGAATATAGAAGATTTTCTTCTATACTATTATCTGATGAAACACATGAACTTGGTGGTGAAGTTGGTGATGAATTACCAGACTTATTTGGTGACTCAACTCTTAGATTGTTGTTATTAACCCTTTGTGGTGGTGGTGATAAGTTCAGCTTCAAATCTAGCTTTGGGCTCTTCCCATTTCGACGACTCATGATGCAGGTATTGTTTTTGTTTTCGATGTCTCTTTCCTTTTTGAACTAGATCTCACCTCTCTGCATATACAAAAAAAACACAAATTAGAACAAGAATTAGAATATTTAGATGATAATGAAATAGGGATTCATTAGTTAGAGATAGTTGACCATTAAACTAGACGTAAAAAAAGCGAAGAATTGAACTACCAATGTAGAGAAAGAAGCTAGTTGATATAAGAACTATTGTTTGAAAGGTACCTTGAGATTCAAAAACTCTTCTAAATGGTGAATTAGGAGGTGAAGAGTGAGAGGGGTAGTACTAGAATTGAAAGTCCTACAAACAACATGAACTTCTTGTTGTAGTTTTCTTTTGTTGTTGGTATTGAGTACTTAAGGTCATTATATAAGGGATTGAAAAAAGGAGAGAGATGGGTATGCTTTAAAACTTAATTTATTATATGGAGAGAGGTGGAGTATATAAAGAAGTGCAGAGTGAAAGGAGAGAGAGAGAGAGAGAGAGAGAGAGAGAGAGAGAGAGAGAGAGAGAGAGAGAGAGAGAGAGAGAGAGAGAGAGAGAGAGAGAGAGAGAGAGAGAGAGAGAGAGAGAGAGAGAGAGAGAGAGAGAGAGAGAGAGAGGGAAATAAGAGAGAGAAAGAGAAGAGGAGATGAGAGGAATGAATGGAATTGAAAGAATAGAAGATGAGAGTTTAAATTGAAGCCAGAAAATGTATTAACTAGGGAAAATTTCCCAAGATTTTTGCAGGAGAAAGAAAATTGCAGTAAATATTAGTATTTTTTTGAATTGTCAGAGTGCCTCGAACTCTTGACCTCTAGCGTGGAAGACAACCCCCCTTACCACTCCAACCAAGGGGTTGTTGACAATTTGCAGTAAATATTGCAATTACAATTGCATAACTCCGTCATTCATCGCTTAAGAAAGAGAGTTTTAGAAAGAGAGAAAAGTAGAATACAAGAACCCACTACAGAACATGCACTAATAAAAAAAAAATTAAACTAAAGATAAACTTAAATTTAATCATAAATAAAGAAAGAAAGAATGAGAAAAGAAATCTTATTTTTATGAGCAAAATCTTTCTTTCTCTCTATATCTTGCATACCTTTCAATTTGTTTATCTTCTTCCAATGAGGGTTTGTTTTCTTGGTTTAATTTTCTTATGTATTTATACTTATCACACACTTATGGCAGTTACAATTTTTTTTCTTTTCAATGAGGTTCTTTAATGAAATTTTTTGTTTTTACCCCTCTTTATGAACAAACTATAAAAATTACCATGAAAGTTTGTTGGGATGGCAATTACCACATAATTACTTGCATCATATGGGTAACGCGATGTTTGTTTGTTTGTTTCTGTTTGAATTTCAGTCGTCTGAATCAAATGGATATAAAATCAACTCGAATCAGACATCTGGACAAATCAAATATCACAAGCCAAAGACAAAAAAAATCATTATAAATTTAAATTAAGTCAATTCAGAATTCGAATCAAATTTTAGATCGGATTAAGATTATAAAAAAGAAACAGACATTACTTCACAAGATTTTCTTTTTGGTAGGATGGAGTTACATTCTTAGAACGGAAGTGCTAGAATCACAAAAAAAATTGACAAAATAAGTTCCCCAGCTGATGTGGCGGTTGTGATCTTCATCTCTCAACAGCCAGATTTAGTCAAACTTTCAAACCATAACCGCCACATTAGCTGGGTAACTTCTTTTGTCAAAATCTTTTGTAATTTTAGCATTCCTATCTTAGAAATCCACTTTCTATCGTTCTTTAAAAAAAATAAAAACTATTTTCTAAAATAAAACAAATTATTGAAGTATCTATGTTTTCTTTTGTTGAAAGAAGTATCTAGGTTAGTAATATGTGTGAATTGTGACCAAATATAGAGAAGAGTTTTTTCCTTTCTTTCTATTCTGATAAGATAAATCTAGTAAAGTAATCATGAAGAATCTAAGTAAAAATTCTTAACGAGTGGGAAACTTCATTACAAGTTTACAACTACTTAAGTCATAATGTGACTTGTCATGAATTTCAAACTATGTATTTAATGAATAATTATTATGTCTAGTTTTTGGCAAATTACAATTAATTTACCTCTAAAATTATAGCAAAGCTTGTCATTTATAAATTGTATTTAATAGAGATCTTTTTTTTGTTGAAAGTATTTAATGGAGATTAATGACCCTTATATTTTTTGGCATATTTCATTTAATTTACTACTATCTACTAACCACTTGGAAAATTATTTTAATTACTATTTTTTTTTTTTTGCTTTAATCTTTAGTACTATTTTTATTTGTACTTCATGAGCTATTTTATTTAATGAATGTTTGTGGCTAGTCATTTGAAGTAATTTTACATTGATGAATAATTAATGCATAATGTGGCTACTAATTTGTATTAAGTCTACATTAATGAATAATTAATGCTCTTATTTTTAGTTAACTTTCGGCAGTTGAGATTATAAATTTCTAGTTTATTTTTTTCATATTCATCGCCAATTTTCTAGCCATTTCAGCTTATACTACTTAGAACCAGAACTCTTTTAAATCAACTCCTTGTATCGGTTCTTAGGTCTAACTTTATGAAATTAGTTTGATCTAAGCACAAATGTCTACAAATATATTCATCAGAGAGAAGGTTGTAGATCGAGCTATTGCATATAAGAGGGTGGTTTCCAATCAAGTTAACCTAAGTTCTCAAATCCAGTGGCTAGAAATCAATTATAGTTCGGAACTATCAAAGGTTGAAAAATTGTGCCACTTGGAGTCCTAGTGGAGAATATTTTTCTCTCTGTTGTTGGTTTTATTCAATTACTGAAAATTATGACATGTTTCAATAAAAAAATCTTGTCTAATTAACAACACTAGTTTTTCGTTGAGATGTAAATTGGTGTATTAGAATTTGACTCAAATTCAAATGTCATAGTTTGAAATCGATCTAATCTGTGTAAACTTTCAAAGACAACTGTCGTTTAGCTATATTGTGTGAAAATCTCTACTATCCTAGAATTAAGTTATCACCACCGTCTCAATTCGAACTTGTTTATTTTTTAGTAGCTCATGGGCTTAAATGAGTCAAAAATGGGAAGTAAATGAGAGCCAGGGCTACTTAATGAATGTATTAAATAATAAGCTATTTATAGGAATGGGTCTTAATTTGGGGGTTTAATGAGTGCCAGCAAATGCCAAAGTACTAGTGGCACTTCTTCATTTAATTCCATTTTATTGTTGATAAGTATACATTTATGATCCTTCATTCATTTACTACTTCAAGATTAGTCTTTCTTAAGTGAGTATTTGTTTAACTAAGTTTGTGATTAAGCCTAAATTTTGGTAATTTTGAAACTAATACTATCAAATACTTGTATAATTTAGCAACTTTAGGAATTTCTTCATAATATTTAAGTTTCGATCAGAAGAGGTAGATAGTAGTTCAACTTCATTGATTACTTTATATGTACACCCCTATTTTTCGATAAGTATTACACTGCCTTCTAGTTTCTGTATTTTCATTTTCATTGTTATCAGGTTTCTATATTCTCTATACCGTATGATACTATAATTATTTAGGTACAAATCTACTAATGTACTAAACACGGGATGCTAACGAGTACTCCTATATAATCTAAAATTGGAACAATTTATATTAGTAATGGTTCTTCATTTGAAGTCGATAAGGAATAAGGATTAGGGGTTATTAATATTCATCTAAATGAATCCATTTTGTCTTTTATGTGAAAGATTCACTTAGGTTGACATTACAAATGAAAGTTTGACCCTAATATTTTGGATCTCACAAAAAGTTTGTCTAAACCTAATTTGGAAAATCTCTTAATCTCATTTTTCATGTTCCAAACCTTAATTTAATAACAGAGTGAAAGTAAAAGAAATATTGTGTTCCTAAACTTTTATGTTTATATCAATCCAAAATGTCCAAGAATTCAACAAGTATTCACCTCTGTCCCAAGTTCTCCCTTTTTTTTCATCTACCAAATAACACGTTTTTGGGTAATATGTTTCTCCTCTTTTCTTTATCTTTTTTTTCTTTGTTGCAAGCTCTGTTCTTTATCTAAATGGAGTAAAAACATGATATCAAGTGTTTTATTAAAACCTTATTGCTTACAACAAGACTTGTACTAAAGGGATAATTAAGCCGTAATGCTACGTGTGTGGGCCTGTGGGGTACTAATTTAGACAAAACAGATGTTGGAGTGGACTAAAACCCTAAATTTGACCTTCAACATGGACCATCATAACATTTTATTTTGACCCCAAAAAAATGCATGGGATGGGAGGGGAATAACTTAGCTTTTGAAGCTTGAGGTCAACAAAATCAGCATATAATTGTCACATTGTACAATAATTTAGTAATGAAACGAGGCTAATATGGTAATTTTGGAAACCATTGTGTAGGCTTTTAGTTGATAGCTTTGGGAGAAAGGGAAGCCCATTAACTTGTTTCATAATTTTAGGCTCGAGAGTGGGAAGAGACGAGTCTATTTGGCACAAATTAAAGAGGGAAAGAAGAGAGAGAGAGAGAGAACTATAAATGTGAGTTTAATGGTAAGTTGTTAGATATGTGATTGAATTTATCAAAAGTCAAATGTTTAAATGAAAAATCTTATATAATTTTCCAACACCCCATCACGATTATGCCCTAATTTAATAGTATCCAATATTACCCTTACCCATTGACCCTAAATTTATATAAACATCCTACCCCCTACTCACCATTAATCTCCTACTTGTATGTATTTATGATAGAATTTATGATGATATCTCCCGGAAATCATATAACTTTAAGTCATTTGTTAGGGTTTATTGATGAGGGATATAATGGAATTTATTACCGATTACTTAACTTATTTTTTGTGTACTTAGTGGTTGATACGTGTTTTT
Organism: Eschscholzia californica; assembly: GCF_041429995.1. Lineage (NCBI taxonomy): Eukaryota > Viridiplantae > Streptophyta > Magnoliopsida > Ranunculales > Papaveraceae > Eschscholzia > Eschscholzia californica. The sequence goes on along the minus strand of NW_028238198.1, from coordinate 66,270,586 downwards.
GCACGCAATTCATCAAACTTTATATCGTGGTCGGATCATTTACACTTTAGACTATAAAAGTTTAATTTAGGATTCGGTAAGAGTAGAAAAAGTCTTACTACAATGTTTTCAAAGTACAATATATTACATGTTAAGTCATACTTTTTCTACTTTTGATAAATCAAAATTCAATATCTCTTACTAATTTCTCATTCATCTGACAAAAGGATAGAAAATAATGAGTTTATAGTTTAATATGTGTCCTTAGCCATACGATATTTGAATTATGGGTTTTGTTTGCTGATTTCTATTATTTTAAAACTCTATTTTTTGGTATGGTGCTATCGCTTCTTTTGATTTCCTTAACATGTGTCTTAGGGTCATTGTCAAGCTATTCCCATGAACATCATAAATAGTCTAGGTCCGTAGTTTACCAGGCTAGGTTAAATTTGGAGCTATCAATAACAAGAGATGAAAATCTCGGTTGGTGCTATAAAATGACGTAGTTGTGGTTGTGTCAACTGAGAAACAAGTTGATGTTTCGCCCCGCACACTAAGAATTTCACTCAAAACGACACATATATTACACCTAAAGAGGTAAAATGCTTAAAACCTCTATCAAACAATTATAAGGCAAGAAATTTATAGATTACACAAGACTTGTCGGGTGAAAACAAATTCTGGAAACTAAAAATTACTTGGACTACCATGACATTTGATGATCTGAATGACATTAAAATGGCTCATCAATTTTTGAGCTTTTGATGTCTGCGTACGCATTAAGTTGTCGTTCTAATATAGTCGTGCTGAGTCTACTATGTAACGACTCCAGCACCACTAATGAAACCACTTACAGTGTTTTCCCTTTTTCACTATTAGTAACAGAATTGGATGAATCATATCCTTTTCTTTTTTTTTTGTTGAAATATCCAAATTTTATGAAGTGTGAAAATCAAACCTCAAAATTTCTTCCATAAAAGGAGTGGTACAACACAACTCAACCACTACAAGCAAATATTGGCGGGAAACATTGGACCAAGACTTTGGGTAACTTAACTTTTCATATTATAATAAGGAACAATTTAATCATAATTAAGTAAATTTTAATATAATAAAACTTTACGATTACATAAATTAGTGGCCAAAACGTGTAAGATTTTATTAAATAGATAATTTACCGCCCAGGACGTGCTTATTTCAGAAATCGAATGCCAGCAAGATCATAAATCAGTGATAATAAGAAAAAATAATTATCCTCGTACGTGCATTAGTGGAATTAAATCTTGTTTGAACTTTTTAAGTACAATATTTTATTTGTGAATTTAAAATAATTGATTGAGATCAAGTTGGAGCCCCTTAATCCTTTTTGTCAGATTTAAGTACTTAAACCCTCTTTTTTATTTGGAAATTCAAATTTAATTGAAATTAAATTTGGTGCAAAGTCCAAACGTGTAATGACTTAGGTGTTGTTTTCTCTATAGAATGAACAACTGCACCAGCCTGCCTTCTGGGATACTAGCAATATTTCTTTCTCTTGCATTTTCAACTCATAACTTCAAATTTATCACTAGGAAACCATAACTTCCAAAGACGGCGATACGCCATAATTATATGTGTTACCAGTGTTATAATATAGAACGACCAACTTCTCATTTTTCCCAGTGGTAATTTGTGTGGCCGTTGGGGTGCATGAGTATTTTTAGGACAGTGTATATATCAATTGAGTATATTTCGTTCGCATGTATCAAAGTCAATATTCATGTACTCCTATTCTTCTAAAAAGAAAAAGAAAAACCAACCGCTAAATTGCTAGTGATAAATTTGTTTCACACTTTATACCAATCTACTTTATTATGTATGGTTAAAAATTAATAATAGCACGACAACCACACTTGTCCTCTACCCGACGGGGGATTGGTTTCCCATTGTTATTTTTGTTGCGTGTTGTTTTCTTTTTACTACACTAGAGAAAAAATGAAGAAAAATTTTTCAACAAAACAAAAAGGAAGAAAAAGTTGACTTTCTGTTTCAGAAAGATGAGAGTAAATACGAAATGGAAAAAAGAAAAAAGAAAAAAGAGAAGAGAATAAGATGGGAACCCGAATTGAAAACTCAATTCTTTCTCTAGCTTCCTCTCTGAAAACGAGTGCTATAGAGAGATTTAATGAGGGTGAGTAGTTATCTTAAGAAGTTGTTTAACGATATAAGTGAAGAGCTATCATAAGAAGTTGTAAAATAACTAGAAAAAAATCAGGTGATCTAACTAGAAAGAAATCAGGTGATCAAAACTTATAAATGACTACTTCGTGGATTAGATTTATAACTACAAGTTCGGATACCGAAGAGAATCATCTGCAATTTAATTAGGGAACAGTATTGTAGTTAAAATTACAAGCAAAAGCATAAACATTGTCCTTCTAACAGATACCGAAGAGAATCATCTGAAGCGAATTATGTCTACGTTTCGGATAATTATCCTTGGTTGAAAAGGGTGTGGTTCAAACTATACTAGAAACGAGCAAAACCAACTATACGTAAAAGAGAATAGAAGAAAAGGAACATGTCAAAACAAGAAAGTTGAAACACGATAGCAGTCCAACATCAAGAATTGTTATCACATAAAAGTCGTCGCAGTTTGAAATTCATTATATGAACCAAAATCCAATTGGGACCATCTGGTATTCTGGTCATAATAAAGGCGTATATAATTGGAAGCATAAGACTGGTTTTCTTTCTTTTCTATTACTATGTCATTTATATCCTCGACTCCAACACACACCAAGGTAATTGTCATACGAATGGAAAGAATGGGTTAATTCAGAACGATTAGTCTACCTTATATTTTGACTGATGCACCGCTATGCTTCCTAACTAATGCGACGTTTCAACAACAAAAAAGAAAAACACTATTGGATGCAACAACATACAACAATTGAAAGATCCATATGGATAGAACTTTACAATTTGGTTTTGGGTGCTTCTAAAGGCACCTGACCAAACAGCTGTTAGCATCCAAAAATATTGTTGACTCAAGTCAATGATTTTTGACTCGAGGTCTCTATAAGCACCAGTTTTTAATGTGGGTGACGTTCACCTTCGTTTACTTCTTCCATCTTCTTCTTCCAACAAAAAAGGAATCCTAATCAATTCTTCTTCCAAAACAAAACCCTAGAAAAGAGTGCAACATTCTCCGGCAACGGCGACGGCAACGTCTCCGACACCTACCGGCGACTATAAGACATGGTTTTTACCCAACATCTCTTGCTTGGTTTAATAGCTGAAGATCGTTCTCCAAATGGGTTTCTTGGTTCAGGTATCTCCATTGATTCAGCTCGAGATGCTGTTCGTACTATCTGGAACGATCAACCCAATTCAAGTAACGATGGTAACTCAAAGTCTGAGTCTTCTTCTTCATCACCATCATCATCTTCTGTATCAGCTTCTGATGTTCCTTTCTCGATTAGCACAAAAAGGGTTTTTGAAGCAGCAGTTGAGTATTCAAGGAGTATGGGTTATAATTTCATTTCTCCTGAGCATATCTCCATTGGGTTGTTCACCGCTGATGATGGTAGTGCTGCTCGAGTCCTCAAGAGGTTTCTCTCTCTAAAACCCTCTCTCTCTCTTTCTCTATTTGTTATGTAATTTTGCATACCCAAATTACTGATATTGATGAAATCAGGTTGGGAGCAAACATTAATCAGTTAGCAGCAGTAGCAATCTCCAAGCTTCAAGGAGAACTTGCAAAAGATGGTAGAGAACCATCATCTTCATCTGCTTCATCAAAATCACTACATCAAAAGTTGTCATCTCAAAAGAACTCTATTGTAAGACCTTATGAAAAAAAGAAAGGTTGGATTTTGTGAGAGATGGATGGAGGGGTTAGGGTCAACAGATAATAGACGGTGCCTACATACTTGAGTGGTGCCAACAGAGAATAGAGCGGTTGGGCGTGGTGCCAACAGAGATGGATGCTAACAGCTGTTTGGTCAGGTGCCTTTAGAAGCAACCTTTGGTTTTTTCTACTCTAATTCATTTTTACTTTTAACTGCCAGGGTTGAATTACTACAAAAACACCTAAAACTAGGATTCTATCAAAATGACGTTCTGGTCAATGGGCACAAAGTGAAAGAAGAATTCTGCTGAAAGAGCTAGCCTTCACCAGTAAATACTCAATTCTGATCCATCTTTTGGGCTCTAATCATAAACTGACCCTAGTTTCAATAATTTCCACATCACACCGAGAGCATTGGATATCTCTGCAGGCAAGATGCGGAGTTGTAGACACATCAATATGAAATTAGTCATCGAACAATAGAGAGATTTTAACACGAAAGAACCACAAACCAAACAGCACAAGTTCAAATTATTACAGCTCTACACATGTATAAAGGTGATTCCCTCAGAGGGGAGTCTAGGGTTTATATACTCATACATAGTATCCATTATCGAGTACATGAAAGGTATTTTTATTTACAGAGCAATACAATCCGCTAAGTGAATCTACCCTTTCTTTTGGAGTTTCCACCAAATTCAGATGATAAGATTGGTGTTAATTTTGAGATAAGATTGGGGGCGGGTATAAGTAATGATGCCTAAGGTGAAGCTAAGTTGGTTGGGTGAAGAAAGGTAGGGTTTGATACTCCCATGAACAAGTAAAATTCACTACAAAACAAGCAAGATACCTGGCTAATCTTCCAGGATCTGTTGCCGCTCAAGCTCGTTTATATTTTCAGTCAACGAATGGGCAGTTATGTTCACTGTATCACCATCCCCTTTGCATTGACGCAACTCCTTTTCAAGTTTCCTCACAAGCTCATTGAGTCTCTGAATGCTCTTCTCTTGGGACAAGATGATCTGCAATTTAAAAAGGGAAGATAGCGAATAAGGGTCAAATAAGATCAATATAATATCAAAAAGAAATAGCTAGCTAATTCCTAATCTCTATTTGACAAGTTTATATTCATTGAGATGATTGAATGAAAATCGTTTTTAATCAGACATTAATAAACTTGATAAACAGCATTGAAGTTCCAGAGTATTTCAGAAATGCATGCAACTCGGTGGATTCTTGTGAAATTTAAGATACTTGTGGACCAGCAAGTACATTTGTACCTTACACCAGGCTTATACCAACTGAATGCATGTATAATAGGTGGCCAATTCTTGTAATTCTGAAGGGTATCTTCGGTAGGGAGGATATGTAAATGAGGATAGTAAGACCACATAAATCAAATGATCTGTAATAGGATGCACATGCTATGTACTAGATGCTCCATGTACTTCTGGCAGAGCTTTTATAACAGTTCCAAACACTTACTTCGACGCTTCCCATGCACTTCCGGCAGAGCTTTTGGTAACAATACCACAAAAGACAGGTGTAAATGCCTGTAAAACCGTGCCCGCAAGTGACTGCTAAAGTGTTGCCTTAAAAGTGATTTAAACGATGCCGAGCGAGTTTCACAAAAGCGCCTTTGAAAGTGACATACTAAGCACCACCAAAAGTGGCAGCATAGAGTCGCCAAAAGTTGAACAAATGAATCCATTTATAAATCAACTCATTTAAATAATCCCCTCTTTCACATATCACTCGTACCAAATAGACCGTGAACTAAGGCTCTTATTAGGAGGTCGCTGGTGGTTTTTGAAACTTACGGCATGTTGTCCCTTGATTAATAGGAGACCAGCTGATGTTATCAAACCTAGTTCATTGTGACTCCTAGTTCTCTAGATAGGCTATCTTGCTGCGGGATATATGGGACAAGAAGATGAAAGATGAAAGATAAAACATGACAGAAAACAAGTATACATTCACTTTGCACTTCACTTGAAACGCAACCGATGTCTAAGATTTTGCTGACAAATTATGACGAATGATACTGAAAAGTTTTGCAAGCAACAGCAAATAGAGTTAAGTACGAATAAATTCCAAAACACGGAATCGATAGTAAAATAACCATCAACAAGATTTGATCACCAGACAGATATACGGACTATCACTACTTGCAGCGGCGTCAATCCAAGTAACAATATCATGATAACCTCAAAAGTTTATCGTGTTCACATTGTACAAGTTAAGATTCATGTGAAGATTCTAGATCTTGCATGACATTGATGCCAATTTTTACCCAGTACATAAGTGAACAGAATAGTTTCTTTTAATAAGAAACATACAAGACTATTATCATGACCCCAGAGCAACTAATGAAAAACCAAACTAGATAGTTCGACAAATGACATAATGTGGTCAGATATTTAGACCTTTTCTAGTAAGGTAAATCTTCCCGTTCTTGTTTATAGATAACAGAAATTTGATGAGTACAATCAAATCATTTTTAAAATACTTTGGAGTTCTAATTAACTAAAACACTATTGACATTCAAAATGAAAACCACAATCACAGGGAACACTGGTTTACTCCTCGGTCGTGTTGCCAAAGAACGACAGGTAAATACTGAGGTTGGTGATGTACAAAACCAGAAAAACTTTCAAACATAAAATAAACATATAAATCGTCCCCATAAAACACTCAAACTACAAAAGTTCAACTAATACTAGATCCAAGTGACTAAACAGATTCCCTCAACAAGATCTAAAATGTTTTCCCCTTACACGTTCAAGAAGATACCAAATATGTTTCTGTCTTGACATTATATGACTTCTTCCTCTAAACTCGGAACCATCAAATGCATACACATGTTCAATATATCCATTTTTATTGAGAAAAAGAAAGACGAACAAGATAATTACTGTAAATCTCTTATTTTTTGGCAAATGGGTATTAATAGGATCTCATAGTATAAACTTATGTTTATAAGAATATATGGTCTACATTATTTCTAGTAGCAAAAGCATTGTAATTATCCTCGATATACAAAGTCACAAAGTTCTTGCACTTGGGGTCTTGCTCCAGCCATAGTGCATCCACTCTGAAACCCCAGGGGTCACAGGATCAAAAATTGGTGGAGGTGGAAATCCATCATTTATTGATTTTGTGTTATGGAGGGCATAAATTATGGCCTTTAGGGTTGTTGACTTTACAGTTTATGAGTGTCTTTGTGACATTTTATTACAGTTACGAGCGTATTTCATACCTATAATGTATCCAAGCCAATTGATGTATAACTTATGATTGTATATCGTGTTCATGTTATCCTGATTTTTTTTTCAAAAGCCACTAACCGCCACAATTCGGGGCGGCAAGAAGAACAAGGATGATCAAATTTGCAGCTTAGCAAAGAAATAACAGACTAAACTTACTTTTTCTTTAACAAATTCTTCCCTCTCTGAAATTCTCTGTTGCTTGTTAGAAATACTAGCATTTGCTTCAATTTCACTCACAAGTGGAGTTCTCCACTCAAATTGGGATGTGATTATGAGCATGATCAGCAGAAAAACTAGTACCATAGGTCTTGACATGATCACAAGCAACACTCACCTAACCTGTAAATTCAACAAACTGAATTAGACAGTGAAACAAATAGCTATGAAGTATCAAAAGCAAAGAAATTGGGAATTTTATACAAGAACCCTAACTTATGGTTTTATAAATAAATCCTATAATCATGGTAATCAATCGATTTACCTAACACGAAAACGACTTCAGAAGAATTTCAACCGTAGCAAGAGCCCTAATTCCTTAACAAACATGAGAAAATAGATATCTAGGTTTAGGTAAATCAAACCCGGGGAAGAGAGCTCCTAGGTTGAGGGTCGATAAAACGAGCATCCCAACATGTATATGCAATTCGGCTTCTACTTCTGAAAACGAAATCGATATAATTTCAGGGTATCGTAATTTTATGACTGAAATTAGGGTTTCTGGTATGAACTATAGAACGAGCTTCTTACTAGTTCAAAGTTGTAAGCCTTTCACTATAAGCTATAGGTAGCATAAGTAGATTCAGATCTGAATTTGGGGTAGAGCAAACATTTTATTGTGGCGAGGATCTGATACCTGGGCGACTTTGGGCCATTCAAAATATTATGAGAGAATAAAGACTTTGATCAAATAGCTTTGATTCAGTCCTCCATCTTGTTTTGAGACTTGAGTCCTAAAATGGTCGTGACTTCGGTGAATAAAGAAAAAATGTATAAAGATAAAAAATTTCTACAAAGTTAGTCAACTGAGATTGACTTTTTTATTTCTATTTGTTGATATAGGACTTCCAAAGTTTCAATTTTGGAAGTTAAAAAAACAAAATTTTAAAAGATTTCGTTAAAAAACTCAAAAAAAACTTTTATAAATTTAAACAAAATATTTCTAGGGATCTAAACCCTAAACTCATTCCAAGTGTTTTTTCATCTTCTTCTCTAAAGTTTTGGTTTTTTTTTAATCACTAAACCTAAAAACATAGAGAACAAACTTAATATGTTTAGAATTAATGAAAAATATGTTTTAGGACTTAAAATTAACTGATTTCTAAGGTTTAGAATGTGTTTACTTCTCTTGGAGAGGATTAATGGATAAAGGAACTTTCTTTGGACATCCTATAGAAGATGTATTAAGAGCTTCAAGAGATTTTGTTTGATGATTTTCAGAGTTAAAAATATTTTTTTCCCTTTATCTCTCTAACTTTGTTTCTGGTGTTAGATAAGGGTAGTAGGGGTTGGAGATTTGAGAAGATAAGTAAGAAAAGTGATGGAGAAAAAAAACAAAAAGTTTAGTTAGAAGTTATGGAGGAGATAAGATGGATGAGCATTTCTCTAGAGAAGAAGAAAGGGGATGGGAAGAAGAAAGAGGGGGAAAAGACTCCACTGCTTCTGTTCCCCTGTCGGAATAGAATGATTAGTAGGGTCAATAGCCGCATGAGCTCCCCCCGCCTCCTCCCGCCCCCGAATGGAGGAATAGAGATTCCTGAGTCTAGGTTTACCTCTCCCTTTCAGATGAAGCGGATGGCCCCGCATCCAATATAGAAGAAAGGTTCGATTCATTCCCATCCAATCGATCTGAATCTTCCCTAAAAATATGCCCCAGAGATTTTTTTACAAAAAACACATGAATGTCTCAGAGAATTTATTCCCTGAGTTTTTTCTTTACTCCCCAAAGCTGCGACCACTGATTGGTTTGTTTTTTAATTTCTAATTTGACTTTTCGCTCTTACTTTCGATTACACCACCTTCGACCGCTGCTACAACTGTGTTTCTCTATCATTCCACTCTTTTTCCTCCGCTTTCTCCATCTCCCTCTCTCCTTCCTTTCATCTTTCTCCCTCTCTACCTCTGTTTGCTCCGGCAAAGGAAAGCCTTCGCCAGAATAGTTGGTTTAATTGGTTTCAAGGATTTCTCCCAAGCCAGAGAGGTCTGGTTTTGGAGAATCCCCCAAACAAGATCGATTACTCTAACGAAGGCTTTTCTTCTGGAAAAGAGATAGAGGAAGAAAGATACAAATAAAGATAGATAAATAGAGGTGATAGTCAGAGGTGCGGGTGCTAGTCAAAGACGCGGTTAGAGGAGGGACATGATGATTAAGGACTAAAAATCAAACGAGTCAATTTTTTTACACTTAAACACAAGGTTACTCCCACGGTCAAATTTAACTGACCGAAAATCTTAATTTCTCGGAAAATATTCTAGATACCCAAAGCCGCGACCTTCTAAAGAATGAGCTGCAATTTCAAAATGACTATTCAGTATGACAAAATTACGAAAAGGATAATAACAAATGAAAAATAACGCGCATTTTCTGATCGTTCAATCTTGTCCAAAAATATAATAAGTCTGGAACATTTACTTGCACAGTATAATATTTTAGGCCGTCGCTTAGGAGAACCAAGACAATTTTACGAGGTACAAATTTTTTAGTGAAAAATATTGACCAACACTTTTTTGTTTCCCTAAGCTCCACCACAGTTTCTCTCCATGCCGTTGAGGTCGCTTCCGAACTGCCATTGTTGACGACCTTTAATATTTTTCTTCATATCTTTTTATCTCTTCCTCTGATCATCCAACCTCTGCCCACCACTATTTCTCTCCTGCCATCTTTTGCTTCTCTTTTTTTTTTTCTCTTTCTGTCTCCTCTACGCCTCTCTAATTGTTCTGGCAAAAGAAAGGGTCCTTGAATTAATGTAACTTGGATAGTGGATCTTCATTTGTAAACAACCAATTGAAAATCGATTAACCAAAAAATGGACTTGACGTGAGTTAGATGCGTTCAAAATAATGCAACATTAGTGTTGTACTTGGAGAGTTGTGGACAACAAAAGTTTATTTCCACCAAATGTAGTGTTCTCTTGCAAGCTCTTGCTTGATTTCGCAAACCAAACAAACCTTAATTTATGTTCATGGTAGAGATTTAATGGTTAAGTCAGATTTTAAAGTCGAAATTATGTTCTTGTTGAAGTTTAACCCTGTGGTTTGGTTGTTCAATCGAACCATTTAGGTACCGAATCAAACCAAACTACGACTAGATGGGCTCCCATTATGTCATTCAGTAACCGTACTCTTCCCATCAACTTATATATAGGGACTTAAAATCAGTTACCGATCTAATGCACAATCTTACCGAATTTACCTCCATCTTAGCATGAGTGCCAGGCAACACAGGGATTGGTATTGCCGAACCACAAACTGGTCCAAAATATCAAGGCGCCTGACCCTTGGAGTATTCCAAAGGCTTGAAGTAGGATTAGTGGGACCAGCTAATATCTTTTCCTATCGGGTAAAACCAGCAGCAGGGCTTGGCGCGACCGACAAAGATATAACCTTTTTCTCGATTGATTCTCTTGTATTTTCCCTCCTCATCCGATCATCACTTCTCACATTCTTGAAAATATTTCATTTCTAGAGAGAGAAAGTGCGCGCGCGAGAGAAAGAGAGAGAGAGAGATGGGAAATTCTCAGTCACCTGCCTCGGATCCACGCTTCGTTTCAGCAAGTAGGTAACAAAAATATTTCTTCTCAAGCTTTCATGGCTTGCTTTAATCTCTCTCTCTCTCTCTATAGTTTTGTCCTTTTTTCATCTTCTGTTTGTTTAATTCTAATTTTTTTTTTTTGAAGAGCATTCGCTAAACAAGGGCTTGAAAATCTCAGATCTCTTTTTGATTCACTGGCTGCCCAATCACAGAGCAATTCTCAATACATTTCTCCTTCAGTTTTCCAGGTTTATTCATCGCTCTCTCATTACTACTCTATTAAACCTAATTTTATAAATCTATTTTTGTATTAATAAGTTTTGATTTCTTTCTTTTTTGTTTCTTCTAGACTTATTTTGGACTTAAGGGTCCTCTAGGTCAGAGGATGTTTGATTTGGTTTCACAACAGCGGAATGATCAGAAAATAACATTTGAGGATCTTGTTATTGCTAAAGTAAGTTTTTTTTACTCTAGTCTGGGTTACAAGCTGTTTCATTTTTGGGGGTTTAGGGTTTCAATTTGTGAACATGGGTTTTCAGTAGGAATTTAGGATCACGATCGATGTGTGTCTGACTGGAATTATCCACTAGCAATTCTTCACCTTGTTTGACCGCCAGTTCAAGGCCAAGAAATAGAACGAAAAACCCCTAAAGATTAAGAAGATATTTGTATGTGTATAATTCAATGCTTGATTGTGTATTGTAATGGCATGTAGTCTGAACCAGTAACTGTAATTTATTCGATATCTATTTTCTAGGGAATCTACGAGAAAGGAACAAGGGATGAGATTGAAGAGTTCATTTATCAATTATTGGATGTAACAGGAGATGGTGTAGTGGACAGGTAGAACTTTAATCTCTGACTTACTGGCTGTTCCATATAATCCCTTTCATCATATGAAAATGTTTCCAAGATTCACAAATCAAATCATTACAATATGGGTTTACCATTTTATGAGCATATCTTCATTCTTATCCTTAGAAACTAATTATGAAGCCTTGCAAAGAACCAACAGACATCGGTAGCAGAAGGACGTGATAAGTCATACTCATATATATATATATATATATACAGGACTTAACTATGCTATAATAGATAATTCTTAGCAACATGCATTGTTTTCAAAAGGCAAGCAACATGAATGCTTGAAGTAGGAAATTGATATTTTTCATATTATAGTATCTTGTGTTGAAACGAGGTAATTTGCATTGATTGTTTTATCCATTGGAATTGAACTGAAATATAGTTGTGTAGGTCTTTTCTAGGTAATGTATCTGAAGTCTGAACCATGATTTTATAGTACTACTCGTCAATATAAGTTAATGAAATTGTTAACCATATATCAGATAAAGCAGAGTGCCCTTAACATTTATAGTTGCTTAATTTCCTCGTGGATAATTTTGATAAGTTCTTAATATTACCCATCAGGTCAGATCTGGAAGCTGTTTTAAAAGAAATGGTTGATGCTGTATTTTCTCTAAATGAAGGTGGACCAGTATCAACTTCACATCAGGACGTCGTCAACATATTTCTTACTGCTGCAAAATTTTCAAACAAAGTCGAAGGACGTGCTGACAATAGTATGTCTTTTGAGGATTTTAAAAGTTGGTGTAGTCTTCTTCCATCCGTAAGGAAGTTCCTCGGAAGCTTGTTAACACCTCGTGACCTAGGTTGTTATTCTTCATCATTCATTTGTTCTTTTCTACTGCACAATTTTATGGTCAAAGTTTTTTTACTTTCATCCACTGATATCATCTTAGTATCTAACAGATTTGGTAGAATTTCAGCCCGATGTCTTTCTTAGGTAAAAAATAGGATGGGTGAGACATTGCATTGTATATCAATTGTTACAAGTTCTCAATTGTTTTATGATTTGATACTTCTTGTATAGGGATTTCTGGTTTTCAAGTTCCTCATCTACTATATCCGGAAGATATGGATGCTTCTGCTCTCATATTAAGGAAGGAATACGCCTGGCATATAGCAGGAGCTCTTTCTCACCATGAGGTGGAGGAGTGGAAGCTCTTATATCACAGTTCAATTCATGGCCTTAGTTTTAACACGTTCATGGGAAATATATCGTGAGTATCTATATTAGTTTGTCCTAGCATATTTATGAATGAATTTACTGTTTCTCTATCTCTGTGATAGCATATGAGTTGTGTCTTGCTATGGTCTATAGAAGTAGATATCTGCCTCACTGACCATAATTACTTTTATCCGGGAAGAACTTATATGATGTTATATTTGCATTTCATGTATTCTTAATAGTTTTCTAAGGTGACCATAATTTAACATAGTTTGACTTGGTATTATAGCCATGAAAGCAACTGCTAAGTACACCAAGGATGCGTTAAGTTTTTGAGTTAGCAAAATGCATTTCTCCCACACAATAAGTTACTAAACCAGCCTGGACCAAGGATCACTGCGGAACTTAAACAGTTAGAAAAAATTATGTATTGTAGTAAAAATGGTGGCGGCCAAATTTGCTTGGCAGCTGATAAGAAGGCTACTGGTCATAAATTAGGGGGCCAAATAGGAATGAACTAATTGTTCACTTCAACTCAAATCATGTATTTCCCAGTTAATAATGTCATTTATAATTAAAAAGTTGAATTTTTATGTTGGAAGAGATAAGTTTAGAGTCCTAGAGCATAATAGCTTTAGGATTAGATACAGATTAGGCATTATATTTGAAGGTTACAGTCTGCAATCAGAGCATCCCAAGAAATTGTAAAATCTTAGGAAGACTTAAATTGGCTCTCTTACCCACTCTGCTCCAGCAGTGGCGGAAAGCTTATACACCTTTATGGTCTTCTCTGGCTTAACTTCGTTCCTTGTGAATATAACATTGTTTCTCTCCTTTATTCCCTATAGCAACGCGAAAGGGATTATGTTCCGTAGCTGATGCTTATTGGTCTCTTGATATGTGTCTTATTTCTTGATTGCTGCCTGTCTGATTTCAATACAGAGCGCAAGAAGGGCCAACAGTATTGATTGTCAAAGACAAAGAAGGACACATTTATGGAGGATATGCATCTCAGCCTTGGGAGAGACATAGTGATTTCTACGGAGATATGAAATCCTTTCTCTTTCAGCTATTTCCTACAGCTTCACTATACCGGCCCAGTGGAGCCAACACTAATTTGCAATGGGTAAGTTCTATTCATCACATTGTGTTGAAGAAGTTATTATCATAAGTGTATGAAGGTATTTCTGTCTAATGTGTTTTGTTAGTGCAAGCATGAAATCTAGCTTTAGCAATGCGGACAACTGTGTTTAATGAATTAGTCACATTCAAACCCCCAACGACCTCTCGCTATTCTCCCGGATTAGCTGCCACCATGTGGCCCTGAGTTTTTCCTGGCTTGGGCCCTCACAAGCACACTCCAAAGGCCTCAACATCCCAAGGTACTGGCGTTGCACCTAAAACTCAGGGTCTAGGCATTCACCTAAGTGATGTGGGTCTCAGTGTGGTCTCCAACATATGCCACTCGCATGTGAGGTGCCTTACACACCCTTCAATGACCTGAATTTAGGAGCAAAAATTCATTCTATGTTGTTATAACGGCTGATTTAGACATTTTGGTTTGCCAGAGATTTTTAGACTGCAATACATCTATTTGTCTTCCAAACAGGAATAAGTGAACAACCTCAGTTTTGTATATCAAACTGAACAAATAATTGAACTGTTCCTGTATGATCTTACATGTAATCTACTATATTATAATAAGTTTTAGAAGCGTAACTCTCTGGTTATGGTGTTTTATCATTATTCAATCTTGGTCACGAAACTAATAACCATAAGTCAACAGTGTGCAATAAATTTCAGTTCCGAGAGCATCCCTAATGGACTAGGATTTGGAGGGCGAGTAAATCACTTTGGTCTATTCTTATCAGCAAGCTTCGATCAGGGGCAAACCTTCTCCTGTACCACTTTTGGCAGCCCATGCCTTTCCAAGGCGAATCGAATATACCCAGAAGTCATAGAATGTTGGGGAGTCGTGGCTAAAACAGGCCAACAAGAAAAGGTAGAAGCAGTCAAAGGTACTGTGCTCGAGAGGTTCAAGGAGGATCGTAACATGCTTAATTTGGTCGGACTAGCAAACTCTAGCCAGTAAACTGTGAGTAACTTCTTCTCTCTCATTAACTTAACTTTAGTATTCTTATCTACTTTCATCAGAAGATTATCGGTTCTAAAGGAAAGAAAGGGAAAGAAGATCTAGTTCACATCTATGAGCTTTTCTGGTGCATAGTATGAAAACTTCAAGTAGTGGGTTGATCTTTCATTATTTTGTTCTGGTGTTGTTGTAAAGGCTTTCGCGTTGTATATTTGATATGTTGAAATATAGAATGCTGAGGAATTTGTATCATAATTTCTTCATTCCCTTTTTTGAGATTTCTTGTGTTCGATGAAATAAAGCGTATAGCTTATTAGTACCGAGGAAAACGTTGTAGTTTACTTTGATAAGGCGAATTCTTTCCTGCACGAGTAAAGCAAAAATATAGTGTAATTAAAGTGACTTGTGATGGTCTTCAGAGGATAGTGAAGAAAGCTTCATGTAACTATTGTGGTGATTTATGTGCTTATTCTACATTTCTACCGAACTATTATTTCGAGTCTGAAGGTGTAGTATATCTTTACGTTTTACCACTAGATGTAGTCTTGTAAAGGATTTATATTCATTGAAGCTCGACGATAAATAACGTCTAGGGCGATAATTGCATCCAAATCTGCTAATCTAGTAGATTACACAAACTGAAAAGTACAGGAATGGATGAGAAGGATTCCATAGGTCATAATCGGGCTTAAGATTTATTTTATGTATATACCGCACTCGTTTACGTGAACGTTGGGATAATAATTTTGTATCCAGATATTACCAGCCAATAATTCAACAATTTCCTGTCTTAATCTATCTGGTGGTTCATCCATTTTAGGTTCTATCAACTTCGTCGGCCTCTATTTTTTCCAGAGGATTTCCACCAATAGATGCCCTCAATGGGGAGCAAATCTGAAAAAAGAAGATAATGTTTACTTTCAGTATCGCTGTTTGTAGAGGGGCTAGAAAGTGTGTTGGAAAATCTCGGAGGCGAAAAAAGGAGTGAGTTCGAATTTTGGAGGCCAAAATGGTGAGTTGGTTATGTCTTTGGTCAAAATTTGGGAGGTCAAATTTGTCCGGAGTTCACATATTCAAGAAACGGTACCATAAACCAACAAGAATATAACTGTTCTCAGTAAATACATTAGTAATAATACTACTATGAATTTTGAGTCCTTTTCTTGGTTTGTCTTTTACCCTAAAGATCATAGTCCTTTATGAGATGAGAAAACGTAATGTTTGACTGTCAGAGAGTTTTGTTTGGATTTATTGAAGCTTGGTATTCCTAATCTAAGGGTTCTACGTTGTGCCTAGCATCTCAGAGATGCACATGAACCAATTCGAAGCCTTTAGATTTTCAATTCCGGGTTTCATTCGGTAAATAGGTTGCCCACGTAGATTTATTCATCAACAATAATTCAGACGCGCCTCTTCTCTTTTCATTTATATGTATATATATATATATATATATGGTGTTGTTTCAGTCATTAAGTCTGTCAATTACTTCTCTCTCTGCCATAACATTCAGGATGAGTAGCCGTGGTTCTTCAATGGAAGCTCCTATAGCCAAGAGGTGAGATATTAGACACCATATTCATCTGCAGATAATCTAACAAATTAATTATTTCTAGCAGTAAAAAATTATCTGATCTTACTATGGCAGGTTAGAAGGTAAAGTAGCAATTATAACTGGTGGTGCAGGCGGGATAGGCGAGAGTGCAACCAGATTATTCATCCGTCATGGAGCCAAAGTAGTTATTGCAGATATCCAAGACAATCTCGGTAAAATCCTTTGTGAAGAAATAGATCCCACTGGCAAAATCATCTCTTACGTGCACTGTGACGTTACTAAAGAAACAGACATCCAAACCCTAGTTGACACCACCATTAGTAAGTACGGAAAGCTAGACATAATGTATAATAATGCAGGAATTGTGGACGAACTAAATAAATCAATAATAGATGTTGCGTATGAAGATTTCAAGAAAGTAATGGACGTCAACTTAGTTGGTCCATTTTTTGGTGCTAAACATGCAGCTAGGGTTATGATTCCTGCTAAGAAAGGAACCATACTTTTCACTGCTAGTGTTGCTTCAGTAATGGGGGGCGTAACACCAAATGCTTATGCGACATCGAAGCATGCAGTTGTCGGGTTGGCAAAGAATTTATGTGCTGAATTAGGGCAGTATGGGATTAGGGTTAATTGTGTTTCTCCTTTTGGATTAGCAACACCAATAGTGACACAACTAATTCCAGGTGTGGAAGTTAGAAAAATAGAGGAGTCACTTAGTGAAGCTTCTCTATTAAAAGGGAAGGTTTTAAGGGCTCAGGATGTGGCAGAGGCAGCATTATATTTGGTTAGTGATGAGGCTAAGTACATTAGTGGCCTTAATCTTGTTGTTGATGGAGGATATACTACTACTAATCCTTCTTTTGCTAGTGCTTTGAGAGCTCTTGTGGAGTAGTTTTTTTTTTCTGTTCTGTTTTATGTCTTAGTTTCAAGCTTTCTCATTGAATAAAGTGTTATTGTTCTTTTCTTAGAGCTTTTCAGAGGAGGAAGAGTCCATTTTAGATGTGGATTAGAAATATGTGATGACTTTGGCACTGTTTCACCTAACATTTTTTTAACCCTCACCCTCAGATATATACTGAGAACTTGGGTTATTGTGGAAAGTGTCTTGAATATAGTTCGATATCCAACCCGGTTTGTGACTTCAAAAATTGCTTTCATTCGATACGAAAATTTTGGCCCAAGTCGTGGGACTAGTATTTCAGTGTGCTATATAAACTGAGATCATAAAGATATCTTTGTAATTTATCCCACATTCATAGTGGAAGTTATTGCGCCATTGTTCGCTGTTGTAGAGTAAGTCTACTTATCGCGTAAATTTCTGGTGTTTTCTGTGATTGTTCATTTTCTTTTATTGCTTGTTTTTCGTCGTAACAAATATATATACATTAGTCCTATAATATACACAAAAAACAAGAAATTGTGCTGAATATCAAATTTTAAAAATTTTAATTTGAAAAGCTAAGTATATTTCGTTTGGTTAAAAATTCAAAATTCGAATTTTGTTCAGTTTAAAAATCCAAAAGTTGTTTTTTGTTTAGTTTTTTTTGAGCCAAAGGAAACATATTTCATTAATAAGTGACAAAATCACAATGATATGGAGGATGATTCTTATTTATCTCATCTGAAAACTTCATGAGAGTTACATACCTTTAAATGCAAAGTGCCTCGTGAAGGGAAATAAATTGGACTAGACACAGACACAAAGATCCTGAAGATCGAGAATAAAAAACCCTAAAGGTCGCCAAGAAGATCCTATAGATCGTGAAAGGAGACCCTAAAGGTCTGACAAAAAACAGGATTTTTTTTTTAAAAAAAACCACCGCCGTTGTCGCCGGAAAACCGCCAATGTCTCGCGGATAACCGTCGCCGGAAAACCGTCCTCATCACCGGAAAACTGTCGCCACCAGTGAAAAGATCGTCGACGCTGAATCCCAGAACCCACCATCACCAACCGCCAAATTTATTGGACAAAATATATAAAGATAATATAGAGATTTATGCCTCTCTTCGCACCACCACCACTGCCACGGAAACACCACAAAGTCACACCACCACCACCGCTGAATCGCAGATCCACCACCCTCACCATTAAACTCATCCCCATGATGGCACCAATGACATAGGAAGTACCACTTTCAACAGTCGTAGCGGTTACCATGAAATTATCCAGGCCTGATATATTAAGTTCTCCTTCGCCGTCGATCAATTGCGTTGAACAACACTGGTTTCATCTATCATAACAAAAATAAAAGAACCTGAAAAAAGTTCCTAGATAGAGAGGGAAAAAGATAAGAACGGAATGGAATTGAAGTTTTCTAGGGTTTCAGAATGGGACTCAGCACTAGGCGTCCATGGTTATGTGATGATCAAGCATCCATTTTGTTTAGTTAAAACTCAATACCTTTTTTTGTAACTTTTTCGCAAGTTATTGCAAACTGTTGTAAAGTTGTTGCTTTGCAACCAAACTTGTTTCAAGTTGTTGTAAATTTTTTGCAAGCGGTTAGAAATTACAAGAATACTTAGGGAGAAGCTAAAAAAGTTAGGCAATTCTTTGTCACCATAACACAATATTTACATGGGATTTTGACCATATTTTGATTTTGACCATATTTTTTTTCGCAAAAAAACACATCCAAGTACTCACAATTTTGCAGGCCTAGCATTTTTAGCTATTGAATCTGCTAAGAAGTTTTGAGTTTTATGAACACACTAAAGTTTGACCGACATAAACGTCT
This sequence comes from Eschscholzia californica, assembly GCF_041429995.1. Lineage (NCBI taxonomy): Eukaryota > Viridiplantae > Streptophyta > Magnoliopsida > Ranunculales > Papaveraceae > Eschscholzia > Eschscholzia californica. Next base: position 66,251,347 of record NW_028238198.1, on the reverse strand, counting down.
TGTTACGTGCTAAATGGGATTTTAGAAGGTTGGTGTTTTGGAGAAATAAAGATATTTTTCGGATACAAAGTTTTGGATGTAAAAGAAAATATTTAGAAATGATCTTTTCAGTTTTTATTCTTGTCTTTTCCCCTCCATCCTCCACCGTAACTCTGGCGACCTCCACCATAATTCCGGCGACGTCCATCATTAACTTCGGTAATTTCTGCTGTCAATTTTAGTCATTTCCTCTCTCTTTCTCTCTCTTTCTCTCTCTCTCTCTCTCTCTCTCTCTCTCTCTCTCTCTCTCTCTCTCTCTCTCTCTCTCTCTCTCTCTCTCTCTTCTTCCTCTTATTTTTCTCTTTGGTTGCCCAAGTGGTTGATAGTGTTGAGATGAACTCCACACCTCTCGAGTCCCAGGTTCGATTGGAATATATGGTTTATCGAACCCCCAATTTGATTTGAAACATTTCAAGACATATATATATATTATATAAAATAGAAGGGAAAACGATGACTGGGACAAACATCCTTATTTAATTATGCATATTGTCTAGAAGCCCTTCTCAAAATTTAAAATATAGTCCTTCGAAGAAATAAAGTTACCTATTTAAAAAACAATAATCCTTTCCTTCTTAGAAATAAAATAACTAATTTAAGAAAAAAAAGAAACAAAATAAATTTCAAGAGTTAAAGAAAGAAATTAAAATCTCTCTCTCTCAATAAAATAATAACTAATTTAAGAGAAAAGAAACAAAAAAATAATACCAAAAAATAATAACTAACAAAAATCTCTCTCCCTCATTAAATTATAAAATAAATTTTGTAACATTTGATTGATATAAGTGTTCGTGCCCTAGGGCACGGGATATCATCTATTATATAAAACAGAAGGGAAAACGATGACTGGGACAAACATCCTTATTTAATTATGCATATTGTCTAGAAGCCATTCTCAAAATTTATAATATAGTCATTCGTAGAAATAAAGTTACCTATTTAAAAAACAATAATCCTTTCCTTCTTAGAAATAAAATAACTAATTTAAGAAAAAAAGAAACAAAATAAATTTCAAGAGTTAAAGAAAGAAATTAAAATCTCTCTCTCTCTCAGTAAAATAATAACTAATTTAAGAGAAAAGAAACAAAAAAATAATACCAAAAAATAATAACTAACAAAAATCTCTCTCTCATTAAATTATAAAATAAATTTTGTAACATTTGATTGTTATAAGTGTCCGTGCCCTAGGGCACGGGATGTACTCTAGTATATATATATATCGTATGGGAGAGAGTGGTTGTCAAAGACTCAAATGACTTAAGCAGACTTAGACTCTCTAATAGGACATTGACCACGACCAGTCATTTTTACCATGGCAACTGCTAACTCTTTGATCATCTTCTCCATCTTGTCTAAGTGCTGCGACACACTCGTCCCTTCTTGCATCTTGCTTGGTGTACTACAATTTCTATTATTGCGTACGTTATTTCGAAAAAGTAAATGTTCCTCGGATCTAGTACACCGGTTCGACGGTTTCGAGCCAAAGTCAATCTTCTTGAAGACAACAACTGACCGAGTCACAAACCAACCCTTCAAGTCTGAAAAATGCGGCTTCATGAGCTCGTAAAGTTGAGATCAATTAACTAGGACTGGACAACCACACCCCGCCTTCCTAGTGGAAAAGAACAAGGGTGGCTTTCCTTAGCGACGAAACACCTTCTCCATATCCACTCCGGGAGATGCTAGAGTTACTTAGAGGATGACATAATGACGTGGAATTTACTAAAAGACAAGGTGTTTTCAAAGTTTGACTACGGTGGGGACCACTTTTGTTTCCAAATGAGGAAACATGTCATCCTTTAAGTACCAAATTCTAAGTTACTCTATCTGATCTATTTGAGACGTATAAAGTTTCTTTGCATGCACTTTGAAAACACCTTATCTTTTAGTGACTTCCACGTCATTATGTCATCCTTTAAGTCATCCTCTAAGTAACTCTAACATCTTCCACTCCTCTGTCAAATCCGAATCCTCTACCCTTGGTCACATAATTTTTAGGTGAAATGACTACTTAAAGTTCCACAAATTTGGAACCACATCTCAAATGGCATCTTTCTCAATGTCAAATAAACCACAATCAACTAAAAAGCCAATGCCAAAATTGGATCAAACTGATAAGGTATTGGGGTCAACATCTCACTCTAAAATGATGGAAGATGCTAGGTGTTCATGACCGAATTTGTTCAAAACATATCTTGGGCCTGGTTATCGTTTTTGATAACAAGAATGCTATTTGGGGTGAAGTCCTTGGACTTACACTACAGCGACCTAATCAATGGAGGATGCGTGACTCATCGCCCAAAAATGTTTCAATATCTGAAGTTCCAATTCAGACTATTCAGCCCTCCAAAGTCGTGTGTTTAAGGTCTAGTCCCTCAGCGAAAATTAGATTTGGACAATTGATTAGATCTCGAATGTAATGAAAAAATAGAAAACCAATTACAGATTTTAATAACTCAATGTCAGATTACACATATCGTATATTGCCAGATGCACATATACATCTATTATCTATTATATAAAACAGAAGGAAAAACGATGACTGGGACAAACATCCTTTTTTAATATGGGATATTGTCTAGAGGCCCTTCTCAAAATTTAAAATATAGTCCTTTGTAGAGATAAAGTTACCTATTTAAAAAATAATAACCGTATCCTTCTTAAACATAAAGTAACTAATTTAAGAAAAAAAGAAACAAAATAAACTTCAAGGGTTAAAAAAAGAAATTAAAATCTCTCTCTCTCTCTTTTAATAAATTAATAACAAAGGATATTGTCCAGAAGTCCTTAAAATTTAAAATATAGTCCTTCGTAGAAATAAAGTTACCTATCTAAAAAAACAATAATCTTTTCCTTCTTAGAAATAAAATAACTAATTTAAATTAAAAAGAAACAAAATAAACTTCAAAGATTAAAAAAAGAAATTAAAATCTCTCTCTCTATTTCAATAAAATAATAACTAATTTAAGAGAAAAGAAACAAAAAAAAATAATACAAAAAATAATAACTAATAAAAATCTGTCTCTCGCAATAAAATATAACAATAAATTTCGTAAAATTTGATTGATACAAGTGTCGGTGCCCTAGGGCACGAACCAATGTACAAATCAAATTTGAGGACTTTTCATATTTATTATCGCTATATTGTGGACACACTAATTTTTTGGTATTTTACTTATTGTTTATTTTTTTTTGTTTCCTTTTTTTTTCTTAAATTAGTTATTTTATTTCTATTAAGGATACGGTTATTAATTTTTTAAATAGGTAACTTTATCCCTACGAAGGACTATATTTTAAATTTTTAGAAGGACTTCTAGCCAATATCCCTAATTAAAACAGGGTGTTTGTCCCAGTCAGCGTTTTCCCTTCTGTTTTATTATAATAGAGATATTGTCTAGAAGCCTTTCTCAAAATTTAAAATATAGTCCTTCATAGAAATAAATTTACCTATTTAAAAAACAATAATCCTTTCCTTCTTAGAAATAAAATAACTAATTTAAGAAAAAAGAAATAAAATAAATTTCAAGGGTTAAAAGAAGAAATTAAAATCTCTTTCTCTCAATAAAATAATAACTAATTTAAGAGAAAATAAACAAAAAAATAATATATAATAAAAATCTCTCTCTCTTAATAAAATATACCAATAAATTTCGTAACATTTGATTGATACAAGTGTCCGTGCCCTAGGGCGCGGGATATACCCTAGAAATAAAATTATCTTTTTAAAAAACAATAATCATTTCCTTCTTAGAAATAAAATAATTAATTTAAGAAAAAAAGAAACAAAATAAATTTCATGGGTTAAAAAAAGAAATTAAAATCTCTCTCTCGCAATAAAATAATAACTAATTTAAGAGAAAAGAAACAAAAAAATAATACAAAAAAATAATAACTAATAAAAAATCTTTCTCTCTCAATAAAATATAACAATAAATTTCGTAACATTTGATTGATACAAGTGTCCGTGCCCTAGGGCACGAGATATAGCCTAGTACATCATAAATGAGAGAAAAGAATAAAAAACGTAAGTACACTTCTTAATCGCTAGCATGAATACATCTATTTGTATATGCCATACCCCTAACAAAACAATGGCGAGGCCGGAAAGTATCTTCTATGGGACACATTTTAAAGATATTATAGAAAGAAAATAGCAACAAAACAATATTACGATACAAAATACAATATGTTTGTACGTTCTTCTCCTTGAAAAGTTTATCTATTCTAAACCACTTTAATAGTTGGATGAAACTTTCCCACGGTTGAAATTAGCCTCTCCAATTGATTGATTCCTTCCTAACAACTTAAATCTATTTCATGTAAGGTCAAATTAGTTCATTGTATTGCTAGTTGAACTAACCACATTCTCTTTCTTTATTCTATTTTCTCATTCATCTTTAAGTCCTTTTTCGTCTTCTTCCCTCATTTCTTTATGTTGTACCATTTTTCTGTCATGAATTAAGGACCACCATCACTGACGACCCTTAAGTGAATCACTTTTCGCCGCATTTGAGTTGTAAGTTTGATTTGATTTATTTAAACCTATATCACTTCAATGTGAAAAGAGAAATAATAGAATATAAAAATAAGAAGATAAACGTTAATGATGGAAGAAGAAGAGAGAGATGAAGAAGGATTTGAAGATGATGAGACAGAGAAGGTAAGTACCATTTCCCGTTAAAATAAGCAGTTCGATCCTACGTAAAAAAATTACCTAGCTTCTGGCAGTATCAGAAGGAATATGTTCAATTAGTAACCGATGTCTTAATGTACAATTTACTTCTAGGCACAAGTTCAAATCACCGTTTTGGGTTTTAGGTGCATTAAGAGCAAACTTGGGGGCTAAAAGGTGAAGTAGTGGTTCTTAAGGTGTAATATGTGAGGCTTACATAGGTGAGTGGTTGTGAAATGGACTTGGACTTGGATTTGGATTTGGATTTGTTTTAAAGACTTATTGGATTGGAGGGCGCCTAAGGGAATGTTCACATTTTAGCATGTGGGGCCAAGTGTCCTTACTCGGTCGCTCCCTTGTCCTAAGGTAATGACCTCGCACCTATAAGGCTATAACTTAGGATCTAAACACTCGCCTAAAGTGTGGTCTCCAACGTATGCCACTCGCACGTGAGACCCCTCAAACACTCTTCAGTGACCTGACTTTAGGAGCAAGAATTCATTCAATGGGTTCGAGGCACGCTGACAATACAATACAATACAACAAAAATGTGAGTACATTTCTCTCTCATAAACTTAGCTTTATGGTGTGTTTGGTTGCAGGAGCAGCCCTACATAGGGGGGTCGTGGGGGCACGTGCCCCCACAGACTCGAAGTTAAAAGTATTGTAGTGGGTGTAAAGTTAAAGTGTTCTTAATAACGTATTATTGTCAAATAGAATCAAACGCGTATGGTTGACACAAAATAGTGCTTGGCTCTTTGGTCGAAGGGTGGTGTGCTAGAGTTGTTGGACAGAGTTTTGAATCCTCTCACCTACCTATTTTCATTTATTTTTTTAGTACTTCAAATAACCTTTTTGCCCTTAATCTTTTTGGCCTATATATTTTCAATCAACATTCGATTTTTGAGTTATTTCGTTGTCTCCATATCACTTTTATGTCCTCTGTTTGTCTTTGATTTTCTTAATGTACCTTCTAAGACGATGATTTTTCTAAAATCAACCTCCTCTCACTCTTATCTCTCCTTAGCCTCTTTAATTAACATAAATTATGAGGATTCTATTTTAGGTAAAAAAAGAATCTCATTTTTTTTACATAATCTTTTCCTATGTAATTTAAATAGTATGACTAATTATCTATAGTGAGATTATCATTAAATACTTCACAAGTTAATCACATGCAATTCGTTGGGAATGTCACCATAACATATAAGGGTTACTAATGTGAACACCACATAAATTTTGGACAATTTACTTTTTTTTTTTAAAGTTGAATATGGACAATTTACTTATGAAGCAATAATTTATGTAATTTTGACAGAAGTTGGTAATGTAATTTGACAACCAACTATCAATTGATCATGATATTTTCTTCTCACTATTTATTATAACTAAAGTGTGGCCCGGTAACAAAAATTTTCTGTGTCCGCCACTGTTTGGTTGCGGGATTCATACCAAAAATGAGATTTGGTAGGAATCATGATTCCTTGGTCTGTTTGACTACCAAAAATTCTAGGATTCTTGAATCCTAAGGATTCCTAAGTCCAGAATTTGTATTAGAGCAAAATCACACCCCTACCCCCTAGGATTTGGTAGGATTTTGGATTAATAAACCCAAATTTTAAATTTAAGATAAACTCAAGAAGATTATTTCATAAAAGACATAATTTTTTTTTTCTTCAAAATAGTTTTTTTTTTCATACTCCGTTTTTCCTCGAAAACCTTTCTTTACAATTATGTTTTCTCTAAAACCATTTTTTCCCGAAAACGGTTCCCGAAAAAAGCACTTTCACCCAACATTTTCTCTGAAAATCATTTTTCTCGAGATTTTTCTTAGAACTCGTTTTTTCCCCCGAATTTGAGAATTTTTTTTTCTCGAAAAACAGTATTTTTACTTGAAAACCGTTTTCTCCATAAAATCAATTTTTCTCGAAAGCGTTTCTTCTCTAAAATCGGTTTTTTATGAAAACCACTTTCACCAAAAATTGTTTTTTCCCGCAAACATTTTTCCCTAGAAAATAAATTCTTTCCCGCTAACAATTTTTCTCAACAGACGTTTTTCCTCTAAATCGAGAAAACATTTTTTTTCCGAAAACCGTCTTTTTACCAGAAATTCTTTTTCTCCCTAAAATCGATTTTTCCGAAAACCACTTTCCCCCAAAACCGTTTTCCCTTGAAAATAGTTTTTCTCAAAAAACGCTTATCTCCGAAAACTCATTTTTCTCGAAAAATGTTTTTCCCCGATAACCGATTTTTCTCAAAAATAGTTTTTTTTTCCCTGAAAATCGTTTTTTTTTCGAAAACTATTTTTCCCGAAAAAAGGGGTTCTGAAAAATAATGTTTCGAACAAAAATGGGTTTCGGGAAAAAAAGTTTTTCGGGGAATAACAGTCATCTTGGGAAAAAAATTATATTTTCGGGAAAAATGGTTTACCAAAAAACAAAACGTTCTTGGGTTTTCTGAAAAAACGGTTAAAAAAAACGAATTCGGATCTCCTTAGGGTTTAGTTTATATAGCTACTAAACCCTAATCCCACCGCCTCACTAACTCTCTCTCTACAACCGACATTACACGGATACGCTAACACTTATAACCGACATAAGTCTAGCTTCGCATTCCAGCTCTGTCTCGGAGTCCTGCTTCGCATACCAACCCTGTCTCAGTAATCAACTCTGCTAACGGGTCCAAAATTCGGTTATAAGCGGGTTGGCGGGTCGTAAACCGGGTTCGATACCAATCGATATTCAAGTCACTTCTAACAACTTCCATAACGGTTGACGGCATCCGCCTTACCTACACCGCCTATCACAGTCGGCCTAACTCAGCATATAAAAACCCCTCCCCCATCGTCTTCCACGAGACACATGCACTTTTCACTGAGTAACTCATACTCGCCCCCAAAAGGTTTAATCAATATTAAATCTTTTAGTTCAAAGAGCAATCTGACTGTCTTGAGCGGGAGCGGTTATCGAAGCCTTTGCAGGTTTTCCCTTAGGTTTCTAAGGAGCAAGGAGCAGGAGCCAGAACCATCTTAAACGGGATATTCTATCATAACGGACGTTGTAGTGCATCAAGTTCCGGTTTCTTGTTGATTTGACGGAAGGCCAAATTTTGACATCAACAATTGGCGCTAGACAACAATACTATCAATTCGGTAACCCAGATCCCTACTTGGTTTATAAACTAACCGCCATTTCTCTTCAAGCAATTTGTCTTCAGAAAGCCATACCCCCAAAACGCTTCAGACCGAGCTTCCCACCACGGAGGTATCCATTACTGAAGCCGCAGAGGATGACAGAAAAGACAACAGATATAATAATACCCGTACAGATTGGAGACACCCCTAGTGAAGTCACTTACATCAGCAACACCCTAACGGAGGCAGAAAAAAGAAGAGCTGAGCACATTTTAAGGGCACATCGTCACGTGTTCGCCTTTGGATCCCACGAGGTTCCCGGGATAGATCCTTCTGTTATTACCCACAGATTGAATATCGTAGAAGGAAGTAGGCCTGTAAAGCAGAAGAAGAGAAACTTCGCGTCAGAAAAATATGCGGAGGTTGTGAAACAAGTTGACAAACTGCTAGCTTCAGAGAGTAATACGAGAAACACGATACCCCAATTGGTTGGCCAATGTAGTCCTCGTACGAAAGAACACGTGGAGGATGTGCATAGATTACAACAATCTGAACAAGGCCTGCCCGAAAGATGGCTTCCCTTTGTCGTCCATTGATCAACTAGTGGATTCAACTTTCAGACACGAACTACTCAGTTTCATGGATGCCTTCGCTGGTTATCATCATATAGCAATGCATTGGGCTGATCAGAAACACACTGCATTCTTGACAGATCAGGGTCTATATTTGCTATCAACAGATGTTGTTTGGTCTCAAGAACGCCAAAGCAACCTACCAAAGGTTGGTCAACAAGATATTCGAAGACCAACTTAAAAAGACGGTCGAGTGCTACGTGGACGATATGATCGTGAAGAGCAGAGCTCGTAAAAGCCTCATACCTAACTTCAAAAATGGTCTTCGACAGGCTGCGAGTCTACAACATGAAGTTAAATCCCGAAAAATTTGCATTCGGAGTAACTTTGGGAAAATTCCTCAGATTTATGGTGAGCCACAGAGGGATAGAAGCCACCCCGACTAAAATCACAACCCAGAGTCACGGAAAGAAGTTCAAATATGACGGGGCGGTTAACGCCCCTTTCAAGGTTCTTAAGCAAAATGGGAGATAAAGCCCCCCCATTTTTCAAAACACTAAAAAACATACCTGAATTTGAGTGGACGCCCGACGCCGAGCAAGGGACATACCTGATGAGCCTGCCCCTGTTAGTCAGCAAATCCGGGGGATGAACTGACCATTTATTTGGCAGCATCAGAAGAAGTAATTTCTGTAGTAGTGATAAAAATCATCGATGGGATAATGCACCCGGTGTACTTCGTCAGCAAGGTACTAAGCGGAGCAGAGCTGAACTACCTAACGGTGGAAAAGCTAACCTACGCGCTTGTCCTGACAGCGCGAAAATTACGACCGCATTTCCAGGCGCACACCATGATAGTACAGACCGGCCAACCTCTCAAAAACATGTTGCAGAGGATGGACTTATCAGGACGGTTAACAAAATGGGAAGTAGAGCTCAGCGAGTTTGATATCAAATATATACCTCAGAGCGCAATCAAAGGACAAACACTGACAAATTTCATTATGGAATGCTGAGTCCCTATAACGAAAATCGGACCGGAGCTTGATCTGGATCCTCTTCGTAGATGGAGCATCAAGCGAAGCTATGAGAGAAGCATGAGCTGTCCTGATCAGCCCAGAAGGAGAAAAAACTTTTCAAACAACCACGTTTAGGTTCGCTGTCACAAACAATGAAGTCGAATACGAAGCTTTGCTTGCTGGGCTGCGAATGCCTCTAAAGGCTAGGGCCACAAATGTTCAGGTATACAGAGACTCTCAACTCGTTGTCAACCAGATCAATGGGGATTACGAGGTTAGAGGAACCGACATCGCAAAGTACGTGACGAAAGTAAGAGATCTCGTACAATGGTTTGAGAAGTTCGTTATCACTAGAATTCCACGAGAGGAAAATGCGCTGGCAGATGCCTTGTCCAAAATGATCAAAGAACAGGCAACCATGTCAAGGGTGATTTTCCAGACCCTAGAACAGAAGAGCATAGACAAAGCAACCGAAATACTGGCTATAAGAACATCCCAAGAAGACATATGGATGAAGTCGTACATAGAGTACCTACGAACAGATAAGCTTCTCGAAGACGTCAACGAAGCAAATAAAATAAAGAGAAACGCAGCGAGATATGTCTTGCTCGATGGTCTCCTGTACAGGAAGTCTTTGGCCTATCCCTTACGACATTGTCTAGCAAAAGATGAACAAAAATATGTGATGGAAGAAACACACCAGGGAACAAAAACGAACCACGCGGCCCAAGAATGCTGCAGAGGCAGCTGATCTAGAATGGATGGCCCGGAATGCTGAAGGATTGCATGAAGTACACCATATACTGTGAATCATGCCAAAAATACGCCAACGAGCACATAATGCATCCCAACGAGCTAATGCCAATTGTGAGCCCCTGTCCTTTTGCACAGTGGGAGATCGACTTAGTGGGACCCTTCTCCAATGGACCAAGAGGGAAGAAGATGTTGTTGGTCATCGTAGATTATTTCACCGGGTCGAGGCGACAGCGCTGTCTAAAACCCGAATGGAGGACATTATAAGGGTACTGTGGAACAAGGTGATAACGCGATACGGGGTCCCGAGAATCCTCATCATGGATAACGGACCTCAGTTCAACAACGATATGATGAACAGTTTCCTTACGAAATACGGGATCAAGCCTGCTTACGTCAGCCCCGCTCATCCTGCAAGAAACAATCAAGTCGAGGTAACTAACAAAACTCTCGTAAAATACATTAAAACTAAATGCGACGGTAGCAAAAATTGGGTAGACGAACTCCCAAATGTGTTGTGGACTTACCGTATCACACCACAGAGGGCATCAAGGGAAACCCCGTTCCGAATGGTATACGGTATGGAAGTTGTGCTTTACCAAGCCTAAGAGTCAAATACTTCGACCCCGTGACAAACAGAGAACTCGTACGGGAGCACTTGGACTTAATCGACGAGGTCCGAGACCAGTCAGAAATAAGAAATCTAGCCTTTAAGGACACGATGATAAAACAACACAAATCCCACATGAAAGTAAGAAAGTTCGGCATGAGAGACATGGTGTGGAGAAACTCCAAGTTCGTCAAGAAGCCTTCCGAAGCGAAACTCTTCTCGACCTTAGAAGGACCTTACAAAATAGTCAAAGTGGTAAGGCCCGGGACATTCATGTAAAACACACGTCACGACAGATCCTCACACATCCATGGAACGTGAAGCACCTCATGCCAGCCTTTAGGAAAGAGGATGACACCAATTCAGAGATCCCATAGAATTCGTCAAAACAAAAAGGGGGGAGTAGGGGCTCCTGCATGCGACGCCACTGGTAAGAGACGTTTGAAAATTTTTCGAACGAATTCTGTGAAACGAGAAAACATCTTTAAGGAGAAATCCTAGTCTAAACTAGGCGTGCTCATGCCGACGAATAAGGAAAAGTCCTAGTTAAAGTAGTCGAGCTGAAGCCGACAAAAACAACCTTGGTAACCCAAGCCACGACCAGGGGCGCAAGGCGAAGTCCTAGTCTAAACTAGTCGTGCTCAGGCCGACGAATAAGGAGAAATCCTAGTTGAACTAGTCGAGCTTAAGCCGACGAAAACAACCCTGGTAGCCCGAGCCACGACCAGGGCCTCAAGGAGAAGTCCTAGTTAAACTAGTGGAGCTCAAGCCGACGAAAACAACCCTGGTAGCCCAAGCCATGACGAGGGGCCCAAGAAGAAGTCCTAGTCTAAACTAGTCGTGCCCAAGCCGACGAATAAGGAGAAGTCTTAGTTAAACTAGTCGTGCTCAAGCCGACAAAAAACATCCCTGGTAGCCCAAGTCTCAACCAGGGGACCAAGGAGAAGTCCTAGTTAAACTAGTCGCGCTCAAGCAGATGAAACAACCCTGATAGCGAAAGCTACGACCATGGGTCAGGGAGGAATCTCAATGCAAATTAAATCACCCTAGTAGCGAAAACCTTGATCAGGGGCCAAGGGGAAGCCCTAGATAAACTTAAATCAACAGAGCTTTCATTGATTATACAGGGCTAATTAGGGTTTTATTTTGCAGAGGGAAATAGTAAGCTAGGTCATGCATGATTAGAATAGGACTAACTTTTTCTTTTTTGTGCAGAAGAAGGGATTTGGAGTTAAGCGTAGTAAGTTAGGAAACCACATTAGTAAGATTAGGGTTATGCTGATAAAATAATAGTTTCATATTCAAGTAAATATGCATGCAAAAGGAAAAACGAAACGACAACCAAAAAGTATATATTATCAGTAGTTTACATATTAGAAGAAGAAGATGGAGACAGAGAAGAAAGAGAAACTACTTTAGGAGGAACTAAATCTACCGAAGCCCCCATAACCACCGCGACGAGCCGACCATTCACAAGACGAACCAAATACCCCATCACCTCAAAGATCACCGATCGATCGTCGTTCAAAACCTCTCTTTGAGAAAAGTGTAAGGGACATAAGGGATCAACAAAAAGAACCATCTTTAAATTTTCAAAGACGGTCAGACCCATGCAGCGAAAAACCCTGATGAAACCTTCGCTTTCGACTTCGATACGATAACGTTGAATGAAGAAATCGTCAATAATAAGAGTCAGATGAAAACCGACTCTAAGACTATCTCGGGGAGGATTCTCTGAATCAATAAAGTGGCCATAAGGAACACGATGAAGTCACCATCTCGCTCGAATTATATTTATAGGGCTAAACCATCGAAAGACGGAACGACCGGACGCCATGGTCGATCAAGCCTTAATCAGGCAGTAAATTTAAAAGGCAAACAGGAACAATCCCGAGTAGGTAGAATCGATAGTTGTAAGACTTCAAACGATAAAGGAGAGCAACAACAACTTTATTCATCATCAAATAAATCTATTACGGAAGAAATTGCAGTTAAAAGACATCAAGAAGAGCGTGACTATTCAGGTCTATTACATAAGAAATTGTGGAAAGGAAAATGAGTAGATCAACAACTCCCGATAAGTCTGAACTGAAGAAAAAGGAAGAAACTGAACAAAAGGGGAAAGATGGTGGAACCCAAACTGCAGGGAAACGACTCGGAGAAATCACCCCCTCATCCAGCCCGGAGAAAACAATCTGCGGGGTGCGCGTGATGACAACCTTGGGACATAATTCTCCACCACCTAGATCATTCTCCTCTAGGATGAAGATTCCCAAATGGCATCTGGACCACCCATGTCCCGCGGACAAGACCCACTGTGGCATCCTGGGTCGCCATCCCCATTATAGAGAACTTCACCTTTCGCCATCACCATCATAGAGAAAAAATTACTTGAAATAATGTCAAGTATAAACTCGAACAAGGGCCTCATCTCAAAGTTACCAAAATGGAGGAACCAAAAAGAAGTATCAAGAAGATAGAACGATTTAGAAAGATTGTTCTTGGAAAAACTTAAGCACAAGGAGACTGTTTATAGTGGAAGAAGAAGAGCAAAAACCTATCTTAACAGGCAAGAAGGCATTAAAGAAGAAGAATAAAGTAACCTCGGTAACACATCAAGTCATAATGACATGGCGTCTGACCGCGACTCAAGACTGACCAAGTTAGAGGAAATAATCAATGAGACTCAACAAGACTTGTTCGTTTCTCTAATCAGAGACTGCCACGTACCCCACGCATGCAAGTAAAGGTACTGTGGGCAGTCGCCCAAAAAAGTTAACGCTGAAAGCGCGTGATCAGAGAATCAGATATGTGACGCCACAAGATCAATGAGAAAAAGCAGAAGTTTATCCCCTAAGGCACGAAACGTGAGACGTATCACGCGTAAATCGATACGTGGTTGCACCCCTCGAAATGCCACCGCCTGTTTCAGCTCAGGCCATCAAGGACAATACCATCGCAGTTTGAGAAACAAGGCTTCGAAAACAGCTCAGCCAAAATAAGCTCCGGAATGCGGAGATTAATCACATGGAAATCAGCCCCAGAATATGGAGGTCAGTGAAATCAATAGAACGACCGAGTCTCACGAAACGGCTCTGGTCTAAGTATACACGTTGGCTTCAGGGTTATTTAAATTATTTCATGCTTAGAACTTGAGAGTATTTCTACTCCTTAGTTTTCTACTTTCGGCTAAGGAGTGGTGGGACTCATGATGATGCACAAAATCTCCAGATGTTGACCGACGTCAAGAAGTCAAGAGAAGACCAGAAGTCCAACGGGTCAACCCGGCTTAAGGCGACATGACAGTTGGGCCTTGAATGCTCTGTGACCTAAGCCCAGAACTAGGAGGTCGGCCAGGACTAGCTCAGAGGATTCCAACTTTGTTTCGTCTATAATATGATCAGATCAGCCCTGGGATTCTCCAAAGAAGTAAGGGGGTCCACGTAAGTGTAGACGGTAAAATATTAACGGGTCGGAAAGTCTGATAGTCAACGGGTCAACGGTGAAAAGTCTTGCCGGGTCGGGTCGGATGCTTCGGGGACCAGCTACGTGTTGAAAAGAACCTGCACACAAAAAGAGAGAAAAGATCGTGAACCCTTAGAGACACTGGGATGGTGCCGGCCTAAGGGGACTCCGACGGTCAAGTCAGATACTCGATCAAATATAAATAAAGTAAAAGTGGGTGATAGGGAGGTAACCGTCGTCGGAGTGCTTAGGTGTCGCGGCTCGTGGAGTTCTTGGAACAGATCTCCACGGTAGTGATATACTTACTGTAATGAAGAGGGTGATGGTAATGATGTATTGTCGTTAACTTCCTGGTCGTAAGTGGGCTTTGTAGTAAGGTGCTGGTCGTAAACGAACCTTACAGTATGGCTCTGGTCGTAAGTGGATCTAACGGCGAGGATCGATGGATGGAAGATGTCGATACGCCTAGCGTCTTATCGCTAGATGCGGTAAGAAGGTGATCGTATTAGGATGGTGATTCGACCAACTAGTTACTGCTGGATGCGTGTTACGGTCAGTTCGTTACCGTTGGATGGGAGATATATTAGACCAGAGAGTTCTCTTATGCAATAAGGTGGTGGTCGTATGGTGCGGATACGGTTAGCTAGTTGTCGTTTGATTTGTGACTACCAGACTCTTATCTCCCAACTTCTAAGACGATGAGTCAGAGACTTTGAGAGAATCAACAGATCTTTGAGATGCTTATGAGAGAGTAAGTGAGTGGAGAGAATCGATTAGGCTACTCGAGTACTGTTGTCGAATATTGGATGCCTCGAGACTGAGTGTAGCCTCTTGTATTTATAGTGTTGGAGGGGGGTCGCCTTGATGACGACCAGCGAGTAACCGACGTAGTTATTCCGTATCTTTAATCCAAGAGGTAAGTTAAGGGATAGAAGATCTGATGTACCGACCGTCAGATGAGTATTCGAATTTCTTGGGGACGGTCAGGATGTTATCGCGTGTGCGATAAGCTACTGGCCGGTAACGTCCGCCTTTAAGTAGTAGATACGAAATATTTACCACCAGTGTGGTTACGGATTGCGCAATAATCCTCTGGCCGTAAGATAGCCTAGTATTGGCCGGTGGTTATCGCGTGACACGTGTCAGATATGCTCAGTGTCAAGCGGGTATGGATTCGGTGACCAGAGTAGCGACTTGGGCCATTATCGGGCCTTGTTATTTAGCCTCGCGGGTTTTACCCTTACGAAGTAGTTGTTCCTTTATTCTACAGGCACCTCGTGGGGCGAATATTTGCGCATACAGTAAGCAAGGCTAACGCTCACGCCCTAAACTAGGGAGGTAGAAGCGCGCCACACGCTTACCAACTCAATCCTGAATCTTCCTAAAGATCTCAGGCGGTTAAGGATCTTAAGTGTTTAAGCTAGCTTGGACTTCAAGAGTCTCAAAGGAGGAAATATCTCCCAAAAGATCTATCACCTCGGCAGGATATTTACGAAGTATCCTTGAGCATAGGACTCCCAGTTATCCTAGATACAAGATCAACTCTGAAGGGAAACCCTAAATACGAATATTGGATAACTTCCCTAACGGTTGACGGCAGCCACCACCTCACCTACGCCGCCTATCACAGTCGACCTAACTCAACCTATAAAAGGCCCCCCATTGTCTTCCATAGGACACATGCACTTTTCACTAAGTAACTCATACTCGCCCCAAAAGGTTCAATCAATATTCATCTTTTACTGTAAAGAACAATCTAACTGTCTTGAGTGTCGGAGCGGTTTCCGAACCCTTTGCAGGTTTCCCCCCAGGTTTCTAAGTAGCAAGGAGCAGGAGTTAGGAGCATGAGCTAAAAGCATCTTAAACAGAATATTCTATCATAACAGACGTTGTCATGCATCAAGTCCCAGTTTTTGTTGATTTGACGGAAGGCCAAATTTCGACATCAGCAGTACGTACCAATTTCGGCTGACTCAAATATATATCAAGAAGTCATTGAATGTTGGGGATTCGTGGCTAAAACATGCCAACAAGAAAAGGAAGAAGCAATCAAATGTATTGTTCTCGATAGGTTCAAGGAGGTTTACTCTTCCGAATTCTAAGTATGGGTTCGAGTTCGAGGCACGCTCACAATACAAAAAAAAAAAATGTGAGTACACTTCTCTGTCGTAAACTTAACTTTAGTATTCTTACCTTCTCTCATCAGTTATTATCGGTTCTAAAGGAAAGAAAAAAGGAAGAAGATTTAGTACACATTTATGAGCTTTGCTTGTGCATAGTATGAAAACTTCAAGTAGTGTGTCGATCTTCATTTTTTTGTTGTGGCATCATTGTAAAGATTTTTGTGATATATATTTGATATATTAGAAATATAGAGTAATGAAGAATTTATATCATAATTTCTTTATTCCTTTTTGATACCTTTTTGAGGAAGAAAAATTCGATTTCGGGCGTGGGTTAAAATTTCATGATTTTAGTTTTCTTTCGCCTAATTTTTTTTCCATAAAATGTTCCGATTATATACATTGTTTCTACAACATAAAAGAAGAAAGCACGTCACAAAGCATTGGTAGTGTTCGTAGACCTAACTTTATTAATTATAGAATCTGCCAAGAGACAAATCTGACTGACAAACTTCTCTTTATGGGTTAGACGAGATTTAGTATAGATTAACGCAAGTATGCAACCCTCACAAAAAATAAGGAAAAAATTTGGGCAACAAAGTTTGAAAGACGAATTATTAGTTTTGTCAATTTTGTGGAAGTGGACAAAATATTTCTTCTTCATCTCCACCCACCTCCAGCTACCACCTCCGACCACTACTGTCCAGTTTTCTCCTCTGTTTCGCTCTCTTTAGTCCCTTTTTTTTCCTTCTCCCCCTTTTCCGTCACAATCACGACCTGCATTTATCTTTTTTTTTTTAAAGATTGTCAACTGTGAGAATCGCCCCACACGGTAGAATGCCTATTTAGCAACCAAGAATATAATGTTTAGGTCCTCCCTACTCATTGCCGATTGGTTTTGAGTTGGATGACCACAAACTTAACATGGTATCAAAGCATGACCTGAAGGAGATGTCATTCGACCAAAGATGCAATACGAGCAATTTGTCGGATAGGACAATTGATGAAGAAGATCATCAAGTCCAGACGAGTTAGGGATTATAGTGTTTAGCTAGAAACGAACTACGATCGTCGAATCACGAGACGAGTCGCGGCTAACATCGTCCGGATCCTACATCGGGTTACTCCAAAGAGTGTCGGTTTAATCAGAAGATATGACTAGAGAGATGAGAATATAAACATGGGTTAGACCCAGAAATATGTCCAAAAGGTCAAGCAAGAGGACTAAGGCAAAGATAGTAAAAAGCAGGAAACAATAGGGTTTTGAGTCGGGCACTTAAAGAGATATTAAGGCCCATAAGTGCCGGCCTAGGCATGGCCAGCCACACTAAAAGGAGGTCGGTCAGACCTAGCCTTAAGGGCATAGGTGGGCCGACCATCCATAAGCAGAGAAATAAAAGAAATTGAAACTAGGATTGGACTTTTAGGTGGGCCGGCCACCTAATTCTCTACAAAATCCTAAACTTCCTTCTATATTGGTCTTTTAGGAAACCTAATTAGGGTCAGACTCTAACTTCAGAATTCTATATAAGGACCTCATTAGAAGAGAATTAGGTGTGGGGAATTCTCAAGGAGATTACTATCTCTACAACATCAAGTAGAGAAAGAAAGAGAGAATTAATCCCAACTATCAATCTAGTCTAAAGAAGACGGTGTTCTTCGTCTAACCACCATTAAAGTTCTACCTAAACTTGAGGTGGGAGATCAAGTTGATTACTCGATTTCTCAAGTAGAGGAGCTACAATTGGAGTTATTGGTCTTCTTATTCAACCGCATTAGTTCGTGGGAAATAACGATTAAGGTAACAATCTCTATTTACTTAGTTCATTATTCGCTTATGCATGAGATTCTGGGGTAGTGTTAGACATTAGATGTCTGAGATTCCGCTTAGAACACTAGGAGACACCATAACCCAACAAGACCCACATGTGATAGGCTTAAAAGGCACACGTGCTCTGAAGGATATATATCCTTGAGGTCTGAAGGTATATCCTTCTGAAGGAATGTCCTTCAACCAAGATGGCAATGTGTATATTGATGGATATGATCCAGTCTGATAATACTTAAAAGATAGAAAAGAATCGGGCTTGAAAGAGAAGCCGGAAAAGGGCAAAAACCCACTTTTTGGTCCAACAAGGGATTCCCTTAAGGGGAGATCCCTGGCCGGCCTAATAAAAGGGGTGGGCCGGGCAGACTAAGCCCATTATGGGCTAGTCTGGCCGGCCATAGCATAAGGAAACCATAATTAGGAAGTTTTAGTAAAATTAAACTCTAACTTTGCTTATCTTTTCTGAGGGACTTTTAGGATTCCTTATTTGAGTAGGACTCTACTAAGGTAATGCCTATATAAGGATCATTTTAGAGTTCAGAAAAGGTGTGGAAATTTCTCAGAAGGAAATCCCTCTCTTCACACAATTATTGGAGAAAGAAGATTTTAGAGAAAATGTTCCCAATCTATCTATCAAGTCTAGAAGAAGGAGTTCTTCGTCTCAACCTTCAAGAAGGTCCTAACTGACTTAAAAGAGGGAGTTTAAGTTATACATTCGGTGTCTTAAGTAGAGGAGTTACACTTGAAGCTCTATATCTTCCGAATACTGGTTGAGATTTAGTTCGTGGGAAAGCGAATCTAGGTATTTTTCTTTCTTCTAGTTCATTGATTTGTTCATGTATAAGATCCTGGATAACTTAATATTAATCATATGATGATTGAGATTCCGCTACCAACACTAGTTAGATGATTAGGTTATGTAAGATACATGTAATTCCCAACAGTGGCATCACGAGCCGTTTGCATGAAACTATTTTTGGCTAGAAAGAACTAGATTCAAACTTAAGATTGATAGATAGAATTGTTCGAATAAAGATTCAGACAAAACTTTGATTATTTTGAATTAGATTTAAACATAATCAAACATGTATTTGAAAGAGTTTCAATGCATGGAATCATTAGCTTTTGATGTTTTTGAAAAGAATTTTCGGAAACTGATCTAACGGATTATAAATTTTGAAAAACAGGTTTCAAAACCATGAAGTTTTGGTGCAAAACAATGAAAAACAACATAACAGTTTTTCCATGAAAAACAGTAGGAAGAAGAAGGAAGAAGTCAGTCGGTTGGAAAGTTTTTTGAAACATAAAAAAAACTCAATGGTCGGACCGGCCAGGACGCGTCCTAACACGCCCCCTCACGTGTCGCGTGATTTTCTTAACACGTCAGCTTTTCAGCCTATCACGTGTGGGCCTAGCTCTAATGCCATGTTCAGTTTGTGATTATATAACTCAAAACCAATTAGATATGAGTGGAGATGACCTATACATTATATTCTTGGTTGTTAGTTACCTCTCTTCTATGTAGGACTATTCTCACCGTCATCTCATCATTTCTCATATTTTAAGGAACCAATGGAAAATCCTGTCACATTTTAGAGTGCCAATAAAGGGAGTCATCTCGACATTAAAGAGATACAAATAAACAAGGACAAACTAAAAAGTCAGGGCCGAAATTGGATTAATTGGTTGCCTCTTCAGGTCAACATCTCATTTTGAGATGGCCCAAAATGCTTGGTGTTAGTGACCTATTTTGGTTGACATATCATCTGCCTGGCTTACGCTATCATTTTTGATAAACTAACAACAACAATTTATTCAAGAAATTATTCAGTGGAAGAAGTTAAACAGGTACACAAAATAACATAAAAAACATCATCACAAACCCAATTAACAAATTCGAGAGAGATTTGTAGAGATCTCGAGATATATATATAGAGAGAGATTAGAACTACTACTGCTGACTGGCAATTACAGCAGTAGCAAAAGAAGGATTAGTAGTAGAATATCCTCCATCAACAATAAGATTAAGACCACTAATATACTTAGCCTCATCACTAACCAAATATAATGCTGCCTCTGCCACATCTTTTGCCCTTAAAATCTTACCTTTTAAAACACCAGCTTCACTAAGTGCCTCCTCTAGTTTCTTAACTCCCACACCTCCTGCTGCCTTTCTCAGTAATGGTGTTGCTACTCCATAAGGAGAAACACAATTAACCCTAATCCCATACTGCCCTAATTCAACACACAAATTCTTCGCCAACCCGACCAATGCGTGCTTCGATGTCGTATAAGAACTCGGGGTTGACCCTCCTTGTACTGATGCAACACTAGCTGTGAAAAGTATGGTTCCTTTTTTAGCAGGAATCATAACCTTAGCTGCATATTTAGCACCAAAAAATCCTCCAACTAGGTTAACATCCATTACTTTCTTGAAATCTTCATATTTGGTATCTAGTAACGATACACCGAAATCCTTCACTATTCCAGCATTGTTGTACATTATATCTACCTTTCCGTACTTACCAACCGTCGTGTCAACTAGGGTTTCAACATCTGTTTCCTTAGTTACGTCACAGTGAACGTAAGAGATGATTTCGCCAGTCGGATCTATTTCTTTACATAGGGTTTCTCCGAGGTTGTCTTGGATATCTGCAATGACAACTTTGGCTCCATGACGAACGAACAATCGTGCTGTGCTCTCACCGATCCCGCTTGCCCCACCAGTTATAATTGCTACTTTACCTTCTAACCTGTTGGCAATGGGAGATTCAGTAGAAGAACTCATCTTGAATGTAATGAAAAAAAAGGAGAAGAACCAATTGACAGTCTTTAATAACTCAATGTGAGATAACACATTGAATATGGTTAGATATATATACAGTCACAAATGAGAGAAGAATAAAAAAGTACGGTTGTGAGGCATAAAAAATCCTATTTGGACATACCATATCCCGCATGAAATACGAAAGATAATTTAACACGGTTTAGATGGCTTCATATATATGTTGGAACTTTTTAGACAATTTTTTTTTTTGGAGAATTCGACTACGATCTACATTAGTCGTTACAAGGCATGATGCATCATGAAGATGTAATGAGCACGATAACCGCCTAATGAAAGAGGCCTAAAGCCCGACAACAAAGAGGCCTAATGGCCGACAAATTATTATATTATTTATAGCCTAAATTACATAGGATAAATCTTGATGACAACTGCTTCCACTGAGACTCGATCCCACGACATCATAGGCTTAAGAGGGGTGTCCAACTGTTACGCCAAAGGGTGGTGGACACTTTTAGACAAATTATTAGTTAAACTATTTTATAAAATTAGAAATTAATTTTCTATTATTTGAATTCGAATTTGATTACTAATAATTGTATCTTTTGATAAACATATATGGATAGATATATCTTTTTGTAAAATATTCAAGTGTGTCTTTTTGTTTTTTTATAAATTAGAGCTTCTCTAAACAAATTTGAAGGTATGTAGAAATTATGTCGGAATCTCCTTTGCCATCTTCAATATGTTCTAATGCTCCTTAAGTGAAATTTCCACAAATTACTTACTTTGTGTAATTTCACAAAGGGTTGTCATATCTTGGAAAGCAAAATTCCTAGTAACCTTCAAGTAATCTCGATAGAGGGGGGGCAAATAATGCTTTAAAGAAAGTGTACCTAGTACACGTTTCAAGCCTCTAATCTAGTAACCTTCATCCCTCTTAATTTGTATTTTCTAACACAATTTCTCTAACAATACATGCATGTCCAATATGCACCCGACAGAGTAGGATTGTTTGTTTTGAGATAAGAGCAAGTCAACTCGTTTTCCTTTTTGAGAAAAGTCAACTCGTCAAATAATTTGTTATATGTC
Organism: Eschscholzia californica; assembly: GCF_041429995.1. NCBI lineage: Eukaryota > Viridiplantae > Streptophyta > Magnoliopsida > Ranunculales > Papaveraceae > Eschscholzia > Eschscholzia californica. Next base: position 66,229,256 of record NW_028238198.1, on the reverse strand, counting down.
TTCAACTATTTCCAGATGTTATATATGTTATTCAAAGGGGGAATGGACGAAAGGCCCAAAACTGGGCCCAAAATAAGAGCCCAGTCCAAACTCGCCCAAAAATGTAAACCAGGTCCAAAATGTCAGGCCCCCATTTGAAAATACCAAAACGTCCTTCACTTTTTATCAAATTTACGGAAGCTGCCATCAGAAAAATTATGGAATTGCCACTCTGAAAATCCCGGGAATTACCACTCCGTATTTTACTTTCTCTCTCTAATCTTTTACTTTCTCCCTTCCAAATTTATTTAGAGATTTAGCCAATCAATTCCTATTTTCTCTCCAATTTTTAACCACCTTCTAACTAATTTAGAAATTTCTCTCTCCAACTCCTATTTTCTCTCTAATTTCTAGCCTATGTTTGTTTTTAAATTTTCTCCAACACATATTTCTCTCGCTAATCTCAACAAATTTCTCTCTTTAAATTTCTCTCTCCAATCTCAACAAATATTTCTCTTTAAATTTCTCTCTCCAATCTCAACAAATATTTCTCTTTAATTTCTCTCTCCAATCTCAACAAATATTTCTCTTTCAATTTCTCTCTCCAAAAATTCGAAATAGATTCAAATTTATCTTTCTTTTTTTTCCAGATTTATTTCCTATCTCTTTAAATTTAAATTTTCCGGGTTATGTACTGGGAATTTTCTTCTGTACCGGAAATTGTTCTGTGTACTGACCATTTGGTTATGTACCACACATTTTTGTACCGGAAAATGTTTTTGTGTTCTGGAATTTTTATTGTTTATAGGAAATTATCTTATGTATTGGGAATTTGGTTATGTACTAGACATTTTTGTACTGGGAAATTTTCTTGTGTTCTGGAAATTTTCTTGTTTATCGGAATTGTTCTGTGTACTGGGGATTTGGTTATGTACTAGACATTTTTTACCGGGACATTTTCTTGTGTACCGAAAATTGTTCTGTGTAATGGCCATTTGGTTATGTACTAGACATTTTTGTACCGGGAAATTTTCTTGTGTTCTGGAAATTTTACCGTTTACAGGAAATTATCTTGTGTACTGGGAATTTGGTTATATAGTAGACATTTTTGTACAGGGAAATTTTATTGTGTACTGGAAATTTAATTGTGTATTGGAAATTGTTCTAAGTACTGCCGATTTCGTTATGTAATAGACACTTTACGAACTTTTCTTTAGATTTTTCCTATTTTTCCTCTCTCAAAATTTTATTCCTTTTTCATATTTTGCCTCCAGATTTTCTCTCTCCATATTTCCTGTTTTGTTTTCTCTCCATATTTTCCCTCCAGAAAATTTGTATAGATATCGCAATAATATAATCAATTTTGGAAGATTTGTAAAGAGAGAGGAATAATAAATAAGAACAGAAAACTTTTAGAGAGAGAAAGAATAGAAAACTTTGATGTTTTAGAGGGAAAGAAGGAAGAAGGATGCAAGAATTTCAGCCAATATTTCAATAATATGGGCGGGATGCAAGAATTTCGGCCAAAATTTCAAAAATCTTGGCGGGATGCAAGAATTTTTGGCCAAAATTTCAAATTTTGAAAGATATAGAGAGGAAGAAGTTGTTTTGTGAAGATTTTAGAGAGAGAAAGAGACGCAAAAGAGAGAGTTTCTCGGAAAAATTCAAAATTTGGTTGAGAATTAAATGACATTACATTGCAGGGGCAAAAAAGAAAGAAAAAATTGAAAAAGAGTAAATTGTGAGCTGTCCCGACAAAATGACTGGAAACTCATTTTTGGTCGATTTTGGTCTTCTCCCTCATTTACCTCCCAAAAATTGGATCATTTACTCAAAAATCCTTATTTAAATAGAAAAGCCATCCAATATTTTAAACAGAAAACCCATCCACTATTTTTCTGCCCCGAGTATAATATACCGTCAATTGAAAAAAACAATTAATCTCCGGTTTATTATTCGATAAACTTTGTTAAATATTAAACAATTGAGGTAGTGGTGGGACACCACAAAGAAAAAAAAAAAAAAAATCAAGCATTTTACATTTTTTTTTTTTTGTTGAAAATCAAGCATTTTACATGAACATTTAAAATTTGATTAAATTGAAAATAATTCGGGAGATGAATAGAATTATGTATATATATATATATATTATATAAATCTCTCCCCCACCCATAAATGATCTCCACGATTAGTTTTCAAAACAATCATCTTCTCTTTTTGAAAGAATTTTCTTTCCTGTTTCATCTTTTCATTTTAAAATTCTTTATCATTATAAAACCCGTACCCTACAGATACGGGCTATACCTAGTGTGTGTATATATATATATATATATATATATATAGTGAGGTTATCAAGACAGCTTAACCATCTCATTGAGAAAAGGACAGCTTAACCACCTGACTTTTTGACTGAAATGTGTTCATTAGATTTTAGCTTATTTCATATCGCAATGAAATATCTCACAAAAATGACAAACCTAGTCTCCTTAACTTTAAGAATTTGACGAACCGGACCCTCCTATTTTTGTTTGGTGCCATGGTGGTGGTAGGACATGTTTGGAATAAATCTAGGACCCAAACCAACTAGACTAATTAAACAATTTGGTAATTAAACAATTTGGAATTTCGTTTCAGTTGAAATGTTCTAAATAGGCAAAATCGTGACGGTTCAAAAATGACGTAACTCAACTTTGTTTTAAAGTCATAAACTCAACTTACAAGTTACAACAACTGATTCTATTAGAAAATTATAACGCACACTTTCTAGTTTGAGTCTATATATCTTATTTGAATGAACATGACACATATAAACTTTTTTTTTTGATGAGAGAATGACACATATAAACTTGGCATTTGATATTCTGAAAACGTCCCCTCAATTGTGTTGATTTATCATATACTCAATAATACTAGATTAATTTATCATATATTCCATAATAATAGATTAAGGTGCATTTCCTTCATTTGATTGGGTCTCCCTTATCCAAGATTGGGCTATTTTTAGACACGGTTTCTTATCCCTGTGCTACAGTTCAACAAATCTAGAAATTGGGTTGAAGACCCGAGTTTAATTTTTATTTTTTAAACTAAAAAAACAAGATATATTTTTTTGTTAAAAACTTAAATTTATATTTTTTTTGTTAAAAATTCAAATATTTGTCTTTTGTTTGGTTAAAACACTAATATTTTTTTGTAAAGTTGTGGTGATGTATTGCAAAGCTGTTGCAAGGTGTTGCAAATAAAAAAAAATACCTAAAGAACTGGAGACTAAAACAAATTGACTGATCTTTTTTCACCAAAACAAAAAATTTACAGGGAAGTTTGGTCAAATTTCTCATATATATGTTCTAAATTTGAGTTCCCTTATATATTTTGAAGCTTGACCTAATGTAACTAATACCGCCACGGACGGAAGGGCCAATATTAAACAATATTTATAATATTTATCGAGGGGTATCGAGTGGTTAAGTAGTTAATAGTGTTGACATAAACTCCGAAATCCTAGAGGTCTCAGATTTAATTCCTAAAAAAGGTGGAAATCGATGATTTATTGAACAAGAGTTATAGGGTTTATCTCATCTTTGATGAATCAACACCATTATAATGACTTTCATAGTCACTTTACTTGCTGGTCCTAGGAAGACAAGTTGTATATTTTAATGATTTTTATTTATTTTGGAATTGATCAACGAAAAAATAAAAAACCTTTAATTAAAAAAAAATGACCATTCGCATCCAAACCTTTTATCAATTTGATGTGGACTTTAAATACTATTAAATCAATATATTAGGGAGTCATTAGTAAGACTTTTTAACTGAAACTTGTAGTCAGTCAAGGGGCCATGACCCCCTTGGCCTGCATGCAGAAATATCCTTAATTATACCGCCCATGAAACTTTTAAATTCTTCGCATGAATACAAGTATACAATTACATCCCACCCAGAAAATCTTATTCCATAATGTATCAAATAGAGTTGTAAACTGTTGTTAATGTTGTCTTTAAATATACAAATTAGATGAATAGAAGAGGGAGAGGTGATTAAAGGCTTGAAATGTGTGCAAAGTAACTTTCCTTAAAACATTATTTGCTCCTTCTTGATCATTATATGAAGACAATGCAAATTGCTTCTTACGATGTGACAAATTTTAGTGAAATTACACAAAGTAATTTGTGGAGATTTCACTGAAGGACCATTAGAAACACAATATTGATGTCAAAGGTTTTCCGACATAATTTTTACATGTTTTTTCATTAATTTAAAATCTGTTTAGAGATAATCTATCTTATAGAAAACAAAAATACACTTTTCAAGTAAAATCTTTTTACAAAAAGATATATCTCTGCACATAGTTTTATTAAAAGACATAACTAAAATCACAAGGCCCCGAGTCAAGAAGAGTTATAACTCCAAATCTTTCAAGCTTTATTACTTAATATAAATGTAAGTGCCTAAAGTCATTAGTAATAAACGTTTTGGCTCACTGAAGTTCGTCTGGGTTAACCTCGTAGGAGGTCATAGCTTCGAGCTCCACTATCTTCTTTTTCCTTTGTCTTTTTGAAACCTTTGTCTTCTTTTTCCTTTGTTTTTGCTCCCGCTTTCTTTGTCGTTATCATTTTCCATTTTAAATTTTCTTCCTGACTCCTATTTTCTAATCCGATTTTCTTTTCCATATTATACAATATCCCTTTTTCATCTTTCAATTATATATAAATATTTTCTTGCAATGTTCTTTTTAAATTCACTCTTATCTCTCTTCCAGTTCTTCCTTAATTTCTTTACAACATATAGATTATGTGAATCTTTTTTAAGATAAAAGGTCGTTTTATTTGTTGGAATCGGAGCCGATTTTGGCTCGACCCGACTCGTCAAACTCATAAACCGAATACGCCATTGTGTTCGTCTCGTCGAGCTCTTCAATTTAGAGCCAAGAATCACTCGAATCCGATTCCAGATGAATGATAAATTCAAGTTTAAAGTGTGGACGATGATCGGTTGAATTAAGGACTAAATCTACAAAAAGGACAAAGTCAGATTGGGGGCTTTTGAGCAAAGAGAACGCGTCAAGATCTGGACGGTGGGCGTTCCTTCCACGGGATTCCTCCAGATCTGACGGTTGCGCTCTTTCCCGTGTCGGGATAGCTTCGGGATAGTCCAAGAGCGTTAGATCAAGGAGGATCTAACGGTGAGCATCATTCCCGTGTTGGGATTTTGGTGGGATATCACCAGATCTTCATCCAACGACTGATTCTCTTGATCTGTTGGGTGCGCGTCGGGATTCATCTAAGGGTGCACGTTCTGTCCAAGAATTTGACCAAGATCTGACGGTCTATAACCCAACCGACTATATAACTGATTCAGATTTCGTTTCAAGTCCACAAAATGAAGTGTTATGTCCCTTCAACCCAACAGACACATGTATCCATTCAACTCCTATATAAACAACCCAAACCCACTTCATTTATCATCAATCAATTCATTCTCTTCTTCTCTTCTCTTCTCTTCTAACAATTAGAGGTTCTGGTTTGCCTAGAATATCTAGAAGAAAAAGGAAGAAAGAAGTTTTGAGTGAATTTTAACGCGTCTAGAAGATCATTCGCATAAATCCAATAGCTCATATTACTTGCGAAGGTTCGTCCGCTTTCAGAATATAGAAGTACCATCTTAAAACTCTGAAAGGAAAGTCGTTGTATCCCGAAGGCATACACCCTAACGTTTGGTACTGTTACGGGGGTGTAAAATGTCTTAAGGAAAGAGAATTTATTCTCGCCTCGACTACATTAACGTCTATCTCGGTTAATCCGAAAGAAGGAATATTGATAACTCATTATTCTTTAATAGTCTATCTCTTTATAAGTTAGAGAAATTAAACTCTATCTAAATCAAGCCAAGACAAAGAGAAATCGACTTATCGATTGATAACCAGAGGAACAACATTATTAAGACATTTTATATATAACGACCAGAAACACGTGGCACGTTACAAGGAGGTGGATATGACAGATCAGATTGCGTTCGGGCTATATTCGGTCACGAAATGGTGTACTTCCAAGATGTCCAGGTGTACCCCAACGCATTTGGAAGTTCCAACGGGTGAAAATCTGACCCGCCCATATGTCGTCATCAGAGACCTATGTTGCAAATTATATCACTCACCCGCAACACACCATAGCCACCCATCTTAGCAGCAAACGTGATTTGCTATAATTCCCAGATTTATGAGAATTCATATCCTCTTTCCCTCTCTATGATCTCTATTAACAGTAGAGATATCTCTTTCTTTTTTCCCATCTCTATTAATAGTAGAAAAATTTTGAAATCAAATATAGAAGGAAAGCTAGAGACTGATAGAAGAATTAATAGAGAGAGAGAGAGAGAGACATAGCTGGATATAATAGAGAGAGAAAAAGCAAGATCACAAGAAGTCATGAAGATATACCAGGAAGAGAAATCAAAGAAAGAGCTGGACGTTTTCGGATTTAAAAAGAGATTGGAACTATATAAGTTCTAGAGAGAGAGGCTGAACGGGTGTTTACAGAGAAGAGAATAAGATTGAAGGAAAGTTTCTTGGTGACAGTGAATAAAATCAAAGATGATCGGATTTGGCAAGGTTGGAAAGAAGATTGAGAGTGATCAAAGGATATTTTATTTTTAGACAGAGGAATAAGTGATTTTTGGAGGTGGCTTTCTACTTCTCGGCTATAAGAAACAGAGAGCAACAACTGATTGGGGGATCTCGTCTTCGGACTATAACATAGCTTTTTTCTATTCTTCCTCTTCTCCGGGCTTGAAACAGAGAACACTATCATCACTCGGCTTATTATTTTTATCATTTTCTTCTTTTGTTCTTTCTTTTAGTGAGAGAGAGAAACATATTAGAAAGACAGAGTATTGAGAGAAACAGAGAGTAATTTTAGTGAGAGAAAGCGAAAGAGTTGTAGAGAGAGGCAGGGAATCAAGTGAATCATATTTATTTCTTATTCATTATCTCTCTGAATTGTTCTTTGCCAATAGTTGTGAGAGAGAGAGAGAGGGATTAGAAGTTTAAAACAGAGAAGAGAGAGAGAGTAATTTTGCTGGAGAAGAAGACACTGTTTGGTTCAAAATTGTTGCTGGAAAATAATTTTCCACTGTTGCTGAAAAATTATTTTCTTCAGGAGAGCGTTTGGCTTCCAGAGGAAAATCAGTGAGAAAAATCCAATTCTTCCTTCATTTTTCTCACTTAATCGCCTTACTAGTTTAACCTTGTTTCATGGATAGCTAATCTTTTATCTAAGGTTGATGATGAAACCATATTCGATCGTTTAAACGACATATAACTATTTGATGAATTCTTTTGGTCGTACTTCAACGTTTAAGTTGTTTAATTTGTTAAATATGTAATCTTTTCATTGTCTATGCTTTTAGATTTGATGCATCATGCTTAGGTTAAATCCTTTCATAGTGTATACTTATTAGAGTTATTTCCTATTTGGCCCCCAACTTTGTGACCAGCTTCATTTTTGGCCCCTTATTTTTCATAAATTCAAATTTGACCCCTATTTTCATGTAAATGGCGTAACTACCCTTCCTAATTTCAAAATAAAAATATTAAAAAAAATTAATTCAAAATCGAAACAAGCTAAATAAACGACCCAAAAAGAGAGAGAGGTGAGGTGGAAATATTTTTATTTTGAAATAAGGAAGGGTAGTTACGCCATTTACATGAAAATAGGGGGTCAAATTTGAATTTATAAAAAATAAGGGGCCAAAAAGGAAGCTGGTCATAAAGTAGGGGGGCCAAATAGGAAGTAACTCTACTTATTATTTTTTTAGATAATAGTTTAGTGATATATTTTTCGAAACAAACAATTACATTGTTATGCTTTATCGGTTTTAAACGAAAACATCTCCGAGAGTTAAGATAATTTATTATCTGAAATTCTGAGTTATTAAAAGAGAGAGTTAGTCAGTTAATTTTGTGTGTTTAAAAGTGAATTATGTGGTGAATTCAGAAATCCTAGGCCCTCTCCTCCATTGAGTTCTTTGTATCATTTGTATTTATTTTCTTTTAGTTCAGGTATTTTATTGATCACCAAAACCAAATCAATTTCAAAAGAAAGCGTGTTACTTCTAAGTTTTAGAATAAATTTGACCTAGTCTCTGCAGATCGACCCCGGTCTTACCGGGTTTTATGACGCCCGTGCACTTGCGGGTGTACCCTTTTTGGGACGGTCAATTCACTTGCTTTGCATGGTTCTTCCTTATTGTTGTCCATTTCAGAAAGAACAGAAACAATAGGATTTTTAAGAACGTCAATACCTAAGCTAGAGAGAAAATCAAACTTATAAGAAGGGATGAGAGAGATCTTACCTGCTCCAGCCGCTGATGGAGAGACCTTCAACATAAAGCTAGAGTTGCATAAATTGGAGTTTCAAAGGTGATTTATGGCTTTCACACAAAAGAAATCAGTTATAAATCTTCTTCGTTAGTATCGTATCTGATTAATCCATACACAAAAGAAATCAGTTAAGATCAGGTGATTTAGGATTTTCACAGATCTCAATTGTCGAACTAAAATATACCCAAGAAGTTCACAAAAGAAATTCACCAAATCCTTGAGAGGGTTCCAGAGAAAGAGAGACAAGAAAGACGGTCCCTTGGGCGATTTAGAGCTTCTCACATTTATAACGGCCCAAACAACAACAGTCCGTTACAATTACCTCTATTTGTAACGGCCAGAAAACTGTTACGCTCTATGTTTACCGCGGTGAATTTCGTGGTGCCACTATTTGTGTTTTTATAATGGCTGTAATTTTAAGAGTTAATTCCTATATGGCCCCCTACTTTGTGACCAGCTTCCTTTATGGCCCCCAAATTTCTGTAAATTCAAATATGGCCCCCTATTTTCATAGAAATGTCATAACTACCCTTCCCAATAATATATTTTCAAAATAAAATTAAAAACAAAAACCTAAATTCCACCTCACTTCCCTCTCCACCACTCATCTCTCTCCACGTCACCTCTCTCTCCAAGTCAGCACTCTCATGAAGGTCGCCGGCCGAAAAATTTTCCGGCGACCTTCAAACTTAAAAAAAGAAATTTTTTTTTTTTCACTCACCTCTCTCTCTCTCTCCAATCAGCATTCTCATGAAGGTCACCGGCCGGAAATTTTTCGGCCGGCAACCTTCATACTTGAAATATTTTTTTTTTATCACTCATCTCTCTCTCTCTCTCTCTAAAAATTCCGGCGAAGGGGGTTTCCCTTCGCCGGAATCTGGTCTGGTCTGTTGAAGAACAAACCAGATCTGGTCTGTTGAAGAACAGACCGATTTGGTCTGTTCTTCAACCGACCGAACTGGTCTGTTGAAGAACAGGCCGATCTGGTGAGGTGAGTTGGAGAGAGAGAGAGGTGAGTTGGAGAGAGGTGACGTGGAGAGAGATGAGTGGTGGAGAGGGAAGTGAGGTGGAATTTAGGTTTTTGTTTTTAATTTTATTTTGAAAATATATTAATGGGAAGGGTAGTTATGACATTTTCATGAAAATAGGGGGCCATATTTGAATTTACAGAAATTTGGGGGCCATAAAGGAAACTGGTCACAAAGTAGGGGGCCATATAGGAATTAACTCTAATTTTAAAGAGTTGTTACAATTTCCAAAATATGGGCGCGCAACCCAGTGCCAACTTATTTCGTTACTTGTAACGACATTTATTAGGATCGACGTTATAAATAAATACCTATTTGTAACGGCTACCTTAAAGCCGTTACAAATGGTCCACATTTTTGTAGTGTATTGTCAGTCCAAAAATGAGGGATTTGAATTTCTTGAAGAAGTTAAGGAAGTTGATTCGAATGAAGATGAGAAACTTTATGGGTCGGATATCGAGCTAACTGATTTCCTTCATATGAAGATCATTTTCTAGTATTCTGTGAATCTAAACTTGTGTCTAATGGATTGATTAGTAGTTTTATCGAGCATTCTTCACATAAGCTTGTGATTCTCAATCACTTTATTCATGATCCTTACATATTTATATTTGGGTGAAGATGAAGATTCAACTAAATCACAAGTATCTTGATTATACCATAACTCAATCTTCGATCAAATCTAAATATTTGGTTATTCCTATACATAGCTCGTGGAAAAGTTTCATTAAGGGAATACCGATCACCATGACAGCTAAATCGATTAGTAAACTCGAGGCGAGTTTCTTTGCAGTAGAGGAGACTGATGCGGGGAGATTTTCAGAAGATATTTCGACAATCTTAAATATCTAAAAATCTAGGGTTATTTCCCTAATGGCCCCTACTTTGTGACCAGCTTCCTGCCTAGCCCCCTACTTTACGAGAAATACCCATATGGCCCCCTTCCGTTATAACACCGTCACTCTCTCTCCTCCATCATGTTTTCTCTCTCTGCCAAGTCATGCCACATCATCTGTTACACTACCTCATCACCTTCTCCGGCGAGAGTCGCCGGCCGGTCAATTTCCGGCCGGCGACTTCAAACATAAAAAAAAAAAATTTCTCTCTTCCTCTCTCTCTCTCTAAATTTTTTTTTTTTCTTTCTTCTCTCCCTCTCTAGAACTGAGTTCTAGAGATCGAGAGAGAGAGGGGACCTTCAACAGACTGTTGAAGGTCCCGACCGGACCTTCAATAGACTGTTGAGGGTTCGTTTGACCTTCAACAGAGCTGTTGAAGGTCCCCTCTCTCTAGAGAGAGAGAGAAGAAAGAAAAAAAAAATTTTTTTTAGAGAGAGAGAGAGAGAGAGGAAGAGAGAAAATTATTTTTTATTTTTTTTATGTTTGAAGTCGCCGGCCGGAAATTGGCCGGCCGACGACTCTCGCCGGAGAAGGTGATGAGGTGGCGTAACAGATGATGTGGCATGACTTGGCAGAGAGAGAAAACATGATGGAGGAGAGAGAGTGAAAGTGTTATAACGGAAGGGGGCCATATGGGTATTTCTCGTAAAGTAGGGGGCTAGGCAGGAAGCTGGTCACAAAGTAGGGGGCAATTAGGGAAATAACCCAAAAATCTAATAGTCAGGGTCGTGACTGAGAATTTGGAGGCCCAGTGCTGAATTTGAATTTGGGTCTTTCGTACAATAAAAAAAACTACAAATAAAAGATTAATGAAAATGCAAAACGATTTAACAAAAGGTAGTTGAAAACCATAGATGAATCTAAATGTATTTAGTTACTGGAAAAAAAAAATCCGTTTCAAATTCTAAGAATCCACAATCACTTGTGCATAAAGATATATATATGTTTATTATATTTTAGATTGAATGTTTATAACTACAAATACTACACATTTTATATTCTTATAAATTGTAGTTAACATTGTACAACAAAAGGTAGGTAGAAAAAATGAAGATTTGGAGGCAAAGAGACTTGAACCCAGGTCACGAGCATGGAGGATACGATAACTAACAAAATGAGCTAACCAGATTAACATTTTGTTTGCCCAGCTCTATCTATCTATTCACTAATATCTTTGTAATTTATCCCACGCTCATACTGGAAGTTATTGCGCCATTGCCCGCAGTAGAGTAAGTCTATCGAATCACGTAAATATCTTATGTTTTGTGTGATTGTTCATTTTCTTTTGTTGCATGTTTTTTGCCATAATAATTATGTACATTATTCCTATAATATATACACAAAAAGTAAGAATTGGGTCGAATATCAAATTTTAAATTTTTTTGTAATTTAAAAAGACAAGTTATATTTTGTTTGGTAGAATTTTTAAAATTCGGTTTAAAAATCCAAAATTTGTACTTAGTTCGGTTTAAAAATCCAAAATTTTTTTTAGTTAAAATCCAACATCTTTTGCAACTTTTTCACAAGATGTTGTTGCAAACTGTTGCAAAGTTGTTGCAAATTACGATAATATTTGGAGAGAAGTTAAAAAGAATGGGACGATAATTTAGAAACCTAAAATTTATAGGGAATTTTGACTAAAGTCCATAAAAAAAATTTATAGGGAATTATGACCAAATTTTCCCATAAAAAAAAAACATTCATGTATTCACAGTTTTGCAGACCTAGCATTTTTAGCTGTTGAATCTGTCAAGAGGTTTTAAGTTCTATAAACATACTAAAATGTTTTGCTGACCTAGCATTTTTAGCTATTGAATGTGCCAAGAGGTTTTGAATTCTATGATCATACTAAAATTTGGCTGACTATGAAATTCTTGTTAGGTACCCAGTGGGATTTAGAAGGTTGATGTTTTGGAGAAATAAATATATTTTCTGGATACAAAGTTTTGGGTAGGAACAAAAATATTTAGAAATGGGCTTTTTAGTTATTATTTTTGCCTCTTACGCTCCCACCTCCACCATAATTCTAGCGACGTCCACCATTAACTCCGGCAACTTCTGCCATCAATTTCGGTCATTTCCACTCGTTCTCTCTCTCCCTCTCTCTTCTTCTTATTCCTTTTATTTTTCTATTCCCTTTCTTTTTCCCTCTCTTTCTTCTTGATCTCCAAGTTCTGGCAAAGAGGAGAGCCCTTCGCCGGAACCTCGTGTAGATTTGGTGAGTGATTGCAGATCTAGATGAAGCAACTTTCGTCTGAAAACCAGACAGAGGGTTCCGACAAAGGGGAGGGCTCTTTTGTCGGAACTTGGAGAGAAAAAGAGAAAAAGCAAGTAAAGTGATTGAGAGAGAGAAGAGGAGAGAGAAAAAGAGATAGTGGTTGCTGGTCGGCGACATGAGAAAGGTTGTGTTTGGCTAAAAAAAATTTGTTTCTTCATCCTTTGAGATTTTACACCCAAAAAATATTTTTAATTTCTCCATACTATCAACCATTTAGAATTGATGAATTACTTCAATCTTCTCATTATGTAACTCATACACATTTTATGTCGAGAGAAGATTATTAGTCGGCCATCACTAATTATTTTTAATCTACTCTATTCCAATTTAAGTTGTCACTATTTGTACACAACTACAAAAAACGGTCAATAGGAACATAAAATTTTATGTTTGTCCCTCATATATTCGAAGTAGGGACAACAATGAATGGATTCTTACTATTACCATGGTCTCAGAAACTGATAGGACTCAGGTGATTCTTATATCAGTAGTACTTTTACTATTAGCAACACATTTGGGTCATCTTCATAAGAAACAAAAAGCTCCAGCAGTCGATTTTGAACGGATTCAATAATGTAAATTAACATAACATGAATGTTACATTATATTGTCGAAGAAGAAATGTAATCAAAGTATTACCTATAGGAGTGATTTCTCTGAGGTCTTATAGCCGATCTCAGAAATGGGTTGCTCTTATATGTAATACTTAGAGTCTTTGATTTGATTTCTTTGGTGTACTGATTTGACATATAACTTAGATAGGGTTTCTGTAAACCCATCACGAAGAGCTTAAGTGAACTAGGTACACCAATTACAGAAAAATGGCAATGTTAGATCAAACTCCTGATATTCTCGGTGATCGGCAATTCAACCAGGCGACCAGGATGTCAAAACTGAAATGGTACTTATACTAGTCTCTTTTTCTCTATCCCCCTATCTCTCTACGAAAAATGAATTGATTGCCACTTCTGTTTGTTCAACATATGATGATACATTATGCCTAGAACTTATATATATTCAATTATTTTCCATTATTTTTAATGGTATTTCAGTGAACAGTTGTGGCATGCCAAGCGGTTTCAAACATCGTGAAATCTCCACTTGGTCCGGTCAGCCTCGATAAGGTCCCTCTCTATCTCTCTCTGTGTCTTTAGAATTTTGTCTCGTAGATGCAAGCGATATGTTATTTAGATGGTTGAAATATGTACTTAAGTTCTTTTTGGCCACTTATGTTGAATGAAATATATAACCTTGCAGTTTGCCCGTGCTCCATAACAATACCAATATCAGGGCTAGCAGTAATGACCACATCTATGTTTTTTTTGTTGAAAGAAAAAAAGCATGGTTTGTTTGAGAGCAAAGAAGATAATTAGTAATTTAGATCCAATAAGGATTTTGCTTCTAAGATTCGTTTAGATCTAAATTAATGGTTCTAACATTGTTATGTTGCGACAATCTTACAGGTCAAATGAAATTTTTCTTCACTTTGTTCTAAAGAATTTGGTTCAAGAAAGGTTTTTGTTTGATCACTGTGTATACCTCATTTCTTTCTTACAATGAACAAGAAGATACATGCCTAAATAGGCAATACAAGATATGCAAAAATGAAAACATAATAAATGGTTGCCAAAATACATAGTTGTAAATATGTATGAATATTTGATTGACAGAAAATTAGGAACGGGATATATGCAATTTTAGGAAAGAGAGATATGAATCTCAACACTCCCCCTCAAGGTGGAGCGTGTAGATTCCGCATGCCCATCTTGACTAGAAGAAACTCGAGTTAGTTATCCCCCAAAGCCTTTGTGAGAAGATCAGCTATCTGTGTCTTCGTGTCAACGTAAAGCGGCTTTATTTCCTGTGACTCGACTCGTTCCTTGACAAAGTAACAGTCCATTTCCACGTGTTTTGTTCGTTCATGAAAGACCGGGTTATTAGCAATATGTCGTGCCGCATTGTTATGACAGAAGAGAGGTGTAGAGCTATGTTGTCTTGTCTCTAGTCCTTCTAACAACCAACGCATCCACAGGATTTCACTAGTGGCGTTGGCCATGGCGCGATATTTCGCTTCAGCCGAGGAGCGAGAAATAACTGATTGTTTCTTTGATTTCCACGAGATAAGAGCCCCCCCACCCAAAAGAAGAACATATCCTGTCCTAGACCTCCGAGTGAGTGAGCATCCCATCCAGTCCGCATCACAGTATGCTACAAAATCAATTCCTCCTTCTTTCGGGAAGAAAATACCTTGTCCCGGAGATGCTTTTAGGTAGCGAAGAACCCTCATGGCTGCGCCCATGTGTTTCTGCCGAGGGTCCGAGACGAACTGGCTTAGGACGTTTACCGAGTAGGCAATATCTGGTCTCGTGGCTTGGAGATAGAGCAATCGCCCAACTAATCTTCGATATTTGCCAGCATCGACACGAACGTCCTCTTCTCCTTTATCCAGCTTCACATTCTGTTCCATTGGGAAGGTGCATGGTCTACATCCTAGCATTCCACTATCTTCAAGGATGTCTAGGGTGTATTTTCGTTGACTTAGCACTATCCCGTCTTTGGTTCGGGCGGCTTCTATCCCGAGAAAATACTTCAGTGGCCCGAGATCTTTTATGTTAAACTTGTCATTCAGGAACTTCTTTGTTTCTTTGATTTTGTGTTCACCATTTCCTGCCATAATGACATCATCTACGTATATGAGGGCGGTGACAAAGATGCTTCCTTCCTTGTATATAAAAAGCGAGTGGTCCGCAGCGGATTGCTTGTAATTGAGTTCCAAAAGGGTTGATGTAAATTTTTTATACCAATTTCTTGAGGCTTGCTTCAACCCATATAGTGATTTCCTTAGTCTACACACCTTTGCTCCTCCCCCTTTGTCGTAACCTTGTGGTATTCGCATGTATACCTCTTCATGTAAGTCACCGTGCAAGAACGCATTATTCACGTCAAGTTGATGAATACTCCAATCTTTTTTATGGCAACGGTAATGAGGCTTCTTACCGTCACCAACTTTGCTACGGGGGCAAACGTGTCGTGGTAATCGACACCTTCCATCTGTGTGTAACCTTTGGCGACGAGTCTTGCCTTGTACCTTTCGACTTCACTATTCGGTTTAAATTTCGTTTTGTATACCCACTTCGAGTCTATAACTCGTTTGCCATCGGGCAGATCTTCAATAGTCCAAGTACCATTTTCTTCAAGGGTTTTTATCTCACTTTGCATGGCATCCCTCCAATGTTGTTCCTATATGGCTTGTTTAAAACTTTTTGGCTCATCATTTTCAATAATGGCCGCTAGGAAGGCTTTATGAGATTTCAAATTTTTTTCATAAGAAACAAAGTTAGCAATGGGATATACCGTTGAGGGTTCTTGATCGGAGGCGGGGGGGCGGATGGTCTATAGATGGCGGAAGCTTCACATCATAGTCTTTGAGTCGTGCGGGTCTAGTTCGAGTTCGTCTCTCTCTTCCTTGTGCGACATTTTCACCATTTTCATTTTGGATTCTACCAATAGAAGGCTCATTTGTTGTTCCTGTTTGAGGAGTGATATTACTCGGTTCATAAAAAATCGGCCCAATTTCACTTGGCCTGATTTGGTTTGGCACTTCTAGTTCTTCTTCTTCATTATGTTGGTCTTCTAAAACCAAATTTTCGGTGCTTGCTTCGTTGGGCCTGCTGGGCCCATCTTCTTCATCTATGAACGTGGTAAAAACATCATCCTCTTCACATTTAACCTGTTCGAATTTTGTGGCAAATGGAAAACATTTTTCAGCAAATCGAACGTCTCTTGAAGTAATAATTTTCCCACCTTCTGGGTCGTAAATTTTGTGTCCTTTTGTTCCATTAAGATACCCTATGAATACACCTGGTCTCCCTCTTATCTCAAATTTGTCTCCGTTCGTTTCAATGCTTCGATAGTATCCCAAACAACCTAGAACCCTCATGTGGTCATAGTTCGGTTTCTCGCTGTGTAACAACTCGTATGGAGTTTTGTCTTCAATGACTTTTGAGGGTAACCTATTTATGATGTATGTTGCGGTTAAGACGCATTTCCCCCACAACCTTTTCGGAAGACTTGCTTCGAACATGAGGGCACGCGCTGTATCAAGCAAGTGCCTATGTTTTCTTTCTACGATTCTTTTTTGTTGCGGAGTATGTGGACACATTGTTTCCAACATGATTCCTTGCTCTTCATAGAAATTCATCATTCGGTTAGAAATGAATTCCCCACCGTTGTCGCACCTTATTCTTTTTATTTTCCTTTCAAATTGTGTTTTGACCATCTCGTAAAAATGCGTTATGCACGTGCTTGCTTCATGTTTATGTTTGAGAAGGTAGACCCATACGTTCCTACTATAGTCATCAACTATTGTCAGAAAATAATTGGCCTTTGTAAGCGAAGGTGTACGGTACTTACCCCATATATCACAATGAATGAGTTCGAAACAAGCATTTGTTTTGGTCATGCTAGTGGGAAAAGGTAATCTAGTAAATTTAGACTTCATGCAGGAATCACAAACATTGTTACTGTTCTTAAAAGAGAAATTACTAAGAAACTTTATTTGGGATAACTTCTCATCACCCGCATGTCCGAGCCGTTTATGCCATAAATCAGTAGTCACCATCATTGCTTTCCTCCCACCACCAAGCATCCCCATTTGATATAGACCATCTTCGCACCTACCCACTCCAATTAATTTCCTCGAACACAGTCCCTGCATAACAAAGAAATTTGGAAAAAAAGTTACAGCTCAACTTAGATCCTTTGTGAGTTTGCTTACTGGCAAGAGATTAAAAGTAAATTGTGGAACATGCAACACATCTTGCACTTTTGTCCTATTTTGTAAAGTATGGCTGCCCCTTCCTTTGACTGGTATGCTTTCTCCATTTGGTATGATTACAGGTGGTTCGTCTCTCGATTCAATTCGATTTTCGAAAGCATCGGACCTGTGTGTTATATGTTCCGTACATCCGGAATCGACTATCCATCTATCATTGTGTCTAGACTTACCAGCCATATTTGCGGTGTTTGGAGGCTCACTATATGCCGGTTTACCTTCAACAGCGAAAAATGCTTCTGGAACTGCTCGTATTGCTCCTTTGTTAAGTTCATAATTAGGTCCGGTTCTGTTTCCGCGCAGGCTGCCTTTGGCTTCACTTTTTCTCGTTTATTCTTCACGTTCCACCATTCCGGATAGCCGACTATCTTAAAAAAACCATCACGTGTATGTCCGTCTCTGCCACAATGATCATAGTGGCCTTTGATTTCTTTCTGACCGACCCGGTACGGTGTCTCGTCGCATTTTGCGGAGGCTTGGAAAGCCATCGTTTCATTGGCAGGTTTCTTCCCGTCGGCTATTGATCTTTGCGGCTCATCCTCGGCAACGAGATGCTATGCATTTCTCAAAGATGGGATTGGTTTAGTGGCAAGTATTTGGGTTCTAATGATGGAGAACTCACCATCGAGACCCATAAGAAACTCATAAAGCTGTTCCTTTTCCCCGAGTTCTCTAAGAGATTTTCCAATGCCACAGGTACATCCATTGCATTTGCAAACAGGAGAAGGCAAGAAGGACTGCATCTCGTCCCATAATCCACGGAGTTTCGTGTAATAGGCTGAAACGGTCATCCCTTCTTGTCGATCTAGTGTTCGAGATAGCCTGCTTCAATTCATACGCACGCGGTGCGCTTTCTTTACCGAATCGTTCTTTAAGATCCTTCCAGATTTCTGAAGCCCAATTGGCGTATTTCACGCTTCCTCGGATTTCTTTCTCCATGGCTGTTGTAAGCCACCATTTAATCATCGCATCCATGCCATATAACTAGCATCGTCCGCTTCTGGCCTTTTGATGGTTCCATCGATAAAGCCAATCTTGTTCTTGGCGAACAAGAAATTCTCCATCTCTTGGACCCAATTGAGGTAGTTGTTGTCGGTCAAGGCGTCGTTGACATGCATCTGCCTCGGATAATCGGAGGGGTGGAGATAATATGGTGAGTTGTGGTCTGAATTGTTAGCATCAGTCCTGCCAAGGTCTTTGTTTGCACCTTCTGCCATATCGGTGAGATGGTGAGAAAGAATTTAGGATTCGGGTTTGGATCGAGCGTAATGATTACTGCTCTGGTACCATAAAGAATTTGGTTCAAGAAAGGTTTTTGTTTGATCACTGTGTATACCTCATTTCTTTCTTACAATGAACAAGAAGATACAGGCCTAAATAGGCAATACAAGATATGCAAAAATGGAAACATAATAAATGGTTGCCAAAATACATAGTTGTAAATATGCATGCATATTTGATTGAGAGAAAATTAGGAAAGAGATATATGCAATCTTAGGAAAGAGAGATATGAATCTCAATATGTTCTTCCTTAAACATAAATCCATTTCTTATTATTAACACTTAGATGGTTTTGTCAATTCAATGACGAGGAAAGTAAATTAGACGAGCTAGTAAATCCACCAAAGGTTGAAGAGAAGATTAATCCTTTTCCTCACAGATTGTTTACAAATTGTGATGTTGCTAAAAGGGTCTCTTTTTTCCTCGGCTAAAAATTACCTCTTGGATTCTAATGAATGAAGTATTGAACCTGATTTTTAGAAATGTGAATCTATTATTTGAGGGGGATAGAGCCAATGTCAAGGAGATCTATCCACAACAATTCGGAGAAGTTGGAGTTCTAGGCTGAGGTTTCTCGGCTTATAGATAGCATTATCAACTCTCTTTACAACAACAAGGATATCTTCTAGTGAAAAGGAAACATCTATTCAACTACCTAACTTATTAGTTGTTGCTTTACTTATATATGTTACTTATAATTTTCTTATGTTGAAAACAGCTGAAAGCAGCACCACATCAGCTAAAAACAAACAATGCCAAGAGATGGTATCAATGGAAGATATTGAGAACCTTGCTATTGTTTGCTAAATATGGTACACTTTTGCTTCATCTTTTCTGTTCGACTTTTTGAAGGGTGATAAAGGTTAATATGAAAATTGTTGCCATTATTTTTCCTATTTAATATCGTATAATCTCATCATCACATTAAAATTCTGAATGTTAAATATTTTAATTTCAGGTGTATGTGTCATTTCCAGTAGGTATGTTTGTTAGCAGTATTTCTAATTCGAACATGACAGTGAAGAAAATTTAGGTGCTAACTTTTTTTAGCAATCTCAAAATCATAACCGGGTTATTTTTGTGTCTATTTTACTTCTTAAGTTGAGTTATTTAGATCGTTTAATCTCTAGATGTTTCCAACTCTTCAAATTGTTACAACAAAAGTTTTTTGTTTTACTCACCCTTCCTTTATGTCTAACTTGTTTTTTTTACTTGATAGTTGATACCCAGATACTATCCATGTTGGTTTTTGTAAGATCAAACGGATTGGGCTTGCTTAAGAACATTTATGTTTTGTTCATACTTATTCAACCATTTAATTTACAACTTCAATTGTCTTATTAGTTTCATTAGTTCCTTTTGCTAAAGCTGATTTCATATATAATCATAAATTTTGGGTTTTTTTTCTTTATGTATATATGTAGTATATGTGATTTGACAGCATTGGTTTTGTTTCGTTTCAGGTAGTATAAAATCTTTGATGCGCTATTGGCAATAGTGTTTTCTAGTAGCGATTCAACATGTGACAATGTTGGGAATGTATTTTTTTTATTAGTGTTTTCTGGTAGCGATTCAACATGTGCCATGGTTGTGAATGTATTTTTTCATATGCTTTAATTAGTTGATGTTGTAACAAGAAAGAATCTTTAATTAAAACATTATTAGTTATGTAATCAATGTATGAAAATTTACTTTTAAAAGTTCGTTTGAAGTTGGATGTGAATTACGTTTAATCAGAGAATCTTTGTATGCTACAAAAAATGACCACTATGAATTGTTCCAGAAACAAGCAAGAAAAGTTCCCGCCAAATTTTCAGGGGCACGTGTTCATTGTCCCGAATGCTAATGAGAGAAACTTCGGTCACATTTTTAGGGACAGTTCATCTCTATCCCCAATAATTGTAGCTATAGGGACATATACACATCGTCCCTAAATGTTATTAGGGATAGATCCTATCCGTCACTATATCTGTCCCGAATACTATTTGGGACGGCACTTTCTGGGACAGACCAAAATTGTCCCTAATAAACTATTGGGGACGGTTTTCACGTTTTCGGGGCGGTTTTTTACCGTCCCTAATGACCATATTTTTTGTAGTGAACTTAGATACATGGGAAAGGAATTTTTAACTTATGGTTCATCTCTATCTGTGCTTAAAGATTTTTGAAGATCAAGGAAACAAAGAAGAATTTGTTGGCGGAAAACACAATCCAAGTATGTTTAATATCTAAAAAGCACGTTCAATTTACAGAGGTGTGTCAACCTTGGTCGCCCAAGTGGTTGATAGTGTTGAGATAAACTTCGAAACTCGCGAGCTCAAAGGTTTGATTCCTAACGGCGGTGGAATATATGGTTTATTGAACCCCCTATTTCATTCGAAACATTTCAAGACATATATCATATATATCATACGAGAGAGAGTGGTCGTCAAAGACTCAAACGACTTAAGCAGACTTCAACTATCTAATAGGACATTGATCAAAACTAGTCATTTTTACCATGGCCACTACTAACTCTTTGATCATCTTCTCCATCTTGTCTAAGTGCTGCCACACTCTTCCCTTCTTGCATCTTTCTTGGTGTACTAAACAATTTTTATTATTACGTATGTTATTTCAGAAAAGTAAATATTCATCGGATCTAGCACATCGGTTCAATGGTTTCGAGCCAAAAGTCAATCTTCATCAAGATCTAGCACATCGGTTCAATGGTTTCGAGCCAAAAGTCAATCTTCATCAAGACAACAGCTGATTGACTCGAAACCAACTCTTCAAGTCTGAAAAAATGCCCTTCATGAGCTGGTAAAGTTGAGATCAATCAACTAGGATTGGACAACCACACCCAGCAAGGAGTCTATGACTGGACAACCACACCCCCGCCTTCCTAGTGAAAAAGAATAAGGGTGGTTTATCTTAGAGCATCTCCAATACAACACTCAACTTGAAAAACTCAAATTGACACATAAAATTACTTGAGTTTTTAACAAAACACATTCTCCAATGCAACACTCAACTTGAATCTCAATATGATGTGGCAACAATAAATGTCTTCTTTAAGACTTTCAAAGGCCTTGTCTACTTTTTCGTTCCAACAGAACTGCCCCTTTTTCAGTAAATTGATAAGTGGTCGAGCAATTACACTATAGCTGCAAATATCCTGTAGTAACCTGTCAAGCCTAAGAAACCACGCAATTCGGAGACATTAGTGGGCTTGGGTCAGTTGCACATTGCCTCAATTTTGCTTTGGTCTACTTTAACACCTTGAGAAGTAATTATATGACCAAGTATTCTAGCTCCTGTTGTCCAAACTCACATTTCTTGAGCTTGACAAAAAATTTGTGTTGCCTCAAGATCTCAAAGATTAGCTTAACACGTTAAAGAAGCTTTAGAAAAAAAGTCAAATAATTACAAATATTAGAATTCTTATAAGTTACTAAACAATTCAAAAGAAATCATCTGGACTCGTGAATCCAAAGGACTCGTGAATCCACGAGCTATGAGCTTTCATTGTGCATAGTATGAAAACTTCAAGTAGTGTGTCGATCTTCCATTTTTTTGTTGTGGTATTATTGTAAAGTCTTTTTTGATATATATTTGATATATTGATATACAGAGTGATGAGGAATTTATATCATTATTTCTTTATTCCTTTTCCGTTTCCGTTTGCGTTTCCTTTTTCGTGTTCGCTTTCGCGTTCAATAAAATAAAGAATAATAGCTTGTTAGTACAAGCTAGAAGAAAATGCAGTTACTATGGCCTTAGTGAGTTGTGATGGTTTTCAAATGGGGACAATAACTAAAAAGGTCAAAATAATATTGGAAATGAATAGAAAAGCACAAAAGATTTCATAATTACTATTCAGATAAAAAATATATACAAAGACTAAAGTACTCTTTTGTCATTTTGTGCAACTAATCTTTTATTTTTTTTAACTTGAAATCTGTATAACTTTACTTGAGATGTCGGATTTCTATGAAATTTATAGATTTTTCATTATTTTTCTAACAAGATTCACTTTCAATAATTTTTTTTAAAAAAAAATTGAGTTATTTCCTTTTTGGCCCCCTACTTTGTGACCATCTTCCTTTTTGGCTCCCTATTTTTCTTAAATTCAAATTTGGCCCCCTATTTTTAAGTAAATGTCATAATTACCCTTTCTAATTTTAAAATAAAAATATTAAAAAAAGAGAATTTCCACCTCACTTATTTTCCAGTAAATGCCATAGCTACCCAGAAAATTTTCTCTTTTTTTTGATATTTTTATATTTCTTTTTATATTTTTATTTTGAAATTTGGAAGGGTACTTACGACATTACTTGAAAATAGGGGCCAAATTTGAATTTCATGAAAAATAGGGGGCTAAGAAGGTAGCTAGCTGGTCACAAAGTAGGGGGCCAAAAAGGAAATAACTCAAAAAAGTCTCAGAAAAAAACGGCGTATTTTTACTTCTTTTTTTTCTTCTGCGAACTGAGTTTGCATTTACGATCTTGTAAACTGAGTTTGCAGTTGAGATTTTGCAAACTCAGTTTGCATTTAAGAGTTTGCAAACTCAGTTTGAATTTGCAATTTCGCAAACTCAGTTTGCAAAAGTTTACAAATTTCGGTTCTTTTTCTTATAAAGATCAAAGTTGTTTGCCTCTCTTGTGATGGTTCCGGCTTTAGATACTACAAGTTCGGTTTCACGAATCGAAACTACCAGTAAGAACAACCGCAAATAAACAAGATCTATCAATACTCCCTGTGATGATGCTCACATTCCAGAAAACCTTCAATAAATTTAAAGTAGGAAGGCTTTGAACGACAGGAACGAGATCGGTTTATAAGAATACAAATCAACGAGTATAAAAAATAAATAACTTTCTGTTTGAGTTTACCTAAAGATCTAGATATGAAGTAAAACAAGTAAATTGTTGTTGATGACATTGACATATGATGAGCCTAAAAAAGTTTCCTAAATAGGTCTACACCCGCAAGTGCACGGGTGTCAAGTTGTAAATTCCGGTAAGACCGGTTCGTTCCTCAGAGACTAAGTCAAACTCAAATTCTAACCTTAAAACTATTATGACTTCAAAAAGTGGTTTGATTGGTAATATGATTTAAATAATAAAAATAGCAAGTAAACTTTAAATAACACTTAAGTTGATATTCAGAAAAGGGGAACCTAGGGTTTTCGAATCCATCCATATAATCAATTCTAAGTATGAGGTATTTGCATTAGTTAATCAATTTTCTATTTAACTCGGGTTTTATAACATTAATGGTATAAAATCCGGAATATATCATCGTTTAAAAGCAATAAGAATTTAAAATATAGGAAATTCATTCTAAAAATTGATTAACTCACATATAAATCATATTAGTAAAACTAATTATGAACTTCATCTAAACCCTAGATGGAAAAATTAGTTACTCGTGATAAAAGATGGAAGTTTAACTATATAAAATGTGGGAGAAAAGTAGAAAAAGTTGGATTTCTTACTGATTTTGCAGCCAAACAGAGCCTTAAGGAAATGTATTCCAGCAGGTGAGAAATATTTTTCCTCGATGAACCAAACAGAGCCTTAGGGAAAACGATTTTCTCGTCTTCTCGGAATTGAATTCT
Source organism: Eschscholzia californica (assembly GCF_041429995.1). NCBI lineage: Eukaryota > Viridiplantae > Streptophyta > Magnoliopsida > Ranunculales > Papaveraceae > Eschscholzia > Eschscholzia californica. The sequence goes on along the minus strand of NW_028238198.1, from coordinate 66,204,978 downwards.
CTATGGGGAAATGTTTTTCTCGTCTTCTCCAACTCTCTTTCTCTCTCTAACTTTCTGTTTCTCTCTCTCTCTTTCTACTAGAACTCTCTGTAATCTCTTTCTCTTTATGTATTCTATCTCTCTCTCACCAAGAAAACATAAACAAAAAAAGAAAATAAAAAACAAAATGAAGATAATAGTTTATCAAAACCGAATCTCTCTGTCTCTCTCTCTCTAACTCTGTAATATCAATCTCTCTACAATGTCTCTCTATTCCTCTGTAATCTCTCTCTATATTGTAATCTCTTACAATTCTTTCTCTCTTTCTCCCTTAATAATCTTTTCTCTCACTAAAAAAATTACAAACAGAAGAAGAAGAAGAAGAAGAAGAAAGATAGATGATGTTAATGGTGGTCGGTTCTGTTTCTTTTACCATCAAGAAATCCCCTTCTCGCTGTTTTCTTCTCAGCCCCGGTGTGTCCCTACTGTCTTTGGCCGAGACCTTTTTGTAGAGTGAGGAATACCATCTCTCCCAATCTTCCCTTCTCTCGGTTTTTAGAAACTTTCGATTTCTTTCCTCCTCTTCCAATCTCCAGCTCATGACCCATATCCTCTCTCTCAATCTTTCCTTCTCGGTTTTAAACTTTCCCTCTCTCTCTCTGTCTCTAAAATCAGAGAAGAGAATAGAAAAAATAACTTCCCAAAATATTGGGAGTCATACAATCTCGTGTTGCTGGCTGGAAATAGGGGCGGCTAAGGTGCTACACGGATCAACGGAGAAAAGCTACAATGCCCCTCACTGTTGGTGACCACGCGTGCATGGAGACAAAATTAGCCGTTCGATCTATAAGGAGTGCCGAGTTATCTTGCGAGCAGTACACGGGGTTAGCGCTTGGAAAAGATCCCGAAAATAGCCTGTGTGCCCACTAGTAGTGACCGAAAGTAACCCACAACTGATCCAGGACATCCGATTTACTTCCCTCCTACGTGCCATGTGTCACTGGCCGTTTGGTTCACTTTAGTCTACTTGCTTTGACCTCATCTTTGACCTGGTCTCGTTTTCTCGTCCGGACTCCGATTCGATTTCCGTTTTCACCCACGAGTTCGTCTTAAACTCTAGTTTTATCCGAGTATCAATATTTGCCAAAATTTCCAGAGCACCAATACCACCAAATGACCGAAATGTCCCTAACGCGTCTTTCTCCCGATTTTTATCCGTTTATCACACTGAACTCCGTAAAGATACCTGAGAAAGAAAATCAAACAAATCATCAGAGTAACCGCTCGAACTGAACTAACTAACCCGAGTTAAGAGATTTAGATAGGACATTTTCATGTCTCATCAACATACATAGTTCTTTAACATATAGATATTTCAATCTTGAACTTTCCAATATCAAATTACTAAAATTAATTAATCAGATATATAAAGATCCAACTAAAATAGAGGAACCGACAACAACAACCAAAATAGAAGAAGAAACTCCAATTTCTCAGTTTAATCCTAAACAAGAAACAATTGAAACAAATAACATTATCTTGAACCATAACACCATTAATAAAATTGACTTCTTATACCTGATTAAAACTTCTCAAGGTTGTTGTTGAGCATCTATATAACAAGTAGCAACAAAAACTTTCTCTCTCTTAGCCACTTCAACATCTTCATCAACCATAAGCTTCTTTAATTGCTCAAATCCAACTTCCCTTTCCACTATAGAACTTCAAGGAGAAAGAACTGACTACACCAGTGGTAAAATCTGGGATCTCTAATGGTACATCGACACGAGATTGAGCAGCAAGATTGTAAACTTCGTCGAGGTTGATGATGAGATCCATTAGCGAAGAGAAGAAGCATTTGTTAGACCAGCTTAATGAAGTTTCATTCGAGTTTTGAGAGAATTATAAGGATCAATGTAGATATGATTGATTCGATGAGTATTGAAATTTGAATATCTTCGAATCACGCCAGGAACTCCATATCTTTTCTCGAGGAGAAACTCAGTTAGAGCCTCCAATGCAAGATTCAGAGCATCTCCAATGCAAATCTCAATCTTAGAAATTTGGAGTGCCACGTAGGACTTTTAGAGTTTTTATCTTAAAATTCATCTCCAATGCAAAACTCAATTCAAATCTCCAAGATGACGTGTCGAGGGAGATATCTCAAGAGGACACTCTATTTCTAGAGTGTCCTCTTGAGATATCTCTAAATGCCAACTCAACAATTTCATATATTTTAATGAAAAAATGCCACATAAGCAATTTTTGGAGTTCTAGAGTGTTGCAGTGGAGAAGTCCTTCGAATAGAGGATCTCAAACTTGACAAATAGGAAAGAGAAAAATTAGAGATTTTCATTTGAATCTCGACACATAGGATTTTTAGAGTTTCTTTTGAGTTTTGCATTGGAGATGTTCTCGAACTCTAAATCTTAGAGTGTCACATAGAATTTTTTCGAGTTTCTCTTCAAAATCCATCTCCAATGCAACACTTAACTTGGATCTGTAAGTGCCACATAAGCAAATCAATCAATTTTACACCAAAATAGAGTTTTTTTAGAGTATCTCTAAATAGCCAAATAGGAAAGGGACCATTTAGAGATTCATTTTTCACACTTGACACATATGATTTGTGGAGTTTTTCTTGCATGAGTCTTGCATTGGAGATGCTCTTAGGTACGAACGAACGATCTTAGCATGTGATTTGACCAAAGCTATCTTCGATGGGGTTGTGTAGATTCTCCGTTAGTTGCAAAGACAATTGTTTTGTGATTGTTCTCAATTTTCTCATAATTGTTCTCTCGTGAATAAATTCTAGAGAGAGGTTGAAAGTAGAGGAAGAGTATTAAGAGGTAGTTTTGGAATAAAAATCTACAAATTGACCTAAAAAATAATTACACATATTATTTCAAAGATTAGGAAATTTTTTTTTTTGAGAATTCGACTACGATCTACGTTAGTTATTATAACACATATTATAACTACACTTTTTAGTTGTTTGAAATTTTAAGTGCTTTTAGTCATTACGTAAAATATTTTGACTCAAATATACATTTTCTATTTCTATATCCTGACATAAGAAGTCCAATAGGAGCAGTACTTGAAATGGAAATCCATAAAAAAAACACCTATACAAAGGTCGTGTAGGGGTTTGTACGTCTCTAAGACTACATATCATCTAACTAATGTTGTAAGCAGAATCTCAATCATCATATGATTAACACTAGTTATCCAGGATCATATGCAAGAACTAATAATGAACTAGAAACATAAAGAGAATACATGGATTCGCTTTCCTCGAATTAGATTCCAACTCCTTTATCCCGAAAATGAGAGCTTCATATGTAGTTCCTCTACTTTAGACACTCAAGTAAATAACTTGATCTCCCTTATTTGTATGTCAGCTAAGACTCATTGAAGATTGAGAAGAAGAACCATTCTTCTTTTGACTTCATAGATAGATTGGGAGCTTTTTGTCTAAAACCCTCCCTCTCCACTTAGCTATATATTGTGAGAGAGATGATGTTTTCTCCTGAGAAAAATCCAACTCTTTTTCTGAACTCTAATGACCTTATATAGAGAAACCCTAATAGGAGTCTCACTCAAATTAGGTTGCAATAAGAGTCTCAGAAAAGGTAAACTGTCAGAACTCCTTCTGACCCGAATTAGGGTTTTACCCTAATATTGTGTGGCCGACCACTTAAGCCCATTATGGGCTTACCCTGGCCGGCTCACCCAACTTATATGGCCGGTCTTGATCAATGCCCCTTTGAGCTTGATCAGGGCACCCTATAATTAAGTTTTACCACTTTTCAGGCTTCTCTTTCGAGCCCGATTCTTTCTATCTTTTGGCACTATCAAACTGGATGATATCCATCTATAGGTAAGTTCTCACGAGTCAACTCTCTCCGATCAAGCTACCACTCTTTGGTGTAACCTGTTGTAGGATCTGGTCTATGTTAGCCGCGTATTGCCGAAGTGATCCGACGATCGTAAGCGGCTTCTAGCTAAGCATTACGATCCCTAATTGGACCGACCTAGATGATCTTCCGGATAAACTCATCGTTAAACTAACTGACAAATTGTACGCATTGCCTTCTTGGTCGAAGGACACTCCTTCGGAAGGACATCTCCTTCAGACCGACGGATTATATCCTCCAGATCGGCTAGAGCAAGGAGATATCCAAAAGGAGTTACTGAATAACTTAGTAAAATTGATATGACTGCTATAGAGGGCCCTAGACTGAATAACGAATATCTCCTCCAGAGGGGAGAAGATCCTCTTTGAAAAGTAGTTTGGTCCCATCCGCTAGAGCTTGAAGAATTCCCAAAGGGCCCGTGTATCCAGATCTAATACGCTGTTGTATACCTGCGGATATTTTTCTTTCGAACCACACAATTACTAGTATCCGTATTGTGATCCCCAATACAACAGTAAAAATAGGGACAAGCAACCATATGAACCCATAAAACTCTTTTAAGGATTCCAATTTGTAAAAAGAATTGATAGCTTGCACTTCTGTCATATCAATTATCATTTTAACGATCAACTTCTTCCATAATGATATCTAAGGATATTACTACTATATCTTGACGTTGTACCACAAAATGTAGAATATTATATATTCATTGAAAAGCGACAATTAATTAGGTCTTGGGCAATAGTTGGTTTCAAATGTGCTAATAGTATATAATGTATGTACCTCACTCCTTTCCATGAATGTTGCAATGGTAAATTTTGTAACGGATATTACCAGCGATTGATTGAGCAATTTCTAGTTCGCATCTATCTGGTGATTCACTATTTTAGACTCTGTCGATTTTATGACTTCGCTGCATCAACTAGATATTTTATTTTCCGAGGGTTTCTACCAACAGAGGTCCTCAATGGGGAGTTAGTCTTATTTTCCGAGGGGCTAAAATGTGTGTTGGAAATTTTGGGAGGCCAAAAAAAAGTGCGTTGGAAAATTGGGAAGCCAAAATGGTGAGTTAGTTACGTTTGGTCGTTTGTACGGAAGTGACACACTCCAGAAAGTAGGTCATAAACAAACAAGAACCCTTACTGTTTTCAGAAAACACATTTACAATCTTGCTCTGAATTTTGAGTCCTTTTATGTTTGTCTTTTACCCTAACGATCTTAGTGCTTTATGAGATGAGAAAACGTAATGTTCGACTGTTTAAGAGGTTTGTATTTGAATTAGTGAAACTTTGTATTCCTAATCTAACGGTTTTACGTTGTGCCTAGCATCTCAGAGATTCACATGAGCCAATTTGAAGCCTTTAGATTTTTAATTCCGGCTTCATTTCGGTACATGATATAATTCAGACATGCTTCTTCTTCCTTCATTTATATATAAGATAGGGCCACTGAGATGTGTAGTCATGGTTCTTCAATGGAAGCTCCTATAGCCAAGAGGTAAGATATTAGGCATCGAATGAATCGGATTAATTATTTCATCTGTTTCTTCCCATCTTTTTTTGTTTTTCTTTCCCCTATGTGTTTGCTTCCATTCTTTTTTGTCTGTCTTGTTGTTGCTTTCTTAGCAACCGATTAATATATTGTTTTTTTTCCAAAAAAAAATGTCGGATTAAAATTGTTTTGGCAATAAACATATTTCTGATCTTACCATGTAGGTTAGAAGGTAAAGTAGCGATTATAACTGGTGGTGCAGGCGGGATAGGCCAGAGTGCAGCCAGATTATTCATCCGTCATGGAGCCAAAGTAGTTATTGCAGATATCCAAGACAATCTTGGTAAAACCCTGTGTGAATAAATAGATTCCACTGGCAAAATCATCTCTTACGTGCACTGTGACGTTACTAAAGAAACAGACATCCAAACCCTAGTTGACACCACCATTAATAAGTACGGAAAGCTAGACATAATGTATAATAATGCAGGAATAGCAGACGAACCCAATAAATCAATAATAGATGTTGCATATGAAGATTTCAAGAGAGTAATGGATGTCAACCTAGTTGGTCCAGTTTTTGGTGCTAAACATGCAGCTAGGGTTATGATTCCTGCTAGGGAAGGAACAATACTTTTCACTGCTAGTGTTGCTTCAGTAATGGGAGGCGTAACACCGAATGCTTATGCGACATCGAAGCATGCAGTTGTCGGGTTGGCAAAGAATTTGTGTGTTGAATTAGGGCAGTATGGGATTAGGGTTAATTGTGTTTCTCCTTTTGGATTAGCAACACCAAAAGTGACAAAATTAGTTCCAGGCGTGGATGCAATAAGTAGGCTAGAGGAGTCATTAAGTGATAAAGCTGCTGTTTTAAAAGGGAAGGTTTTAAGGGCTCAGGATGTCGCAGAGGCAGCATTATATTTGGTTAGTGATGAGGCTCAGTATATTAGTGGCCTTAATCTTCTTGTGGATGGAGGATATACTATTACTAATCCTCTTCTCAGTACCTCTTTGAAGGCTCTTATGGAGTAGTTCTTTCTTTAGTTGATGTTTTGTTCTTTTTGTTAAATCTGAATCTAAAATCGAAAATAAATAATGTGTAATAAACATGTTTTGTTTGATTACTTGCATTAATTACTTTCCTAGTCAATTCTGATGTTAAAATAAGTCTTTCTCAAATTCGAACTTGTTTTAAAAGTTGAAAAAGTACGATATAAAAAACTTGTTTCAAGATCTTAAGATAAAAACATTCAAAACAATTAAAATACATTTCAGATTTAAGATTGAGATCTAGAAAAAAAAACTACACATTAATGATTCTTTTGTGCACTAGTTTCATGCTTTATCTGCCTAATTGATATTACTCTTTTTTAAGGAAGGAAAATACAATTTCAGAAGTGGGTTAAAATTACCATTTCTTGAACCGCCTTCAGATCTGTGTTTGATTCCTCCGGCGAAGGGAAGACCCTTCGCCGGTGTGAAGACCAATAACAATTTAAAGAGAATAAGAAGTGAGAAGAAGAAGGGAGAAAACACTCTAAGAGAGATTATTCATTAGTTTAACTAGGTTTACAAGATAGCAAATATATAGTAAAGATAAAAGACTAAAAGACCCTTAAAGGGCAAATTACTAAACAACCCTAACTATAATATATAATTCCAACACCCTCCCTCAAACTCATGGTGCGGTGTTAAAAAGCATCGAGAGTTTGCTAGCTAAGAAACGAAAGCGTGGAACCGAGTGTGACTTGGTGAACAAGTCAGCAATCTGCATAGTGGATGACACAAACGGCAAACTGATGGTGCCCTGAGTGAAATGATGCCGAGTAAAGTGACAATCAATCTCAATGTGTTTGGTGCGTTCATGAAAGACTGAATTATGAGCAATATGGATAGCACTTTGATTGTCACAATACATAGGAGTAGGCTCTGGAATGGAAACACCCATGTCTGCAAGTAACTCACGTAACCAAACTATCTCAGCTGTCGTAGACGCCATAGCACGGTACTCAGCTTCAGTGGATGATCTAGATACAACAGTCTGTTTCTTACTCCTCCACGAAATAAGAGAATCACCCAAGAATACACAATAACCTGTAATAGACTTACGATCTGTGTGATCGCTCGCCCAGTCTGCATCTGAATATGCTCGCAAAGTCAAGGAAGAAGTCGATGAAAGAAGTAGACTTTGAAAGCAAGTACCTCGAAGGTATCTCAGAATACGAAGAACAGCTGCCCAATGAACTGTAGTAGGTGAACCCACAAATTGGCTAACAACATGCACAGAATATGTTATATCTGGACGAGTAATAGTGAGATAAACCAAACTGCCAACAATAGTACGATATAGTGTAGGATCTGCTAAAGGAGTACCATCTGTAGAAGAATAACGAGCATTAGACTCGATGGGAGAGTCGGCTGTCCGAGTATCACTGATACGAGCCCGTTCAAGAATATCGGCTGTGTATTTGGACTGGGAGAGAAGATAACCTTGTGGGGTGGAGGCTACTTCAATCCCCAAAAAATAACGGAGAGTGCCTAGATCCTTCATTTCAAATTGGCTAGCTAACTGCAACTTCAAAGATGCAATACCATCAACATCATCACCAGTAATAATCATGTCATCAACATACAACGACAAAAGAATGCGACCTGCAGCATTACATTTTACAAAGAGAGCCGAATCATGATTGCTAGAAATAAAGCCAAGAGATGTAACTACATTTGAGAACTTCTCAAACCAAGCTCGCGGTGCCTGTTTGAGACCATATAATGCTTTCTTAAGTTTACAAACTTCTCCAGGTTTATGTGGAACACCAGGAGGAGGAGTCATGTAAACTTCTTCCTGAAGATCTCCATTTAAGAAAGCATTTTTAACATCCATTTGAGAGATATGCCATTGACGAACCGAGGCAACTGCAATAAGCATACGAACAGTAGTCATTTTTGCAACCGGAGCAAAAGTCTCCTCATAATCCATCCCATACTCCTGCGAAAACCCCTTAGCAACTAGTCTAGCTTTGTACCGCTCAATAGACCCATCAGACTTTGTTTTAATTTTGTATACCCAACGAGAACCAATGGTACGTTTACCCGAGGGCAAATGTACCAAATCCCATGTATTAGTCTTATGCAAAGCAGAGAGTTCTTCAGCCATTGCCTTTTGCCAAAGAGGATCAACGACGGCCTCCTTATAAGAAGAAGGCTCGGAGTGACAATGAATAGATGCTAAGAAAGAAGTAAAAGAAGGTGAAAAAGTAGAATAAACAAAATCAGGTAACTGAGTGGACTTACGAACACGATGAGGATAACGGGAAGGTAGATGTGCAATCTCATTAGAAGGTTGGTCAGCCGTAGGGATTGGAGGGACATCAGCAACATCAGGTGCAACAGGTTCAACATGAGCAGTAGGAGTATCACAAACATCAGAAAATGGATCAATATGGATTAGGTTAGAGGGAGTCACATCATGAGCATTAGCAGGAATAGAAAAATAAGGTATATGCTCTAAAAATACAACATGACGAGAGACATAAAATTTATGAGTAACTGGATCATAACACCGATAACCCTTTTGACCTTCACCATAACCAAGAAACACACACATGGCAGAACGAGGAGATAACTTGCTACGCTCAACACGAGGAAGAAGAACAAAACAAATACACCCAAAGACTCTTAAGGACGAGTATTCAGGGGCATGCCCTGTCAATTTTTGAAATGGAGACAAACCTGAACAATGGGAAGTTGGAATTTTGTTAATTAAATTTACCGCAGTGAGAACAGCTTCACCCCAATACTCACTAGGAACAGAGGCAGACAATAGAAAGGAGCGAGCAGTTTCAACGATGTGCCGATGCTTCCTTTCAGCAACACCATTTTGCTCAGGAGTATCTGTACACGAAGATTGATGAACAGTTCCATCCATAGCAAGCAATTCACGAAACCTATTTGAAGTATATTCCCCACCCAAATCACATCTAAAACACTTAATGATAGAGGAATATTGTGTTTTGACTAAGGCTCGAAACTGTTGATAAACATCATAAAATTCAGAACGATGTTTCATAAGAAAAACCCAAGAAAAACGAGTGCAATCATCAATAAAGGAAACATAGTATCGAGAACCTCCTTTTGTGGGAACGGGAGAAGGACCCCATACATCAGAATGAACTAAATCAAAAGGTTTAACTGAAACAGATAGACTCCGAGTAAAAGGTAAAGCGGAAAATTTTGCAAGTTTGCAACCACTACAATCAGAAATGTTCTTAACCTGCAAATCTCCTAATGCACCCGTAGACACTAAATATTTTAGCCTAGATACTGAAACATGACCAAGACGAGAATGCCATAAGTAAAAACTAGAAGAGGAATGACTCAAACGGAAGGATGACAAGTCAGGAATGGAAGCTGCAACATCTGGTACTTGCAGCTTCTCTACAAAATATAATGCCCCATGCCTACGGCCTGTCCCAATCAACTTCTGTGATTGTACATCCTGCACATAACAACCAGTGGAAGAAAATAAAACCAAACATCCAGAATCACACAACTGACCAATAGAAGCAAGATTTAAAGTAAGATTGGGAACATGCAGAACATTGTGAAGAGATAGGTTAGGTGTGACAACAGAACCAATACCACCTAATGACATTGGTGTGCCATCAGCGGTTCGGACTGGAAGATCAGATATATGCTTTAGTGAAATAAAAGATGATAAGTCAGGAGACATATGACGAGAAGCTCCAGAATCTAAAATCCAAGGTGAAGAAGGCATACCTGAAGAAGTATGATAAAACAAACCTTCAGAAGAAGACAAAGCATGGGGTTGCATGGCTAAAAATCTCAGAAACTGATCTGAAAGTGAGTCTAATGTAGTACTAGAAGACTTAGACGCTAAAGGGCCTTGCAGAGTAGAGGTGGACATAGCATGTAGTTGCATAGCTAGAAATTTGAGATCCTAATCACCAAAACTACCTCTCCCTGGTTTTCCTTCTTTTAAAACCACCCAGCAACCAAAATTGCCTCCTTTTAAAATCAGCCGAACCAAATTTTCAAACCACCAATGATTCCCTCTAAAACACCCAAATCAAGTTTCTTCTTATTCTTAATTGCAAAAACCACCAATTCAAATACTAAATTAATAACCAAAAACCAGCCATTCAAATACTAAAACCGTCCAAAATCAATTTTCCAAACCACCAATTCAAAATTCACCAAAACCCACCAATCAATTTCCCAAACCAGCCAACGAACTCAATAAGCCTTTTTGTAATCCAAAATTAAAAACCGCCTTTTTAAACAACTTACTCAAAATCCAAAACCGCCTTGTTAAAATTAATACTGCCCCCTCCAAATCCAATAACGCCTACTTTAAATCCAAAACACAAAAGTGACTTCTTCAAATCCAAAACCCAATAAATACAGTACTACCTTCTTCAAATCCAAAATAACCCAACAAAACCAAAAACAACCGAGTAAAATCGGCAACAAATCCAACCACTATCAACCTCTAAACCATTCTAACATTATAAATCTTGATAAAGTTTTTCTTCCTTTAACATCTTAGGTGCTCTGATACCATGTGAAGACCAATAACAATTTAAAGAGAATAAGAAGTGAGAAGAAGAAGGGAGAAAACACTCTAAGAGAGATTATTCATTAGTTTAACTAGGTTTACAAGATAGCAAATATATAGTAAAGATAAAAGACTAAAAGACCCTTAAAGGGCAAATTACTAAACAACCCTAACTATAATATATAATTCCAACAGCCGGATCCCCTTCTTCCTTTTCTGTTAGTTAGTTTTCCTCCATAAATAATTCTAGGATCATATTTGAATCATCGGATGTTGAGAACCATTGTCTTCTTCACGGTTTAAAGACAGAGACTAAGAGATTTTATCTCTCTCTTCTTTGATTCATGGAGGGTCTGATAATTTCATTCCCACCCGACATTCTTTGTAAAAGTATCAACTTCAAGAGTAGCCAGACTCCATTAAGTTCTGTTGCTTCACATACTAAGAAGGCAGCACATGAGAATGCTTCTTTATATATTCAGATAGTTGTTGGCAGAACCAAGATCAATTCCATTGCTTTCTATGTATCAAACATTGGATGTGGGAGTGGTGGTTGGCGAATACTTGCAACAAAGAAGAAGGAATTGACTCGTTGAGACTTGCTGAGTTAATTATGTCTTCCGATGATGACGACGGTTTTTTTCTATGGTGGTGGCAGTTTTCCGGTGTTGACGGCGGTTTTTCGGCGACGGTTTCCGGCGACAATGGCGGTTTTCCGGCGAAAGCGACGGGGATTTAAATTATGTCGGGTGAAAAAGGCGGTTTTCCGGCGGCATTGAAGGTTTACTGGCGATGGTTATTTTAGTTTTTTTCAGTTATTTTTGTCGGATCTTTAGGATCCTTTTGTCAGATCTTTAGGGTCTCTTTTCTCGGATCTTTAGGATCCCAATAGTGTCCGTGTCTAGTCCAATTTCTTCCCCTTAAGGAGGCATTTGCATTTACAGGTATGTAAATAGCATGACGTATCCGAAAGAGAGAAATAACAATTATCATCCTTGTATCATTGTGATTTTATCACTATTAATGGATATGTATCCCTTGGATTCAAAAAAAAAAAAAGAAGTGGGTTAAAATTTATTGATTATTTTAGGGTTTTCTCGCCTAACATTTTCTTTTTCCATTAAACATTCTGATTATTATAAAAGTTCACTGAAGAGCTAGAAAGGACTATCGTGCTCAACCAGGCGAATCTAAAAAAGTTGAAGGCTTTCAAGTTGACATAGATGGAAAATTAATTTTTAAACTTATGCTACGTCTCTGTCTTTGCATAAGGATTACTTCTCATTCAAATCCAAACAAAAATAAATTATGGTCAGTGTTCTGGGGAAATAAGAAAAGTTTTTGGGGCAATATGTTTTGGGTGGAAAACGTCACCCTTAATTATTTTTTAATTTTTTATTCTTTCTTCTTGCCCTCTCACCTCCACTAGAACTCCGGCGAGCTCCCCCATATTCTGGCGACCTCCACCATTTATGTTGGTGGTCACCGTCACTAATTCCAGTTGGCTATTTTCTTCTCTCTTCTTTCTTCTCTCTCTCTCTCCTCTTATCCTCTCCCCCTCTTTCATTCTCTCACCAAGTTCTGGCGAAGGGGATTTCCCCTTCGTCGTTAGAAACTCGTCTGGAAAATTAGACGAGATGGCTGCATCTGGATCTGGAAGAACCAGATCCAGACGAAGGGGAGAACCCCTTCGCCGGAACTTAGACAGAGAAAGATTGAGAAGAAAAGAGTAGAGAGAGGAAGAAGTGAGAGGGAAGAAAGAGACAGATAGAGGAGAAGTGAAGAGAGAGGAGAAAGAAAGACATCGTCGGCCATTTTCGACCGACGGTTTTATGCAAGCGACTTGAGGGGTGTGTTTGGTGGGTGGTTTTTGGATTTTCAGACTTTTTCTCCGGAAACTTTTCTTTTATCCCCGAAGCACCCACCTAAATTCTAAGTTACCTCTCTCTTCTAAAAAAAAATTAAACATAAATTGATTTTTTGTTTAAATTTTTATTTTTAAGAGAGGTAATGAGAATTTATTTTAATTTGGATCTAAATAAAACGAAGTTTTAAAAGACATTTACAGAAATGCCCATATATTTAAGAGAAACAAATAAACAAGAACAAACTAAAAAGTCAGGGCAGAAATTGGATCAATTGGCTGCCTCTTCAGGTCAACATCTCATTTTGGGATGGCCAAAGATCCTAGGTGTTCATGACCTATTTTGGTTGACATAGTTTCTGGCTGGCTATCATTTTTGACAAACTAACAACAGCAATTAACACAAGAAATTATTGAGTGGGAAAAGTTGAAAAGGTACACAAAATAACATAAAGATGATCACAAACCCAATTAACAAATTCAAGAGGAGAGAGAAAGAGAGAGACTAGAACTACTACTACAGCATACTAGCAGTTACAGCAGTAGCAAAAGAAGGATTAGTAGTAGTATATCCTCCATCAACAACAAGATTAAGACCACTAATATACTTAGCCTCATCACTAACCAAATATAATGCTGCCTCTGCCACATCCTGAGCCCTTAAAATCTTCCCTTTCAAAACAGCACCTTTATCACTTAGTGCCTCCTCTAGCCTACTTGCTTCAACACCTCCTGCTGCATTTCTCAGTAATGGTGTTGCTAATCCAAATGGAGATACACAATTAACCCTAATCCCATATTCCCCTAATTCAACACACAAATTCTTCGCCAACCCGACTACTGCGTGCTTCGATGTCGTATACGAACTCGGGGTTAATCCTCCTTGTACTGATGCAATACTAGCAGTGAAAAGTATGGTTCCCTTTTTAGCAGGAATCATATACCTAGCTGCATGTTTAGCACCAAAAAATGCTCCAACTAGGTTAACATCCATTACTTTTTTGAAATCTTCATATTTAGTATCTAGTAAAGACACACCAAAATCGTTTACCATTCCAGCATTGTTGTACATTATATCTAGCTTTCCGTACTTCCTTACAGTCGTGTCGACTAGGGCTTCAACGTCTGTTTCCTTAGTAACGTCACAGTGAACGTAAGAGATGATTTCGCCAGTCGGATCTATTTCTTTACATAGGGTTTCTCCTAGGTTATCTTGGATATCTGCAATGACAACTTTGGCTCCATGGCGAACGAATAATCGTGCTGTGCTCTCTCCGATCCCACTTGCTCCACCAGTTATAATTGCTACTTTACCTTCTAATCTCTTGGCAATGGGAAATTCAGAAGAAGAACTCATCTTGATCGAATGTAATGAAAAAAAAGAGAACAACCAATTGACAGATTTTAATAACTCAATGTGAGATAACACATTGTATATAGTTAGATATATATATATATATACAGTCATAAATGAGAGAGAAGAATAAAAAAGTAAGGTACACTTCTATGTTGTTAGGCGTGAATAACCCTATTTGGACATACCATATCCCGAATGAAATACGAAAAATAATTAAACAGGGTTTAGATGGCTTCATATATATGCATCTCGAATATGCGCCAGGGGGAGTAGGATCGTTTTGTTTTGAGATAAGAGCAAGTCAACTTGTTAAACAATTTATTATATGTTAGCCATGTATCCACATGGGTTAACGAATCCCAAATATTATATATATGTTATTTAAATAGAAAACCCACCGACTATTTTTTCTGCCCGAATATAAGATACGGTCAATAGAAAAAATATTAGAAAATAGTTGAAGAAACGACATAAACTCAACTCAGAAACGTTGATTATATTAGAAAATTGTAACAGAAGGTCTCTTGTTTGAGTCTATACATCTTATTTTAATTAGCAAGATAGATATAAACTACAACTTTGATATTGTGAATGATAAAAGTCCCCTCAATTGTGCTGATCTATATAATAGTAGATTAAGGCGCATTCAGCTTGTGTTTCCTTCATTTTTTTGCAAGTAGTGTGGTATAAATAAGAGAGTTGGGTTATAAACTTATGAAAGTAGTGTTTGATTGGGTCTTCCATATCCAAGATTGGGCTCTATTAAAACGCGGTCCCTTCTCCCCGTGCTAGGCTTTAGCAAATTTTTGAAACTTCAATTTCTCTTATATACTGTGAAGCTTGACTTAATTTAACTAATACAGCCCACAAAATTTTAAATTCTTCACATGAATGCAACGACATGGCATCTGAAAAATCTTATTCTATAGTGTATCAAATAGAGCTGTAAACTTTGGGTACACACCGTCTTTGGGTACATGAATACAATTTCCGACGTGGGTTAAAATTTAGTTATTATTTAGGGGTTTTTTCGCCTAACATTTTTGTAAGAAATCGCTCTTTGCTCTATTTTATTTCAATAAATGTTTCAATTACAATGATTTGCTTTTATACTTGATCAAAGAGGAAAAACAGAAATTACAAATAACAGAAAAAGTTTGTTATGAAATTTAGTTGAGTAACTAACTTTCTTCTTGTTGCAGGTTGCCTTTATAGAAAAGTCTTCAAGAGTTTTGTGGCTGCTTTTAGAGAATCAACTGAAGTCAAAATGCTTTGACTGTTGCGAGTGCTCTTAGACAAAGACTTAGGTCATATTTGTTATTCATGACCTAAGTATAAAAGGGATAGAAAAACCCTAATTCCTTCTTTCAGCTTATTCGAAAAATCCCCAATTCTTCTTTCCTGTTTTCATTGAAACCCTAGTTTTACAGCCCCCCCTCAAACCGATGATGAAGACTTGTGAATCATCAGTTTGTTCCGAAAGAAATCAAAGAGATCGAGTGGAATCCTTTTAGTGAATATGTCTGCAATCTGTTCCTTTGTTGGAAGATGATGAACGACAATGGTTCCATTCGAAACTAAATCCCTAACATAGTGGTAATCAACCTCTATATGTTTTGTTCTCGCATGGAAGATAGGATTCGAAGCAAGAAACTTCGCACTGATGTTATCACAGTATAGTACGAACGGTTTCTTCAAGGGAAAACCAAGTTCATCCATGAGGTAAGATACCCAGACCATCTCTGTTGCAGTATTTGATAATGATTTATACTCTGCTTGTGTAGAAGATTTAGCAACTGTAGCCTGTTTCTTCGAGCTCCATGAGATTAGACTCGAACCAAGAAATAAACAGTAGCCTCCTGTTGATTTTCTCGAGTCAGGGCATCCAGCCCAGTCTGAGTCTGAATATGCTTGAAGAGATGTTAAATCTCCCTTTTCCAACTTAATACCAGAACCCATTATCCCTTTAATATATCTAAGTATCTTTTTTTACAAGTACTAAGTGAGATATTGTTGGCTTGTGCATGAACTGTGCTGAGTAATTCACTCCAAATGATATGTCTGGTCGAGTTAAAGTGAGATACTGTAAGGCACCTACCAAGCTTCTAAACTATGTTGGATTGGATAGCTCATCACCCTCTGTAAGTGAAATTCTTTGACCAGTAGATACAGGCAGTTTTGATGGCTTTGAATCCAATAAATTTGCTTTCTGTAGTAGTTGTAAGGCATACTTGTTTTGAGTTAGAAGCATATTCTTCTTTATTGGATCATAAGAAACCTCAATTCCTAGAAAATAGGACAAGGAACCCAAATCTTTCATTTTGAAGGCCACACTTAAGTCCTTGATCAAGGAATCAATATGAGTAGTTGAGCTGCCTGTGAGGATGATATCATCCACATATAACAATAGAATCAAAGTCCCTGATGAGGAATGATAGACAAACATTGAGTGGTCTGTCCTACTTTTATGAAACCCATATTGATAAAGGAATGAGGCAAACTTGTTGAACCAAGCCCTAGGAGCTTGTTTCAACCCATATAGGGCTTTGTGAAGATGACAAACATGTGTCTCTTTGCCTGTTTGTGCAAACCCTGGTGGCTGAATCATGTAGACATTTTCATCAAGAATGCCATGTAAAAAGGCATTTGACACATCAAGTTGCTTTACAATTGTGAGTACAATCCTAATAGTGTTGGCTTTAACCACTGGGCTGAATGTTTCATCATAATCAATCCCTTCTTGTTGGTGAAAGCCCTTAGCCACAAGTCTGGCTTTATACCTTTCAATTGTACCATCACTCTTCTGTTTGAGCTAGAAGACCCATTTGCAGCCAAGTACATTCATATTTTTATCATATGGGACCAAAGACCATGTCTCATTATCTAGTAAAGCTTGATATTCATCATTCATAGCCTTTGTCCATTCACTATGTTTAGCAGCTTCCTTATAAGATTTTGGTTCAGTAGGTAACTCTAGAATGGACAAATAGGCAACATCTAAAGTGTGAGATGATGTGTAATGAGCCACAAAGTCTGATGGCAGTTGCTTACTCTTGATAATTCCATTTCTGCCCCTGGTTATAATCTGACTAGGCTGCTGAATAGACACTGGAACAGGAGATGTTGCTGGTGTACTAATATTATTATTAGAAATGCCCAAGTCTCTTGAACCAGACTCTCTAAAACCTGAATTAGCTGGTGTACTATTATTAGGTGTCCCTAATTCAGTAGAGATTGCTTGTCTATTTGATAGAGATGGCAGAGGTAAGCTAACATGTGAGTGCTTATTCTGATCACCACTAGACATGTGCTGTTGGATGTTGGAATAGGGAAAGTTTCCTTCATCAAAAGTAACATGTCTAGAAATATAGACCCTCTTGGATATAGGTTCATAACACTTGTACCCCTTGTGTTCATTGCTATATCCCAAAAATACACATTGAAGGCTTTTGGGGCTTAACTTGTCTTTTCTAAGTACTCCCAAATGTGGAAAACAAGCACAACCAAAGATTTTAAAGTGGGAGTAATTGGGAACAATATGAAAAAGAACTTCATATGGTGATAACCCTTGAAGTGTTTTGTGGGTATTCTGTTAATTATGTATACTGCTGTGTTGAAAGCATCAAACCATAAGAATTTAGGTAAAGAAAAATGAAAGGATAGAGTATTACCTAGTTCTGTGATATGTCTATGCTTTCTCTCTGCCTTCCCATTTTGTTGTGGTGTATAGGGACATGAACTCCTGAAAATAATACCATTCTTGTCCAAAAAACTTCTGAATTCCCCTTTAATGAGTTCTGGAGCACCATCAGATTGAAAGTAGACAATTTTTTCTTTAAGTAGATTTTCAGTTGTTGCCTTGAAGTGTGTGAAACACTTAATACTGTCTGACCTTACCTTCATAGCATAAATCCAACTAAATTTGCTGAAATCATCAAGAAATAATATATAGTATCTAGCTCCATTAGGTGTGGTGACAGGGGCTGGTCCCCAAACATCACAATGAACTAAGTGAAGTGAAGTATTGGTGGTTGTAGATGAATCCTCAAAAGGAAGACATTTGCTTTTGCCCATTTCACAAGAAGAGCAAAAGGACTTTTCTTTTGAAGTAGAAAAATGAATCTTATCTTCCTTTTGTAATTGTTGAAGTACACCATGGTGAGAGTGACCTAGTCTTGCATGCCATATGTCATAGTGTGTAGAAGTTTGAGCTAGATTAGCTGAATAAGACCTATCTTGTAGCAGACTGTTATGAACTTCTATAGGATATAAGTTCTGTTTCATAGGACCTTCTGCCAAGAGCTTTTTAGACCAAATGTCCCTAATAGTATAACCCCAAGGCAGAAATTCAACTGAGCATGAATTGTCTTTAGTAAATTTTGAGATAGACAACAAGTTTCTCTTAAGATTTGGAACACACAACACTTTATTTAGCTCAAAAGTATGATTAGAAGTAGATAACTGAGAAGAACCAGTGCTAGTGATTGGTAGGAACTTACCACTACCCACCATAACAGCCTCTGTGCCTTGATAAGATTGACTAGTTGTAAGATTTGAAGCAGTGTGTGTCATATGGCTGCTGGCTCCTGAATCAGCCAGCCAGGCCCTGTCTTTAACTGAGTTAGCTTCTGTGACTACATGACATTCATCAAAATCTGTCATGACTGAGACACAATCTGAGAATATATCATTATCCTGATCATGTACAATAGTTGTGTGACATTCTTGAAAAATATCATCATCATCATTGGACTGTTCAAATTCATATAGAATAGCATTATTACATTCAAGTAAAGCTTCATCCTCATATAAGTAAGACTGTGGTTCTGTTATAGTATCATGAGTGTTTTCTATACTAGAATCATTTGCCTCATGCTGATTTTGAGATTCTGAATGATAGCCCATATGAGGCTTATTTGGTGTATACCTAAAATAGCAAACCCCAACAGAGTGTCCCCATCTTTTACATATACCACAAGGGACAGTGGTGAAATCAAAGTCATCAGCCCTAATACCCACTTTGGTTTGAGAATTTGATGATGGTTTGACTTGAATTTGTGAACTTGTAGCATCTTTCTTTATTTGACCTTGATTTCTATAATATGTGGGTGATGGCTTATACCCTGGTTTAGCATATTGCTTCTGATTATACCTTTTCACATAGTAGGCTTCTTGGTCAGTGTCTCTTGATAACAACCATTGCTCATGTTGAACTAATCTTGATTTAAGTTGAGCAAAGGTTAAATGTTCATTATTTGCCCTAATAGCAATAGTGAAAGGATCATAATCTACACTTAAACCTTGAATTGCAAACCTTATTAACTCAGGTTCACTGATCCTATCATTGACAGACATTAAAGAATCAGAAATTTGTTTCAGTTCTCTAAGATACTCAGTTATGGAGGAATTTCCTTTCTTTATTGTCTGCAACTTTCTTCTTAATTGATCTTCTTGAGACTCAAGACCCTCATTATTAGTAAGATAGAGATAATCCCAAATCTCTTTGGCTGAGTTCAGCCCATATGTATCATAGTAAACAGATTTAGAAAGAGTACTTTTCAAGTAAGATCTCACAAAACTCTCCTTACTCCTCCACTGTTGGAAGTCTGGGTTGACTTGTTCAATCCCATTTATGATCCTAAGTTGGGGTGGTGATTCAATAGTGCCTGTGACAAACCCTAGCAAGTCATAAGTGCTGAGAAGGGTTTCTACTTGGTCTTTCCACATGAGAAAGTTAGAATCATCTAACTTCTCAGTTATGAAGTTAGTAACAGATGAAATTGGGGGCAAATTACCTTGAGATGAAGCCATTTGATGATTGCTTGGAAAGAAGTCCGAAAAAAAAGTAATTTTCTAACCTTTTGAAACTGAATTCTTCAATTTTTTGATATTTTGATGATGATGAATGTTAAATCTTCTGAATTTTAATCTTGATTTTGTTTATCTTGCGAGATGATGATTGCTATTGAGCTGTTTGAGAGAAAACCCTAGTTTTGGATCTACAAAACTAGCTTTGGATCTTTAAGAACCCTAGACTGATACCATGTAAGAAATCTCTCTTTGCTCTATTTTATTTCAATAAATGTTTCAATTACAATGATTTGCTTTTATACTTGATCAAAGAGGAAAAACAGAAATTATAAATAACAGAAAAAGTTTGTTATGAAATTTAGTTGAGTAACTAACTTTCTTCTTGTTGCAGGTTGCCTTTATAGAAAAGTCTTCAAGAGTTTTGTGGCTGCTTTTAGAGAATCAACTGAAGTCAAAATGCTTTGACTGTTGCGAGTGCTCTTAGAAAAAGACTTAGGTCATATTTGTTATTCATGACCTAAGTATAAAAGGGATAGAAAAACCCTAATTCCTTCTTTCAGCTTATTCGAAAAATCCCCAATTCTTCTTTCCTGTTTTCATTGAAACCCTAGTTTTACAATTTTCTTTTACTAATTAAACATTCTGATTATATACATTGTTCCAATAACATATAAAAGTTCCACTGAAGAGCTACAAAGGACTATCGTGTCAAGCAACGGAATCTAAAAAAGTTGAAGGTTTTCAAGCTGACATAGATGGAAGTTAATTTTTAAACTTATGTTATGCCTCTATCTTTGCACAAGGATTCCTTCTCATTCAAATCCAAACAAAAATAAAAATTGGTCAGTGTCATGGGGAAATAAGAAAAGTCTTTGGGGCAATAACTTTTGTGTGGAGACAAAACTTTTTTGTTTCCTCCAAACGTCACCCTTCAATATTTTTCAATTTTTAATTCTTTCTTCTTACACTCTCACCTCCACTAGAACTCCGGCGACCTCCACCATTAATGTCGGCGATCACCATCACCAAAGCTCTTCTCTCTCTTCTTTCTTCTCTCTCTCTCTCTCCTCTTTCCTTCTCTCCTCTTATCCTCTCTCCCTATCTCATTCTCTGTCTAACTTCTGGGGAAGGGAATTTCCCCTTCGCCGGAATTTAGACAGAGAAAGAGAAAGAAGTGAGAGAGAAGAGAGAGACAAATAGAGGAAAAGGGAAGAGAGAGACAAATAGAGGAGAAGAGAAGAGAGAGGAGAGAGAAAGACATCGCCGACCATTTTCGGTCGGCGGTTCTATGCAGGGGACTTGAGGGATGTGTTTGGTGGGTGTTTTTTGAGTTTCCATACTTTTTCCCTGGAAACTTTTCTTTCTTCCCCATAGCACCCACATAAATTCTAGGTTACCTCTCTCCTCTAAAACAAAATTAAACATAAATTAATTTTTTGTTTATATTTTTATTCTTAAGAGAGAGAGGTAATCAGAATTTATTTTAGTTTGGATTTAAATAAAAAGAAGTTTTATCTTATTTCAAAGCAAAAATTGAACCGAGAAGACTATCATCTAAAATTCTATCGACCTCCGTAATCGATATTGTCAAAAGAGAAGTTCTTGAAATGAACAAAATTGGCCCAACGACGGATGAAGAAGAAAGTAACCTGAATCCTAGACATGATCGGAAATCTAATGATGTATTTATTGATACAGATGAAGAATCTCAATAAAAACTTAAAGATGATTTTGATTTTCTTACAAATACAAAAGCTATTGAACTTGCTCAACCATTAGTTGAAGTTCAAATTCCTTTTGAGGTTCGTATTGTTAGAGATCATGATTTGAAAGAAAGAATTTGTTTAGAGGTTGAGAAATTAGGGCTAATATGATTATGGGTACTGTAAAAACTTTTGAATGGGATCTAGGTGGTGGTCCAAGTCTGAATGTTGATGAATTTGATGATACGAATAAGGAATTGGAAAGTATTTTCAAGCCAATTTCTGGGTCTCAAATTTCTGAGAACTATCACACTTTTATTTAGGAACCAGGTGACTCGTCTATTCTTCTATTATCTTTAATGGGGCTCATTCTTCACTTGTTGGTCGAACTGGTGCTCTAACCGCACCACATGGTTTTCTCCTCGCCACAAAATATACCTCCATTAAGGTTGCATCTGATGATTCTTTTGAGTTAGTCCATAAGCCGAATATCAATGACTTCCATTTTGATTTGGAGTATTCAGAACTTCAACATCAACAAAATTATTTGATAGCTTTATATGTTTGGGAACCCGGAGATAACCCAAAACTGTCAAATTCATTCAATTTTATTTCTAATGATCTAGTTGTAAATATTTTGACAAGAAAAGCAGGTAACATATATAATATCTTGTGCGACGCGAACTGACTACAAGTAAGTGATTTAGACAAACAAATAAGTTGGATTCGCGAGTATCATAATTTATTGGCTTCTTATGTTTCAAAATTTTCAAGAAATGCTTACTTCAACTACAAAGATCTTGATTTGGATGTAAATAACATGAATGGTATGTTCAATTACTTTAGTGAAAAAAGTGGGGGCATAAATATTTTAAGTTTGACTGTGAGAGATTAGTACTTATAATGAATACAATTGATTCCTTTGAGTTATATATTTAAGTTGGTTATTAAAAGAAACAAGGTCGTATGCGTATTGGAATGGAAGACGCCATTCATTGTTGTTTTTCCACGAAAGGAGGTAGTATTTGTTGAATCTTTCATCAAATTAAAAGATGACGGACGATGTCGCAATTTATTGGACGTTTATTCAGTTCTATTGATTTTGTGAAATTCTCCGCTTCAGGGGATCCAAATTATAGTGGGTGCTTTGGTCCATCGCTGTCTTCTTTGAATTTTCGGTAAATTTCGCGCAAAGTGAGAATTAAGGATCGCATTGTTGAGTCTCACTTGGGGGTAAGTTCGTTCTCGGACGGGGAGTATGATGTAGACCATCCTTAGCCGCATGGGCTTCTCGACCATGGCAAAGTCAGGTCTCACGGTCAAGTCACCTAGGTTTAAGAATTAGGTATTTCTAAGTTGAGGTATTTTATTTGTTTAGGAGTTTTCAAGATTAGGATTAGTAGCAATCAAGGAAACTAGAGTTTAGTGATAATCATATTTCTTATTTCGTGTTTATCTAGGTTCGTCTAAAACTCTATATAAGCGAGACTAGGTCATCTTTTCCTATTATTAATTGAATATTCATCAATCAAGTTTATCAAGTTTATTATTAATCAAGTATATCGTTTTGTCGTTTTTTATCAGTTTATTTAGTTAGTTTATCATACTTTTAATGGTGGATTCTATTGCATAACGCTTCCGCAACAATCTACATCATTTCTTCTCTCTTCTTTCTTCTCTCTCTCTCTCCTCTTATCATCTCTCCCTCTCTCATTCTCTCATAACGTTCTGGCGGAGGGGATTTCCCCTTCGCCGGAAACTCGTCTAGATCTGAAAGAACCAGATCCAGACGAAGGAACCCTAACCAGACGAAGGGTTCTCGCGAAGGGGAAAATCCCTTCGCCGAAACTTAGACAGAGAAAGAGAGAGAAAAAAAGAGGAGAGAGAGAGACAGAAGTGAGAGAGATGAAAGTGACAGAATAAGGAGAAGAGAGGGGTAAGAAAGACGTCGTCGACCATTTTCGGTCCGCGGTTTGATGCAGGCAACTTGAGGGGTCTGTTTGGTGGGTGTTTTTTTGGGTTTTCAGACTTTTTCTCCGGAAACTCTTCTTTCTTCATCAAAGCACCCACCTAAATTCTAGGTTACCTCTCTCTTCCAAAAAAAATCAAACATAAATTGGTCTTTTTGTAAAATTTATTTATTTAAATTTTTATTTTTAAGAGAGAGGTAATCAAAATTTATTTAAATTTAAATAAAAATAAGTTTTAGAATATTTATGCATAGAAAAACACAAAATGGGATTATCTTGGCATTTTTCGTACTTTAGAGAAATGCCTATATATTTAAGAGAAACAAATAAACAAGAGCAAAATAAAAAGTCACGGCTGAAATTGGATCAATTGGCTGCGTCTTCAGGTCAACATCTCATTTTGAGATGGCCAAAGATCCTAGGTGTTCATGACCTATTTTAGTTGACATATTTTCTATCTGGCTGGCTATCATTTTTGACAAACTAACAACAGCAATTAACACAAGAAATTATTGAGTGGCAAAAGTTGAAAAGGTACACAAAAAAACATAAAAATGATCACAAACCCAATTAACAAATTCAAGAGGAGAGAGAGAGAGAGAGAGAGAGAGAGATTAGTACTACAACTACTGCTGACTAGCAATTACAGCAGTAGCAAAAGAAGGATTAGTAGTAGTATATCCTCCATCAACAACAAGATTAAGACCACTAATATACTTAGCCTCATCACTAACCAAATATAATGCTGCCTCTGCCACATCCTGAGCCCTTAAGACCTCCCCTTTTAAAACACCAGCTTCACTAAGTGGCTTCTCTAGTGTTTTAACTCCCAAACCTCCTGCTGCCTTTGTCAGTAATGGTGTTGCCAACCCATAAGGAGAAACACAATTAACCCTAATCCCATACTGCCCTAATTCAACACACAAATTCTTCGCCAACCCGACCAGTGCGTGCTTCGATGTCGTATAGGAACTCGGGGATAACCCTCCTTGTACTGATGCAATACTAGCTGTGAAAAGTATGGTTCCCTTTTTAGCAGGAACCATAACCTTAGCTGCATATTTAGCACCAAAAAATCCTCCAACTAGGTTAACATCCATTACTCTCTTGAAATCTTCATATTTGGTATCTAGTAGCGATACACCCAAATTGTTCAATATTCCAGCATTGTTGTACATTATATCTAGCTTTCCGTACTTACCAACCGTCGTGTCAACTAGGGTTTCAACATCTGTTTCCTTAGTTACGTCACAGTGAACGTAAGAGATGATTTCGCCAGTCGGATCTATTTCTTTACATAGGGTTTCTCCAAGGTTGTCTTGGATATCTGCAATGACAACTTTGGCTCCATGACGAACGAATAATCTTGCTGTACTCTCACCGATCCCGCTTGCTCCACCAGTTATAATTGCTACTTTACCTTCTAATCTCTTGGCAATGGGAGATTCAGAAGAACTCATCTTGAATGTAACGAAACAAAATGAAGAACCAATTGACAGATTTTAATAACTTAATGTGAAATAACACATATTGTATATAACTAGATATATACATCATAAATGAGTGAGACGAATAAAAAGTAGTAGGCGTGAATAAGCCAATTCGGACATACCATATCCCGAATGAAACACGAAAATGATTTTATAGGGTTTAGATGGCTTCATATATATGCATCTGGAATATGCATGAGACGTCAGAGACGGAGTAGGATCGTTTGTTTCGGGATAAGAGCAAGTCAACTTGTTAATCGATTTATTATATGTTAATGTTAGCGATGTATCCACATGGTTAACGATTCCCAGATATTGTTTATGTTATTTAAATAAAATAAAAAACCCACCTGCTACTTTTTCTGCCCCAATATAAGATTCGGCCAATAGAAAAATAATTTATCTCCGCTGTATTGTACGATAAACTTTGTTTTTTTTTATTGTTGAACTATGGGATGAACTTTGTTGAATATTGAACAATTGAAGTGTTATTAAAAATAAATAAAAACAATTGAAGTTGTGGTGGGGCACCAGGGAGAAAAAAAAAATAAAACATGTCTTTCCCCATGAACAATTAAAATTGGATTAATTGAAAATAATTTGGGAGATGATTAGAATTATATATTTCCATATAGATGAGGTTATTTAGAGAGTTTAACCACCTGACTTTCTGACTGAAATGATGTTCATTAGATTTTAGCTTGTTTTACATCCCAATGAAATATCGCACAAAAATCACAAACGAACATTAGTCTTGTGATCTTGTAAGAATTTGACAGACCCAACAGTCGCACTTTTGTTTGGTATCATGGTGGTAGGACAAGACATATAGCGTGTCACATAAATCTGTGACTCAATCAATTAGACTAACTAAACAGTTCGGTAAATATTTGGAATTTTATTTCAATCAGAATGTTCAAAATGAGCGATAACCGTGACGGTACAAAATGGTTGAAGTCTTGAAGAAATGACATAAGCTCAACTCACAACCGTTGATTATATTAGAAAACTGTAACAGAAGGTCTCTCGCTTGAATCATATATCTTATTTCAATTACCATCCTTTGATATTGTGAATGAAAAAAGTCCCCACAATTGTGCTGATTTATCGTGGACCCGGTAGTAATATATTAAGGCACATTCCACTTGTGTTTCCTATCATTTTTTGCAGATAGTGTGGTATAAATAAGAGAGTTGGGTTATAAACTTGTGTAAGTAGTGTTTTATTGGGTCTTCCATATCCAAGACTTGGCTCTATTAAAACGCCGTCCCTTCTCCTCGTGCTAGGCTTTAGCAAATCTCCATAACCCACGGGGACTTTTAAATTCTTCACATAAATACAACTACATCATCTCTGAAAAAATCTTACTCCATATTTTATCAAATAGAGGTGTAAACTCTATGTAGACCGTCTTGGGTCTATTGGTCGATTGGTTAGCGATGGGTTAGCAGGCGGTTGATCGATTTGCATCAGTCCGCCAAAGTGAAGCTATCAAAGTGAAGCTATAATATTCAAGTGTTTAGAAGATATATTTGCATCAGTCCAAAAACTCATATTATTTACGAATGTTCGTCCGCATTCAGAATATAGAAATAGCATCTTAAATTTTGAAAGGATAGTCGTTGTATCCCGAAGGCATACACCTTAACTGTTGGTACTGTTACGGGGGTGTAAAATTTCTTAAGGAAAGAAAATGTATTCTCTCCTCGACTCCATAAGTTCTTCTTCTTATTTTTGTCTATCTCGAATAAACCGTATGAAGGATTACTGATTAGCAGAATCTGATTATTGTCTATCCCTCTATAACATAGAGAAAGGAAGTTCCCTACTTCAACTCAGACTCTGTATTAATCAAGACGGGGCATAGATAAAATAAACTCGACCCATAACCCGAGGAACAACATATTAGTGGCCTTAATCTTGTTGTTGATGGAGGATATACTATTACTAATCCTCTTTTCAATACCACTTTGAAGGCTTATGGAGTAGTTCTTTCTTTAGGTGATATTTGTTTTTTTGTTAAATCTGAATCTAAAATCTAATTTAAGAGAAGACTTGCTTTAAAGTTTGAACAGTTAGAGAAGTAATTACATGCAAATAATCAAACAAAACATATGTATTACACATTATTTATTTTAGATTTTAAATTTAAATTTAACAAAAAGAAAAAAAAAATATACCTAAAGAACGAACTACTCCATAAGACTCTTCAAAGCGGTATTGGATAGAGGATTAATTAGTACAAGTATATCCTTCGTAAGTAACAATACTTCCAATGTAGTTTCTAATGCATGTAATACTCTAAAGTAAATATGGCACTACTAAAATAAAGGATTGCTGATGGTTTAAAGCCGTCGGTATTCCTAAAAAATCGTCGGGAAAAGGTTCCCACGACGGAGCCGTAAATGTCGCCTAAAGTGGCGTCGGGAAAACTTCTCGCGACGAATGTCGTGACGGAAGTCGCCAAATCTTGTGCCGACGGTATTTATAAATATCTAACTGTCGGCAATGGATAATTAATTTCTCAGGAATACCTTTTCCGTGAATTTACTTGACTTTTGCCGATGGTATGGGCTCTACAAATCCCGCCGGAAATAGTTAAAGAATTTTTTTTTTATAAAAAATGTCCCTTTTGCTACAGTAGGTGATCCATAAACTACGACAACATAATGAACAATAACCCGCTATTATTATCATACATAAGTTTCCCAACAAAGTTTTAACACATAATTAACATATAATGAATCTATAAAATTCAACAAGTTCGTAAACAAAATATAACTATAAAAACTATTTGTATATGACAAATCTCTGTTCTTTAATATCCATATTTCTTCATCATTAATTTTAACCCCTGCCAAAGAAGAAACAACACATATATCTTAGTATCGAGTGCCTTAAAAAATTGATTAAAAGTTAGGGTCCATGGTTCTAGGCCCAAAATAAAATTCAAAAAGAGATTAAGGTCAAATCTTCTCAGAAAATAGGATTTTAGTCCTTTTCCATTTTGGAAGAAACATTGTTGAACATAATGTGTTATGTATGACACATATAAAAATAATGAAATAAAGTATGAAACTTTAACACTAAATAACACGTTATTTATGAAACTAAACAAGAATCAATAAATAGAAAAAACACTGCAACTTTAACATCTCGACATACTTTAACTATACTAAATTTGTTTCGCTATAGAAATATATGTAATTGATACTAAATAACGTGTATATTGCGAAATACATAGTAAGTTTGAAATCAATCGAAAAAATCTGAGAAAAAAAAAGAAAGAAAATTTTGGGGATTGGTTTTCAAAAGTGAGTTTTTTCTTATATAAAAGGTTATAATGGGTATTATGATTAAATAGAAATGATAGAGATCTGTTTTTTTATAGAGAAGGGTCAATTTGTACTAAATATCTATTATAATTATTATTTTGGCTTAAAATTCTATATTAATGTTAGGGTGGACTAAATGTGTGTTTAGGTGTAGACTTTTGGACTAGGAATCCAAAAATTATAAAAGTTATGTCAACCAAATTTTAGAAGTAAAACTATACAAAATGATTCGTGAATATAAGAACCCAAGTAAGCTAATGCTGAAACTCACTAGAAATCTAGCAACAGAATCAAAAGTGATCTTTCTTCAATAAAATTTAGATGCGAGTCAAAGATAGTCGAAGATACCGCTAGAAAAGGTATATGTTGAAGATCAGGATCAAAATCAAGAACTACTAACAACAATGTCAATGAAAAATATGAGTCCATCTCCATCAACCAATGCTGATTCCAGTAAAAAAATTTAGCAATTTGATTCAACCAAGGACTTACCATAACCTATGAATGACTAGAATCATGTTCAATAAACCCACACTGCATCCGTAGTAACCCTAATAGAGTATAAGATTTCTGTTATAGAAGTTAGTTATGAAGTGTCAAGTTAGTTAGAGAAGTTAGTTAGGAATTAGTTTAAGTTAGTTAAACTTGTTGTTATTCTGTTTTTCTTTCTTTCTTCTCTCTACTTGTAATCTATATAAACAATACTTGTGATCAATAATAGTTAACACATTCAGTTCTAAACTCTTATATGGTATCAGTGACTTCTTCTACTTTCTCTCTCTAAAACTTCCGCGACCACCATTAAACCTGTAACTTTAAACACAGAATTACTTCTCTAATGGCGAGTGATTCTTCTTCTACTGCTCATATACCTGACTTGAACCTCAATAACTCTCAAAACAACATTTCTTCTACCTTTCAAATATCAAACATCACCAATTTCGTTTCAATCAAACTCAATGAATCGAATTACCTAATATGGAAAGACCAATTCGAAACAATTCTTATTACAACAGATCTCATTGATTATGTTGAAGGTCTAATCCCTGAACCAGCAAAACAAATTACTGTCAATAATGTTCTTATCTCGAATCCAGAATATCTCAAATGGCGAAAGATTGACCGTTTCATTCAAAGTTGTATCAAAGCAACTTTATCTGAATCAATTGCTCGTGAAGTTCTTGGTTCGAAAACTTCATCTAAAATCTAGAATAATCTTCAAACCCTATATTTTCAAGCTTCTCATGCTAGAAAAGGTTTACTTATGAATCAGCTTCAAACAATAACAAAAGGATCAGATTCAATGTCCTCTTATCTCAGCAAGGTAAAACTCATCTTTGATTCTCTTACTGCTATCAATGTCATTATCAGTGAGGAAGAACTTATTCGACATATTATGAATGGCTTAGGATCTGATTATGATAATCTGGTTGTTTTTCTTGAAAATCGAACTGATCATATGTCTCTTTCTGAGATTAAAGCTTCTCTTCTCAATCATGAAGCTCGATTGAGTAGGAAGAAGATTGATTCTAAGCCAATCTCTTGTCTTGATCCAAACAATTTTTCTGCTCTTTATGTTCAAACTCAAAAACCTCATTATCAAAACAAGAACAGTTACCATAAGAATACAACCACTCAGCCACAATCTCAATACAAGAATGCTTCTTCTACCTCCATTCATGCTAATGAAAAGTGTCAAATATGTATGAGAATGGGGCATACTGCTAACAGATGTTTCTTTCGTTATAAACCTTCAAGAAACAGTGGTCCTTCCACTTCTAATGCTTCTTCTTCTCCTCCTTCTCAACTTAATTCTGGTTTTGCTGGTCTTCACATTGATCCTTCTATGGTTGAGCCTCATCAACAAACCTTTATAGAATGGCTTCAAGATACTGGAGCTTCTTCTCATATGACAGCCGATTCATCTCTTTTTTGTAATTCTGAGGAACTTCAAGAGAATCAAGCCATAATGGTTGGTGATGGCCGAAAGGTTTCTTCTACTCACAAAGGTATTTCTGAAATTCCTTTACTTACATTTACAGCAAAATTGAATGATGTCCTATGTGTTCCTAATTTAGCTATAAACCTTCTATCTGTTGCTAAATTTACCAAAGATAATGATGTTTCTATTGAATTCTTTCCTTGGGGTTATGAAATTAAGGACTTAAACTCAAAGAACCTGCTCCTTAAAGGCAATGTTGAAGGCAATCTCTACCCAATAAAGTTACCTATTACTTCTGCTTTCTCTTTCAACACAATAACAGCTCCTGCCTCTGCTCATTGGCATTCAAGGCTAGGACACCCAAGCAATAAGATCTGCTCTTTCTTGCAGTCGAATAGTCATCTGACTTTGGCAACTGAATCACCTTCAAAACTATGCACCTCCTGTGTTTTAGCAAAGAGCAAGAAGTTGCCCTTTCAGACTTCAAATAGAGTTACAACCCAACCATTGGAACTCCTTCATTGTGACATTTGGGGACCAGCTCCTGTCTCTTCTAAATCAGGTTATAGATAATATATTTTGTTTGTTGATGATTACTCTAGATTCAATTGGATTTATCCATTAATCTCCAAGTCTATGGCTATTGACTGTTTTAAACATTTCAAAACTATGAATGAAAAGCTTTTTTCTACTTCTATTAAAACTTTTCAGTGTGATGGGGCAAGGGAACTTACTATGGGTTCTTTTAAACAATACCTTGATCAAAATGGCATTACACTTCACATTTCCTGTCCTCATACTCAGGAACAAAATGGTTTAGCAGAAAGAAAACATAGACATGTGACAGAGATGGGTCTCTCTTTGCTTTTTGAAGCAAACTTACCTAAATCTTTTTGGTTTGAAGCTTTTCTTACAGCTTCTTATCTCATAAATAGGTTACCAAGTAAAGTCATTGGTATGCCTCTCCTTATGAAGTACTATTTCACAAAAGTCCAGAGTATCATCTACTTAGGACTTTTGGTTGCTTATGCTTTCCTCACTTGGTTCCTTATAGGGAAGATAAGCTTTTACCTAAGTCTATACCATGTACTTTTCTTGGCTATAGCCCTTTTCATAAAGGCTATAAATGTTTCGATCCTATCTCCGAAAGGATTTACATTTCAAGACATGTCATTTTTTGAGGAAAGAGTGTTTCCTTCCAAACTTTCATCTTCTATCTTTGAACCTTGTGGTAAAGCTTCTCAACCCTCCACTATCACTTTACCTATGAAGGTTTCTTTACCTTCTTCTACCCCATCCTCCCCACTCACTAACACATTACCTTCTTTAAATCAATTGTCACATGTCTCTCCATTAGACAATGATTCAGATGATCTCCCATTAGAACCTATTTCAAATGCTCCTAGTCATGAGTCTAACTCTTCTTCTTCTTCTGAATCATCTCAAAGTATTAACCACAATACTCATCAAATGACTACTAGGCTCAAGGCAGGAGTAACTAAGCCCAAATTGTTTGAGGACTTCATTGCCAATCTGGTTACACAAATATCTGAGCCTAAGGTTGTTAAGCAAGATATCTCTGATCCCTTATGGTTTCAAGCTATGAAAGAAGAGTTTTGTGCTCTTCAGAAAAACAACACTTGGACATTAGTCCCTTATGAGAAGCACATGAATGTTCTTGGTTGTAAATGGGTCTTTAAACTCAAACAAAAATCAGATGGTTCAGTTGATAGGTACAAGGCGAGGTTAGTAGCTAAAGGCTTTCAGCAACAAGAGGGTATAGATTTCAATGAAACCTTTAGTCCAGTGGTAAAAATAGCTACTGTTAGAACTGTACTCACCTTGGCTGTAACTAGTAAATGGCACATTAGACAACTTGATGTGTCTAATGCCTTTCTTCATGGGGATTTGGAGGAACAAGTTTACATGGTACAACCCCCTGGATGTGTGCATAAGAATGATCCTTCAGCTGCTTGCTTACTTCAAAAATCACTATATGGTCTCAAACAGGCACCAAGAGCCTGGTTTGAAAAATTCAATTCCTATCTATTACACATTGGGTTTAAGAAGAGTTTAGCTGATAACTCAATGTTTGTTCTTCATAGTTCAAAGGGGTCTCTTGTTCTTCTTTTATATGTTGATGACATTATATTGACAGGGTCTTCTGATATTTTAGTTACTCAACTTATCAAAGACCTTAGTCTTCACTTTGCAATGAAGGATTTGGGTCCTCTTCACTACTTCCTAGGAATTGAGGCTAAAGAATTGGGACCAGACAACTCTCTCTTTCTCACTCAATCAAAGTATACAGTTGACTTACTCAGAAGAACAAATATGCTTCTTAGTAAACCTATTGATACCCCTGTCTCTACTGAACCAAGATTATCTCAGCTTGATGGTGTTCTCCTCTCTGATCCTCAGGAATATAGAAGTGTTGTTGGAGCATTACAATATCGTACTCATACTAGACCTGATCTTACTTATGTTGTTAACTATGTTTGTCAATTTATGCAAAATCCCTCTGATTTGCATTGGAAAGCTGTGAAGAGGATTCTCAGATACTTAAGAGGGACTTTGGGGTTTGGCATCACCATCAAACCAACCACATTGACTCAACTCCAAACACTGATTGCTTTCTCAGATGCTGATTGGGGAGGGTGTCCAGATACAAGAAGGTCCACTACTGGGTTTTGTACACTTTTTGGTTCAAATGTGCTTTCTTGGCAATCTAAGAAGCAACCTACTGTTGCAAGAAGCTCTGCTGAGGCAGAATATAGAGCTATGGCAGTAGTCGTTTCTGAACTTTTATGGCTCTTATATCTTCTGAAGGAATTGGGTATTACTGTCATACATTTACACTTAATGGCTTACAATCTCAGTGCTCATTCTTTAGCTCACAACCCTGTGTTTCATGCTCGCACAAAGCACATTGCTTTGGATTATCACTTTATTAGAGAGCTGGTGGCATCCAAAAGACTTCATCTCTTCTTTATTCCCTCTATACATCAATTGGCAGATATATTCACTAAAGGTCTTGGTACCTCTCAATATCTAACTCTTAAGAGCAAACTTATGATACAAGACTTATCATAAGCTTGAAGGGGGAATAATAGAGTGGGTGCCTCTATAGGTGCCTCCCCAAACTGCTATAGGAGCCTCCATCTGTTAGCGCCTCCTGCAAAACCTCCCACGCCTCTTCTTCTTTTCTTCTTTCACACTATCCTTTCTCTCTCTACTTGAAGAAATGGCAGATTCATCTAAAAAGCTTATTGTTCTTGAAGCAAAGATCAAACAAAGTTGAAGTCAGGGGTTTGGTTAGATCCGATTAATTGATGATATCTCATTTGTTAAATACCTAGAATCAGCTATGGAAAGAATTGATGCTCTACCAATTCTTACAAGTGATGCTTTGATTTGTTTCTATTCATTCAACACACACTAACAAGATCAAAAATGTAGAAGAACAACCTACTGACTAGAGAGGGAGTTTAGAGAGAGAGAGGGAGAGAATAAGCTTAATTCCTCTTTCTAATGATCTATCTAAGAAGAAAGCTTAAGAGACAAATCAATGAAATTAGTAGTAGTATTAGGTTGATGTTGCTATCTTTACCAGGGAAAATCATACTCCATTAATTCCTTCCACAGACTGCCCCTTTCCATGAACACTTCATCATGCTATTTCAAGCTTCAAGATTCACGGACTGGGTCATCCGTGGGCCAAGACAAAGACTCGGACTTGCCCAGTCCGGTGGGAGGCGCCTACAGTGGTCGGGCGTTATAAAGTGTCAAGTTAGTTAGAGAAGTTAGTTAGGAATTAGTTTAAGTTAGTTAAACTTATTGTTATTCTGTTTTTCTTTCTTTCTTCTCTCTACTTGTAATCTATATAAACAATACTTGTGATCAATAATAGTTAACACATTCAGTTCTAAACTCTTATAAACCCTAATAATCCAGCACAAAAGAAATGAACCCAGAAATTGTTAGAACATCCAATCTAGATACAAACGACAAGAATGGGTCACTAATGTTTGATTTTTTTTTTTTTTTTTTTGATGAAGTCTCTAATGTTTGATTTCAAGTGCTAAAAATTCAATAATGTCGAAACATAATTTTATCTCTTAGTTGCAGTATATAAGTCATTCATGTTTCTATAGCTTTTAAAGAAATAGAGATAGAAGGTCACCTATTTGACAAAAAAAATGGGCAATCTGCATAATAAGATCTTTAGGATATTTGATGATAAGAAACCCAAATCACAAAGTTTGATGCAATTTAAAGGAAGAAACTTCACTCATCAGATCCACAAGCAACAACCCAATAAATTTAATCAAATCAATAAAACCCAGAAGAGAAATTCATAAAAATTTGACAAAAATCAAAGATGAGCACACAAAGCTAGAAAGAGCAAGATCTAGGAGAAACTGTGAAAGTGTAACTTCATCTCTCTACAATCATTTTTCTGAGAGGGAATATCTTCTTCCAAATAATAAAGCACATCTCCAAGTATTGGAAGTGTTTGTAGACCTAACTTTTTCAACTGTAGAATGACAATAGGCAGATGGAACTTTAGTATTGATTAACTCAACCTTTTGGAAAATATGAAAAAATCGGCTACAAATTTTAAACAGCAATTATTAGTTTTGTCAAAATTTCGAAAGCAGATAGATTTTTTCTTCTTCATCTCTTCCAATCTCTAGCTACCACCTCAGACTGCACCTCCGGCCACTGCCGTCACAAGTTCCCTCCTTTGTCTTTGTTATCGTTATTCCCGTTTTCTTTTTTCAAGTCATTGCCAATTGTGATTTTTTGGCAACCATCACTGGAGCCCGGAAGGAATGATGGTGGAAGTTGGGGAAACAAAAGAGAAAAAATAAGCCGTAAAACATTTTGGCCAAAATTACGTCCTCTGAAAAAAAATTTCTTCTCTCTTCAAAATTGTGGGTTTGATTAATAAGCAAGTTTCTTGACAGTTGAAGAGCTGTAAAGGATTGTGGTAAGGCGAACTTTTAATCTATTCTATCCCAATTCAAGTATTGTCGTAATCATCTCTTAAAATTCTTTGTACAATTTGATACATGGGAAACCAATATTTTTAACTTTTTTTCATCTGTCTTTGCATAAGGACTTTTTTCTTTTTTTTGGATGTGGGAACGCCAAATAGAGGCGAAGAAGAATTTGCCGGCACATTGAACTAAACCTTAGAAAGGTGTTTTCCCAAAGTTTCAATCTCGTGAACTCGAAGCAGTACTAAAGAATTTAATATTGTATTTTCACATTTTCTACCAATCGGAGCGGCTAAAGACACCCTCAGTAATTGCTCTTCGCGTCCCATAGAGCAGATTGACCAAAGTCAATATCGTTTGACTCCAGACAGTTATTTAGTTAGGGTTTCTTGATCGAAAGAGGAATAGAAAGTTGATAAAAAGATATTTAGTTACGGTTTCTTGAGATCTTTAAGGGGTTGTGTAATCTTCACATCAATCCGAAGGTTGGGGAAGGAAGTTGGGGAACGGAGTTGGGGGAGGTAGCTAGTAGAAAGAAGGAATAGAACTTCTCATATGAGAATACCAAATTTTTAGGTGAAATGTCTACTTTAAAATATCACCATTTTGGAATCCACATCTGAAATGGTATATTTCTCAATATAATAAAGAGAAAGACATAAACAAGAAAGAACAAAAAAGGTCAAGGCCAAAATTGGATCGAGGACAGAGTCGATCAACATCTCACTTTTAGATGCCCGAAGATCTTAGGTGTTCACGACCGATTTGGTTCAACTTAGCTTTGGCCTGACTATCTTTTTTGATAAACAACCAACAACTTGCTCAAGCATTTATTCAGTGGAAAAAGTTGGGCAAGTACACAAAATAACATAAAAAAGATTACAACCCCAAATTAACAAATTTAAGAGATTTAGAGAGAGGAAGATTAGAACTACTACTACTACTGCACACTAGCAGTTACAGCAGTAGCAAAAGAAGGATTAGTAGTTGTAAATCCTCCATCAACAACAAGATTAAGGCCATTTACATACTTAGCCTCATCACTAACCAAATATAATGCTGCCTCTGCCACATCCTGAGCCCTTAAAACCTCCCCTTTTAAAACAGCAGCTTTATCACTTAATGCCTCCTCTAGTCTACTTGTTTCAACACCTCCTACTGCATTTCTCAGTAATGGTGTTGCTAATCCAAATGGAGATACACAATTAACCCTAATCCCATATTCCCCTAATTCAACACACAAGTTCTTTGCCAACCCGACTACCGCGTGCTTCGATGTCGTATACGAAATCGGGGTTAATCCTCCTTGTACCGATGCAATACTAGCAGTGAAAAGTATGGTTCCCTTTTTAGCAGGAATCATATACCTAGCTGCATGTTTAGCACCAAAAAATGCTCCAACTAGGTTAACATCCATTACTTTCTTGAAATCTTCGTATTTAGTATCTAGTAATGATACACGGAAATTGTTCACCATTCCAGCATTGTTGTACATTATATCTAGCTTTCCGTACTTCCTAACCGTCGTGTCAACTAGAGCTTCAACGTCTGTTTCCTTAGTAACGTCACAGTGAACGTAAGAGATGATTTCGCTAGTCGGATCAATTTCTTCACATAGGGTGTCTCCGAGGTTGTCTTGGATATCTGCAATGACAACTTTGGCTCCATGGCGAACGAATAATCGTGCTGTGCTCTCACCGATCCCGCTTGCTCCACCAGTTATAATTGCTACTTTACCTTCTAATCTCTTGGCAATGGGAGATTCAGAAGAACTCATCTTGAATGTAATGAAAAAAAGAGAAGAACCAAGTGAAAGATTTTAATGACTCAATGGTAGATAACACATATTGTGTATAGCTAGATATATACATCATAAATGAGAGAGAAGAATGAAAAAGTAAGGTACACGCCTTAATCGTTGTGTGAATAAACCAATTCGGACATACCATATCCCGAATGAAACACGAAAATTGTTTAAGACGGTTTAGATGGCTTCATATATATGCATCTCGAATATGCATCAAACGGAGTAGGATCCTTTGTTTTGAGATAAAAGGATGTCAACTTGTTAAACAATGTATTACTCCATATGTTAGCGATGTGTCCACATGGGTTAAGTTATTTAAATAGAAAACCCACCAACTACTTTTTAGGCCCAAATATAAGATACTGTCAATAGAAAATATATCAGAAAATGGTTAAAGAAACGACATAAACTCAACTCAGAACCGTTGATTATATTAGAAAATTGTAACAAAAGGTCTCTTGTTTGAGTCTATACATCTTATTTTAATTAGCAAGATAGATATAAACTACACCTTTTGATATTGTGAATGACAAAAGTCCCTTCAATTGTGCTGATTTATATAATACTCCGTAGTAGATTAAGGCGCATTCTGCTCGTGCTCCATTCATTTTTTGCAAGTAGTGTGGTATAAATAGGAGAGTTGAGTTATAAACTTGTGTAAGTAGTGTTTGATTGGGTCTTCCATGTCCAAGACTTGGCTCTATTAACTCCCTCGTGCTAGGCTTTAGCAAATCTTCATAACTTCAATTTCCCTTATACACTACTGTGAAGCTTGACTTAGTTTAACTAATACAGCCCACGAGACTTTTAAACTCTTCACATAAATACAACTACATCGCCTCCTCTGAAAAAAAAAAAAAAAAAAAAAATTTAATTGTTCAACATGTGCCTCGAACTCTTGATCTCTAAGGTGGAAAGATTAACCTCTTATCACTCAAACCAAGGGTTGTTGACTCCTCTGAAAAAAATCTTATTCTACATTGTATCAAATAGAGGTGTAAACTTTGCGTACAGACCGTCTTGTGCCTATTGGTTGGTTGGTTAGCGATGGGTTAGCGGGCGGTCAATCGGTTAACCATGACCGTCCACCAATTTTTTGGGATCGATCAGACACTAACAGTTATGACCATCAGGTGCCCATTGCCACTACTTGTCTCGGTCAAACAGATCTGAGTAGCAGTCTTCTGGGTCTTTTTCCCACCACTAGTATTGACATGCCAATATAATAAGCGAGCATCATACCCAAGAACAAAACGACTACATATAGGAAAAACCATGTAGCATGGCAGATGACATGGGACAAGACGTATGTGTTAAACAGACCATACTTGTGAGTCAGGGTCTAGAGTGAGAGGTGGTCCAACACCAGAAAGATCAAGGCGTTATCTATGGATGAACAAGTGGAATTTGAACACGTTTCCCCAGTGAGAAGGGCTACTTTGAGAATTGAGCCATCTTTACTCCCCTGTTCGCTTGGATCACCCCACTCTATTAGTGCATGTCCCCCGTTGGATGGGTCCACTTCTATGTTTTTTTTTTTTATTGAAGGTCCGCTTTCTATGTGGTTTTGTGATCTGGAATCTTTCGAACCCATTAAATTTTTTTACCCAAAGACAATTTGATCCTAGCTTCTTTGAATTCAAATTAGTTCAACCAATTGTATAATGTTCAAGATCTATTAAGTTGTGATTAGCACGCACCCAATTGGCACTGTCATTCCTATTGTGAAATTTTCATAAACAAAACAAAACAAAACAAGATGAACAAAAAGAAATAGAGAGTTTCTTTGGCTCAAGTAAGAGGCAAATTGATATATTAGAAAATGAATCTTTGTTTTCCATTAACATGTTTTATCAGCAAAACAACCCAAATAACAACTTCGTCCCTCCATGGATTCTAAAGCCAATGAAGACACAATCTAAACTTTATTTCTCATGGTTGCTGCGCTCATTTTGTTCTGTTCGCCCTTAATACCCACAACTTGATCTTCTCTTTTTCTTTATAGAGAGAAGATAATCGTTTCAAACCTGATTTTTGTTTTTCACTTCAGTCATGTAAATAACATTTGTAATTTTAAAACCTGGGCTAAAGAACTAATGAAGAAGAAGATGAACAAAGGGGAAAGTATTTTGTGCCCATCCATATATAATGGGTAGGGTTGAATCAATTTTATGAACCAAAATAACCACTACTTACAAGGCCGGCCCCAACATGTGGGAGGCCCTAAGCGAAACTAAAATATGGGGCCCTAAGCGAAACTAAAGGTGGCATCGATCTCATGACATCTCATACAAAGTTTAAGCTCTTGAATCACTGAGCTATGATTTTATTTATGTCAAAATCCCTTCAAAACGTAATTATTATTCCAAAAATAACATACATCATTCGATATATAAGGCCCTTGACTACGTCGGGGTCCAAAGCGACCGCTTTGGTTGCTTTGGGTCCGGGCCGCCCTTGCCTACTTAGGTTTAGGCCCGTTGGAAAACAAAAAGGTGGAAGTGGTTGTTTTGGGGTCAAATACAAGAGCGGGGGCCCTTTTGGCCATGGGACCCCGGAGTTAATCACATAGATGTGGCGCCAATAAAACTTCTCTCTCTCTATCACTAGTCTATAATCACTTGTAAACCCCCACTAGAGGCCAGAGGAGATAGAGATTGAGATAGAGAGAGACAGAGTCAAGAACTACCTTGCCAATGCTTATAGGTATAACTCACTGGTATTATGCTTCATTTAGTTGACAAAGCTATGTGAATGCTTATGAAGTTCAACTATTGCAGGCAACATGATCTCTAGCTAACTTGTCAAAACATAGTTACCTGTCACATAGTCAAAATCATATTTACCTTGTTATCCTGTAGGGTCATGGAAAAAAGTCCAAAATAAAAAATAAATCAGGTTTGAAGTACAAACTTAATATAAAATAAATAAAAGAGCTATATTTTTAATATTTGTTTTTTCTTGTACAAATACACAAATGTATGACTAATGTTTTGATTGTTTAGTAATTGTTTAGTAAATGTGTAGGTATGTGTAAGAATAAGTTTGTTTTATACGCAACACAAGCCAAAATACGTGAAGTTCAACTACAAAATGTACAGAGTTATTTACGGTTTGTTTAATGCAATGAAGTAACGATGTCATGTACAAATGATTTTTTTTAGTGAATCCCAAAAATAGTAGTATATGCAAAAATGATTTGTTTGGTACATTTCAAAATTTGTACTTTTTTGGAATTTAAGTCTATTTTGTGTTAAAAGTAGACTTATTGTGCTATTAGGGTCCATATTTTGGACTTTTACCCTATTTTGTGTTAATAATAGACTTATTGTGCTATTAGGTTCCATATTTTGGACCTTCCCCCAACACTTTTCATCAACCATACTCAAAACTTTGTACAGGGTTACAATTTCTATGAATTTAACCACAAAACTTCAAACTAAGACTTAACACCAAAAATTGAAGTCTAAAGAAAAAGGTCAAACTAAAAACTTTTGAATGATTTCTCATATATACTGTTTTTTTTTTTCACTCGAAGCCAATATCATTTATTACGTGACAGTACAATTATCTGCCTATAACATTATCGGCATCATATTGGTTATCACATACGACTACACCTAGTTCCTAATATCTCAGGGTTGGCCATGCTACTGGCCCACACAATAGCATGTTCACCCTGGACCAAATACATTTTTAGGGTTTTGTTGGAAGAGAAGTGGCCATGAATCCACCTGTAAAACTTGAGATTGGGTTTTGTCTCAAACTAACATGCAATCCTAAAAAAATTCCAAAAAGGACCAAGTTTCTGATAACATCAATGGGACAAAAAGTTTGATTAAGAAGCAAATAAAAACTAATGATTTTGTGAGGATAGGATTGAAACACCAAATCTTAGAGAGAGAAAGTATGAGGAAGAGAAGAGGAAGACTACTACTACAAGTATCTGAATATATCTTATCTTATATTCTATCTTTATCTATATTGGGAAAGTAAGGGATCTCTGAATTTTTGGCAGATCCAAGTGCAACCATGATCCTCACCTTCTATAAGGAGTAAATAAATATGAAATGTCCTCCTCAATTGAAGGCCAATAGGCCCAACACCAATAATGTAGGTCATGACTCATGTGTGTCATGAACAAGAAAATCTAAATGTACAGACTTTGAAGTCTGTACAAAATCCAACAGCCCGACATGGCGCGATAAATTTTGGATTAAGTTAATCTTAGATTTTCTCATACTCAATAGCATCGAGATCTGAAAGTTAAATAAGATAGAGGACGACTTCAAAGCAAGAGTTTATATGTACAAACTTTGTGAAGTATGTACAGATAGACATGTTGTCGTCAACAACCCTTGACTAGAGTTGTTACCAAGTTAGTTTTCACCTTCTAGCCTTCTTAAAAAGTATACTGACCTTTCCAGAAAAGGGTTGTCATAGACTATATTACGAATTATTACGAGTTATAGTTACCGTACTCCCCGTTTTCAATAGTTAGGAGTTATAGTGACCACGAAGATTGGCATGTGAATCCCCGTTTTCAATATTACGAGTTATAGTTAAAGTATTCCAATTACTAAGTTTAATTAGATAAATGGTTGAGCTTATCTAATTTCTAACCCATTTATCAAAGTTAAAGATGAAAATGTTTTGAATCTAGAGTCCCTTTCATATACGTCACTTTAGACCCAAGGAAGCAATCTCCTTTAATAAAACATGCAGTTAATTACATACCTGGGAGCAGAAGTTTTCATAATGATGATGGTGAAAATGATATATTACTCCTGCAAAACTATAATCACACACCAGGTTATTCTCACATCAGATAAGTAAATCTTGATCACGTCAGAAATTCCTTTTAACAAGCATTTTATATTCTAACTTTATTAGCTGTAAATAAATATATATATGGTCATATCAACAACAACTACCCAAAATTTCCTTCTACCCAATTTCTCTCTCTCTCTCTCTCTCTCTCTCTCTCTCTCTCTCTCTCTCTCTCTCTCTTTTTTTCTCTCTCTAAAACTAAATGCATGTTTTTCAACATTTTTTCATCACAAGACTCCCTCGACTTTTGCTTGTTTTTCCACCAATCCCATAACTTGTTTTTATAGGAATTCAGTATTTTAAGTAAAAATGTCAGTCTTTAATTAAGGTAACTTCTTTTACACCCTTTAAATATAATAAATGATTGATATACGTCCATCACGCCAAATCCTTAAAAGTACTACTTCTCTTTTGCACTTTCACCAACAGACCACAACTTCCCTTTTCTCTTACACTCTTTCTCACTCTTTCTCTCTCTTTCTCTCTCTACAAGTTAGAACAGAGAGAAAAACTCACAAGACAACATTCTGAAAACTCAACAATGTCTAGGAATAACCAGTTTATCTCTTCAGATCAATTTCATGAAGGATTCTGGACTACTCAACCCAATTTGGATTCAACCCAAATTAATCCATATTCAAGATTCCAAGATTCAATTGTCCCTGATCATCATCATCACCAAGGAACCCAATTTCATAATCCCCAACAAAATCATCAACTTGTTTGGCTACCCACTAATTTTAACACTCAAGGAAATGTTTCTCTATCTAACTATCAAGCTCATTCTCTCTCTAACTTCCAACAACAACAACAACAAATAGAAGAAGATGAAAAACAAAATGAAGAAGAGGAAGAGAGAGAGTACCTGTTCGAGAAGCCATTAACACCGAGCGACGTTGGTAAGTTGAATCGACTTGTTATACCAAAACAACACGCAGAAAAATACTTCCCACTTGGTGGAAATGACTCTCTACTGAGTTTCGAAGACGAGTCAGGTAAACAATGGAGATTTCGTTACTCGTATTGGAATAGTAGTCAAAGTTATGTCTTGACTAAAGGCTGGAGCCGCTATGTTAAAGAAAAGCAGCTCGAATCAGGTGACATTGTGGCTTTTGAGCGACTCCCAGGTGAACGGTTATTTATCAGGTGGAGACGCCGTGCCACTACTACCACCGCCACCGCGGTGGTCCAAGATGGCGAATTGGCACAAGTTGTGCCTAATTCTACAGCTCCATGGACCCAATCTTTCTACTCTGCTCATCCTTATCCTTCACACCCTCATCATATTAATAATATGCAAATATTCTACCAAACCCCCTATCTCCATGCAGGTACTAACTACTAACTACACTATATCTCTTTCCTCCTAAAAAGAAAAAATAATAATTTAATAAATTTATTATATTTCAAAAAATTAATATAATCTTTTATAACACGGGAAGTTCGAAAGGCGGAACATCCCACCAGAATTGCTATAGGTGCTTCGTTCTATTGTGAACCCTCCACAAAATTTGGCAGCAGGATATGCCTATAGCGAATACAGGGCCCGCCTTTGAGAATTTCCCATACAGTTTTACTGAGGAAATACTGAAAGATCAAACAAATCTATCTATAGTTATACTCTAGTAGTAATTTAAAGTTACTCTCGCCGTTTAACTGTGATTGGAATTTGCAGCGGAACCAGTTGCTCAAAACACGACAATACCAGAAGTGCCTGTAAATTCAAGAAGATTGAGATTATTTGGGGTTAATTTCGATTGCCAAATTGATGAGGAGTCTGAGCCATCTAGTAGCGACTATTTGTCCCAAAGTGAAGCTCAAATTTCATCATATTCAACAAGTTTATGGTCCGGACCCCAATAGGAAGTGATGGGTAGTTGTTTTGGAGGATCAAATGTAAAAATGAAAATCCAAGTACTTTCTCAAACACCATCCTGTGTGGTCCAGCATAAAGTTCAGGTTTGGTGCAGACCGTGCGGTAAAACCAGCCCCTTCCGGTTTGCTTGTTTTGGTGATCAGCAGGGAATGTAGCTTAACATGCAAGTTCTTTATTCAACTAGTGCATCAAAGTTAATATCTTGTATGTTTTTGGATCG
This sequence comes from Eschscholzia californica, assembly GCF_041429995.1. NCBI lineage: Eukaryota > Viridiplantae > Streptophyta > Magnoliopsida > Ranunculales > Papaveraceae > Eschscholzia > Eschscholzia californica. The sequence continues at coordinate 66,160,805 of NW_028238198.1, read as the reverse complement.
ATCAATGAAAAAAATTTATTGAAGACGATGTAGCATCATGCTTCATTACAAAAATTAAGCTCATAAAAGGTTTGGGTAATGAACAATCTTTAGGGGCTATTTAGGTAATGAAGGGTGCAAAAGCATATGAAAATAGGAGCCACGAACAAAAGAAAAAGATTTTGTGAAGAAAATGAGCGACCTCTCAATTCTTCTAAATTCGGATGCAAAACTTGACTGGCAAAAGAAACTTCACGCCTCTTAAAGTCTCATTACGTAGTCAAGTAGTGTCGGCAAAGGAATTACCTCCTAATGGCTCAGGAGGCCAGTCTCTTTCAAATAGAAATTCCACTTACAGGTTCCAACTACAATAACTCCCAAGCTGCTATGAAAACTATGCACCCATAAACCTTGTTTTCTTTTTCCCAAAGTTCATGTGCCAATGTTCATATATCCAACTGATTGTAACTAATTAACGATCTCTTCACCTGTAAAATTTGTCATTCCGCTTAGGTACAAATTCTACTAGCAGCCATATAGTACCCCTAAACACAAAAGCACAACCTAAAATAAGCACCATCCAAATTTTAATGATTGTTCAGGTGGGTTGGTTGAATGTGTTTGTTCTTTGTGAAACTTGAGGATGAGTGAAAAATAATTCAGATGAGGTGAAATTAAAGGAATGGGTAATATGTAACATACCAAGAAGACTTCACATGATTCCAGTCAAGCAAGTGTTGATGTGACCTCCCGGATTTTGATTGAGCAAGGGGGGCAAGGCCTTCCTACAAAACAAAAACCTCTACATTCTTCTGTATCAAATTTTATTGGTCAGTTCGAGTTGACTAAATTGACTCCATCAGTGACCGCCGCTTCTTAATTTCAATAAAATACGAGATTAAAACAAAAAAATGACAAAATACGATCAATTAGAGAGTGAAAGTAAGAATTGCAGTGGCACAAAAAGAAAGTTGCTGTCACAGAAAATTGATTTTCTTTTTTGGAGACTGATTTTAGGGAGAAATACAAAGCGAAGTAAGAGTAAGGATAAAAAAAAATCTGAACTAAATCAACTTCTATAACTACGAACTAGTTTTAGAGAAAATAAGATCCACAGTCAAAACACCCCTATAATAGAGACAAATTAGGAGATTATTAGGATCATCTACCTTTTCTCACAAGTTCCCAACCTTACAAAAAAAAAATGCTCCTTAGCTGTCCAATAAACAGAAATGAAAGGAAATGAAATTTCTAACCTGGTTCTGGTACAAAAATCCATGCTATTGTTCCATGTTGGAAATGATTTTGATCAGATTAACATGGCGGGTCCCTGCTAATATGAAATATACTTATAGAACATAAAACCATAACTACCAAAACAGTCATCTTCCTTTTTCAAGCAAAAATGTCACATGTGAACAAGAGAGATTTGGAGGTGGAAGGAGAGAGAGTCAATTAACCTTTATGCTTTTGTGGATCCACTTTCTTGGTAGGTCCTCTTAGTGTTGGGTCCACCAACCAACAAGTTCTCTTCCTTCTTTTAAGAAAATAATGATAGACTTGACCCAAGATGACTTCATATAAGAATTGCCAATGCTCTCAATTGTATATCTTTGATAACCCTTTCTTTTTTATATAAGCTAACAAGCCTTCAAGGGGCATTAAAGATGGTGGAGATTAGTCCTTCGGATCTGCTAGACTTGACCCCAATATATTTTCTGTACTATTTTGTGAACATGGAGTGGTATTATTTTTGGGCAAGCTATTATAAAACTTTTTTAGTTCTTATCCAACCAATACCCTTCTTGCCTTTGCCTGTCAAAACAAAAAATAAGAACCAAAACTGATCCCTGGTATGAATATGATGAAGTGGACAATACAAAACATAGTACTAATCTTAGTGAACATCCACATGACAAGATTGAATATATATCCACTCCATTTGTAAAAACAATACATTAAAAAAAGAAAGTTAGGTTCCAATCTTTCTTATACTAAGCTATTACCATTGGCTCAAGAAACGTCTAGAAGAGTTTATCAAGTGATTACCTCTAAAATCAGAGCAAAACGCCATCATGGTTATGGTCTACGACGAGAAAACAAGCCCAAGCAGGCCAATGAGGAAGATGAAGATGAGCAAGTATGCATGATGATGCCCTCTTAGTGGTCATCAGGTAGTAGAGCAACTTCATCAGTATACAAGGATTTTATATATGCAATCAAATTATTGCAATAGTAATGTTCCAACTTTCTGAATTTCCACTTGTTTAACCCGTCGAGAATTTTTTGTTATACATGTAGCCCATCTCATCAGTGTGTAAATATGTAATATGAATTCCAAAAAGTGATGACCAATAATGATACATACATTACTAAAGTTCGGTACTGCTGTGAATCTGTGATCATAGGGGTATGTATAAAATGTTTTTAAATTTCGTTTCTTTATGATCAATTTCAAATTAAAGAAACTCTAGAGAAACATTCGCTGAGTAATTTCAACCTGCTTTGTTTATGAGAAATTTTGTAGGTTTTTTATATTAGTACCAAAAACAAAATTGTTAGGAACTTGAAAGCGGAACCGTAACTTTTAGTAGGTTCCCTATACTGGATAGCTTCCTACCCAGGTACACCTGCTCTTGGGACCAAAATAACAATTATCGATTTTCAATAGGATTATACAATAGAACGACCTAATATAAACACCATTTCAATTTCACTAATTGCTTTGTGGGTCCCAGTTGAATCTTATTTCTTTTTACCGCAGCTGTTAGTGATAAGTTTTCGATGGTAGAATTGTGACATTGAGGGGAAAGAGCAATTTCAAAGAGAATTTTGTTCCTGAGGTGAGGAATGAGGATAATGGGAAAGAGTAAGTAACATACCAAAAAAAGGACTCCCGCTCCTTCAAGAAATGTCAGTCAACCAAGCATGAAACCTCACTGTATTCTGTTGATATGACTCCCTGCGATTTGATCCAGCATCTACTTTTCTACCTGGCCACTCCTACAAATAAATTCCCAGATTCATCTGTATCAAAATGAACTTTTTAAAGCAGTAAAGACAAACCAACTTTAATTATTAAATAATTAGACATGACTATAAAATAAGATAGTTGAACATGATTAAGTAGGAAGTCATAGTGGGAGTTGTTGTAGCACATCTGTAAAGCCAAGGAGGAACCGGCTCGGCTACAGACACTTAAGTTCTTGTGCATTAGAGAAATTGAAAAACTAGCTCTTATGCGGATTCGTTTTTGTACGGAGAGGCACTGTATAATTGTATTTGGCTCCTAATATTTCAAAAAATTAGAGATTTAAAAAGAAACGAAGCCCGCTGACATGATTAGATAGGTCTACCTCCAATTCCGGCCCAATGCCGAGTTAATTGGGTGGATCAGACGATTCCAACTACTTGGCCTTTAGGTGAATAAGAGACTAAGGTGTAATATTAAAAAGAAAAGAAGTTTCAAAAAGGTTAAACACAAAGTGTATCTCAGTACTTCCAACGAGGGCTAATAATATATCACATTTGAGTTCTTTTCAAGCATGCATCTCTATTTTTTCTCAAGACGAGAAATTTAACACAAAAGTGAAAATATAATGTCAAATAAGAGCATGCCTAGACATAAACCATTATTTTCCACATCAGCTCGGGAAACTATAGAACTTTTAGGTTGTTTTCTATGACAAAGAAATGTGTAATAAGAAAGCCCGCACATTTTCATCAGTTTACATAAACTATTTTTTCGGGTCATCACAGAAATTTTTCCTATACAAACTACACCTTTAACCTACTAATGGCACTAAAAGGAGTGCGCCTACAATTGGAACTAATTTGATTCTTACAATGATATGATTTTTTTAAAAGATAAAATGGATAGCAAAAACTTACCAAAAGTATAATGTCAGGTTTGGAGATTAGAATGACTCATAGATCTTTGCTCACAAGTTCACCGATTTTAACAAGGTCTTGAATAAACACAAATGAAATTATGAACCTATTCTGCTGCAAAAATCCATGTAATTTTCCAATGTTGCAAGTGAATTTGAGCAGATTAATATAGTATATCCCTGTTAATATGAAATATCAACTGTAGAATGTAAATCCATAAGTCATCTTCCTTTCTCAAGCAAAGAAGTGTGGAACAGAGAGATTTCGAGGTGGAGCGACAGAGAGACCTTCTTACTGCTGCAGAGTGGACACAAACTTACACAAATAGCGTAATGATTAATTAAACATAAAATGTAATGGATGAGATAAACGGATTAAATCAGAACGGCATATACCAAAGGCTCGTCATACCTTGAAACATTAATACCATGCGAGGATGACAAGATAAATGGTTTAGTGTCTGAAGATGCAACTTTCATTTTCTTCTTCGCAGTCATTCCTTATTTCCTTCATTGTAGTAATACCATGAAACATGTAACGGAACCTTATGGATGGTTCAGTCTACTATGACCCAAAGAAAAAAGATGCCCGGGTTGTGGACTGTGACAAAGAAAAATTACTGTTAAGTTGTTTGCAGAGAAATCATCGGAGCACATTCCAAGGAAAATTCGTTCAAGTGTATCACCTGCCAATGTGACCGAGAGCAATGGCCAGTTCATGTCTCCTGAAAATTGAACTTACCCGATTCTTACCCTAATCTTTTTTACCGTCAGAGGCAATACACAAACAACTCATTGAAATGATAATGTGGGATGCCAGTTATGAAGATTACAAACTCCTTGAATAGTAAAATAAAATTTTAACCTATAAGCTAAAACTGGGTAAGAACAGTGAACCGGTTCTTGCGACTCTCGAGGTTCACAAGGACAAATCCATCAGTGGGTCTGTCAAGCATTCCATGGGAACTGTTCTTATCTCGTATCCGTACCCTGATATTTCAGTTCCTAGCCAAGTATTAGACATCAGACTTCTCCGCAGTTTCTGATTTGATTTCCCCTGTTCGAGCTCCATAGTTTCATCTGCTCCTGAAGCAATTGTTGTCGCCTTTTTATTTAGCACAAACATATTGGTCCAGCACTTTGTTCATCCCACGACACGCCTGAAGCGTTTGCTTCATCACATATTGTGACTTTGGTCCCAGTAAGAGTTCATTTTAAGGAGACTACGCTAAAAACTGAAGCAGTTCCATTGTATCTCCGAAATCAGACCAGAAAGTGTTCGTCGGTAAATAGGAATATAGTGTCAGTAACTCAGTGATTTTATCAATGAGAAATGTAGTGTCGGAACAGTAAGAGGGACATGCAAGATTACGTTCTACAATTCTGCTAAAAGTTCTTGTTGTATCTCTAACATAACTTGCTACAATCATCAAGAGCAACTCAGTTGTTTAAATTATAATGTTAGAATTTTATGAGAAGCATGTTAGTCGCGAAAAGTCAGCCATAACAGAGTAAAAAAAAGAGCTTAAGAATAGGATTTGCTTTATACCCGAAACATAAAAGGCCAGTATAGCATTGTTCAGATTAAATTTCTTTGGACTAAAAGTTTTTGCTTATTAGCCCAACCTGCAGGTCTCTTGAGTTTTAGTTGGTAATGGAAGTGTCGAGAAACGGTAATGATTGCATGCCCGCATATCAAAAATTCAAATGTTAGTAACACTTGAAAAATGATCAACCTGGCAAGATAGTGATTTCACCCATGCATTTTTGTCTACGCCAAGCCATCCGGTTGTAAACCAAGATGTTTCCGGTAAGGAACTCCATAGTTTTATGCCCAACTCCAAAACCCAGGCTGTGTCAAGTAAGGACTTGACTACACCATCAGTGCAGTCCTCCCTAGCAAAGATTGATTTAATTGCATCCTCATTTCATCTAGTCAGTGGTAGGACAGGATTTTGGGGCTACGATGAATGGTTACACCATTGTCAGGGGAAGCGCAGGTAGAGAAAGCACGGCAAGCCACAATGAATAGTTTTAGTATTATACCCCAACAAGTCATGCCTCTTTGAACATTTCTTCCTTGGAAAACCCCAGTTATGCAGCATGTGATTTGTATGTACCACTTTCTTGCAAAAAAAATTACTCCTACTTCTACTAGGGTTTCATAGTTTCATGACAGCCATGGATGAAGTGCAGCAAAAAAGTCCATGGCCATGCTTTTAAAATTTTATGCAGAACTGAAAAAAACATTTCTGAAGCAGTTAAAACTTAAAAGTGTCATCATCTAGTAAAAGAAGCAACATTTCGAGTTCAATATTTGGCAAAAAGGAGACGGCCACAATTTGATTGCATCTCTTTTACTTTTGAGTGCCTGTCAATTTTTCTCGTCTAATAAATTTAGGGATTTCATGAACATTACAAAATTTTCCCCAACTCAGCGCTGGTGTTAACACCGATCATCATCCCCTATATATAATTCTGTTTGACATGAACCTATCCCTTCGCAGTAGCAAGAGATTGATTTATGTAATTCACTCTCTTTCTTTCTCGAACATTCTTCTTTGAGTGTTATAAGTAACCCACCCAGACACCAACAACCACCTCCAATTACAGTAGCAAACAGACTAAATTAAGTAGTTTTCCCTCCCTTTGTCTCTCGTTACTTAGTTTTGCAGTCTTCTTTCATTGTAATTAAACAAAAAATCCACCAATAACCAGGCCCACAAAATTCTCATTCAAAATAAACCTAATTCGACCTTGAAAAAGCACATTCAAACCCAAATACCCCCCTCCCCCTACCCAACCTCATCCCACACACACACACACCGAATTTTAGTTTATAGAAACCCTAATCCAAATTGTTCTCTTAAAGGACATCACTAAAGACAATGCCATACTACAAAATTTATAATGCATGCATTCAACTATAACCTAACTCACTTATTACTCATCAGCTTGAAACATAATCTATAACCTAATTCACAAGAGTCGGGTTTAAACTGGAAATTCAAATTCACCAAAATGAACAATATCTACTTCAAATACTTTGATCGATCCTAATCTTCAATTATACGTAAGGAAATCTAAAGGCAACGTATAACAATTTAATTTAAAACATAAAGAGTCGGAATCTTTTTTAATCGAAACCCTAGAATTCTATAGAACAAAACACAATCTAATCTTTTGTGCCCAATAGTAATAACTTTAAAAAGTTGTACTAATCAAGAAACTAAAAATACAACAAATGAAAAGGAAAACAGATGCCAGAATGAAAAATCAGAACGAAGGATGAATGAATTACCTTGAAGCGGTGAAGGTTTACTAGTGAAATTACTCGCGAAGATTATAAGGATAAGAATGGAAATATTTCTTGTTTGATTTTTGTTGATCAGAGAAACATAAATGGATCGATTATAGAGAGAGAGGAGGAGGAAAGAGAGAAGAAATGGTGGGAAAGGAAGATGAAATATTTCGCGCGCTATATCTGTCTGTTTCAGAGACTTGGAAAGAATGCAGAACTTTTACGTGGCTGTCATCCAAAAAGGGTGAACTGACAAACTGTTAATAAAGGCCGATGATGCCTTGGGATGGTAAACTGGTTGGCAATACAACGAACTAACGAAGGGACGCTCTATAGGGGCCCAAAAATTGTCATAGGCCCCTCTGTCGCTTCGTCGGAAGCCCCGGACAGGGCAATCCAAGGGAACTTGGACTGGCTCGGGGCTGTTTTGTGTAGGAGACGTGTTTAAGATATGACGTTGTGTACTTTTGTGCACGGCTTTTTTTTTCTTTTTACTTTTGTCCACAATAATTTTCCAAAAGAATATTTTGAATAGGGGTAATTTCTAGAAAGGTCAAAATAATATTGAAAACGAGTAGAAAAGCACAAAACATTTGAAAATTATTATTCAGGTCAAAAAGTGTGCAAATACTAAAATACCTTTTTTTGTCATTTTGTGTAACTAAATTCCTTTATTTTTCTTTAAATTTTAAATCGATATAACTTTTGTTTGAGATGTCGGATTTCTATAAAAATTATATGTTTAGAAATGATTTTTCATTAGCTTTCTAACAAGATCCACTTTCAATACTTTTTTTCAAAAAAAAAAAAAACCCAGAAAAAAACGGCGTTTTTTCCTTTACGTTTTTCTGCAAACGTGTTTGCAACAATCTGTTATGCAAACGTGTTTGGAACAATCTGTTATGCAAACATGTGTTTGCAAACAAGTTCTGCAAACATGTGTTTGCAACAATCTATTCTGCAAACATGTGTTTGCATAATGTAAACTGCAAACAGTGTTTGCACAATATAGACTGCATACATGGTTTGCAAAATATAGACTGCAAACATGATTTGCAAAATATAGACTGTAAACATGATTTGCAAGCTTTGCAGAATATTATCTTGGGTTGTATATCTTGCAAACTCGATTTGCAAATCGAGAATATAAATAAGATTATGTATCTGTGAAATCTTGAGTTTCGAATTGATTTCATCATTCATCTTATAAAATCGCGATATGGATCCTTTTTGAAAAAAAAAACTAGAGAGAAGAAAAAAAGATTGACCAACAACTCATTCCTTTCTTGCATCAGAAGAATAAGAAAAAAAAAAGGACAACCGTTCAAACGATTAATTGTTAATAATCCCACCAAGACAATAACAATAGTAGTTTATATAACATCTCTAATTCAACATTTATAGCAAATTGAGTTTGAAATTGCGACATTCAAATCCATCAAAGAGTTTGTGAGCACAAACTCATGAACCTCCCTTCCCTTTGGCCTTCCTACATCCGGAATCGAAAACTCGGCAAAAGCACACTTAGAAGAACTACATAAGTATCAATGTTTATGCCAACTGAGTCTCTTGTCTGTGGTATATAAAACATTATGCAACACCCTCTCCTCTCTTTTGCTTTACCAATCCAACCTTGCAACCACTCAAAGAAACAACATTTCTTTATCTCATCTGTTCAAACATCTTCTTAGCATTATCAAGTAAGCAAGACCTGGTAAACCCTTTAACTAAAGCACTTCCAACGTACAAATTTCTCAAGAATCCAAACTTCAAAATATGTGCTGCAAGCATTGTTGTTGTATGACCAAGACGAAAATGTTATGTGCATTTTATTCACATGTCAGACAAGAAAATATAGTTCCCACTTCCCAGAAGATAGGAACCTCAGCTTTCATCCCTGATGCGCAAACTTTGTTAATTGTGGTGCAGACAACAATATTAGGTATCCCAGCCCCAATCGCAGCTTGTCGAGCTGGATCTTGGCCCAAATTTGCACTCTGGACGTTACCAAAGAAGACCTCTTGCACAAAAGATGAGTCAACAGTTGCCCTCTTAAGAGCACCTGTAGATTAAAAGTGACCATTTCAGAGTTATGTTGGATGTACTCGCAGATAAAAAAAAGTGATATTCGATCCAATATAAGCTTACTCTGGATAGCTATGGCACCAAGCTTGGTGGCTGGTAGGAATGATAGAGTACTAAGAAATCCTCCCATTGGTGTACGAGCAATACCAACTATACAAACATCTGGGCCAAATATACCAAGAAAAAAGATCAGGCAATAGACTTCTTGAAACACTAGCTTCCTAACTAAATTCAAAATTTAAACGAATTTATTTTCCTATAAAGAACAGAAAAGAACACCTTATCAAACTACCAAAAGTATATTCATTTGGTTTATATCAAACAGAAAAAACGTTTTGATTTTTAAAACATATTGAAAAAATCGAACTCCAAGCTATTGAATTTTTTATTTGTACGTAATCAAAAACATGGCAGACATCTGAAGTTAGATTCGTACTACAACAGTCAACAACCATACATATAATTCAATTAAATATTGACATATAGATCTTATAATGCTCATAATCATATTTGCCTCACAATCTATAAATAAGCACTCACTTGATAGTTCACTGATGATATACAACTTCTTGGGTAGTCTTCTTCATTGCAAGAACTGTTTCTGGTTTCCCACTCATCCAAGAACTAGCTCTGCTGACACGTTCTATGTGAATCTTCGCCGGTCCTTAAGAACCATAGTCTTCCCTATTATGCAACAATGTCTTCTCCAAGCTTGCTACTTATGTGTCTGTACAATAAACCAATTAAGATAGGATGAAATCTGCACATTACAAATTGCAACATCAAATGAATATTGAGTTTTAGAAATCAAAGTGTTAACTTGCATCCCGACCCTTTGGTCTTTCAGGACTAGAATCCTGGCGAGGGCGAAGAATAACAATAAATGAATAATAAGTCAGTGCTTAATCGAGCAAAACATGGAGCAATTCACGGCTTATCGAACACTTTCCGAGCAGATCCCATATCACGAGACATGATACAATTCCATGTGGTTGCATTTTTCCAGACATTTTATCGAACACCTTCTGAGTAGATTCCATATCACTAGTTCGAGCATAAAAATTTATCATAAAGGTGTTAGATAATACTAAATTCGTACATAATCCATTCTTAGTTGAGAGTTGGAACTACTTTATTGTCGCCGCCGGATGAGATTCTCTGAAGTTTCAGGACTTGAATAGAAGCCACTAACCATATTTCGTTTTGATTCAAATCGGGGTTTTGGTTTTGAGTATCATATCAACATCTCTTATACTTGAGTATGAGATTCTGCAACAAAATAGAAGTGGAAGAAGATGGGATTTGTAAGTGGGGATTAGGGTTTCTGTGATCGAATGCTTGAACCACAAAATTACTCCGTGTTGAAATTTCTAGTTTTGTTTCAGAGAGAGTTAATTTTGATATGTAAGGTTATTTTAGGAATCAAAAAATTAAAAATTGACCTAATTGATAATTATTCAAATTATTTTGAATTTCATTTATCATTACCCATAATATTTTGGTAATTTCTAGTCAATAGTAATAGATGTAGGCTTTTTTAGTTATTATGAAAAGTTTATCAACCTAAATTGTCATTTTCTCTTTTGAATAACTACCACTAGATTAAATTATATTCGGTCAAATTGTCATTGTAGCATATTATTTTGGATTCGGTGGTCATACTTATTCTTTTTTTCATTAAATTATTAATTCATTCAATAAATTGTAGGGATTAACCTAATTACAAATAGTAACAGAGAGTTGTAACAGATTTCCCCTTACAAAGTTAACCGAAAGGGATTTTACGGAAATTTTAAGAATTACTATACTAGTGCCGAAGTCGCCAGGTCAATTATGCGCGTTCGAGTTGCAAATTCGTGTACAATATGAAACGACACGTGAAGCCTTTTTGCTCCTACATGTAGCTGCTCTCGTGGTACAAGCGTCAGGGAATCTCTATCTGACCGTCGGATATTAGGTGGACCATAATCCTAGAGTCTCCTTCAATTATATAATTAGCACTACCATCTCATCCGCCTGAGTACAACCCAGTGTAAACCCTTTTAAGTCACTGTATAGCGGCGATAAAGGATGAAAGATAATGTTCTTGAGTTAACAATATTTTTGTCTACATCTCTTGCAATGATCGCCATACTTTTATTTTAATAGGCTCTTTTGAGTTTTGACCATTAGACCAAATATTTTGGACTAAATTGTGGCTAGCTTTTCTTTAGAAAAAACTTTTTTTTTTTGATGAAATAAACTAATATTAAAAAACACAGCATTACAAGGTCTCTAGTGTAAACCAGAAATAAAAGATGGTACAATATTTCAAATTTTTCTATGTCCATATCTACTGCTGATGTCGAAAATTGATTCTCGGTTAAATCAGCATGAAAAAGGGAGTTGATACATGACAGTCTCCGTTATGATAGAATATTCTGTTTAGAGAGGTGAGATTCCTCTGTTCAGCTCCGCTTCTCTACTCTGCTTCTCTGCTCTGCTCTGCTCCTTTGCTCTGCTCTGCTCCTTTGCTCTGCTCTGCTCCTTTGCTCTGCTTCTCCGCTCCTTGCTTCTTGCTCCAGCTCCTGACTGAAGGATATATTGCCTAAGTCTGAAGGAATGGTATCCTTTCGAAGGAGTGTCCTTCGACCAAGGTTGCAATGCGTACAATTTGGCGAATAGGATCTTAATGACCTTACTCGGAAGATCATTAGTCCGGTCCAATTAGGGGTCGTAATGCTTAGCTAGAAGCCAACTACGATCGTCGAATCAAGGAGTTGATTCGCGGCTAACATAGACCGGATCCTACAAGGGTTACACATCAGAGTAATGATTTGAACGGAGGGAATTGACTTGAAGGAGAATGGCAAATAAGTGGATTGGATCTATTATTGGTAAGTCCAGATATATTCGGAGAAGTCCGAATAAATATATATACATGTCCGGGCCCAAAAGGGAGGCCCAGAAAGGCTTTAGGTAGGCCGGCCATGTGATGGCCGACCTAGGCAATAGGGCCGGCCATGTGATGGCCGGCTAGGCCCTAAGTGGGCCGGCCAAGGAAGCCCATAAAGGGCTATGTTGGCCGGCCACTTCAAGTGACCCAAAGGAGGGTATTTTGGGTGTTGCCTTATAATTAGGTTTTAGGAATCCTAATTTGAGTCTAATACCTCTTCTAGGGATTTCTATATATACCTAATTATACAACCTAAAGAGAGAGACAATTCTCAAAGAGGTTATAATATTTTCTGAAAGAGTTTCAGAATATACATCTGAGAGAGAGAGAGAGAAAAGGAGTTTTCTCGAGTATCGAGTCAAGAAGAAGGAGTTCTTCATCTCAACCTTCAGGATGGTCCTAGCTGACTGAAAGGAGGGAGTTCAAGTCATTACTCGGTGTCTCAAGTAGAGGAGCTACACTTGGAGCTCTTATCTTCCGAATACTGGTCGGGATTTAGTTTGTGGGAAAGCGATAAAGAGGTAATCATCTTTCCAAACTAGTTCATTGGTATGTTCATGTATAGACCCTGGAAACTAGTGTTAAACATAGAGATGTTTGAGATTCCGCTACCAACACTAGACAATTAGGTGTATGAGATATCCTAGTAATCCCCTACACTGACTCCTTGCTCCAGCTCCTGATTCCTTGCTCCTATTCGTCTGTTCCTTGCTCTTGTTCATCTGTTCTCGAGGGGAGAAAATCTGCAAAGGGTTTGAAAACCGCTCCGACGCTTAAGACAGTCAGGGTGCTCTTTGCAGTAAAAGAATGAATATTGATTGATCTTTTTGGGGGGCGAGTTATGAGAACTCTGTTTTTTAGGGTGATCCTTCTGGTATGAAGAGATCTTATGTTTGAGAGATGGTGTGTTTCTTCTCCAGAGATCGTGTCCTCTGAAGGACGAAGTGGGGGCCTTTTATAGGTGAAGGTAGGCCGACCGTCCTTAGTGGCGGTGGTGAGGCGGTGGCCGTGAAACCGTAATAAAAGTTACCTCTTTTGCGTATCTAGGATTTCTCTTCGAGTCTATCCCGGATCTTTGATAAGTGAAAGTTCATAAGTTCAAGGAAACTTCGTTAATATCTTGCCAGAGTGGTAGACTCTAAAGGAGAAGTTTCCTCCTTTAGATACGTGGAGTCCAACCGGGCTTAAACACTTCAAGATGTGTAACCGACTGAGATCTTTTTGGAAAGTCCGGGATTAAGTCATTAGGTTGTGCAACGCTGATATCTTCCCAGTTCTGGGCGTAAGATATGGGCCGAACCTGTGGAGACCCTCCTTATTCCTTTAGAGATCCTATAGCTGATCTATCCATGCCAAGGGCATTTAGTACAGAGCTGGTTTCTTCTGGCCGACCTCCCGGTTGTGGGAATGTGTGGGGGACCATCATGGGTTTTAGCTGTCCTGCTGCCTTAAGCCGTGCTGTTCCGAGAGACTTCTGGTCTGATCTTTGACTCTTCAGACGTTAGTCAATGTCTAGACATTTTGTGCATCATCATGAGTCCCGCCACTCCTTAGTTGAAAGTAAAAAGACTAAGGGGTAAAAGTAACTCGTGTGTTTTACTTTGAAGGCCAGAAGTCGAAAGTATTACCTGTCCCAGAGCCGTATCATGAAGCTCTTTGGGCCTTACCAGGCCCGTGGCCGTTTGGTGGAGTTTTGTCTTACTGTCAGTATTCCAGAGCTGATTGATGTTCATGAATTGGAGATTTCCTTACGGGGTGTTATCTTTACCGGAGTTGACCCAGTTGTGCTCTCATTTTGATGCGTGATTTGTTATTCCGAGATACGTTTCGTCTCCTGCGTAAGTAATTAATTCCTTTCCATGCGTGATTTTGTGACGTCACATATTTGATTTTCTGATCGCTTGTTTTCGGCACTGATCCCTCTGAATTACTATTCGGGGCAGCGTTTTCGGCATGCGTGGACACGTGGTATCTTGCTAGTGGGAGAGCGGGTGCGTTCCTTAAGGTTCTATTAATTCCTTGCGCTATCTTTGGGCTGATCTGGACCGTCGATATTTTCTAGTTATTTGATTGAAGAGTTGTTAGGGTTTTTCCAGTGTGGCCGCTATCATGTGTCTCTTTCTTATTAGCTTGGTGCACGTTATCTTACACCCTCAAGCTGAGTCTTTTTAAACCTTCGGATTTGCCCATATTTCCTTCTTTTGCTATCTTCGTCTAGTTAGTTCTTCATTTCTTGAGTTGTGCTTGAAGGAGTTGAAGGAGATGTCATTCGACCAAGATGGCAATGCGAGCAATATGTCGGCTAGGACAATTGATGAAGAAGATCATCAAGTCCGATTGATTTAGGGGTCGTAGTGTTTAGCTAGAAACCAACTACGATCGTCGAATTACGAAGTAATTCGCGTCTAACTTCGATCGGATACTACATCGGGTTACACATAAGAATGGGTATTTAATCGGATGATATGACTAGTGGGAGTGTGATATAACATTGGGAATGTCCCATAAACATATCTCACAGGCCTAAATAGAATTTGGGCAAAAGATAGCAAAAATGCCCGAAATAAGGGTTTTGGGCCTAGGCCGGTTCGGGTACTTCCAGGACTCGGATTGGTCTGAATTTTGGAGAGTGAGTTGCTGACATACCCAGTAGTATGCACGCAAAGTATCGTGGTGTTTGGACACCTCCTCCTTAGGGAATTGAGAAAATATCATTAATTGCTTTTTCGACTATTTCCCTAAATCTTATTCTAAAGGGTGTTTTGGGAAACCTTTGAGGAGGTGTATTCTCATTAGGGTTCTATATAAACACTCTTATGGCAGAGAATAAGGTGTGGAATTTCTCTCTAAGCTTTCTCACTCTACCACATCAAGTAGAGAGGAGAAAGTGAGCTAATTCCCCAGCTATCTTCTAGTCAAGCAAGAAGAAGGTCTTCTTATTATCGAAACACCATTGGAGTGCTAGCGAGCTTTCAAGGAGGGAGATTAAATACACCGTTCAGTGTCCCAAGTAGAGGAGCTACGTTTGAAGCTTTTGGTCTTCTTTAATCTATTCAACTAGCTCGAGGGAAATAGCGATTAAGGTAATCTACTATCTTCCTATTAGTTAATTACTAGTTTTGCATGATGATCTTGGGGATACTAGTGTTAGACATTAGATGTCGTTATCCGCTATAAACAGTAGTATAAGGGTATAATACCCTTCAGTGGCGTCAGAGCCTCTTGCAATTAACTAGTTTTTGCTAAGAATCGAACTAATTAATTTTTTATATGTTTGATAGATTGAGTTTATAAAAGTATTTTAAAAGTGTTTTAAAAGTACTTCAAACTCATAATTTGATTACAATGAATATGATTCAACTAGTTTTTCAAATTAAAAAAATCAAAATTGATGATTGAAAGTGTTTCAAAACATTGAATTTCATTGATTTTGAATTGGTTTTCAAAATTGTTCTTGAAAAAGTTTCAAAAACCTAGAATTTTGATCCAAAATTGGTTGATTAAAAGAATTGTTTTTGAGTTTTAGGAAACTCCCAAAAAACAAAAATTTGGAATTTTAGAAGTATTTTAAAAGGAATTGTGTTTGAGTTTTAAGAAACTCCCAAAAACAAAGTTTGGAAATTTTAAAAGTTTCTAAAAGTTTTGAGAAATTTTAGAACTATTCTAAAAGGGATTTCAAAATTTAGAAAGAGTTTAAAATTTGAAAAATAGCAAATAGAGATTTGCAAAAAAAAAAAAAAAAAATTTTGGAAACCCTAGTGTCCGGACAGGAAGCTGCTGGACGCGTCCAGAGCAGCTGGGACGCGTCTTGGAGACGCGACCACCAGCTGCGATGGAAGCATCTGGACACGTCTTGGAGACGCGTCTAAAGCAACTGGGACGTGTCCAGGTCGCGTCTAGGACGCGACCAGAGCTCTCGACCAGACGCGTCTGGGAGGTTCTAGGTGTCTCGGATTAGGTCCGAGACACTTAGTGCTGGTCCGGTCCAGCACCAGACGCGTCTAAGACGCATCTGGTGCATGGACTAGAGTCCTGGCTCCGACCAGGATGAGACCAGGCCTTGATAGCCCTCGGCCAGGACATGACGGCCCTATGGGTCGTGCTATGTTCGGACCTTGTCCGAGCCCTGCTTAGGCTGGGACTTGTCTAGGACTTGTCCCGAACTTTTTCGAGGCTTTTCGGACCACGAAAAGGGACCATCATTCGAGTGGGAGTTTTTGCAGAAATTTTCTTCCGATTCCAACCAAATAGTTCCAAAATTAATCCGGGCCATCCAAAATGCCAAAACGGATTTCTCTTTAAATTGATTTATGAAATCATTAAGAATCGAACCAATGTTTTTTCTGCAAGTGACCCGGGCTTTCAAAACCCGAAACAGAGTTTTTCTTGAAGTTGATTTTAGAAATCATAAAAGATAAAACCGGAACGCACCATTAGTCGAATTTAGACTTAAGGTCCGTAACGTGACATGTGATGTCGACAAAAGTGTCTCCCAAGATAATCATGCATATATAATTCTTAGCCTTAATATATTATACGAATGCATGTGATGTGAATGCGGGAAACTAGTATGGCCATAGATTTGTTTCTATATTCTTGTTTTAAGCACGGATGGGTGCATATTTGTAATTAATTTTAATTTCAAGTTTATACGATCTGCGAATCGTTAAAGTCTTGTAATTAGAGTTTAGGGTCTATGAGTCCATTGAAGAAACTCAAGGAAGGAATCCAAAGGCGAGTGAGAGAAATCAATGAAGGTTCAAAGATGGAGATCTAGACGAACCAAAAGGCGAAACAAGAAGCAAACCAATTAGATCTTCTAGGTTAGGGGTCATACTAGGATCCATGTCTGCTTGATTTATTTTCTCGCGCGCATTTACTTACTTATTTACGCTTTATGACGTGGATGTTAGTTATGCTAAATAGTTCACTATAACAAACGCCAGACTAGCGTAAAAGTTTCCAAAACGTAATCTTGAGTAATCGCCTATCCAGATTAAGGCCCTTGTTCGAGGAAGGTGGGTCGGCATTCGCAAAGTACCTCCTCTACCTTGGGACAATGCGGGTAGGTCTATAGAAGAGGCCTACACGTCTAAATGGTTCTACTCAACGAGATCAGCAAGAGAGTCTTGGATATTCGAGGCAAAAGGATAGATTAGTCATTCATTAATGAAATCTATCAACCAAGAGTCATAAGGTATGATCAGTGAAATAGTACACTCACCCGGAACGACGGAGTCAAAGGGTAGGGCCTTCGTCCGCTTTACTCCGAAGAACTGGGATCTTGGAATCACTTATTAATCGGGGACGATTTTTATTGAATAATGTGGAAAAACTAAGTTTTTCACAATGATAACGAGTTTTAAAACTTTGCCATTTCTTTTATGTAGTTTAAAGATGACAAAAGATATTTTCAACTTCCGCTCACTTCTCGACAAGGAGAAGTTGAATGAGCACAACTTCCTCGACTGGGAGAGGAACCTGGGAATAGTTCTCAGGATGGAAGGCAAGCAACATGTACTAGAAAATCCAATTCCTGTATTGGATGATACTTCGACTAAAGAAGAGATAGATGAAGAAAGGAGTGTGCGGAAAAAGGCAGAGCATGTAACTTGCTTAACGCTAGCAACCATGGAACCGACTCTGCAAGAGCAGTTCATTGACATGGATGCTTACTCCATGATGCGACAACTTTGGGAAATGTTCCAGAAACAGTCGAGATTGGAGAGGTTTGAAACCTCTAAAGCAATTATGGACATGCGCCTTGAAAAGGGAAAACCAGTTGGGCCTATGTTCGTCAAATGATCAGGCTCATAGGCAAGCTGGCTAAACTAGGTTTCCCTTATAGCCAACAGACGGCTACCTGCACTATCCTTCACTCCCTCCATAGTGGTTTTAATCAGTTTAAGATGAACTACAACATGAATGGATGGGATAAAACGTTGAAGGAACTTCATTTTATGCTTCTAACAGCCGAAAAGGACGTCGGTATAGTGGAGACTAAGAAGGGCGTTCTTATGGTACAAAAGGCAAAGGGTTCAAGAAAGGTGGTAAACAGAAGAAGAAACCCGCGTCAAAAGGAAAAGGCAAACGGGTTGCCAAACCTAAAGACAAAGGTCCTCCTCCTGACACCAAATGTTTCTACTGTGATGGCAAGGGCCACTGGAAAAGAAACTGCCCTAAGCTCTTGGAGGACAAAAAGAATGGAACAGTGGCTTCCAATTCAGGTATAAACAGTTAACTTATCAAATACTGTAAAATTCCCAAACTTTGGTATATGATACCTAAAATTTCCCTATCATTGTGAATGTACAGGTGCAGCTGGGAACTGAGTATTTGGCTAAGGAAGACAAGATCCAAGAGGGAGCAGAAGCCTCGACTGCTAAGGATGCTGAAAGGGATCGAAGTCTACTTTAGGCACTAAACTAGATTAAGCGTTTTTTTAGTTTTTAACATCATCTCTATACTAAGTATGATGGAGAATCCATAAAGAACTTTATTTCTAAATTGAGATGTTATTAAAAGTGCTAAATTAAACAATCTATATGTAAGGATTCTAAACTTGGTTAAACACCTACAAGATAGGTTCAAATAACCAAAACATGAATCAACTGACAAGAAAGAAAGTCTTGAGTCAGAAACAGAGATTGATCTTCAAACGTACTTCTAACCTATCCATATTTGGAGTGTCCAAAAGGATTAAGATGAAGAACACGAATCAAACTATATCCTCTAAAATCCACTAGTCTAGACATAGCTTCCCACAAAACTACCAAAATTCCGTCTAAAGCTAAAACTTGTAAAAAGCGTTACAAAACTAGCTAATATCTGACACTATTTCTTTTTGAAAGAAAGTTGGGCTTCTTCCACAACCAATCAATAGAACAAAGTGTTTGTTGCTCATGATAGTATTCTTCTAGTAATTAGCACACCTAGTATTCTGGGAGAAAAATACTAATTATTACAAGAATAAGTGGGAGAAAAGTACAAGTCGATTTAATTCGATCATGAGAAAAATCATGAAGAGTCATGAAGAACAATCATGAAACTTGTACACGACGATTAAATTCGACCAAGAGCAACAAACTGCGGCTCCTCGGAAAGGAAAGGTTAAAGATATGATCTTACAAACCCAGCGCACAAAAGCGAACGTCATTCGCAGGAGAACTCTCAAAGCAAGTGAAAGTGTCTCTAAAGGAATATCTCAAAGTAGTTGACAAAATTCCAAATTGTTGTTCAAAAGCCCTAAAAGGTCAAAAGTAAAATCTCAAAGACTCAGAAAATAAAGGTTATTTCTGAAGAGATAAAAGACCTGTGCAGAAACGGAAACTGACTCTAGATTTTGGCTAAAAGCCAAAATCATCATGGAATCCATATCTCGTCAAGAAATGAAGCTTGATAATTTAAGTCAACGGAAGACCTAAATTGGTTTTCCAAAGTAAAAAACTGAGAAGGATGGAAACATTCATGTTTCCCGAAACTAGACAAGAAGAATAAGATTCTTCCAGTCAAGTTATGTCCATAGGCATGCTTCAGAAATCCATCGACGGATTAAAAGAACGCAAGAGTTAGAATCTTCGATTCAAAGAGGCAATCAAAGAAGTTTAATTCCTGAGGAATGAAGAAAAATCTTGAATCACGAGTTTCAAGAAGGTAAGTGGGAGAAACAAACCTTCCGGGTCCGTATGCAGAGTACATACAAAAGATTGAATACGACATAAGATGTTGTGTAACAGTGAACACACTGACTCAATAAAAGGACCACACGCAAGGATGAAATGCCATTTTGGGCATATGAAGATCTATAAGCATAGATCGAAAAGATGATAGGATAGTACGCTTAGATGCTTGAGATTCGAAACAGAAAATTTAAGACCCGGAAAAGTCTAAAAGAATTTCGACCCAAAACTCATGACAAAGAGCGTTGCCAAATCGGAGTTTGAAAAGACACCGATGAGCAAGCACGCATGAGAGAGACGTTTATGTTTGAAAACATAAAGTCAATTCATGTTGAACGTGATTAGCATTTAGACATGCAATTCGGATTGGAAACCCGAAACACTACTGAAACATCCTAGGAGGCTAAAGGATGAAAGTAGTACAAATAGTCATTGTAGCAAACTTCCAGACAAGGAAGGAAAGTAGGCTTAAAAGTGTTTAAGCCGTAACCGTTCCAAATTCTACATAAGAAATTAAAAAGCCTTAACTCTAGTAAAGATTACTAGATATTATCAAGGTTGAATATAGCAATCTTCAAATTAATTGATAATAAGCAAAGTTTAAAACCGACTACCACGGTAGTCAAACTAAACGGTCACCTAAGACATAGTATGAGATTCATACACAGTCTAAGACATGACGTAAATTTAGAATAAACCTCGACAAGTAAAACTGAGTGGGTAAAAAGAGTTTTACGGAAGAGGCTCAGATTTACAACTCTCGTTATCAGAAATAATAGAGTGATTTCACAAGTCGTCTAAATTTGGTTTAGTGTTTAAACGACAGTCCATTGATGATAAAACATTCTGAATAGGTTTGTCAGATACGTGATCTGATGAATGAAATCCTATTAAGTGAACTTGGAATATTTATTGTCAAATCCCTAGTCCAGGTCATTGCATGGACAACAATGACTCATGAAGACTAGTACGGGAGTCGATGGGATATCGCAGTTTCATGGGCTATAGGAATAGTGTATTCGATTCGACTATGTGGGTGTGTAAAAGGTTTATACACTGGATAACCCTCTAATGAGAAGTACATCACTCTTGATGAACGTCAAATACTTCTCAAAAGACAATATTGGAGAGATTCCTCAAAACATGAGTGCTCCACTCATCTTATGTAAGGAATACCCGATTTGGTTCCGTCAAACACCGCGCCGTAAAAGGAGGTTATAAAGACAGATACTGGGAAGGGCAGGATAGACATGAAGTTAAGTGGGAGCATAAGAATGGACTGTGTCATCCTAATCACATTAGGTCAAAAGTGTCTCAAGGCCACTTGATGAGTGACAACTGAAAATGCGTGCCCGCGCTCAAACGGATTAAGAATTAATCGTTTGTCTTTTACAGTTGTACTTGGAGATCAAGAAAGTCTGAATGACGTGACGTATCAGATGGGATACTAAATTGACACGGGAATCGAGGCATTGCACTTGTTCTAAGTCCAAGTGGGAGTCTGAAGGAGATGTCCTTCGACCAAGATGGCAATGCGAGCAATATGTCGGATAGGACAATTGATGAAGAAGATCATCAAGTCCGATTGATTTAGGGTCGTAGTGTTTAGCTAGAAACCAACTACGATCGTCGAATTACGAAGTATTTCGCGGCTAACTTCGATCGGATCCTACACCGGGTTACACATAAGAATGGGTATTTAATTGGATGATATGACTAGTGGGAGTGTGATATAACATTGGGAAAGTCCCATAAGCATATCTCACAGGCCTAAATAGAATTTGGGCAAAATATAGCAAAAAGGCCCGAAATAAGGGTTTTGGACCTAGGCCGGTTCGGGTAATTCCGAGACTCGGATTGGGCTGAATTTTGGAGGGTGAGTTGCTGACATACCCAGTAGTATGCACGCAAAATATCGTGGTGTTTTTACACCTCCTCCTTAGGGAATTGAGAAAATATAATTAATTGCTTTTTTCGACTATTTCCCTAAATCTTATTCTAAAGGGTATTTTGGGAAACCTTTGAGGAGGTGTATTCTCATTAGGGTTCTATATAAACACTCTTAGGACAGAGAATAAGGTGTGGAATTTCTCTCTAAGCTTTCTTACTCTACCACATCAAGTAGAGAGGAGAAAGTGAGCTAATTCCCAAGCTATCTTCTAGTCAAGCAAGAAGAAGGTCTTATTATCAAACCACCATTAGAGTGTTAGCGAGCTTTCAAGGAGGGAGATCAAATACACCGTTCGATGTCCTAAGTAGAGGAAATACGTTTGAAGCTCTTGGTCTTCTTTAAGCTATTCAACTAGCTCGAGGGAAATAACGATTAAAATAATCTACTATCTTCCTATTAGTTAATTACTAGTTTTGCATGATGATCTTGGGGATACTAGTGTTAGACATTAGATGTCGTTATCCGCTATAAACACTAGTATAAGGGTATAATTCTTTTCCGTGCTCTCCTTCCTTCTCTGTTTTTTTTCAAGAAAATGACAACCTCTTCTCCCGCTGCTGATTTTGCGGGTCAACATCGCTTCTCAAGCCAGATGACTCAAGGTGATCTTGACATTCTGCGAAGTGATCATGCGATTCCTGCTTCCGTCGAACTTCTTTTGCCTTCTCCTAACGATAAGATCCACTTTTCCGATGATCGTCGTGTTGGCGTATATGAGGTTTTCTCCAATCTAGGGTTGGTGGTTCCTTTCCCTGCTTTTCTTGTTGATTTGTTGAACTTTTATGGATTGCGACTCTTTCAGATGAGTCCCAACGCCGTCATGACCATCATGGCATTTTACTTCCTTTGTCTTCATCTTGGTGAGAAGGCGAGCTTGTTTGCATTTGACAAGACTTTTTCCCTCAAATCCAGTGACAAATGTTGGCATTATTTTTCGTCTCGCGTCGGTCCGTTCTTCTCTGCTCTGAATATTCCGAAGGTTTTTAAGGATAGGTTCTTTTTCATTCGTCCTTCCCTTGTGACTGAAAAATATGATTTTCGTTCGCCTGATCCTACCTATACTCGTCCAACTCTTGTTCCTGATGAAAGAGACGTTAAGTGTCTAGGATGATTTAAATGCTTTAGTCAGAGACAAGGAGGGCCTTATTCCTGAGAGCGTTGCTGATCTGCAGGCTCTTTATCAGCAAAAGAAGCTCTCTTCTGTGCCTAGTAAGTTTTGGTTGAAGATGTCTTTTTTCCCATTTTTTGGTATTCTTCATGCGTCTGATTTCCTTGATCTCATTTTTCTTTTTCAGCTTTCTTGGGGAAACGGAGTAGGACTGATGACATGTCGTCCTCTTCTGGTGTGAAAAAGTCTCGTACCAAATCTTCGGGCAAAACAGTGGCGGACCCAGAAAAATGTCTTTGTGGGGGCACTTTTAGTTATAACAAACAATTGTAAATTTTCGAAAATCTTCGTATGATGTTCAAGCGAGTGATTTATATATCATAGCCACATTCTCAACCAACTCGACTGTTACTAACTTGTGAGTTGTACTAACTATAGTATCAATGAAAATAATTAGTTTTATACACATTCAAATTATATGAAACGAGATTACAACCCGTGCCCGATGGGCTCAAACAACTATATAATCTCAACTCGTAAAGACAAGTTTGAGAGGTGTAATCTTCACAATTAAAAATAAGTTTGAGGGTCATTTATGTCTTGAAAATGATCAATTTATGTTATTACAAAAGTTTGGAAAAGAGAGAGATGAGTACTTTTACAGAAAATATATAAAAGTATTATATATGGGTGTTTGTAACAAAAAAAACATAACAAATAATCTGGACACAAATAGTTGTAAAGAAGTTGACAGTAGTCAACATAGAATTTACAAAAAGAAAAATGAAAAACTAAAGAAAAAACTTATTTGAAAACAAGAGATAAAAAAGATCTAAATATACCCTCAAAAAGTTGAAAAAAAATTAAAGGGGTAGATCCAAATATACCCTTAAAAAGTTGAAAAAAAATTAAAGGGGGATGAAGGAGTTGAAACCGTTACCTTCTACATACTCCATCACTCCTCTATCCACTAAGCCAAGATTGATTACAGTATAATGGTTCCTCTATTAATTTTTATACTGGATCTTTACTTGAATTGGGAAATGGACTCAACTTTGGGCCTGTGGGGGCATGTGACCCCACGGGCCCCAACGTGGGTCCGCCCCTGTCTCTAATCTTTGTAGAGTTATTTCTTTATTGGCTCCCTAATTTGTTTTAAATAAGTTGAAATTTTTTTGGCATCACTTATATTTAGGGGGGTAGTGGTTCAGGACATTGGATGACACTCAGAGACAAAATGTTCCAGAGACATTTCAAGACATTTGTCCGTAGACAAAATGTCTTTGTGGACATTTGATTCATAGACAAAATGTCTCAGAGACATTTCAAGACATTTGGTTTATGGACAAAATGTCATGGGGACATTTCAACATATTGAATCCATAGACAAAATGTGTAGTGGATATTATTATTATTATTATTATTATTATTATTATTATTATTATTATTATTATTATTATTATTATTATTATTATTATTATTATCATTGAAGGATAATTGGTAGACATTTATTATTTTAATATTATCATTATTGTCAAACAATATGATATAATATATTTGTACTCATATTTCAATAATATATTTTTCGACTTTTGTGGACATCTGTGCATATCTGAGGACATTGATGGTAGTTGGTAGACATTTATTATTTTAATGTAATCATTATTGTCTAATCATACGAAATAAATTTGCCCTACTACTTTGAAAATATATTTTTCGACTTTCGTAGACATCCGTGAATATCTGTGGACATTGATGGGAATTGGTAGACATTTATTATTTTAATGTAATCATTATTGTCTAACCATACGAAATAAATTTGCCCTACTACTTTGAAAATATATTTTTCGACTTTCGTAGACATCCGTGAATATCTGTGGACATTAATAGATATTTATTATTTTTAATATTATTACTGTCTTACCATATGAAATAAAAAAAATTAATTAATATATCCAAATATATATTTTTCGACTTTCGTAGACATCTGTAGATATCTGTGGACATTGATGGAAAATTGGTAAATATTTATTATTTAATATAGTTAAATATTAATATAATAATAATATAATATAATAATAATAATAATATAATAATAATAATAATAATATAATATAATATAATATAATATAATATAATATAATATAATATAATATAATATAATATAATATAATATAATATAATATAATATACTCCAATATAATATAATATAATATAATGTAATATAATATAATATAATAATACACTAATATAGTAATATAATAATAAGATAATATTATAATAATATGATTTGATAATAATAATTATTTTTATTACCTTCCTTACTCAAATATATAATAATAATAATAATAATAATAATAATAATAATAATAATAATAATCTAATAATATAATAATAATAATATAATAATACAACAATGTAGTAATATAATAATAAGATAATATTATTCTAATATGATTTGATAATAATTATTATTTTTATTATCTTCCTTACTCAAATGTCCCCAAGTGTCCACAAGTGTCTTCCATATTTTGAGAATTTTCTCTCCAAAAGCTCTCCAAATTTACATTAAAATGTCTCCAAATGTCCCCAAACCAATTTGTCTTCAAATGTCCCTAATCTCGTGTCCCGAACGAAAAACACAGACATTTGGGGACATTTGAAATGTCCCCAACCAATAACACAGACATTTGGGGACATTTGAAATGTCCCCAACCAATAACACGGACATTTGGGGACATTTCAAATGTCCCCAACCAATAACACGGACATTGGGGGACATGAAAATGTCCCCCACTGGTCCCCAACCACTACCCCCCCCCCCCCCCCCCTTAAAAGGGGGCTAATTTTGAATTTACAAAATCACTTTTATAACAACGACAATTATGGAAACAAAAACATTAACCACTAAAGTTAATTGACAGTGTTAACAAAAGGGAGCCAAATTTGAATTTACGAAAAACAAGAGGCAAAAAAAAACTGATCACAAAGTAGGGGTCAAAAAGGAAATAACTTATTTTTGTAAATAAATACCATTTTGGCCCCTTGGGTTGTTTTAAAAAAGTTTGAATTTTTTTTGGAATTAAATCATATTTAAAAGGGAGCTAATTTTGAATTTACGAAATTATTTTTATAAGAAGAGCAATTATGGATACAAAAAAGTTAACCATTATGAGCCAACACACTTCTCTCGTTTCAAGAGAAAATAATCGTTTCCTCTCTTCTCTCAATCTCTTAAACTACTTTTCAGATCTTGGTGTTTTCTAGAGGAGGGATCCGTACTCCGGATTTTACTCTTTGTTGGTTATATCATATCTATAATCAAATCTTATTCCACACAGTTCTTCTTACTGATTCTTCCTTTTCTCCTTGTTCTTCTCTCTTTAACATGGATCACATATTCATTTCCTAAAGTTACAAAAATCAAATTCGATGAAGGATTTAATCCATTTGTTGGTGATTTTATATGTTTAAGAAATGTAAGTATAGATAAAGATGTCAGTGAGAAAAGAAGATTCAACATCGTTGAATTCTACGATGAACAATTCAAAAAGATTGAAGATGAAATTACAAGTCAAGAGAAAAGAACTATCAAGATTTCACTTTTATTAGTTTAATATTATTGTTGTAATTTTCTTTTTGTCGACCTTTGGGGTCTTCAATTCTCGATCTATAGGATCTTTTGGTCAACCTTAAGGGTCTTTAATTCTCGATCTATAAGATCTTTGTGTCTGTGTCTAGTCAATTATTTTCCCTTCATGAGGCACTTTACATTTAAATGTAACTCTCATGAAGTTTTCAGAGGAGAGGAATAAGAATTCTACCTACTTTGCGATGTTCACTGATGAATGAAAGCATGGTTTTGATTAAAAAAAAAAAAAAAAAAAGTTAACCATTAAAGTTAACTGACGGTGTTAACAAAAGGAGGCCAAAAATAGAAATTGGTCACAAAGTAGGAGGTCCAGAAGGAAATAACTCAAAATCTTTTAGTTGATAAAGTTTTTTTGAAGGGTTATTTCCCAAATAACCCAACTTTGTGACCAGCTTCCTGCCTAGCCTCCCACTTTATAAAAAATACTCAGATGACCCTCGTTTTCAGTTACCGTTATAACTACGTTAACTAGTCATCACCTCTCTCTCCTCCATATCATCACCTCTCTATCCTCCATCTCATCACCTCTCTCTCCTCCATCTCATCACCTCTCTCTGCTACCCCACCTTCTCGCCACCCCATCGTCTTCACCGGCAAAAGTTGCCGACCGACGACCTTTAAAGGTCTGTTCGCAGACCTAGATCTAGAGAGAGGTTTTTTCTAGAGAGAGAGGAGACGGGAATTTTTTTTCTTTATGTTTGAAGGTCGTCGATCGAAAAATTGATCGGCCGGCGACCTTTGCTTGGTGAAAACGGTAAGGTGGCGAGAAGGTGAGGTGACAGAGAGAGGTGATGAGATGAAGAAGAGAGAAGTGATGTCTAGTTAACGGTGCTATAACGGTAATTGAAAAAGAGGGTCATCTGGATATTTTTGATAAAGTAGGGGGCTAGCAGAAAGATGGTCACAAACTTGGGGGTTATTTGGAAAATAACCCTTTTTAAAGTTATATTCATTTTATATCTTTCAACAAAAAAAAATCTTCATTTTATATTATTTTTGTCTTATTTTATAATTCTTTTAAATAGTCTTTATTTGATAAAATAATTTTTTTTATAGATTTTATTTTTTAAAAAAAATTCTTATAAAATCTTATTTATAATTTTTTTTAAATAGTCTTCAGTTATTAAAATAGTTTTTATATAATTTTTATCTTCCAAAATCTTATTTCATATTTTTTAAATAGTCTCCATTTCATAAAAAGGTACGGGGCCAAGAAGAAAATAACTTAAGACCTTTCAGCAGATGACGTTTTTTTAAAT
Organism: Eschscholzia californica; assembly: GCF_041429995.1. Taxonomy (NCBI): domain Eukaryota; kingdom Viridiplantae; phylum Streptophyta; class Magnoliopsida; order Ranunculales; family Papaveraceae; genus Eschscholzia; species Eschscholzia californica. The sequence goes on along the minus strand of NW_028238198.1, from coordinate 66,132,966 downwards.
AACCTTCATTTTATATTACTTTTATTTTATATAAATCTTATCTTATAAGATCTTTTTTTATATAATTTTTATCTTATAAAATCTTATTTATAATCTTTTAAATAATCTTATTCTATAAAATATTATTTTATAATTTTATATAAACTGATTTTATAATTTTTATCTTATAAAATCTTATTCTATAATCCTATTATAGTACTATTCAAAGTACAGTAACATCTGCGGTTATTGGTGGTTTTAGTTATAATTTATCATTTTAATGTTTGAACATCATTGTACAACTATCGTTAGGCATTGACTCTAATAAAGATAAAATGTAAACCACTTAAATAATCTTTTCTCAAATTAAAAGAAAATCAGCTTGAAAGTTTTGTAGACTTCATTTAATTGTTGCAACCAAACTTTCTTTTCAACAAAGAAATAAAAAAGAAGTATACGTGATTTCATCTTAAAAGCTAATATATGGAGATTAGGTGATGAAGCAATTATGAAGTCATTAATTTGTTTATTAATTTTTTTTAAAATTTGTAAAATCAATAATCTTCGTTATAAAAGTTTTATTTTATATAATCTTTATCTTATTGAAATCGTATTCTATAATTTTTCTAATACTTTTATTGTATTAAATGATTTTTTATAAACTAATTGTTTATTTTATAAAATCTTATTTGTAAAACTTTTATTTATATAATCTTTATCTTGAACTAGAAGGCCGAACTAACGCTAGTAAAAAGAGGTCGGAGACAATCTTGCCTTCTTCCTCTCGATGATAAAAGAAAAGAATTAAAAGATTTTGTTTTATAAAACTTTAATTTTATGAAATAATTAGATTTTTATAAAATCTTTATATATCTGTTTTATAAACTCTTTTACCTTATAAAGTTTTTTTTAAATAATCTTCATTTTATAAAACTATTATTTTACATGATCATTATCTTATAAAAACTTATTTTATAATCTCTTTTAAATAGTCTTTATTGTATAAAATATTTTTTATAAAACTTTTATTTTATTTATAAAACTTTTATTTTTATGTAATTTTTATCTTGACTAGGGGGTTATTTAGTAAATAATCCTAATAAATACAGGTTGGAGACTATTTTCCCTTCTTCTCCTAGCAAATATGTTTTTTTCAGCAATGTATATATGTTAAATAGGTAACATAGGTTTTGATTACTGAATTTTTAGCACCTAATTGTTAATCTTTAGTTCGTTTTAGATAAAGAAATAGGTGAACGTGTTATTCCTTTCAAAAGGGTTTCTTTCGAATATGATGAAATTTTATGATATAGTTTATGATGGAAAACAAATAATTGAAGGTAGAGATAACCGCATACCATCGTCCGATCCTCTTAAAACAACCCCTTAAATAGGGAAAAACATTTTTGGGGATTTAGCCTGTGTTCTTTTTATTAGTACTTAAATATACTTATGTTTTTGTCAGTGTGGGAGCCGGTGGTTAACTTCAATTAAAGAGAAAAAAGTTATGGCCTCTGCACTATAGTTATATATTTATCTCTTCTGACTCTTATTTTCAAATAATTCACCATTTAGTTTTTTTTTTCTAAAGTTGATTTTGACCTTTTTTTTTTTTCTAAAATTACTATTTTCTCTTTTTCCTTAAGTTTGTTAAGAACGTAAATGTAGAAATTTTTTTCATGACACAAATAGCTCCGATTATTGAAAAAATTAACCAATACTATAGGCACCCCAAAAGACCAACACCCTAGAAGCACAATGCATGTCACTTTTTAAAGGCACCCAAACCTTTCCTACAGTCCTATCAAACATTGAAATGTTCAATTTCACATGTTAAATAGTGACTTTTTCTCATCAAGAAAAATCAATTTCACATCTTACAATTTCTCACCTAAAAACTGAACTCTAAATGTGCCCCAACAAAGAAATTTTTCATGATCCGACATTGTGCCTAGACTAGGGGTGGGAAACGGACCGGACGGGTAGTCCACGGTCACTTACTCTTCCGGTCCGGGCGGAATGGACAAATTCTCGATTTGTCCGTTCGGACATCCGGACAAATCGGGCGGTTACTTGACAAAACTTAGTTGTCTGTTGCCCGTCCGTGTCCGCCTAAATTGTCGGACAATCCGGGTACCGGACCGGTCGGACTCGGGCACAATGTTTCTTTTTTTTTACTTGAATGCATATGAAAGATATTCATTAAGATTTCACCCAAGCAAAGTCGATATAACATAATCCCACATTGTAAACTTAGTCTTTCCATGCATATACGTGTAAGTATTTAGTCTAAATGTTAACTAAATCAATTGATTTGCATACACGTGTAAGTGTGTAGTCTAAATGTTAACTATATTAATTGATTATAACTATCTATACATGATTGAATTGTCTAAGTAAGTCGAAAATATCAATCGGTCGGGCTTATCGGTCAGACTCGGGCGGAATGTCGGTTAGAGCCTCTTGTCCGTGTCCGTCCGACTAAATTTTCCGGTCCGGTCGGGTAGTGTCCGTCTCGAACACCGGGCGCCCACGGTCAGATCGAACACGGGCGGTTCGCGGGCGGTTTCGCGGGCGGATCCGGGCTCACGGGCCTTTTTCCCACCCCTAGCCTAGACTAATTTTCGTTTCTCATATTTGTTAGATGTCGAGTTAATTTGACCAAAAGTTGAACCTGCAGTCATATATGCAATAGCCAATATCTGCAACCCATAATTTGCTTTACAAACATGATTATAGAACTCTGTTCTTTTAGCACCTTTGAACTTTATCTTAGAGTGGACAAAATGGACATGTAAACACATGCCCGTATGGTGGGGGGACAAAATGGAACTGTAGACAATGCCGGGTGGTGGGGGAGCGGGCAATGCGCCCCCATGGGAGGGGTTTAGTTCTTTAAGTTTTGTCTAATAAAATATATTGGCCGATCATCATCCTTAGTTCCTCACCATCACATCTAATACATCACCGTTACCTACTTGTGAATTTTAATTATCATGATGATGGTCATCATCTACTCTTGAATATTTATCACATGATGACCAATCATTTCCTTTTTCTCTTTACCTGGCCTTATTGTTTTAAGTGCCCATTTTAATGGATAAAAAGAGCGCCAAAAATATTACTGTCAGGTGCCTTTAGAATTTGTCATTATATTTTCTCAAGGGAGATTTTGACCTACACCCCCACTATTATAGCAATATTAGGACTACACCCCCGTTTTTTAAAAACTTTTGATTTATACCCCCACGTGGACGGAAACTGTTATTTCGTGGTTAAGTTGAGTGTGTGAGAAACACACGTGCCAACTAGGACGGTTTTGCCCCTATAAAGTTTCTCTCTCTAAACTATTATCTTTTTTTCTCAATTCTCCATCACTCTTCTCTTAATCTCTTCCCAATCTTTAAAAAAGTCATGGGAGTGTACAATATGTATGATAAATGTGTTTATAAGGCATCTCAGGAGCTTCATATCCAAGCTCAAAAGCTTTTGTACAAACAACAATGATATTTAATGGAGATATGGGTATCACCTATTTGAGTGGTGGCCATTGATTCAACTGTTGCTTTTATTGTTTGAGGGCAATCACATGGATTTTCAATGCCATTGATCTCAGTTTATGATAATTGATCCCATTACTAAATCAAACTTACTTGAGGATGCCAATACCATTAACCGGCACCACCATGGTTTGATTCCACATGAAATTTCCTCTTTTCTCCACCCTAGATTCAACATCACCACTGCCGCCGCCACCTTCGTTAAGTACTCGAAGAACATTTACGTGATTAAATGGAGATTGATCACCTCTAGTCCCCGAAGAACAATTTTCTCTTTTCGCTTTCCGGAACCCTAACGAATCGACTGCATCAATAAGAAGACCATGGTGAAGCAATTAGTTGAAATAAATATAAAACCTTACAAATCCAATTTTTGTAATCAACCCGATCCTGAAATGAAATCATACACTCGGTTTGTACTCAAAATCAAAATCTAGTAAGGAACTAGTTGTTTCTCTAACTTTATTTCTCTAACTTTATCTCTCTAGCTTCAATGGAAATCAAAATCCAGTAAGCTTGTGGTATTTGGGTGATGGATACAATTAGAAGTTTTAAAGAATTTTTGGAGAGTGGATGAAATTATACCTATTGATCTGGGTTGGATTTCATTTGGATGAAACTTATGTTCAAAGATTTGTTAGAGAGTGGGAACAAGGAAGTATTGGGTATGAAGTTCTTACTTTTGGAGATTTAAAAGATTTCCCTGAATATAGTTGTTCATACGCCATTAACAATAGTGGCGATGAAGATGAAGAAGACGATGTTGGTAGTGATCGGAGAAGATGACGATGACGGTGGTGGTCGGTCGATGAAGGTGGTTGTGGTGATGGAGATGATTAGAGATGATTAAGGAAAGAAGAAGATGGGCTTAAGTTGAAAATTGAAATTTAACGAGGGTATTTTTGTCTTTATTCACATGTGTCTTTGGCACACGCTCTACTTAACCCCAAGTTGACGGTTTCCATCCACGTGGGGGTGTAAATCAAAAGTTTTTAAAAAACGGGGGTGTAGTCCTAATATTGTTACAATAGTGGGGGTGTATGTCAAAATCTCCATACCAAACACAAATTGAATTTCTGTAAGAAAAAATTTGTTTTCGTCCTCTTAAAAAACACAATGTGATGGTATATCAAGTACGAATCCTGGTAGAATCCCGGCAGACTGAGGTGTCAGACCAAGATCTAGAGAGAAAATTTTATTTTCCGAAAAAAAAAGTGATTGTCGGGTCAAAATTTTCACACGTAAAAAAATGTGAAACTTCCAAAATATTACCTTTACCCACAAAAGACGGTTAAATTTGTGGCTATTCAACTTCAAACCAATTGGCAATGAGTGGAGAGGACCTATACTTTATATTCTTGGTTGTTAGTTACCCATTCTCTTGTGTGGGAATATTCTCACAAAGACATTGAGTCAGTGGAGGACCCAGAAAAAATTCCTTGTGGGGGCACATTTACTTAATAATAAACAATTGTAAATAGTCGAAAGTATTGATGCGACACTCAAATTAACTGATTATAATTTTATAGTGATATTCTCAACTGACGCAACTACCATTAACTTGTAAATTGCAATTTCAGTATAGAAATCGACCTCATACTATTTGAATTACATAAAACTCCATCCCACATTACATTTCTAGTATTACGTAATATTTTGTTGCAGCTGTACTTTCTCAACAAAAAAAATTAAATAAGGTGTTAACAATAAGAAGAAAGAGTTATGAGTACCTCAAGTAAATTTATGGTTGAACAAAACTAATTGATAGAACAAAAGTAGATTTATCCTAGACCTAAAGAGGAATCAACCGTCCATTAGGAGTGAAAAAGTTCATCAAGAGAAAGAAAGAAAGTCGACTCGATAATGGAGGTCGTTATTTTTGTGTAGGTTGACTCGATAATGGAGACTGTTGGTTTTGTGTAGTTCTGGTGTAAGCTTTAACTAATAGTCTCTCGTAACACTCCTCAATCTATAATAGTTTGGCATACATCAATTAGTTACATAAGTTATGAATAATAAAATTAGACAAAACAATCTCATAATTAATTTTGGTTTATTAATCCGAAATCCTACCAAATCTTAGGAGGTAGAGTGAGGTTTTGGTCAAATACAAATTTTGGACTTAGGAATCTTTAGGATTCAAGAGTCGGATTTTTGGTAGCCAAACAGAAATTATGATTCCTATCAAATCCCATTTTTGGTAGGAATTCTGCATCCAAATGCACCATCAGTTTCTCTCTCTATCTTCAGAAGATGCGACTCTCCCTCTCTATGCATTCTCTTCGACTTTGACCCTCGTCTACCTGTATAGAAAATCTTGAATTCTCCCTCACCATAAATTATCTTTGATTTTGACCTGTAGATTCTAGTATAGACAAAATCCTACAAGGGATATCAAAATCACCTCCTCGAAAACTCATCTACACATAAGACGCTTCATCAAGAGGTAAGTCGTCTTCTTAAACTTGGTTGACCCTTGTGAATTTGTTTGATTTTTTTTAATCTGGTTAGCAGAATCTAAGCAACTTTCTTGATACTTGCAAGTCATCTATTTCTTTACCGGCAGGGTGGCTTGCATATTATTTTTGTCATCTAGGTTCTCTTTTGTCTATATCTTTGTTGTTCGATCACAAAACTCGTTGATTTGGGTTTACAAGATCAAACTTGACTGAATTCTGACACAAAGGTTGTTCCTTTGGGTGATTTTTAGAGCGATTCTAATGTTTTTTTTGTTGATTGGTAGTTAATTTGTTTCTGTGAATTTGGTTACTTTTGAATTTCTAACTTTCTTTCTTAGCCCATCATATGTTTCTATTAGAGGTTGCATGATTTGATTTAGACCATTGAATCGCTTTAATAAGCATCGGGTGTTTCTCCATCTAGATTTTAGATACTACGTGTTTATTTAGTATTTTCGTGGACAATAACATAAATTGTTTTGATGAAGGACAATAACATAAATTGAATTAGAATAGTGATTGATCATGGATTCCTTTTGTTTCATGAATGACTTGAATAAAAAAAGTTCACTCTTTTTCCTTAAACAATTTATTATTCCTTTCTAAATAGTTAAATTTGTGAGATACACTATATGCTAGCTGAAAATCTTGGTTTTGGCCATGCCCATAATTTCATCTTTGCAAAGGTAGAAGTGTAGCTTGTCCGTGTAGTGCTTGTTGTGATTCTACTTGCTTTGGCTCGGTAGACAATTGTTAGATTTTGGTTTCTCGTGAAACTACATTTGAAATCTCGAATTGGCTCTCAGCCCTCTGATGCTACTTCTTCATTGGCCACCTATTTTGTTTATGGGAGTGCTGTAATGACAAAATCTTTGATAAAATTCTTGACTTAATGACTCATTTACTAAAAGACGAAAGATTTTCAAAGTTTGACTTTGATCAGGACCGTTCTTTTAACCGTGTGACTCATCGAGTCAAAGATTTTGTCAAAGATTCTTTGTACACTTAGCATTTCCTTTCTGGTTATACTTATTTCCTTGTCAAGAACATCACTTAATTATAGGTCGATGTTTTGAGAAAATAAGAAAAAATTTCGGGGAAGAAAATTTTGGGTGGAAACAAATTTTTTGTTTCTTCAACAGAGTTGATAGGAGGGACTCCCTGGTGTACTCCCCCTCACAGGACAAGGTCATTTTGATATTTTCACAGTCTTTGTCAGACTGAAAAGACCAGAATACTCTTGTCTTGTGAGAGGGAGTACACCAGGGACTATGTCCAGGGAGTCCCCAAATCATTTTTGTTCTTCCACATACTACCCAATATTTATGTTCTTCTTGCATCTTCCTTTCCACCAACATCAACTCAGACGAACTTCTACCATACTCTGGCGACCTCCACCATCAACACCGACGAACTCCACCACCAAACCGGCTATCTCTTCTTTTTCTTCTCTCTTATCTCTCTCTCCTCTTTCTCTCTCCCTCCTCTAGGGTTGGGAATTTGGTCCGAAAACCCGAATCCGCCCGCGTCCGCCCACGTCCGCAAAGGACCGCGACCGCCCGTGACCGAATCGGGCAAAGCCCGTCCGACCGAGAAGGCTCTAGTGGACGGTCACGGACAAAAGGGTCTGTCCGGAGGTTCGCCCGTGACCGTCCGATTTAGTTACTGCCCGTCCGCCCGAACCTTGACCGGAACACTATCGACCATTAGATTTTATAGGGTTATGTTAAAGCCGTTGGATTTTCGTAAGGCTTAGTATATAAACCCAAAGAAAACCCTAAGTCATTTTATCTTATTTCTTCATCTTCAGTTCTTCTCTTATAGCTTCTCGGCTACAAAGAAAAACCCTAACCCTAAATCCCTAAGCTTCCAAATCTTTTGAAGTTCGAATGTTCAAGTTCAACCCTCTTTAGTCTTTTAGTCTTCATTCTTCAACGAAGTGGTGAACTGGTGAAGTCGTTACTCGTTATTATCTTCTTCAACCTTCGATTCTGTTCGATTAAAGGTATGATTCATTCAACCCTCTTCAGTGGTTTCTTCTATGTTTACTTATAATAAAAATCTAGAAATAATTACTTATTATATTCACTTGTTCTTCGTCTTACATGGGCTGCGATACAAATATTGTTCTTCGTTATGCAAGATCTGCTAGATCTAAAGGTATTAACTTTTATATTCCTGTTTTTAGTATACTGTTACATTCTTCTTTGTTATTTTTTTCTAGTTAGGTTAAGGACAAAAGCTTCCATTGATTAATCTTTATTATATTTTGTGTTCTGATTTTGGGTCTAGTTAGTTTACTCTTATAAACTTCCTTATTGATTTTGGGTTTAGTTAGGTTATGGACAGAAACTCCCTTTGAGTTGTAGCATTTATTGATTAATCTTTTCTTTTGTTAATTTTTAAGATCTAAATATATTCATTCTTCTTTTGTTGTTTCTAAGATCCAGAAATAATTTTAAGTAACTTTTTGTTTAAGATCTAGAAATATTTTGTGTTCCAACAAATTATCTTTTGTTCGAAATATAGTGTTTACTGATTCATTCATTTTCTCTGTTTTTTATTCATCTTCTTCATCTTACATGGACTGACAATTTTACATCATAAGATCTACAAGATGTATGTTTTGTGTGTATGTTGTTGTATTATGTTTGAATGATTTCAGTTTATATCTTATTTGTTATTTCAGGACACAACAACAACACATGAAGAAGAAGACTGCCAAAATCTGGAAAATGTGGGACATCGTTGAAGTATCTGATCCCGATGACGCTGGTAGAATTATAGAAGTCGCGCAATGTAAAATTTGTGGTGAAAGAAAGATATGCGAGTCTACGACTGGTACGCTTGATTTCTTCAGGCATACTCAAGTTTGTTCGAAAACGCACAATGTTGATTTTGAAACAGTCTAAGAATGCATCCAAAGTGACGGCGGAATGATGATATTATTGATTAAATTTTTGAATATGTAATTTTCTAAATTTTTGTTCATAAGGACTACGGATGTCAAGTAGTTACAGGCTGAATCTTCGTACTTTTGATTATGATGGTTTGTTACTTAGGTTAGGCTTCTTGAGTTTGATTGAAGTCGACCTTTGTGGCTGTTGAAATTTTGAAGCCTATGAGGGTCATTCATTGGCAACATAATGGTGTGTCAAAAAAATTTGCATCTTTGTATTTTTTATTTAATTCTTCATACCCGAAGCCCGACCGTCCGCTGTCCGGGATGTCCGGATCGATTATACGGACACGGGCGGACATTTTGAGATAAAAATTCCGGTTAGTCCGTCCGTTTAGTCCGCTTGTCCGAGCGGTCAATGTGAGGTTTTGTCCGTTCCGTCCGAACCCGGATCAAGTCTGTCCGCGGACTGTCCGTCCGGACCGATTCCCAACCCTACCCTCCTCTCTCTTTCTCTCTCTAAGTCGGGCCAAGGGGAGAGCCCCCACTGGAGATGCTCTAATCTATTTAATTTAAAATTTTCCACCCAAGTTAGCAACTCTAACCTCTCTGGTCTGGTCGTGCCAGCCCTGTCTCTGTATTTGTTAATAGTAACAAGCAGCACAGAATTAAGAAAACCACAGATACAGCTTCACGATTCGCATTCGCATGGAGCTCAAATCTCTTTTTGAAGAAAATCCAACGTCCTTTAAATAAATTAAATTGGCCACTAAAGAGAACCATGTCTTACTCCTCTCCACATAAACTTCTATCTTATTATCATTATCTATAATGAACAAATACTATTTAGCAGTCTCAACGGGATGATAAATTTTATCTGCCATTATCAGCCAAATTTAACCAGATATGGATGGTTCAAGTCCAGACAGGAAATGGTTGATGAAGTAATCTACTATATTTAACTTAACTTCTAGGTTTATAGGAAGTGGAATAGGAATATGTATTGGGAATGTCTTTGAGATATGGATGAAGACTGTTAAGTTTCCAATTGCGGTCAAATTCATTCATTCATGCATAGTTGATTGGTTTTTGGGCAACTAATAGTGAATGTTCCTCCTCCCCATCCTTTCACGTTTATTTCCCATTTTTCGGTCATATTATATTATACCCAACCCCTCCTTTCTTTTAAGGACCAACTCGCCTCATCGCCTGTTTAGCTCCACTATTTAATTTTGATCAATTTACGAAAATTGTTAAAAAATAATAATTATTTCTTCTAATTTTGTCTTAGCCAAACACGACACACTCAACCAAAGACATCGTGAGAGTGTCGATAAAGGGGCAAAACGGATATGTTAATCAGAATCAGGGAGCCAAATGAGCATTACCCATTTTAAATCGGGAAATCGAGGTTACCCTAGTACGTATCAAAAACGTGCTTGGTGCTTGAACCAGACAGAGATTATTGATGCATTCTTAACCAAAATCTAATACTGGTACACGAATGACCCTTCAAATCTCCTACATAAGAATACCAAAATTAACCTCCTTAAACCACAGATGTAGTATAATTCTGCACCAAGTGAATTAAATTTAGTTCATGAACGACCCCTCAAAACTCCCATTAACCTAAGCACCTACACTATTACCCAAACTCTCAAAATGGCTTTCAAAGGCACCAAGTTTATCTATAAATACCCAAATCTGTACTAAACTAAGTGTCACTGTCATTTGTTTATAAAGAAGTGGTTGAAATATTAGTTAGTCGGGTGGTTAAGTTGTGAAAATGTCGACTGATATTTACTCTACTGTATCTGACGAAGGTAATCACTACTTGTTTCTTATCCATTTACATGGTAAACTTTATGGGGAGACTACAATTAACACAGAGGTGGATAACAAGTTTACCATCAGCGGGGAATATTATTATAAAACTAAGGCTGTCCCATTTTCGAGGAAGTTTGAAATGCCGAAATATGTCAATACTGATACAATAACGGCAACTTTTGTTGGTAATGTGCTTATGGTCATTGGTCAAGGTTAAGAAGTTCGCCCTTCCAAATTGTAGGAAGATTAATGTTAAACATGTTTACTTGGAGTGAAAACGAGACAGCTTGTTCTATAACTTTGACCTTTTACCTATGGGTCTCATCGTTATTTAACTAAAGGTTATAGTTTAGTCGATCATATGGTATTTAATAATGTTGCCTGTCTTATGAATATTGTAATGATGGCTCTGTTACTAAGCTTATTCTGTTTCTCTGCCAAATGGTATTAAGTTTGTTATAATAGTGACAATGTTGCTATTTTACAAGTTAAATGGGTATAACTCATGAACTTTTCCCAATGTCCTATTGAATGATGCAACATAGAACCACGTATAAAGGATTTGCCGCGGAAATGGAATGTGTGATAATTTGTCATCCTTCAAAATCATAATAAAAGAAACAAATATTGCCACACTGAAAGGCCAAGTGTGAACTCACCCAAAAATCTAGCTCTCCAAAACAGTATAGACACGGCGTAATGAGAAACCTGAAATACAGGGTATTTTTCTCTTTGGGGGCATTTTGTCTATGACCGTAAGACCATTACCCAACTTGAAGCGCATAGCTGCATAGGGCTGGGAAAAAAGGTCCTGCAACACCAAACCATTGTGGACACCCAAGTTTGTTAAGCCCAAAACCCAAAATGAAGTTCAATTTGACTGTCCCGGAGAAGTGAAGGATCATCGTTTTAAAAATCAGTGAAGTCTATTTTGTTGTCGTAACATGTATATTTTTGCTTGAAAGATCTAAATAGTCTAAAAATCACAAATTAAATAAATTTTACAGTTGTTATCGTCAAAAACATCTTCAATCATCTAAAGACTTTAAAATCATCATATGAGCCTAAAGCCCATTTATTTATAACTTTAAGTTATTTAACCTAGATTCAATAAATCATGGATTTCAATTTCTTTCAAGAATAGAACTGAGTACTTCTTGACTCGGAAACGAGCGTTCAACCACTGCACACAAAAATTATATAATATTTCTTATTACACTTTGAAAAATATACAAAAATTGTATAATATTTCTTATTACACTTTGAAAAATATATAAAAATTGATTAAACCACCCTTTTTTATTTAGTTTACAGTTGGGTGGTATTTTTTTTTGTTCAAATTACAGTTTGTTGGTACTATAAAATAATAATGAAAAAGAATTTAACAATATAAAGCAAACCCAACAAAAAGGGTAAAAATAGAAATCCAAAACGCCATACACATAGAATCAACCTTTCTCTCTCTTTTCATGTTCTCTTCTTCCCTCTCTCTCTTCATTCTCAAATACTCATCATACATCTCCTTCTTCTCTTTCCAACTTCCTTTTTTCCTCTTCCCATTTTCAATTGCTAATTGTAAGATCTCCAAACTATCCTTCCCACTCAAACTAATTCCATATTTATCCTCAACTTGTAAACTCACCTCTTTTACTTGCATATTTATTCCATCTTCACACCCCCCAAACGCCACTAATATTCCACATTGAATAAAATCAGTTGTGGTTTCTTTACTATTTCCACCCAAAATTGTCACGAATTTTACTTGTATTTCTTCGGATAACCAATGACGTTGTACTGAAACAGGCCTCCAGCTTGATAGATTAGCTGCCCGCCGTCGGATTGGGTCAACCATTATCCAACTTAAAGTCAAATTTTCTTCCAAATCTTGAGGTATATTTTGGTGATGAGGAATTTTTGTTTCAATCATGTCTTTTGTGTCTAAAAGATCAATCCCAAACGGTGAAGAACTGAACCAACTTGTTTGGGTATTGGTTTCTTGAACTTTTGAGAAGATTAATTTGTTTTTATAGTGGATATCAACAGCTGATATTATCTCGCGAATCGAAGATGACGATGGGTGTTGGGGAGAAGTAATTGTTGGTGTTGGATAAGCGGAGAGAAGAGGAAATGAATCGGAGAAGAACGCACGATGGGTGTTGGGAAAAGTAGAAATTATGTGTTGTACACGTGGATCGAGTGTAGAGTGCCAAGTGTCACGACACACGTTAGACCAAAGATCTTGTTCAGCAGAAAGAGAGTGGAGTTGGGAAGAGGCGCAACTGACCGAAGCTAAAGTTGGGCCATCAAGACGAGATAGGATGTGGGAGAGAAGAACATCCGTTGGGACGGATGAGATTGTGGTTGTGCCGCCTCCTCCATCGCCTGATATTTGATCGGCAACTCGTGGCAAAGATAAGCTGACCATTTGAAAAGATCAAAATTGAATGGATTTTATCCTAATCTTCTTGTTCCTATATTTTGAGTCTAAAGTAAAGAGAATTACAAGTATATATATGAAGTTTAGGAAGGTTAAGCCATCCTTGTCTACTTGTAAGTTCTTTGGTACTTCATTATTTTTTTTATTTTTTTTTTTTGAATAGGATAGGATTGTTCAAAGTCAGAAAATACGTACTCGAGTCAAAATGGTTTTTTTTTTCTCATTTTCTTGTAAGGTGTGGGATTTCTTTATTTTTTGTATAGAAGTTCCTACCCTGATTTTGTTTTTGATTGGTAGAAAGTCTGACATTTATGGAAAAACAATTAGGTCACTGTCCCACACGGCCACACAAAATGGTTGTTGGGATGTAAAATACTCCATGGAAGTGGAGCCCTAATGGAGCTGCAGCCTTTTGGAGATATGTATTGGTGAAATCCAAATCAAACCCAGACTCATTATAAGTATGTGATTATTTAGACTGAGTTTTGGGCTTGTCCCACCAAATAAATTATTGGACCACCAATTGTGACATAAAGTTTGTTTAGGGGAAGTTTTTCAAAGTCTAGACGAAGAATAAAGACGTTTCACGAAAAACACGTTTACTTTGGCAACGCATGTAAAAATGTGATAGAAAGATATTAGCTAGTCCAATTTTGAGATACTAAGGCAATTGATAAAATAATATAAGGTGTTTTTTTCCACAATTTGAAGAATGGACCCATTAGGCATTAATGGAGGCTAGAAAGATCTAAGGTACAGGAGAAAAATTAACAGAAATTGTACCTTTTTTTTTTTGTTGAAAGAACAGAAATTGTACTTAATAAATACTGAGTCCCATTTCAACAATAAAATACTTGGTCCAAATCAAGGAATGAAATTTCGATTTCGATGGAAATTTCGGTCGGTCCAAAAGTGGACACGTTTCGTGGAAACGTTTCGGTCTGTGTGGAAATTTTACAAATTTGCGGAATAATAAAACAGTTCTAAAACAATTAGTTTAGGGGATAAATTGAGTTATTTAACTCTATTAGTACTAAAACAGTTAATTAAGTGTTTATCTGCAATTAAACAGTTAGTTTAGGGGGTACATTGAATTATTTATCAGATGTAAACCTAAAACAGTTAGTTTAGGGTCCAATCTGCTATAATAGTAATAGTTAGGGGGCTAACCAGAAATAAAATATAACATACTTGTATTGTAGTAAAAATTGTTTTCCCCTTAAATACAACCCTTAGTCCCTATTTCTAAGACTTCTCGACCGAAACCGACTGTTCCCTCTTCCTCTCTCTCTCTAAAATCGAAATCTGAAGTTAAAGATCACCTAAAGAAGAGAAGAATATCTTGAAGAACAAAAGATTTGAGAAGAAGTAGTCAAGAAAGATGAAACAAATTAACAAAAAGGTAGAAGATAAACGACTAAGGTATTATATGAGTTATGATTATAGAATCTTTCGAAACCCTAAACCTAAATCTCTGTTTCGAAATTTCGTATCAGATTTCGGTGGAAATTTCGTTTCGGTGATGTGAATTTAGGACATGTTTCGGTCATTTCGACCGAAATATGTCGACATTTTATTCCTTGGTCCAAATGAATGAACAAAGTCAATTTATAGATGGGAGTTTGGATTTTATAAATTTGGGGTTCCTTTCAACTTGGATCCTTTTCATAGTGGGAAAAGTTACAAGCGTTCCCCATTATTAAAGGTATTTTTTCTTTTCTATTTCTTTAAAAGTGTTGGGGAGGCGTCTTTAACACTACAAAATGACGCCAACAACTGATGGCTCAGTTGGTAAGTGCATTTACTTCGCAATGCGGAAGTCCTAACTTCGATTCCAAGGAAATGTAAATCGAGGAATATTAAACTTAGATATAAATAAGGTAATTTCTGTGGGCTTTAGGCTATTTAATTTCGTCGTTCTTTAGGCCATTTAATTTCGTCGTCTTTAGACTAGTAGTGATTCGACAGTTATCGGGCTTATCACATCTTATCGATGTATGAATGCCTTTGTAATGACCATTGTAGTTAATATTCAAAGAAAAACACTACAGAATGACAACTTCCTTTATACACCCCAATTCTGTTTTAAAAAAAGGAAATGCGGACGACTCAACATCTTCAGTTTCAGCGCCACCATCACCACTAATTTGCTTAATGCTTATCGAGTCGGCGCGGGATTGGCCTGGGCCGACCCATTTTAAGATTCCCCAACTGAACAGTACAACGAGCCAAACCACCTCAAATTATATCATGGGCCCCGACTAAGCTTGATTTGACTTTGGCCTCCCTTGGCAGTGAGCTCGGGTTGGGGCAAAGCTTGTTGGGCGGTCCTGACCTGTTTCAATTTTTGTTCCCAGACACTTGCAAGCAATCATACAAGTTTGATTATGTATGTGCTTAGAAGTATTCATGTTGTGTTTCCTTTGACATTGATGATTTGTGCACTTATAAGTAGTCATGTTTATTTGTAAGCTAGGACACTGATGATTCATGCACTTATACTTATGAATGTCTCTTTGTTTTTTCTATAACAAAATTTAAAGAAGAAACTTAAAGGTTTAAAGAAGAAACTGAAAGTTTCTAATTTTTATAAATTTACTGACGAACCAGCCAAGTGGTCCTGCCCAACTTGGCCCGACCGTCTACGCCTGCCCTGAGTTTTAGCAAGCACGATCTTGGTCCCAGGCTCGAGTAGGGTTTGAGGTTCAACGAACCGGCTTAGCCTGACACTATTTGAATCTGAAACGTAATAGGCCCAAATTGAAGTCCGCATCAACCCGATAAGCAAACCTAACCAACACGTCATTTACCACCGTCTTCATTGAAAAGGAAAAAAAAGAAACTGAAGATAAATTGGAGGGGATGAAGATGAAAGAGAAATTAGAGGGGTTCGAAAAACCCTATAAGATCCCTCATACTTTCCCACATTGGATGGTCTACAAAGTCCATCTTACTAAAAGCCCGATAAGATCCAATAAATGTATTGACATATGAACCCAACAAAGTGAACTATAAATTTGAAGCCCAATAGTTAGAAAACCATCAAAGGGAAGCCCATACAAAAAGCCTAACTTTGGAGAACCCAATCCAAAACCCCATAATTTGTAGCCCAACATTCCAAGCCCGTCATGAAAACGGGGATTTCATTCCTACAATGTATGGCCCAAATATGGGCTTAGCTCAGGGCTATACGGTTGGCCCAGATTGAGCAATACATGATTTTTGTTCCCGTTAGATATGTTAAGGCAGTTACCCTAAAAGCCTATCAATCATCAGCGTAAACCAGAGCCGTTGGATACCTACTTCTACTTGCAACCCATAACACAAAATGATCATTTGATCGAACGGTTTTCAGTGCCTGTAGTAACTTAACTACAATTATATTCTCCACACCAGATCATAAAGTAAAGAAGTAGACGACCGGAAGTAATAAATCTGGCAATCGCGATCAAGTTCGATAAGAGAGACAGACACACACACTCTCTTGTTTATATTATTCACAGATCGATTCAGAAACCCTAGAAACACTTCAATGGCGGGGAGAAAAGGGCGCGAAGGAGAAGTTCTTGAATCTGTTTACTCAGTTATCGCTCTCGTTTTCATACTCGTAGCTTGTGTTGAACTTTGTGATGCGGCAACTGTTGTTGATGTTTACAGACTTATTCAGTACGATATTTCTGGTGTTCCTTACGGATCTCGTCTCGCTAGTCTCAATCATCACGCTGGTTCTTTTCCTTTCGCTCCTGGAGCAGATCTCTCTCGTACTGTCTTCGTTATTCATTTTCGAGATTTAAATCTCACTTCAATTAAAGGTACTAAGATAGATTTCATCTTATTAATTTGGATTAGTTGATAATTTAATTATCTTGCTTTAAGAACACATAACTATAATTGTCAAAAAAAAAAATGAACATTTATTTTTTTAATTAGTGGCGTTTAGGTGAAGTTTGAGATCTAAGATTTGTTAATGCTATTAGGTTTTCTGTTATCTGACATTAGTTATTGTTTTGTGGATATGAATTTCGAAGAATATGTGATACAAAAGCAGCAATTGGGAGGATTGTTACTTTTACTGCCTCAGAAGTTTAGTTATGCAACTAAAGAAGATGTAGAGGAAGATGGTGAAACTCGTGGAGAAGATCCGACGACAGATGTATTGAAGGAATTGGAACAATTTTTAGTTCATGCTAATATACCCGTAAGTCAAACAAAGAAATTACATTATATTCTAGATCGTTCCATTTCGTTTCCGACTTAAGAGGAAAGAATAATATGTTTTTATATTGTTAAGCTTCTCGTGTTAGTATTATAGTAAGTATTTACTCTTTCAGCGTATCTTAAAGTTTTTAGGATCCCTAGACCCCCACTATAGTGATGCGGTTCAAGTTTCTTACTTTTTTATCCTACCCATTAGCCAGTTTATCATACAATCAATGTTTGTTACTTCAATGATTCGCCACTCATTTGTGGCGTTATGCTCATTTAGAAAATTGAAGTTTTGTTTGTGTAATGATAATTCATTGGAGTTCTCTTACTTTCAAAATAATTTCTTTGGGTTTCTTCTTTAATCTATTAAACGAATTAAATGAAGAGAATATACCCTGAATTTCTCCTCACCGTAAACTTAATTTGATGACAATTGTGTACTTCTATTCTTTTTTCAGTATCCTGTTTATTTTGCTTTTGAGGATGAAAAGATCGATGCTGTATTAGCTGATATAAAGAGGAACGATGCTCTTGGCCAGCCAGCTACAGCAACCACAGGAGGGTAAGTTAAACATATGGGATACGCGATAGATTGTGAAATATTTGAAACTTGATTTTGTTTGCTTACTCAACTGCTAGTACTTTCCTTTTGCAATAGCTTGCTTCTTGCTAAGTTTATAAATGATTGGGAGTCTCGTTATTACTTTTAAAAAAGAATTGGGGAAAGTCCTAGCTTTTATGACAACTTTACTTCATATACGAAGTGGTGTGGTTAATTTACTTTTATGTTATATCTTTATTCCTTTGATATTCAATTGAAGTTGATGAGGTTCAACATTTGAAAGAGGAGTTTATCTGATGTAATGCACAAGTCATGATGCGTAACTGCTAAGTCTCTAGTCTTTAGGCACATATCAACCAGCTAGGGTTTTGCCTTAAGTTAAAGTTGTGTTCTGGACTCCTGCGGTCCTGCCTGTACATGTAAGGAACACACATATAGTACGGGGATGAATGGAGCATCTTAAACAGTAGAGCCTATATCAGGAATAAAATTTCTTGAAAGTCTCAAGTTAAAGTTGTGTGTTCTGGACCATGCTCCTTACCTTTTCCTTTTGTTATGTATTATTTTGCTTTCTTGTTCTTTCAAGATGTAGCATATGTCAATTTGTTATATTAATATTTAGTACGTCCGATCTCAAACTATGTTCATTCTGAATAAATTTTCTTGAAAGTCTGGCAGCAGATTTAGTTTTCCTAAATAGTGGCTGAAGTGTCTTGCATATTTATTGTGCAATCTACAGGTACAAGTTTGTTGTTTCTGTACCAGAACCCAAGAAGCTTGCTTCCTCAACCATCACAAATATTCAGGTTCTGATTTCTTATGTTGCTAACTGTATTTGTTCAATAATAAGTTGAGCTATTATGTCAAATAGGCCCTACTACATATAAAATTACATATTCTAGCACTATTAATAGGCCACAACACTAAGTTTAAAATCTAAGTATATGACATTTTCAGTACTTGAAAAGTTGGATAGATCTTTACCCAATAGTATCTTTAATCTGTGAAATATGAAGTGCACTTATGAGTCTGTAGAGTCACTCTCCCCGGAAGTTAAAATGCTCGCGTTGAAGGTTTATCTCCTCGTGGCAGGGTTGGTTGCCAGGATTAAAAGCAGATGGAGATTCTAACCAGCTTCCAACCATTGCAATAGTTGCATCATATGACACATTTGGCGCTGCACCGGTATGAAGACTATCACTTTTCCTTCTCTATTTATGTTGAAGCTGTATAAAGTTTGATTTGTTTCTTTTCCCTTGTTCTTTGTTAAATTTTATTCTGTAGGCATTATCAGTAGGAAGTGATAGTAATGGTAGTGGAGTTGTGGCACTCCTAGAGTTAGCAAGATTGTTCTCTCGTCTTTACTCAAACCCAAAGACCAGAGGAAGGTACAATTTGCTCTTTGGGCTAACATCTGGAGGACCTTACAACTACAATGGAACGAATAAGGTGATCTGCTTCCTATAGAGATATTGTCTGGTCTCTTAGTCGAATCCGTTATTGACTTGAGTTAACTTCGAAGTTGCTCATACATTTTCATTTTTCAGTGGCTCAGAAGTTTTGATCAACGTTTACGTGAGAGTGTCGATTATGCTATTTGTTTGAATAGTATTGGATCCTCGGGCAATGAACTATGGATGCATGTGTCTAAGCCTCCAGAAAATGCATACATAAAGCAACTATTTGAAGTAAGTTTTTGTTTACTTTTTCTCATAAATGAGACTATGGTAGCCCGTAATTGGTGAAGTTTTAATCATGCGATTTATTACTTGTTTTGGCAGGGATTCTCAGATGTAGCGGAAGAATTAGGTGTTAAAGTTGGTGTAAAGCACAAAAAGATAAATATTTCAAATCCACGAGTAAGCTTATCATTCGTGACTGTAGTCTGTAGCAATCATGCAAATAAGTTCTTACTTTTTTTTTTTGCAGAAAATAAGTTCTTACTTTTATCCTCGTGTAGTGTATATGAGTTCTATTTTTGTTTATAGTTCTGTCACACGATACATCAAATACGACACAATCATTTTGCTCCTATGATAATGTTTATTGTTTATATCGCGATGCTGTAGGTCGCATGGGAGCACGAGCAGTTCTCTAGGGCAAGAATTACAGCGGCCACCCTTTCTGAACTTTCTGTTGCTCCAGAATTATTAGAAAGCTTTGGAGGTCTGCACGATAGGAGGTGAAGTTTCCATATTTATTGGTTTATGGCAGTCTAGCGCTGCTTCGAGTTCTTGTATATTTTTGTTTGGTTGATGACTATGCAATGACAAAATAAGTTCATTGCAGGCATTCTGTGAATAGTGATGCAGTTCTCAGAAGTGTTAAGTTAGTTGCTGAGAGTCTCGCGGTAAAGCTTCCGAGTCATTTTATTCCTTACCATATCTGTTTATGATATTTAGGAAGTTCCGTCTGTGGTTTTGATCAAGTCCGATTTCTTTTTAACAGAGGCATATTTATGGTCACCAAGGAAAGGAAATTCAAATTTTCAAGGATGGTAGTAATTTGGCTGCGAGTTCTTCTTACATAAAGTCATGGTTGGATCTTTTGTCACGGACTCCTAGGGTAGCGCCATTCCTTTCGAAGAACGACCCAATTATCTTGGCACTTAAAAAGGTAATGTAACTTTATTAGTTTCCATTTCTTTTAATTTTGTCTTATTTTAGTCTGGAGTCGTCTTCCCTCTAAAATGAAAAAACTTCTAGTTAGAGATTGATTCATTTCACTTTCGAAAATGGATATTTTCATTTATTGCAATATTGACAATTTGGGGAGGCTCGGTGTATATTGTTAGCAAATCATAATGTGTCTGCCGATGAGAGTAGGACATGTATCCTTTGTCACCAAAAGAAGAAGACTTATAGGAACCAAGGCAACTTAAGAATTACATATAAATGGAGTTCAATTACGTCTTTTAACTTTTGTTTGCTTTTATTGTTGGCAGGAATTGGAGGATCATACTACTGACGTGAATGTACAGCATGAGGTGCTTGATGGGTTGTTCACTTTCTATGATTCTACTAAAGCCCAGCTAAACGTATACCAGGTCTGATTTCTTGCACTTCACCTTCTTAGAGACTTAGACATTATCATATCTTCTTTTGAACTAAATACCACAGCGTAATTGTGGTTCACGGTGATAGTAGCTTAGATCCCGATGGGTGGATGAGTTAAACGGAAAGAATATTTCTAGGGAGGAGTACCTTTTCTTTTCTGCCATATTTATAAATGAAACAAGAAAAAGAGACCCATAATAAGATGAACTCGGAATTTTGGTCTACTTTCTCTTTATACAGCTTTTTTTCGTTCTTAATGTTTTCTTATTTAATATGTTTGAATATGATTGATTCACTTAACTGAGGAACTTACGTCTTCTAACCCCTTTGTGATATACAGATCTTTGTTTTTTCTTGTAAAATATAAGCGTAAACAATCTTGTATAACAATCGCTGATTGTGGTAAAAAAGGGAAGTTAACGTGAGGTCTGACCCGTGTCAAATTGTATTGCAGGTTGCGAGCGTAACATTTGATCTGCTCTTACTTTTGGTTTTGGGATCTTATCTAATTCTGCTATTCAGTTTCCTTGTTATCACAACTAGGGTATACTTCCTCAACCGCCCGCCATTACCAATCATTTCTATTTATGTGTGTATATATTTATATAGTATATAGATATACATCAATAAAAATCTTTTGTTGATGAACAGGGTGTTGATGATCTCATTGGTCTTTTTCGACGACCTCCCCCTCGAAAGATGAAAACAGCCTGAAGTTAGCAAAAGAGATAATTTATGCCCTAGAGCGAGCTCTTACAGGAGTGATATTGCAAAACTGTGGTTGATCTAAATCGTCATCATCTTGATTCTTCCTTTTCCCCTTCTTAGCTTTTCTTTTTGTGGTGGAATGGTTGGCCTATCTTGTAGCTTAGCTGAGCATAACACTACCCCGTGAACGATGTTTACCCGTTTGATTGGATCAGCTAGAAGAGATTAGATTTTTGGTGGTGGAACCGTAGGTTAGGTTTGACATCCATTAACCACTGCTGTAGGTCAGTTGATATCGGTTTAGTGCAGCAATTCGAGTTTTATTTATTTGTAGTGATAGAGCAGAGAGTTTGCTCAAGGCAAGCAAATATTTCTTGAAGCATTGAACTGTTAAATTGAAGTGGAAAAAAAATGTGTTCAATGATTTCACAATTCACAAATATCTTCTCAAAATCTTTTTTCATTTTTACAGTTCTTTTCATGCAAAATCCTGTGTCAGCTTCATTTATGCCAATTACTTGATTTTGGCGAAAATGTCTCAAGATAAATCATTAAGAAGTCCGGAAGTCTTATGACAGAAGTGGTCTTGAAAAGGTTTGGGAGATTTTACAGACAATGTCCAAAGTTGTTAAAGGCAATTTTGCTAAAGGCAAATCATAGTTTGGTTAAAGGCAATGTGTGTTCAGTAGGCCATGCCTAAATTGGAGTTTGACCTAACGACGTCTAAGTTGTAGGCCGACCACCTAACCTGAAAAAATGACATTTTCCCTTAGACTTTCTCTCTCTGAAAGACCAACTGTATTTTCTCTCCTTCCTCGCAACAACCCATTGTCACCAAGCTTCTACCATTCTAGAAACCATCTAAATCGAATTGAATTGAGACCCATCTAATGTTCCCGAACTTCTTACTAATTCGGTTTCCCAAAGGGTCTTCTTTCGGACTCTGTAAAATCTTACTCTCTTTCCGAAAATGGAGATTTCAAATTAGAACTGAATCGCCCTTGTTACGTTCACTTTGATTGTCATTGTGAAATTATTTGTTTGATAACTGTTAATGAAATTGAAGTAGACTCTGTTTAGAATTCCATTAAATTTCATGTCGGGATTTTATCGCATAAGTTACTTTTAGATCACTTTCAGAAAATTCCTTCCCGTAAGAACAAAGCTTCAAGCTTGTCATGAGAGTAATCATGATGATTTGATTTCTAAGGTAACTTCACAACTATAAACTACATGAAACATTTTGATTCTCTGATTTCTCCGTGAAGGCTAAGGGTTTCCAGGTTGGAAACCCTCCTCCACAAAGGGTCCATTGCTGTGATCCGCTTCGCCGGCAAGCGAAAGGGGGTCTTAGAGAGAGAAAAAAGAGAAAGAGAAGAAAGGAGGGAGTAGAGGGATGAAGAATATGAAGGAGGAGGAAGAAAAAAAAGTTAAGGTCGTCGACCGGTAATATTTGGCCGACGACTTTCGACAAGAGGGAGAGAAAAGAGGAAGTGGGTGATAAACACCCTCAAATTTGAGCATTGCTAACCATACTTGGTCAACCTACTTTGACTAAGGCTTGAGTGACAAACACATTGCCTTTAACATGTTTGGGGCATAAAGAATAATCTTAGGGGAATAAATTCTCTTGGTAATCCATGTTTTTTTGTACATTCTCGGACATATTATCTTTTAACCCAAAAATTAACTTGATCAAACATTGCCCCCTAATCTCAATCTTCTCTATCACCTTCACCACCACAACTTTCCACCACCACCATTGCCACCTCTTCTCTCTTCTCTCACACTCACTGTTACTTTCTTTCTTTCTCTCTCCCTATCTCTCTCTATTGCTCTCACTATTTATGTCTCTTGATCTCTCACTGTTTCTCTCTCAATCTTTCATTATTTCTCAATCGGTATCTCATTCTCTCTCTCTCTCTCTCTCTCTCTCAGACACTGTTCCGGCGAGGGGAAGTATTCCCTTTGCCGGAACCAGACCTCGAGGAGGGTTTCTGGTGAAACCCTACGAGGATTTCTGGTGAAACCCTACGAGGATTTCGTGTCCATGAAACATTTCGTGGCCCTGACCATTCCGTGGCCACAAAATGTTTCGTGGCCACTAACTCCGTGATCTCTACAAAGTGATCTATACAGATCGCTAGAGAGAGAGGGAGAGATAGAGACTCGATAAAGAGAGATAAAGACTGCGAGAGAGAAATAAAGATTGCGAGAGAGAGATGAAGACTGCGAGAGAGAGAGAGTGAGTGAGAGAAACTAATATACAGAGAGATATGTCTACAACGAGAGAGATGAGAGTGATCTACAATGAAAGAGAGGGATATCTAGAGCGAGAACGACAGAGAAACAGTTTGTGAGAACGAAAGAGATAATGAGAGAGAGAAAACACGAGAGAGATAATGTGAGATAGTGGGAGAGAGAGAGAGAGAGATTGTAAGTAAGAAACCGAGAGAGAGATTAAGAAAACTAGAGAGAAATTGTAAGTAAGAAAACGAGAGGAAGATGGAGAGAAAAGTTGTAAGTAAGAAATCAAGAGAGACGGAGAGAGAGAGAGGGAAGGAGGAAGAGAGATAAAGATTAGGGACAATGTTTGATCAAGTTAATTTTTAGATTAAAAGATGAATATGCCCTCTAAATCAATCTTTATTGACTAATTTTTTATGCCGCAGAGATTTTCTTCTTTCCCCAAAGCCGCGCCCTTGAATTTTTTCTGTGTTGTTTGAGAAAACCATAGGCCAACCCATCCCATACCTAAACCGGCCTCAGCCAACCCGTGTAGGTGGGCCGCCCAGTCCATTCAGGTGCCCACTTCGGATAGGTCGGCTCGAGGGGGCCGCACTGCAAGTCAGAGCCCCACATCACTAAGTAGGAGAGACCTCTTATTTTCTTATATATAGTACGTCTAGAACCACGCTAGGGTTAGGAGATATGCGTTCATCACTAAGTGTAAATGGTAGGTGATCGTATTTGCGTGATTTAAATCTTCAATTTTAATGAAAGTTGTCGTAAATTTGGCATACTGATGTGATGGTTTTTTTATGGGTTGTATATGCAAAATGGCTTAAGGATTACTTACAGAAAGATAGTTTTGACATGATTTGTGATAACCGACGTTTTGAAAACTTAAAGATTTTCGTATGTTGTATGAATTGGTGAAGTGGGTTGGCACGAGTCATGAGTGTCTTGGCAGCTGTAGTGCTCCACTCTCTGGCTAAGATTCTCGTTTACATTGACCCTCAGACTCAAGGATTTGTTACCTTTAACCGCTCGCCTAGCTTGTAAGCCTGTTACATTCTGACACTCGGGGCTCTGGGGATGTACACCCCAAACTCAGATCCCTCCGCATTTTTATATGACTCTTTGTTTCTTATGTATGTGATGATATATATAACATGTTAAAAAGTCGAACCTCAGTCGAGAGTGAATAAGCGAGCTTTGCATCTTCTAAGATTACAGATAAAAGGGCATTTTCTTGCCAGAAACAAATTAAAGTTTTCAGCTTTTGATAAAATGAATATTTTTGATGAAACGCCACAAAGTAGTTGCATGCTAGGGTACCGTAGAGAATAAGCGTTTCGTCCGGATACTGGAAGGAAGACTTGACTATTTGAATTTAGTGAAGCTAAGATGTATCTAGTTAAGTCAGAGATAAATATTATCACGAGGTTAGCTTGTCAGTGACTGCAACGTCGCATAGCAGGAGAGTGTCTTACCTGCCTAGGGGTAATAAGTTTTCTCGTGAACATGCTAGTACCTTGGTTAGTGCCGATATAGGATGGTACTTGTCAAATTACTAAAGAGTTCTCTGGGTAACTCTCTGTTGATCGAGAGCATATCAGAGGCAGGCAGTTAAGTCTGCTATTATATTCTTGTATTAGGATTGATATGGGCTTTACTCAATAAAAAAAAGGATTGATACATATATTCATGTGCATTTTATCCGCGAAAAAGATTTTATCGTCACTTTGTTTTGTGTATTAGTTGCAGATACCAGTGTTTTTGCGTCGTATGGTCGTGGTTGGATTGCAGATACCCTCCGAGTATGGAATTGCTAAGGAAAGCTACACTTGGATTGCTAAGGAAAAGCTACACGGGGATATGAGTTTTAATCTTTTGATTACTTCAAGTTATATTTTTGTGTATTTCTAACTCAAATGATATATAAACGTAAAACATAGGCTGTATATAAAATATTTTGAATTTATAAAGAATGTGTAAATAGTTCCGATAGTTCAAAGCTTGTATAGATGTCATGGTTGGATGCTTCCGCTTACTTTTAGATGATTTGTACATGTATAAATATGAGTGATGACAAATTATAGGTACGACCGGTTTTATTGAAATTATCAGACAAATTATTTACTCATTGTTCAGAAGAAGTAAAGCACAACCGCGTTTTAGAAGCACAAAAATGACAGTATTTAGTATACAATCCAGCATCGTAAAGTCGTATATTAAATGCACTCACATTAGAAGTATTTATGTCATTATCCCCGACTTTCAACATTCTGTAGATATAATATATGAGCAGATAAAAAACTCAACCTAGATTCCACAAGCTGAGACTCCCGATGTTGCTGCCATTTTATTTTTAACAGGTCGAAAACATCTAAATCCAACAAAAATTGTGTAAGGTACAAATAAAAATTATGTTCACAGAAAAACTGTTTGAAGTACTCACACTGTATTTCCTTTTAGTGGTGGAAAGCTGCCATCAAAACCAGGAAACTCTAAAGTTGCAGTTGGAAAACCATCTTAATGAGAATTCTGATTCTTAGCCCGGATGACACTAAAAATAAGCTATCTCTCTGTCTCAAGGTCGCAATCTCCAGCCACGCTCAGCAATTGCTTCATTTACACGTCTAGCTGCTTCTGCTGTGTCGTTAAGTGGAGGGTAACTCCAACTCTCTGATATCTAGGATTTCCAAATAAAAGAAGCAACTCATAAGAAAAGAGAACCCAACCCATTAATTCACACATCTACTTCTGTCTAATGCTATCTTATGCCCATTAAGCAAGCAAACTTTTTTGGTTCGTGGTTTCACATCTTTATACTAACAAATTTTTAATCTCCATTTTCCTGGCATTTTAAGTAAAAGAGTGTACATTTAATGGAGCGGAGAAGAGGAATTGTTACTTACATCTTCTTTACCCGTGAATGGCCTTGCCACACCTCGTTCCTGTAAAGACTTGTGAAAGTCTTTGAATTTCCATGTACATTTCTCAGCTCCAACGACATAAACAGGTTTCCTGCAAGATAAAGAAAACTAGACTATAAGATCCAGTGCCTCATAACTTTCATCATTAATCACAAGTGTGGTTCTGTTTGAGTATACCCCGTGCCACATGCCTCGCTTAACATACTAACTGAGTCAGCGGTTATGACGAAAGCATCAGCCCAAGCTAGATGTCCCATGTGTGGATTTGGCTCTGTAGATTTCACAAGATAATCACATCATTAGAATCTTTAAAATTTCCATAGTCTATACATGCCCCATTAGAAACAAAAGGCACCAGGGCTTTACCTTCTCCATCCCACACGTAAACCTTTGGATTTTGATCAAGTTCTTTACGTATTATGTCAGATACCTGTAATAATAGCAGGTAAAATTTGAGTACTTGAAAAATCGGAAAAAGCATTGTTATTCAGTTGTACCTTCTGAGGGGTCCTTCTGGAGAAAGAGATTCTAAGGCTTCCACAGGTTGGTAGCACTTCCTGTAAAGAGCTAATTAGCTGCTTGGCAAGGTCAGCTCCATAACGACAGTGACCTGTTCATATTAAGAATTTGAACAATTTATATAGAATATGTCAAGTTGTGATTGCCACTAGAAATAACGAAGCAAGAAAAGAAATGACGAGTGCATATGCCATGTACATTTTCAGTTTTGGGAGTCGGATACTTCGAAATACAAACATAAAGAATAGAAACAATACATGCAAACAAATCTAGTACTCATTTCAGGAACATTTTCTTGCTAATGTCTAACTTTTGTTCTCATGAATCCTTTCACGAAACAAAAGATAGTAGAGTGCATGTGCCATGTTCGGAGTTGGATACTTCAAAGGACAAGCATAAAGAATGGAAACAATACATGCAAACTCATCTAGTACTCATGCCAGGAACATTTTCTTGCTAACGTCTAACTTTTTTCTCTTGTTTCCTTTCACAAAACAAAAGATCATAGAGTGGATACATCACCCATATGCCAAGTGTTCTTTGAAGTTTAAAACTCATTACTTGCTATCTTTATCTTTTCAGTTTTTTAGCTTTCAATAGCGTCACAGTGTTAAAACCAAATGACCATTAAAGCAAACTAACAAGAATCAACAACTATTAAGAAAATCAAGG
This sequence comes from Eschscholzia californica, assembly GCF_041429995.1. NCBI lineage: Eukaryota > Viridiplantae > Streptophyta > Magnoliopsida > Ranunculales > Papaveraceae > Eschscholzia > Eschscholzia californica. Next base: position 66,104,920 of record NW_028238198.1, on the reverse strand, counting down.
AATCATCAATCAGTCAACACGACATTGAGGCGTTAGCATCTAAGCTTGAAGTGATGAATAACACCTCAACAGCCTTTTTAAACACTATTGATAGAGATACAGATGAAGACCAATTAATTTAAAATGATGAGAGGCTTAACATACAAAAGACACATTCACGGAATATAGAATAAACGCATCCATAATGAATATCCACAGAGATATTAAGTAATCAGACAATTTTTCAGTTGGGTGACCACTTGACAGATATATAAGAATATGGTCGTATGATCAGTCCACACTCCACTCATAAACAGGAGAAAAGTTGCACAAAAATACTAATACATATGAAGATTCTAGGTTAAATCTGAAATAAGCAGGACGGAACAGAAAATTACTTGTAGGACCTCCGATGTTAACCACAAGCAAAGGTTTCGGCAAAGGTGCCAATTCCTCATGCCAGGCAGCAGCAGCGGCCCGTAATGCAGCAAAATCAGCTTGATGCAGCGCTCCCACAGTTAGGACCTAAAATGCATATTCTCAACCAGTGAACAGGATATGCATAATTCATCGTATAAGAGACTTCATATAATCATTTATTTTTTATTTTAATGAGATGCCGAAAAGTAAATTCATTCAGATGGGTATCATAGCTAGAACGTACCACATTCTTGGTAGGTGGTTCACGAGGTGTTATCCAACTCCGAAGAAACCGAGGGATCTGTTCCTGTGCTTCAGGAGTCAAAGGGTAATAGTCGTGCTTGGGGGTAATTACTAGGTCAAACCTACTCAGCTCCGTCCTTGGATGTTGTATCTGATAATGCCGAGAAATCGTGAATTTAGAGAGCGTAATTAATCCAAAAAACTACAACAGAACAAGCAGATAGATCATAAAACTCGCTAGCATAATGACACTTATGAATGTCAAATTAGCGTGTGAAGAATTATATTGTTACCACTTTAAATGACAACTGAAAAATATCATCAGTTTTAAAAGTTGCGAGAAAAGGTGTGTTATCACTCCTACCATATACTTCGCTGATTTCCTTGTAACTACACATACAATGCTAAAGAGGTATACAAAACCAAGACCACAATCTTCACACACGGAACCTCAATTTTGAGCATGGAAGAAAATAACCATAAATTATAACCTTATAAATGGAAATATGAACAAGAAAAATATAAACCCCTAACACCGTCCACACAAGACAGAAAGTCTCCAAAAAAACTTCTTCCGCCCGAGGTTAACAATGTTAAAAAGAGAAGATAACATGCAAGTATGCAACACGAAATCAATGAATTTGTTCACATAAGCCACAGTTCTATCAATAGTTTCCAAAACATAGATGATACAACAAGCGGTCACTAGCAATAATAGAAGGTTTTGTTGACAAACCTGAACCACAAACACATTTTCAGGAGCTAAACGCTTAATGGAACTTGCGACGGAGATGGTATCTCGACCAGATGCAACCACCAACAAAGGCCCATCCCTGACAAAATCGAGATAAATATTATAGTGCACTATCTCTACATATAAAAGGATAAATAGATAGTACAATCTCTACAAAGTAATAAGTCGGTAACTTTATACTTTTGCCTCGCAGCCCTCGCCTATATTGAATTAATAATTTAACCAAATTTATAAGGAAGTAACTTGAACTTAAATAAATAAAACATACGAAGCTGACTATCACGCTTATTTGAAAGAAAGAAGGATTTACATGTTTTAGTTGAATTATGAGTCTAGCTAAATTTCATCTCACTTTTCATCAGAGAACAAAGAAGTCCTAGAATGGTGCATATTTTCTGCAGATACTAAGGCGCATACAGACTACAACCCCTACTCAAATGAAGGACCTAGCTGAGATGGATGCTAACTCTAAGATTCTTCCCGTTAGTCATTTTCAGTTTTTATTTACTGCCTCCTTTTTTAGAGTCTCGACTGTTTACATTTTTCTTGCCTATTTGAATTGGGAAAAGAGTAAATCTATAAGTTATCAAGAGAAGATTGCATTGAATTTTAAGGTGGTCATGTGACCGCAACGTAAGAGTCCTAGAAATAGATAATATCTCTAGATTCATGTTTGAAACGTAAACTGCCTTGATAAATTTCATGTGTTGACTTGTAATCCTCACAATTGGTAAATTTAGCCACTCCATATCTCATTTTATAGTGCAAAATTATGCAATATAAACATTACCCTTTAACCAGAGGAAGTTGATATGGGGAACAAGAAGCCTAGAATTGCATCATTATTCGAGCCTACCATAGTTAAAGAAGATTTTCATGAAATTACGGATTTCTTATTGCCTAGGCACAAAGAACAAAGCCTCTGAAGCAGTTCACTGAAACAACAATGCATGTCAGACTAGCGAGACATCGATCCCCATTCTTCACATTTCTAACAACTCCTGGTTGACTTGACCACTACCCTGTTCTTAGAGATAAGAAGATTGATTGGTAAAAGATGTTAAAGTTAAAACCTGTCCAGAATTGAAAACTTGGACGGCTGGTGGTCAAGAAGCACTGCTAAAAACAACCAAAATTACAATCTCTCGCCTGGGAATTTGCCGTTTCCGTGACCAGAAAAGTTTGATAACTTTATGCATGATGCATCTACATTGAAATCTACTTCTAGTCATTTTCATTCACTTGAAGATATAATTGGTTTTCGTTAAGACACATACAAATAGCAAAATTCCATCCCAAAAGATGAATCTAATAAATAACTAATCAAATTCTATGTGTAATAATGGATTAGATTTGTTCAAACAATAGTGTGGAGAACAAGAGGAAATCAAACTGAAAAAATATGAGATGGGTTAAAAAAGATTGACATATTCACAGAAATTAGCGGGAAGACATACTTCTCAAAAGTGTCACGAGCCATCGTAGCAATCCGCTTTGCATCAGCTTCTAAAATTGAAGATAAACCAGCGCTAGCACTAGGTTCAACACGAAAAGGAATTTGTTTTCTCCCCCTCAACATTATCGCAAATCGTGAATCACCACATATCCGCCTTATGACATATTCTAACTTTTGGTGGAAAGAAACTGGGAGCCAATGAAGCCACTCATTAACACCTCCCCGTGGTCTCGTAACTCGCTGCATAATTAAGAATCGGAAACATGGGTTAAAGCTAATGACCCACTACACATGTTTACAAGAAGCTTCTTTGATTATAAAACACAAATTTCACACAATTTACAATGAATTTAAGCTTAAACTGTTCCAGATTTCCTAAACCAATTCAAGATAGAAAATCACATCATAATTAGTCGTAATTCAACATTACCACCTCAATATAATACAATTAAAGCCATGATGATTTCATGTTTGATAGGGTAAACTACTAATAATCATAGATGTTTCAAACAAGTTCATGGCTATAATCAAATTGAATAGAGGATGCAAAAAATTCAAATTCTAGAATTGAGACTTACATATAATGAATGTTTATCAGAAAGACCAAGAGCACGAACTAATCCAACACTTTGATTCTCAGCACCAGCAAATCCATTACCAATTATAACAGCACGTCTAATAACACTATAAACCCCACCTTCAAAGATCTCAGGCATACCTAAAGAACCGCTAGGCGGTTCTGGAAGCCTAATTGTCCTCATCTAATAATATTACTCAAACCCTAACAATTTCTTTCTTTCTCTTCAATAAACAAGCATGGCTTTCAATTTCTGAACCGGATTAATCAGGAACTTCAAGAAATAGTGATGAAACCTTGCAAGAATCTTCTCTTATTCGATTATACCAGTTGAATATCTCAAAGAAAATAAAAGAAGGATTGAATTGGAATCCTGGTTAGGGCTATGAAAAATAAAATTTTAGGGTTTTGATTGGGTGTTGAGATCGGTTTAGTGCGAGATACAACCAACCAAGTAGTGGCAGAACCGACTTGATGTTTGATTTCAGACGAGATTCAAACCCCTTTCTTTTCAAATCCCTATTCGGACGAGATTTAACCGAAGAGGTTAATTTCAGAAAAAAAAAAGTGAGCAGCCCAAATTCTCCAACCCGTCCAATTTTTGGACCAATTCGGAGACTCTTTGGAATGTCCTAAAACGGCAACATAACGATCAATTGATTAATTGTACTTGTAAGCTTATGAATTGTGCTGGTATTTGCTTGGGGAAAAAGTCATTCACGTTGGGACACAAATTTTCTTGGAAAGGGATTCAAAAAATCATTTGAATTATTATTATGGGCTTGAGACATCTAATTGTCTTATAGTTAAGCAAGATTGATTCATAATAAACTTCTCTCTCACGCTGGTCGTACCGTTGTTGTCTCGGCAATTGTGATTAGAGTTCTCCAATACCAGATGCAATGTTTCGTCATTCTTAAAGGCATATGCAAAAGCATTAAGACTGGTCCTCTTAAGCCAGCACACTCCTGAAAGTCATATGTAAACATAATGATGAAATCTGATCTCTTTTAATATGGGAGATTCACTCAAGAGCCACAATTAATATCTGGCCTGAATACTGGATCCCCGATCAGCCCCCTCCTTTAAACAATCCTATGAATTCACACCTCACTTGGGTCTCCCAGCTTATAAGCAATAACCAATGGAATGAATTTGTTCTCACTAATACTTTTGATACAATTTTGTGTAATATCATCAGGTTCTATGTATAGACGACTTAGGGAAGAACAAATTCATTCCATTGGTTATTGCTTATAAGCTGGGAGACCCAAGTGAGGTGTGAATTCATAGGATTGTTTAAAGGAGGGGGTGATCGGGGATCCAGTATTCAGTCCAGATATTAATTGTGGCTCTTGAGTAAATCTCCCATATTAAAAGAGATCAGATTTATCATTATGTTTACATATGACTTTCAGGTATTTACTCTATAGGTTCTATGTATAGACGACTTAGGGAAGAACAAAGCAACTTCCAACATGTTGAGGTTCATTGGCACTTTATATGACAAATTAAAACGATTCCGAGAATACAATTGTTCATATGAAAATATTGTACTAAATGCCTCCCAGTCAGAAATAAAATCAGTAACAAAAAGTCTAGATGAACCGCATTTGGGGACTCCCTCTAAACCGTCCTACCCCATTGGACAAAAAGACAAGGACCAAATCACTTTCTCTCTCTAAAATTTTCCTTGTCCTTTTGTCCAATGGTGTAGGACGGTTTAGAGGGAGTCCCCAAATGGCGGTTCATTTAGATTTATTGAAATCAGTAAATACATTGGAAATGTCCTTACCTGCCTGTACTGTGATTGCACGGAAACGATTGAGCATGCACATTTGCGAGATCGGTATGGTTTTACTTTAACATACGTACAAATGATATTATTTCTATTAAAGATTTGATAACATCTTGGAATGAAAACCAACATAATAATGATTTTAACTGGGCTAGTTTTTACGCCACTATACTTTGGTTCATCTGGAAAGCCAGATGTGACAACTGTTTTCAAAACACGATTAACTCTCTTATGTTGGTTATTCACTGAATTCTTGCATTCATATCCTTCAAAATCACTAATAACCGAACAAATTCTTCAAATGAAAGCTCATGGAAACCCCCTGTCAACCCGTATATAAAAATGAATGTTGATGACGACACAATGGCAACCAAAAGATCACATCTCAACAATCAAAAATCTCATTCCGAAATTTCTAAGCATTACCTTCTCACAGATTCGCCGCAATTGCAATGCTCATGCCGACAAACTTGCAAAATGGGCTCCTGTCCATGATAGTAATAGAACTTAGTCTGTAATACTCCCCCCCCCCCCCCCTTCTCAATCTGGGATGTAATTATACTCTTATTTAGTATTATATGCTTATCTTTTCAGCAAAAGAAGAAAGATCAACTCAGAATACATATTTGTTTTTGACTAAAAATAAATTTCGTTATATATTTTGTCTTTTAATCTTCATCTCCATTATCACAACTTTTGATCATTACTATCGCTTCTGACTATTGAGCACCACTATAACCACTTACAACCAATTTGTTTCTGTAACACCCCAAATCCAGATTTCCACGTCGGCCGCCATGAAAACCTAAACTTAAAGTATTTCTCCGCAGAACAGTAAACATATACGATATACTCATCAAGGAGAGGGTATAGTATCGAACATGAAGCTCAAAAAGTAACAATAAATCAACTACTGAAACTTTACCAAGTTTCTCAAAACTCACAGGATGTCTCTAAATCATCGACACAAATGTCGGACAAGATAAAACATAAATAACACCAAGTGTTTAGGAGATACAACTCCAAATAACTACCTAAAGAAAGAAAGAAAATCACTAAAGAAACTCCTCCAAGGCTAACTATGACTCAAGCAGGTGGCACTTCCCGATTTCCTTGTCCTGAAAAATAAAAGGTTGGGTCAGACCCCAACAAGTAGATTTCGAAACCTCTAAAGCCTCAATAGACAGTTTCAAGAGCTACCAAAACAAATAGACAACCACTTATCATGAGAAGATGTCCAAGTATAGTATCCGATTTGTGACCATTAGAAATAAAATGTACCACATATGTAACAAACAACAAAAAACGACATGACGAGTTGGTGTCCACCTTATGTAAGAGTGTGGCCCACAAGGACATCCATTGTGTTAACGCCGACCCCATACGCTCCATACCTATATCACATCCGGTAGAGAGGGTCGAACCAACCACACTACTCTTGCAACCCTTCACCAACTCCATCACGTCACACATACATAATATCACACCATTTGTAATAAACAACCAAAAGCAATATGACAAGTTGGTATCCACGTTGTATGAGAGTGTGGTCCACAAGGTCATCCATTGTGTTAGCGCCGACCCCATACGCTCCATACCTATGTCACATCCGGTAGAGAGGGTCGAACCAACCACACTACTCTTACAACCCTTCACCAACTCCATCACGTCACACATACATAATATCATCACACCACAACATACATAAATCAAAATCATATTCGATAGCATATTACGACATACGAGTTCCATATTTGGAATTTTGCAAGTAATGAATCAATGATGATAATAGCCTAAAATTCTCATATCATGTTGAGTTCTAGGGCATGTTCATGTATCTATATAAAGAGTATTGTCCAATAGTGAGAGCCATATAATTATAAGAGCTATATACTAAAATCATGGAAAATATAGAGGTTTAGCCCTAAATATCATTGTAATACATGAATCTAGCATGGAAATGTAAATGAAGGTTGTATGGTTCATCAAGTATGTCATTATAGCAAATATCCTCAAAATCTAACACATAGATGAGATTCAAAGTGACCAAAAAAAATGAGTTTGTACAAATATAGATCTACTACTTCTAGCATATATATTTATGTCAAGAACCCTAATCTATGTTCAAGTAATACTAAAATCTAGGGTTTGTGGTGTTATCTAATTTGTCTAGGTTTTCTATAAAAATGGCTAATCGAGCCCTAGAGGAGTAGAAATCTACCTTAGATCCAAAGCAATGTAAGCCCCACACCAAGAAAAATAAAGAAAACAATCACCAAGCTCCAATCCTTCCTTCTTCTTAGCCTTTCTCTCTCTAGAACCCTTAAACTCTCATTCCCTCTCTATACTCAAAATGAGGCTGCTTAAGTTTCAAAATAAAGAAAGGGAAATGAGGGGACAAAGTGGGCGTAGGGTTTCAATGAAGTGGGGCTCTAAATGGGTGTTACTATAGGCACCCTAAATATTAGTAGGAGCACTACAGTTTCTCTCTCTCCTATCTCCATTTCTTCTTCTTATCTCTTCCTCTCCTTCCCTTTTCTTTTTCTTTCTCTTTCTGTTTCCCTTCCTCTCCTTCTCTTTATTTCTCTAAACACCAAACAAATTTTAGATCTATTAGGGAATGATGAAAGAGGAAAGTCCTTTGTTATCTATGTCAAAGAAGATATCTTCCCGTAGATTGAGATCTGTCGGGGTGTTTTAGAGGGAAAAGAAAGACGAAGAAAGTAAGAGAAAGGGAGGTACGGAGCCAGCCATAGCAACTACGAGGATTGAAGCCATTTATAAATTTGGCCCCCTTAATATAGGTTCTTTCAACTGCTTTAAAAAAGGTCGGTGATTTGGGGAAACAAAAATAGTTTCTGGGGAAAAATGTGGAAACCCAAAAGAACAGAAAACAAACACACCTTATAGTCGTGGTAAAATGTCGTCGGCCGAAGTTGTCCAGCAATGAGCGACGACTTCTTGTCTCTTCTTTCTCCTGTTTTTCTCTCTTTCTCTTCTCTCTCTTTTCCTTTTCTTCTCTCTCTCCCTCTCTCTCTCCCATCTCTCCCTCCCTCTCTCTCTATCTCTTTCTTTCCCTCTTCTATCTCTTTTCTCTCTCTAATTGATTTGACGTAACTGTTTGCACTCTATAGACATGGATTTTACCTCACTGTGTCATAATGGACAGTAAAGAATTAAGCATGAATTTACCAAATTTAAGATTTAGTGTCTTTTACAGACCTAAAGCCATCCTTGGTGGTAAAATATCTCCATCTACAAAGTTGATGCAAGTTCCAATGTAGTGAACTTTTTGTTCTTTCATTGAGAATAATCTCATAAGGTATCTGAAACTACATCCTCAATGTATATATGTAGGTCGGCTTGGTGAAATAAGAATATTTTTCAGAGTACAAAACTTTAAAGAGAAAATGTGAATTTTGATAAATTTTTCGGAATGCAAAATTTTAGAGGGAAAGAGTATCTTCCTCATCTCTTACTACCAACTCCCGCCACTGCCACCACTCTGACTACCACCTCCAACTTCAGCCACCACCACCATTTGTCTCCTTTTTTTTGTTTTTTTCTTTACTCTAAGAAAAATACAACCTCCATTTATCCTTCTCTTTCTACTCCTTCCTCTCCTCTTTTCCCTCTATCTTTCAAACCAGTGGGGGATCTCCCCAATCAATTCATACTGGTTTGCAAGGATACCCAAAACAGTTCGATTTTGGAAAGATTCCAAATCAGACTAGTTTGTGGGACCCCCTAAACCAGGACGCTGATGGGGGAAATCTCCAACCAGTTCATACTAGTTTGAGATCCCCAAACTAGCCTTCTAAAACTGGTTGGTTAGGCAAAATCTCTATTTACTATGAACTGGTTGGAGATTTCCCCAAACTAGTCCAATGCCAATTTCCGGCAAAGGGGATTCCCCTTCGTCAGAAAAGCTAAAGAGAGACGAAGAGGAGGAGAAGAGAGGAAGAGGAAAGAAGAAAGTGAAATAATGGTGGTGATGGTGGTCGAAGGTGTCAAAAGACCTTATGACTGTTTAGGGAGGCATCAAAGGTAGAAAAACCATTCTCAACATAGTTCCTAAAGCTATTATTTGGGTTATTTGGACTATCAGGAGGTCAGTTATCTTCTCAGACAAGTCAATCTCGGCGGAAGACATAGTTTTTTCGGCTAAATGTTTCGTTTCCACTGGAGTAGGAATATTCCGTGGGTCAAGTTTAAGTCTTTCGCGGACATAGTTGGGAATTGGGAGTCGTTTATTCTTTCGATGTAATCTCTTTTTAGTCCTCTTCTTTTCAGTTTGTTTCTACAGTACGCCTAAGGAATCCGTCTAATGGGACTCCCAAATGAGTTGTGTAACCCCTTTAGACAAAACCCAATCCACTTTCTCTCTCTAGAATTGGGTTTTGTCTTTTTGTCCAAATGGGTTGGACGGTTCATTTGGGAGTCCCAAATGACGGGCTCCCAAGACTTATTCTTGTTTCTTGTGTTTTTTTTTCCTTTTCCCTTACTTGCCTTTAGGGGTTGTGTATTTTTTCCTCGTTTCCTTCAATTCAATCAAATTATTCAAAAAAAAAAAAATTATGGTCGAAGGTGGTGGGCCGAAAAGAAAGATTCAGAAAAAAAAAAAAAATTAAGGCCACTGCTTTGGGGAAAGCAGAAACGTTTCCGGGGAAGACGGTGGAAAACAAAAAAAATGAAACCAAACGCACCTTAAACGTCGCCGGCAGAAAGTCGCCGGCCGGGTGTTGCCGACGACATCATCTTCTCTCTCTCCCCTTTCTCTATCTCTCCTCCCTCTCTCCTATCTCTCTCTTCCTCTGTTTCTTCTCTCTCTTCTCTTTTCCTCTCTTTCTTCTCTCCATCTCCGGCGAAGGGGAGGAGCCCCTTCGCCGGAGCTCGTCTGGTATGTTATTCAAACCAGATCCCGTCTGGTTGTGCAACTAGACGAGACTGGTTTTCTTCAAACCAAATCTCGTATGGTTTGCAAACAAGACGAGCTCCGGCGAAGGGGAGGAAAGAAGAAAAGAAAAAAATACTCCCTCCGTCCCAAATTAAGAGTCTCATTTTAAAAACGTAACTTTTTTTCACAACTTTTACTTTCCATTTTTACCCACATTAATTTTTAACATGTTTTGTGGAATTCAAAAGAATTAGTACTATATATAAGATTATTTTCCATAAACACAAATTATTCTCATCTCTTTCTAAAAGATTGCCAAAATACGAATTGTTTTAATTAAGTAATAAATACATTATATATTATCAGCACGGGTATAATTGGAAAATCTATGGATTTTATATGATAAAAGAGGAATGGGACTCTTAATTTGGGACTAATGAAAAAGGAATACGGGCCTCTTAAATTGGGACAGAGGGAGTATATATTTATCGCCGGAGATGGTGGAAGTCGCCGAAGAAGATTGAAGTCGCCGGAGGTGAAAGGAAGAAGAAGCTGAAAAGGATTTGGTTGTTTGGGGAAAATAAAAAAAAATCCAATTTTTTTTAGTTTCCACCCAAAACTTCACACCCCGGAAAATTTCTTTATTTCCCCGTAATGCCGGCCAAAATTAAAGGTTGTCGAAAGTGGTTGTTTGTCGGCCACCATTACCCGAAGAAATAAAAAATATTGGAAAAACAAAAGGAAAAAAGGCAAAAAGTTTCACGCGAAATTATTTCCGCATAACAATTAGAAAATAAAATCTCACCAAATTTTTTACAAAATATTTGCATCCCGAAAAATATTCTTATTTCCCCAAAGTGCTTATATATATAAAATAGGGGATGATGGTATCTTTTTTAGAATGACCCTCCTCTTCAATGACTAAGATTACACCTCCCAAAATTAGCTCCAAGACTATGAAACTGTCTATGCCGGGCGGGCACGGGTTATACCCTCGGCCTCGTGTGCGAGTTTGTATATATATAAGTTTATGCAGCCTGGACAAAGAATAGACTCACTGTGACGATAAAGGACTATAGTAAGCAATGACAGGCTGAAAGATCGGCTTCGAAATTCTACTGTATTTTATTAAGACAGCTATACAGACGATTCAACATTCTTTTTACACAAGACTACATAATCTGCAAGGAGTAAATCAATCAGCACAAAAATGAAAAGGACTCAACGATCGTGATAAAGTGTAACCAAGCAAAGAGAACATCAATTTCCCTCGATACAGAACTAATGCTGATTATTATCCTCATGCTGATGCACTTAAAAGAATCTATATCTTGATATAAGCAACATTCTGAAATCCACCCCATGCAAACCTTCAAGATCGAAACAGTTGATATTCAAGATCGGAACAGTTGATATTCAAGATCGGCATGATGGAAGAGTGAGACCGCCACAACAAGCAGCTATAATGATGTACAACAGTAGAACTATCAAGGCTGTTAAAACGGCCCTGTATTTGAACAAAGAAAGTGTTACGATTTTCCACGAGATATACATATGCTCTAAAACTTCACAATTTCATACCACCAGTTATTGATAATTTTGAATCCAAGGATAAAATAATGGTTAAATATGATGAATATAATTGCTAGTGTCTATAGCTGTTAGATAAACTCTTCATCGTGACGGCTCAAGATCTTCCTTTTGCATTTAAGCATAAGGAAATATATTACAAGGATGTGGTAGTTAGTTGAAGTGCTACAATCACTTAACATTTTGCTCAGAGCATTGATGGCACAATTAACACCGTAAATTTGAAGCCGTTGAGATTTTCAAAAAGTAGTTGATAAAAGTACGTAGCGAAGACGAGATGGCACATCAGGGTCCGAGTAAGACTGAGAGAAACGCTTAGGTGAAGAAGCATTTCCATGTTTGATATGAGACACAAAACTTATAGCCATGCATATACTTTACAGACTGGGCACCCACGAGGGTCAAAATTAACGGCAAATACTTGGGCCTTGCAGTGAGATAGAGAGAGAGTCAGGTGGGGTGGAAGGGGGTGATGGAGCCCGGTTGAGGGGTTCGAGGGGGTGGATGAGGATAAAAATTGAAGTCTAATCAGAACACTAGGAGAGTAATCCAAAGAGCTAGCAAATGTAGTTCCTGAGGCGCTGTTACTGATACATAAGGTTATATTCTAGAAGGAAAAATTGACAATATGCACCCAAGTGTCTGAAATGACTTCCACCACGATACTAATGCTCTTAAAGCTAGACCTGGAAACATGATTTCTGTTTCATATTCAGTTCCATCAGACCCCAAGGTTTCAATCATGGAACATGTTTTTATATCTGTGGTTACTAACTTCACATCAACATCTTGCCTTTCAAATCTTCAGAAGTATAACTAGCATTCAAGTTCTCTTCCTCATTGTTGTCATGTCGGTCTTTGTTTTCTGTGGCCAAACCACCAAAACCAATTTCTGTAATCTTATACATCTATGAGTTATCCTAAATTCCCTTTATATATGACTAGAAGATTGTTGAATTAATAGGGTTTTATATCACATACTGATATACTATATATACTAATAAAGAACTTGGCGGATTTACTCACAAGAGTTTTGCATTTTTCATCCAAAGAGCTCGGCGGAGGCGCCTAGACTGCTTCCGGAAATGAAACGAACTGTCTTGCATTGTGGCAGTTTTATCAACCAGAAGTTCAATCCGATCACCTCTTTCAAGTATTTTCTCAATATTGTCAACCATGATAGTACGTATCTGAATATCAATGGCAACTTGTGATCAGTATATAAGCTATCATGATTTGATGAGACAAAACCAATGTATATAACAAGAGAGGTAATTTGATAAGAGCAAATGTGTACTAAACATCCTGAAATTGATAGCAATAACTTGTCGGCTACGTGGATTTTGAACGTCCCTAATTGAGAGAGATCAGGTTTGCCGGTAACAGCATTTAGGGCATATTGGCATCTCTTCCATGACAGTTCAGATGACAAAAAAGACTACTCGGAGTTTCAGACGGGTACCTTCATGAATTAGACGTATAATATCAACAGTACAAGTGAAGCATATTAAGGATACTTGCCTCACCAACTTCTCCTCTTACACGGTCAAGAGTATCTGCACTAGGATTACTGGAGAAAAATTCCATCTGTTGATGTAGAACTCTTGAAAATTCATCATTCATTGCATAAGCGGGTGCGGAATGAGCAACTTTGCCATAGTTCCTCATAAATCGCATGTGTATGTCCTCCAAGTATGAAAAAGGAACTCTTCCTGGAGCCGAGAATGAATTGTAAAGATCATGTCAGTTGTGATGAAACATGGATGAGCGTGAATATAGTGAAGGTTTGAATCAGTTAGAGTGACAAAAAATCTTAACAACAGAAACGAGTGGATACAAGAGGAGGCAAGAAAAGTAATGAACCAAAACCACTGATCCATAGTAAAAAACATAAGTACAGACAAAGTCAGAATAAATTGTACACCAAAGTACCAACAGCACGAAAAATTTGTGGGAACAATCTGAGCTTGGTTAAGAAGTCCACTACAAGGGGCACATTAGTTGTCTTGATAAGAATACGCATCATGTGCAAGAAATACAAATAAAACATAAGTATTATCACCTGATAGTCGGAGTATGAATCGGAGTATTATTTATGTTGTAATGAGATAACAAAATAGTGTTCATTTGCCAAATCCGAATTTCAAGGTGAGGATTGGAACAATGATAATTTTATGATAAAAGACAAGTTTTCAAATTTGAAACATCTGGTTTTTGTTAACACCTGTTTTAAGTTCGATGAAATCGGTATCGTCAACCATACTTAATCTGTCGACAATAAAGGAAGAGCATGAAATGATGGTCAAGATCCTGAGATGCCTTACTGTGACACAATATCCAGACTCTGTAGTGTGATCATCCTAAGGTTTTAGAAATCTTGTCCTATGAGGCAAGAAATGGTGGTCTGAACACTACTATGCTTTGAGTCAATCTACTGTTCTTAGCAACTTTTAGATAGCTTGGGTCGTTCTAACTCAATCAATAGAACTACTAATAGTAAAACCCTATTTTCCCCAAATTTAATTGATCCATCTCAAAATTCAAACCTAAAACAATACCAAGTTCTTATCCTCAACCAATAGACAAAGAAAACAAAACGAAATGATCCCGGACCATCACTTTACAAACAATTAAATTATACCTAAAACCCTATATCCAGCAACAAAAACCTAACGAATTAAACACTAAAAGCTAAAAATTGAATTATATACCAGCGAAGTTGTTCACAATCCGTAATAATTCCTATATCAATCAAGTAATAATACCTCTTATACAGTTCAAAATCGAGACTTTTAACAATATTAACAAAGAAATATACAGAATTCACAAAGATCAGATCAGTAATAAAAAAAAAGGAAGAAAAAAACGAGGAAGAAGATAGACTTACTTCCGAAGGAATCGTTGGCCATACAAAGAAAGGTGAGTCCGTTGAGTCTGAGTATATGAAATATATACCGATCTTGTGAGAAACAAAGCCTTGAATCTGCTTCTGATGGTAATTTCTCCAAGATCCTTCTTGCTATTGCACCTGGATTACCAGATACGGCACTGAATTCTGCCATTACTACACTTCCTCTCGCTACTACTGCGTATAGAATCGCCATTGATTTCGTTAATTTGGAATCACTCAATCTTCTGTCAAGAAGAGAGAAGAGAGAAAGATCTGAGAGAGAGAGAGAGAGAGAGATTTGGATTTGAAATGTTAGAATTTGGGAGTTGTTAGGGAAGCCCGCTGGCTCACCCGTAAGTCAAGTATTCCAACTCAACGTCTAGGTGTCCATCTCACATTTTTATGGGCTAGGATTTAGGGGTGGGAATCCAAACGGACCGGGTACTCGTGTGCACTAACACGGTCACATCCGTCGAGCGACGACCCTTCCACTCGACACCATCAGATCACTAAGGGCGACTTTTGTCTTTCATCGAGGTGGGTCTTGTAGTCAAACTCTCTTTTTTCGAAGTGCACTGCTATTAAGTTGAAATTAAGATTATCAGTTAAGAACTACAACTGAGCGTTTTATGAATGTCTTTATGGTGGACTTGATTTTACTGATGATGGCGTTGTACTAAATTGAGACTTTCTTATTACAACATAACATGACATTGATATGTCACGAGAACATACACATGAATTGAATGAACATATGCTCCGTTGTAACACTAGTACTTGGATCCTTAAAGGGCACAAAAGTCCTTAAAATGTAATCTAACTACTACGGTACTACGGCCCAAAGGTCATCTAGTCACTTTGTTAGTTCAACAAAAAAAAAAAAATCTAGTCACTTTGTTTATATCTTAAATTACATGGGATCTTCTAAGAAGGTAATCTACCGCACTTAATTGAACTCATCATCTCTTCATTATTTAGAACGATGCCCAACTAACTAATTGAACAATCGGAAGATGTGCGAGGGAATCGATTCGGATTGCACGCGGCAAATTTTGGTTGTTGGGAGTAAAACAATGGATGTAATCCTAGTGGATATGGCAACCACTTCTTTTATACAATCTTTTTTTTTCCATTACAACTGAAGTCTCGATAGGTCGAACTACAATCCATAGTCTTCAAAGTTGCAAATGTGTGCAAAGAAACACTAACAAAGTGGTAATGATTCATGAATATTATTGTTATGTGTAAGGAGAGAATATTTGAAACAAATATTTTTTTCATCAAAATAGAGTATCACTACAATAAACGAAAATTTCTACCGTAACCGTTCTAAATTTAATAGAATAGTAAAATATATGAACATAAATCATTAGTTATAACGGTTATAACCACGACATGTGAAAAACAAATATGTCTTCTCCACCACTACCTCGGTCTAATTCTACCTGAAATGTGACTGGTTAGGATTTAGAGAGTTTCTCTCTCTAAATTATATCTTACACATATTTTGGTCGGGTTCAGCCTAGATAGGACAGAAACACATTTTCCTCAAAACATTGGCCCTTTTAAAAACATTTAGTGTTGGGACTTTTTTTTTAACAAAATAACATCTATTGATAATTAGATATGGACATGTCCGAGATGTTACATTGTGATATCGCACAAGAAGGAAAACATGATGAAACACAAGTCTTAGTTTTCCTCGAGTTCACAGCAAGATTATGAGCTTTACTGTTGAACTTTCTATTAACATAAGCAAAAGATAGTTTATCAAAATAAGGAGCAAGATCCCTAATAGAGATTAGAGTATGCTTTGAAGTCCAATGAACTGAGTTCTTTCTTCCATTCAAAAAGTTGCACACGTTCACTGAGTCTCCTTCCAAAATGATGTTTCTGAAACCATGTTCTTTCGCCCATTCGATCCCATGCAAGCAAGCTTTCCCCTCCCCTTCATCTACTGATCTGCTGCTGTTGAATCTTGATTGCTCTGCAATTTTTTATCCTGTTGAATCAGTAATAATAATAGCAACATAAGAATGAAGAGATTCTTTATCCCAAGCCACATCATAGTTAATTTTCAAAGTTCCTATAGGTGGTGGAGTCCAGGTGTTAGCTTTAGAATTTTGTGAGATATGATAAGTTCCCAGTAAAGTTGTTTGGCTGTTAATCGAACTATTGATCAAAGCTATAATGTTATTCAAGTTAAGCTGTTTTCCTTGAAAGACAATCTCACATCTGTACTTCCATAATTCCCAAAGAAGGATTGACACTTTTTCCATGATAGAGAGTGTGTTAGGTAGTTCTATATGTTGATCAATGAGTTTCAATCTGAAAAACCAATCTACAAAAGTGGGGGTTGGATCTAACTGCTGGTGGGATGGAATAAAATGGCCAAACAAAGCTGTAGTAACTCTGCATTCATGGATCAGATGGATGGTAGATTCATTAGATTCTTGGCACAAAGGACATAAAGCTCGGATGTTGTTCATGTATATTTGAAGCAAGTTATTCAGTGGAAGAACATTTTGAGCAATTTTCCATAGAAAAGGGAGAATTCTAGGGTGAACTCTTAACTTCCAAAGAGCTTTCCAGAGATCAGTTCTGTTGTTGGAGTAGGTGTCTGATCTGTGAATCAGATGCTTATATAAAGATGAAACTGAAAATGAACCTGAGTGAGCAAGGTTCCATTTTTTTGTATCCTTTCCAGAAGTTAGTGGGATGGTAAGGATTTTAGTGATTACTTCTGGAGGAAAAAGAGTGTTCAGAAGATGTTGGTTCCAGGTTTTGTCATTGTTGATGAGTTGAGAAACTTTGTAATAACCCATGCTCTTATTTGTGAAACCCAGGAACTGGATACCTGGTATCCATGAATCAGTCCAAATGTTAACCTGAGTTCCATCTCCTATGTCCCATTTGATATGTTTGTCGATTTGTTCCTGATTTCTACTGATATTTTTCCAGACCCAAGAAGAATTGGAAGGACAATGTAAATTAGATTGACTAGAAACCATATATAGCTTCCATGAACTTTACCCATGTATTATCTGGTTGAGTTCTGATAACCCGATTAAGCTTACTCTTGAGAGATATATTATCTATTTGTGTGTTTCTAAACCCCAATCCTCCCATAGTTTTTGGTCTGCAGATAGAGTTCCAGCCTTTCAAATAGAATTTTTTAGTGTTGGGACTCAAGTCAGACATGTGATTTTCCCCAATTGCATTTTGAGAGAGGCATCGAGGTCGGCGGGCCGACAAATGTTGTACCGAGTTTTGTATTTAGCGCCACAAATACTTGTTTGGTTGAGAAGAAGCGGGAAAAAGACGGAGTCACTGAGATGCGGGAAAGTTGAGGAAGATCATCACACTAGGTCATTATTGAAACCTCCATAGGTTCTTTCACCGCCTGGGTACTCTATTTCTCTCTCTAACTGTTGATCTTGTTTAGAGGATGTTCATATTTCAATCTGTAACTTTTCTCGTATAAGATTTTAGGGTTTGATACCGGTTCATGGTTTCTGTTTGCTCAATTTCTAGAAATTTATTAGTTTTTCTAGGAGTTCTTTGTGACATTAGACTAGGGCACTGAAATATACTAACCATTACCCAAAGTAATAATATGAAATCAATTCTTCATTACCTTTGACCTGTTCAATCACTGGTTGATGTCCTTTTTCAGTTTTTTTTCTCATTTTCCTTATAAAGTTGCTTAAATTGGGCGGGCCTTAGATTTCATAACTTGAGCTCACAATTCACCTTCATGTGGATATCTTGAGTAAGTATATTAAGTTGAATCTATCGAAATAAACCATTGAAGAACCATGTATTTTTTATGCGTCTCTCTCGACTACTCATATACGAATTTAGCGTTGGATGGGAGCATTAGGTATTTGGATGGATAGGTAATGTTTTGAGAAAGAAGATAAATTGATAGGTGCACAATGCAGAATCAAACTCTCCTAGTCGACAATTGGGTGAAACCCTAGTTTTTCAGTTAACTTGTTCCTCTTTCTATTATCTGATTGGGTTTTTTATTTTATGTTTAACAGATTGGGTTTTGTACAATTTAACCTTCTATTCATGGTGTTTTTCCAGGAAAGCCTACAATCTTCGGGAGGGTTTGCGAGGGAATGCAAATCATCAAAAGACTTGGCTATATCCAAACTGATAATGTAGACAGCTATAGGTACACTTCCTCGGGATTAACCTTGTGCGTGTTTGTGTTCTTTAGATTATGAAAACATCGAATTTCTTGAGACCCACTAATTAAGATTAATGAAAAATCATAAATCACATTTGGCAATTGTTTATGATTATCTACTTATTTGGCCACCTTGGTAGCTTGAATTTCTTAAATGGTCAGACTGTACCATGAGTGGTCTTCCATTATATGATATGTTTACACCTAATGGCATCACAATTATTGTCATACTGATGTTGCAAGTCTCTTTATTGGAATTTTGCATATTCTTTGGAACCTTCGATGGTGACGTACTGACGATAGGACTTGTACCTTCTTAAAGCTTTCTGTTTCTTTAGGGTTTCTTTTTCTTTCTTTTTTTTGACTCCTAGTACATTTTAGTACCGATTTGTTTGGTCCCTTACTTTTCGTCTGTCAGTAATAGCCTGGATATTCGTTTAGGAAATCATTGTTCCTTCTCTGATCCTTTTCATTATATCCGTTCGCCTTTTCATAAAAAAATAATTTTGCAAGTTGGACGAATTTCACAAAAAGGAAAAGATGCGGAGGAATAGTTAAGATTCGCCGTGCCGTCTGCGGCTAATTTCACCGTTTTTCCCCGCCTTCAAACATGGGCTTGGAAGGACCACCGAATAATCATTGGGACTCGATTGATGGTACGAAATGGTCAACTCCGTCATCATCTATTCTATGTTGGAAAAGTCGGCAAGGGGGACTAGTCGGCGGACTTGGGACTAGGCATAGTCGCTACTAGTCGTATTTACACGGGACTAGTCGTAGAATATAAATATATAAATATAATTATATATAGGTATAAATATAAGTATTTGGTCTTAATGAAGTATAAACACTAAAAATTCATCCCTAAGAAGCACACATATAATTATCAACAAGTTCTACAACATTAATGAAGTATAAAACACTAACAACTAACATTTATTTGAGTTTATAGAGAAAAAGAGTAGAATATGGGTTCTAAAAAGAAATAGTAAAAAAAGATTGAGAAGATAGAGAAACTTGGAATCTTGTTTGGAGAGCAAGAAAACTTCAAAATTACTTCAATTTGGTTATAATGATATTTGGAGGGGAGAGGAAGGGTGAAAAGACGAATGAGCAAATCCTAAACCACCTTTGTCAATTTGAGCAAAAGAAAAAAAGGCTCAGCTAAATAATCCCGACTGGCCCGACTAGTCGACTTGGTCCTAGTCGGACCAAGTCGGGGATTTACTCGGAATTCCACGGGACTAGGGTTTTGGCTCCTAGTCGAGTCGGCAAGATGGGGACTGAGGAGTAGTCGGGGTGTACTCGGGGATTAATCCCGACTTTTTCTTCATAGCATCTATTGTTAAGACTATTCATGTCTCCACTAATTATATCGTGGGTTTATTTTGACCCACATAAAATGGCGTCGAGCAAGGTCGAAAAAAGTCCACTGTCACACAATGCTAATGCATTTCGTCATCTGGTATAAGCTATCTGGTCCAGCTGAAATTCATGCCTGTTCTCTCGTCATAGTATAATTATAGGATTGCTCTTTATATCAAAGTTATGATATTTTCTTGATCTGGGTATAAAGCAACAGAGTTGACCTAATCTTTCTTTAATTCACACCATCCATGACGTGAAGATATTGCAGGAATCAGTAGAACGTTGATGCTCTAATTTACTCAAATTCGAAATAAACAAAATCATTCCAAATTTCTGGAAGTATTGTTTATACAGGATTTTTCTATTCATCTGTTAATATGATTTACTAATTATCATATACAGTATAACGTTTACAAATACCCATATTTTTATTACTTTATCCTACTCAAATCTGTGTTTCAGAAGAACATTCAAACATCTACTTCTGACACTCCTTACTACAAGTAGAAGAAAAATAAAAACAAACACACCAAACACTACATAACATTCAGAATCTTGTAAATCTAGATTAGTTCACTGCTCATTATTTACACCCATGTTACATCTTATATTTGATCATCTTTACATATGGCAGGAAAGTCAAAAGATTGTTCATACTCTAATTTCAGAAACTACTCCTGTGACCTTTTAATCGATTTTGGTGGACCCATTGCCGTCTTCGAAATGTCAGATAATGTTCCAACTTCAACCCCACTTTGATGTCGAAGTAGAGGAGCAACAGAAGAACAAGATGTATCGTCAACTGTGGTTATATCGTGAATGCTAGATCTCTTCTTCTCCTTCTTCAGAGAATTCAGACGAAGGTAATATTTCTGAGCATGACTAGCTACCTGAGTTGGTGTTCTTGAAACTACTGCATTTCTTGATATACTCCTCCAATCTCCTTTTCCATATCTCTGAAGTCCAATTAGAAACAACCTAGATTCCAATAGAATAGCAATCACGGATTTAAGCTTGTGTCAACTAATTCAGCTGTTCACAATTCAATGAGTTCGAACTCAAACTCTGATGTTTGAGGTCGAACTCAAATTAACTATGATAGCTGTATCGGGCTCAAATTCTGATGGTTGGGCTAATGGTCGTAGGCATTTATGTGGTCAAGTCTATCAAACTCTGATGTCTGAGCTCAAATTCGAACTCTGATGTTTGAGCTCAAATTCGAAGTCTGACTTCTGAGCTCGAACTCTAAGACTGACGTCTGAGCTCAAACTTTGAGACTGACGTCTGAGCTCGAACTCTGAGACTGATGTCTGAGCTCAAAGTCTGATGTCTGAGATAAAGTTGAACTCTGGTGTCTGAGATCAAACTCGAACTCTGGTGTCTGAGCTCAAACTCGAACTCTGATGTCTGAGCTCAAATTCGAAGACTGGCGTCTGAGCTAGAACTGAGATAAAGTCGAACTCTGGTGTCTGAGCTCAAACTCGAACTCTGATGTCTGAGCTTGAAGTAACATCAGAGATTGAACTATAACTTGAACTCGAACTCGAACTCAAACTCTGATGTTTGAGATCTAGTTCGAACCCTGATGTTTGAGTCCGGCTAATAGTGCCGTGGTACATATGGAAATAACAACATTGTATCGCATTCTCTAAAATTTACGCCATACTATTACGGATGCAAGTGTTACTTGAATTGGGAAATGCTAAGCAACTCATCAATTCATCCCACTAGTTAGACAAGTCGCCCGAGATCTGAACAGTCGTTCAAAACAAACAATCCAAATTCGAACTTGTCTACCTCGTGGACTTAATTGTTGGGTTATGTCGCGAACTCCAATTTAAATTCTGTGCTTATTAAACAATTTGGGCTTTTGAGAGCAATTGACCTTGGTCAATACTCTTTGAACCGTTAATTAGATATTAGTAGAAAGACTTGTTAAATTTACTCACTTATGTTCATCTTCAGTCCAAGGAACTCCTTTCTTCCTTTCCATCTCACTATGTTTAGATGACTTCTTCGATCCAAATGAAATCTCATTACTTACTTTCTCTGATACCCAATTCTTCAAAACCAATTCATCACCACCACCATCATAATAATCATCATCATAACGAGGTAACTCAACTCGACCAGAATCAATCTCTGAAACATCATAAACTAAATCATCATAGTGTTCTTTAATCTCCCATGCCGTTTTCCCTGGAACATGACCTGCAATTTTTCTCCACCTATCATATGTTCCATCAGGGAAAATAGCAATAGCTTGCTCAAATAACTTATCTTGAGAACGAGACCATGGTGATCTAAATGAAGAAGAAGAAGATGGGAAATAAGAACTAATCATTAAGTAATCATCTCTAAACATTTTCTTTCAATTCCTCTTTCTTGGGTTTCAGGTTGAGTGTTTCTTTTTGGGCGGGTGTGGTATGGATTTTGGTTACAGATCAGAGAGAGGAGAGAATTGTGGAAAGTTTGAGTTTGAATTCAACACGTTTTCTGCTTTTATAGATTTTATTTTTCAGGGACTGGGTTTATCCTTAGATTTACATGTGTACTATAGTATATTTAATTGAGTTGTGGATATCGTTTAACTTTTCATTAGAAACAAAAAAGTAGAGATTTTTTTTTCTTGCAACTTTTTTAGGTTCTGATTTGGTGGAATAGTAAAGGCCATTCAGATTGTGGTTCTGTTTGGTTCTTAGGGTTTTTTCAGGTTTTGTGTTATGTACTAAGATTAATAGAGAAGAAAATACCTATCTTTTCAAAAGGTTGAGCTTCGCCCATCAAATCGAGCAAGTTACTTTTTTTTTGTTGAATCAACTAACTCGATCTAATCGATGAAACATACAATCCAGATAAAGAATAAAATTACATACTACAACCCGAATTCTTACTCTACGGCTATTTAGTTCTACCATACATATTTATGAATCATGTATTGTTTGTCTTTCATTTTAGTGGTTAAATCTTACTAGCTTCTTGGCTTTCTAAGACCATGATGGGATACTTTATGTCTCTAGCTAATGTGGAGGGTTGTTAAGAACCAAATTCTGGAAGAGGTCAACTGTGTCTTAATATATAAAATTGGCTTAAAGTAGGATATGTCATCTTTCAAAGCTTTGATAGCTGACGTGGAGAAACATAGTGGTGCCACGTAATCATATTAGGGCATTACCTCTTTTGTGAGACTGGGTGGAAGTTATCCAAAAGAATGGAACTTTCCTTGTATATATGTGGGTATCACTGAGCCATTTGGGGTCCATGAAATTGGAAGTCGGCTACTTAAAGAAAAAGCAACCACCTAACTTGTGTGGTTTGGATAAGTTTGATTTTCGTTTTGCACGTCACCCACAGTCGATGAATCCCTCCCAATATAATAAGCCATTAACAAGTTGATAAAGATTATGACAAACTAGGGTTGGATGATGTGTCAATCAATAATAAAATTGTTTAATATTTGGAACTTTTGTTAAGATAGTCTTTCTACTTATGTGAGTTGTGAAATTTTATCCAAGTCTAAAAGAGAGAGATTTTGGATCTATTGTTTTTGTGTCATTTATGTTGGCATTGTTGGGTGATTCGTCTTATTGACGGCTTGGATCGATTTTGGGCCATTATTCAAACAAAAACACACAACCTTAAGTCCTTAATGTGATGCATGAGAGTATATTGTCTCGTTCATAAAATAAGACTATTCTTTGTCTGTTTTTTGTCTTTTTATTTTCTTTTTTTTGTGTGTTCAAACTTGGTTTGTTCTTTTTTTTTTTTTTGATGAGATACTTTGCTTGTTCTTGTCAACATGTAACTCATGCAAATTATTTTAGGCTTCAAATTTTGATTTAGATTAGTCTACATACATTTCAATTCAAATCAGACAACAAGAAGAGTCATCTGTCCTAAGTCAAATAAAAAAAAGGCGTTATAAAACATGATTCACGTCAATCAAATTGTTTCCCTCTCTAAATTAACAATCATATGATTATTGATTGATTCGTATCATTCACAACAAGGAGACACATATATTAACACCAAATTGAAATGAACTCTTCTAAATGACATTTCAAAAGAACCTAGAAGAGGCGGTAAGGAAATGGCCAGTCTTAAACGTGCTCTTGAAATATCAAACTAAATTAATTAAATACAATCTGGAAGCACATTCCCTACGCGTACAAATAAAAAAAAAAAATGTACCAGGACTAGTAGAATAGTTCGACTTTCAATAGGAGTTGAGAAATAGAAATAATTCAAAACTCATTAAGAGAGAAGAGATGGAAAGACGAGATTTTTGTGTACATCTTCATTTTTGAAGTAAAAAGCAGGAAAATTAATTTAATGTGGTGCTGCCCAGCAGCCCAGGCTGGGACTAACGTGATAACCGACTACACAGCACCTTGGTACCTAGATCTAGGTTCTAAGATATATACTCCTCTATTAAGTTATAGGGATGTGTGTTGACTCATATTCAGTTGTTGGGGTTCCCACTCTGGAAATCTAAGTCATTTGAGTTTATTATGTGATTGAGAGATTTGAAGTCACTTACCACATTAAAAAACATGTCTCAGTATAACTAACAAGGAGTGGGGTGGGTTGGATAGAACTACAATTACTTCGAGTTTTATCGGGAGTTGATACAATATTTATCTTCAATTTCGTAGTACAAAAATTTGAAAAACAATTGATAAAAGTACGTGTTTGATTTGAGTTTTATCTAGAATTGTCACTATTTGCACTTTTTGATTTTATGGTACGATCAGATCTATTATTTTTTGGAAAAAATAATATTTTTTTCAGTGACAATATAGATTATAGGGAAATGATAGAGTGACTTAGAAATTGGTACTTAGAGGGTGACATATTTCCTCATTTAGAAATAAAAGCGGTCCCCACCGCAGTCAAACTTTGAAAAAACCTTGTCTTTTAGTGATTCCACATCAGCTGGGCATTAAAATGCCCAAAAAATTTGGGCTCTCTAGCATCTCCCTATAGATTATTCTGACAGCTACTCAAAATAATGAGGTTAATCTCTGCGACTCCACCGTTAACTGAAAATAATTTAGGTCTAGTTGAGACTTTGGAGGAAAAATCTCACGGACTAACGGGTCTAAAGCACATCAAATTTAATAACACTAGATTTGCACTTGCATGGGATCGTACCTGAAACATCAATGTTACGGATTAGATGTACTTCCAACTGGGCTACAAGTTATGGGGGGATCAGATATTCAAATACTAATAACAAAGCTGCTAATTGGGGAAAATAAGAAAATTATCCGGGATGCAAAGACTTCATAAAAAACGGGTCAACAGTAGTTGATCAGTATATTTTCTAACTGTTATGGGAAATAAAATCTTGTTCGCCATTTCTTCTCCATACTGGCAAGGTCGTCGGTAAACTGCCATTGCCGGCGAATCACTCTCTCGTTTCTCTTTTTTCGATAAGTAAATCTGGCAACCACCATCATCATTTGCATCTCTCCCTCTCTTTCTTTCTCTCACTGTGTCTCCATCTGTCTCTCGCCTTTTCTTTCTCACACTGTATCTCGTTCTCTCTCTGTCTTGTTAAGAGTCGCACTCCCTAAAGCCTAATGCTAAAATAAAATTCCGATATTTTTCATCTGGTATGCCATAATAGTATCTGAATGGTTTTATGGGGTTTCAAGAAAATACCAATACTTTCTCGACAAATCAACCCCACATGTTCTAAGAATATGGTCACATTCTCACTGACTGCTTTGATCTATATGATTCGTGTTTACTTCATTCAAGGATTTTACATCGTTTCTTATGGTATTGGAATTTACATACTCAATCTTCTTATTGCTTTTCTATACATCTCCTCAAACTGATCCAGAAATTCAAGATAACAATAATCAGATGAACCTACCCTTCCCACTAGAGGGTCCGATGAGTTTCGTCCTTTCTCTCTCTCTCTCTCTCAGTATGTGTGAGAGACAGTGAGAGGGAAACCATGAGAAAGGGAGATATACAGTGGGAGGGGGAGAGATAGACAATGAGAGGGAGAATAAGAGAAAGAAAGCGAGAAAGAGATGAAGTACGTGAGGGCGAGAGAGCTAGAGAGAGTGAGAAGAGGGTGACAGAAGGAGAAAAGGAGAGAGAGAAGACAGTGAGAGAAGGAGAGAGAGTGACAGAGAGCAACAGGAAAGAGAGGGAGAAAGGTTAGAGAAAAAGAAGAAGAAAAAATGGTGGTGGTGGCCGGAATTGAAGAAGAAGAAAAAATATTTTATTTCCTCTTAAAATTTGTTTCTCGAGAGAATCTTTTAAATTTCACATGTTCCCTAGAATTATATTGTTATTATTATTATTTTATTAAAACCACAATTTCATTCATAAGTGATAACGATCACAAAATTACATGATAGATAATTCTTATTCTTCTGAAAACTACATGAGAGTTACATAAGTAAATTCAATACAGTATTTTCGAATGTAAAGTGCCTAATGAAGGGAAAAGACTTGACAATACCCAGACTCAAAGAAAAGACCCTAAAGACCGAGAAAAAAGATCTTTAAGATCGAGAATGAAAAGACGCTAATGGTCGACACTATAGAATTTTTTTTTTTTGAAAAAGAAGATATACTTCATTCATAAATTACTAGTAGTAATACAAGTTGGGATGTTAAAACGATCCCAAAAATCAGTAGCATGGTTCAACAAGGCATTGTTTGCCAAGTTATGAGCCAAGGTGTTACATTGTCGATAACAAAAAACAAAGTGGATCGAATCAAATTCTTCAATACAATGACGAATGTCGAGTATGATTGATCTAGCTTCCCAAGGTATTGTGTCTCCCTTTTCATTAATTGCGTCAACAATTAGTTTGCAGTCTCCTTCGACAATACAGTTTTGTATATCCAACCGATGTGCCAATTCGACTCCCATGTAAAACGCCCAAGCCTCAGCTACTATCACAGACACATTTCCAATGTGTTTCGAACAACCTCCCATTAAATCCCCATTCCAATTTCTGGCTACTGCGGCACATGTTGATCCTCGTGGTAAAACCGACCCGTCGACATTGATTTTATATTGTTCCGGCTCGGGTGGAATCCATTCATGATGTAATAGTCGACTGTTTGATGGCAAGGATATGGGTGTTGCAATTGGTAGGAAGAAAAGGTCTGATAAGTAACGACTGATAATAGTATTTGTATTGAAGGTAGTCGAGTTAAAAATCATATTGTTTCTCTCTTTCCATATACTCCACATAAGCAGGGAAGCTTTATTGAACATTAAGTAGGAATCGGGTTTTGCGATCCATATGGACAGATTCGAGATGATACTTGATGGGCCATCCGTTTCTATAGTAACTCCAATTTGTTGGTATAAGTGTTGTACCCGATTGCAATGGAGTAAGAGATGGGATGTCGATTCTTCAAATGTGTTATAAAACGGACAAAGGAGATGAATATTTTGTACAAATCGACCTATATTAGTTTTTACTGCCAAACCACCGTGAACAATCTTCCATATAAAATTTCTCACCTTAGGATATAATGTATCGTTCGCCCAAAATGATTTCCAGTCGAAAGTTGGCGCTTGATACGAAGGTTGATGTAGGGTCAGTAAGCTTTTATAAAAAGACTTGGTACTGAATGTGCCATTCTTTGTTGGTGTCCAAATTAGACAGTCTTCCATATCTTCATGAGGTATAAAAATACTAAATATTTTGGAAGCAGTACTTGGATCGAAAAAACCGCGAATTAAATCAACTGTCGAGGCATGGGGAACGACTCGACAGTCAACACTCTTAAGGCGTTCCTACGTTCGGTTTCACCGGACATTGTGTTTATATCAGAAACACGTATATCATCAAGAACGGCTCTACCATCTCTATCTTATCTTGGTTTCAATACCTCTTGTATGGTCCCTGCTAATGGAAGGAGTGGGGGACTTTGGCTAATATGGAAAGATTCAATTGATGGCATGATTAAAAGACAATCTTCAAACCTTATCACTCTTCAGATTCAAGCTTCAGGTCCACACCCCACATGGGAGTTACATTGTATTTACGGGCCACCTGTTGTAGCCCAAAGAAGAGCTTTTTGGGAATCATTTTCTAATATTATTTCATCTTCTAGCAATCCTTACTGTTGTTTAGGCGATCTTAATATTCTATGTAATCGTAATGAGAAAGTAGGAGGTTCGCTCCGAATACCACTTATCGATTTCTTTAAATCATTTATGAATAATAATGGATTGCTAGATTTAGGATATATAGGGCCAGCTTTCACTTGGTCGAACCAAAAGTCGAATAGAAATCATACCCGAGAAAGGCTTGATAGAGCAATGGCTACTGTTGACTGGTGTACCATCTTTCCGTATACAGGCATTTACCATCTACCGCGATATAATAGCGACCACGCTCCTATTCTTCTCAATACGGAGCATTCTCAGCCTAAATCTAAACCTATTTTCCGATATGAGTACCAATGGTCTTCTCATCACCAATTCATGGATAAGGTAATTGAATCATGGACATCGACACATGAAAATTTTACATCCAAATTGGATATATTAGGTACAAATTTGAAACAATGGAGTAAAGCGAACATAGGTAATATTCGCAAACGTTTAATGTGTCTGAAAAATAGGTTACTCCGAGTGCAATCTCTGCCACCAACATCATCTTCAATCAATCTGGATATTCAACTTCAACAAGATATAAAAGGTTTAGAAAAAATGAATGTGCAATATTGGGAACAACGAACAAAGCAAAAATGGGCACATAACGGAGATAGAAACACCAAGGCGTTTCATGCCTCGGTGTCCAATCGTCGAAAAAAGAATTTTATATCACATCTCCGAATCTTAGACAGCAACTGGACTTCTGATCAGCAACAGTTGGGGGATTTATTGACTGCCCATTTCCAAGACCAATTTACAAAGGATCCATTAGTATATTCTCTACCTACTGAAATTAGTGACTTATATATGGGTCTTCCAAACTCGGCAATTGATACTCTCAGCCAGACTCCATCAAATGATGAAATCAAATCCATTGTTGGTTCTATGGGATCACTAAAAGCGCCAGGTCCCGATGGTTTTCCGCCGGATTTCTATAAACGATGTTGGTCGATTATTGAACAAGATTTCTCTACTCTTATCAAGAAAATATTTAATGAAAGCCAGATCCCCTCTCCTCTTAATCATACATATTTGGTCTTAATACCCAAAACAAAAAGTCCGGAATACCCAAATGATTTCCGCCCAATAGCTTTATGCAATGTGGTTTATAAGGTTGTTACAAAAATTTTGGCAACACGTATTCGACCATACTTAGACGAAATCATCTCAGAATTTCAAACGGCTTTTGTCCCATCAAGACAAATTGCTGATAACATTATACTGGCTAGAGAACTGTTACACTCAATGAAGAATAGTTCAAAGAAGATGTTCGCCCTCAAACTAGATATGGCAAAGGCATATGATAAAGTTGATTGGGATTTTCTTCTTTCAACTTTACAACATTTGGGTCTTAATCAGAATACTATATCTTTGATCATGAATTGTGTAACCTCTACTTCTTTCCAGATTCTGCTAAATGGGTCTCCTCAGAAAGTGTTCGAAGGGACTAGAGGGATACGGCAAGGGTGTCCACTATCCCCTTATTTGTTTATACTTACATCACAATGGTTGTCAAATTTATTTCACCTGATGGTTGACATTGGCTTATATGAAGGTATTCGTCTAAATCATAGAGCACCCCTAGTGACACACTTACTATTCGCAGACGATATCTTCATATTTGGTATTTGCAGTGAAGAAAATATAAATAACTTATTGAACATCTTATCAATGTATTCCTTGGTTTCTGGGCAAAAGATCAACTATCAAAAATCTTCAATACACTTTGGGAAAGGGATACCACATCTTCAACAGGAAAACATCATCAACTCATTGGGGGTACAACGTATGGAAAGTGATGACAAATATTTGGGGAATTTTTTGTTAAAATCTCCTCGCCGAATTGCATCGTTTGATTTTCTTGAGTCAAAATTTTCTATTAAACTTGCGGGTTGGAAACAAAGGTTAATGTCTCAAGCAGGAAGAGGTATCACAATTCAGACTATTTTGTCATCTATTCCTATTTATTCTATGGGTACCTCAATTATACCGAAAGGAGTTATATCAAAACTTGAAAAATTGGAAAGAAACTTTTGGTGGGGACATGGCCCTGATGAACATAAACTTCATTTCATAAATTGGGGAACTATTTGCCGGCCTAAATTAGAGAGAGGACAGGGATTTCGGAATCTAGAAATGGTAAATTTATCATTAATCGCAAAGCTGACATGGAATTTCCTCACCAAACCCACATCAACATGGGCACAACTTCTTCAGGCTAAATATCTTCGAAATTCTAATTTTTGGAGTGTTAATCGTGGTCCGAATAGTTCTTGTACTTGGCAAGCGATGTTAGCAACAAGAGAAATTTTTCAACATTATTGTTTTTGGTCTTTGGGTAATGGCGCTTCGATTCGCATCTTTGAAGACCCTTGGATTCCAGACACTATAGAATTTTATTATACTAATGATATTATAATTATTTCCCCAAATCAGCTGCCAATAACAAGGGACTAGCGATAAAAATGAAATTCATAGTGGGGTATTTTGGTCATCTTAACTTCTCAAACTCTCGCTTTCTCTCTCCACCGAGCCGACGAGAAAGAAAGGATAGCAAGCTTGACTTCCCCTTCTCCTCACTGACTCTTTCTGATCTCAATAATCTCTCAACACAGAGACATGGCTATGTCGTTAGAAGGTATGATCTATTTGTCTTGTTCCATTAATTAACATCTAATAGAATATTTGGTTTCTTCATCAAAATCAATCTCCTTTTTTCAAAAAAAAAAGTTAGTTAGGTCAAGATTAAATTCCCATTTTGATCTTCCTATTAGTTTATTTATTTAATAAATTTGTATCCAATTATTCGAGATTGTTAGTGCGTTTCATGAATTTTGATGTATAATTTGGTATTTTGCCCAAAAATTTGAGGTGTATGTGGAGTTCATAATAACAATATCTTTAGGGTTTTACTGGGACAAAGTTTCTCCTTTTTGGGTCTGAATTGAAGGGTAAAGAAGTAAAGAACTGGTATTCGAGGTCGAGTAGGAAAATTGGGAAATGTTTGGGAGGAACACCTTAATTGGATTAAACCGATATTAATGTGATGATCGATGAGTTGGATAGAAATGACGTAGCTCCTGGTTCAGTGTAGTGTTAAACAACCAGATCAAGAAGACACAATTTTGCAAAACATGATTAGCGCTTATGATTCACACATTATTTGTTTTCCCTTGTTACTTAAAGTTGTGACGTGGATAGATGATTCCGTGGAAGATGCTTGCTAGTATATTATTTCCCTAAGAATATGTACTGCTTATCATTCGGAGGTTCGCATAGGTAAACTTTTATGCGGCCAATTTCTATTGTCTTTGTTACTCGTATAGGTGCAGCTAGATGGTATTAGCCTAAATCTATAACCTTTACCACTGATAGAAACCCATGTTAGGGCTTGGAAATTCAAGTGATTTATATGCTCATTACCCACAAACGTTTCTAAGGAGTAATCTTATTATTTGATGTATTTACAGAGTGTGGAGTGTAGCACTACTCTTACTTGTTTGTTTCATAGATGTCTTGCTATTCTAATCTAACTATTTCGTGTTTCTTTTGTTGCTTGGGACTCTTGCTTGGTGATGTATTCGTATCTACAGTGTAAGTTAGGAGATTTCTTATTATTATACGATCATTTCAGCTTGGACAAACACTTGTAAAATTGTAATGTTATTTCATTGAAATGCAGGCTGGGTGGACTTGCATTTATGTTCTCGGCTAGCATTCTTCTACAAATATTGGTATTATTTTTAATCTTTATGGGTATAGTGCTATTGTGAATTACTGCATTCCTGTAGTTCAGATTATGGAAATGCATGTACACGAATGGCCAACTGCTAAAAAAATTTGGGTGATTGGAAAGAAATGCTAAAAAGACTTCACTCAGATTCAAAGCGAGCGATAAAATGTGACTTTCATGAGTAAGGGGTACATTTGAAGTAAGAAATTTTGGTGGTGATGTGTATATATGATATATCTTTCGCTCGTATTCCAGTTGATTGTTATTTCACTTGATTTTTTCTTGTCAAAGTGAAGAATAAAGAAAACACATTCCTTGTCAATTGACCATAAGATTAGCATTTGTGGTTTGTTAGCAACACCAAGCGCTTGAACCTTTATTTTGGTGAAGTATTAGTTTTCATCTTAGATGATTAACCACGGGGGCTTTACCATTTCTAGACGTGATAGAGGTTCAAATATTTGTTCTTCTTTGTTGCCACTGATTATTGGAACCATTTCATTCTATGCAGGCATGTGCCCTATACAGCAACTGGTGGCCAATGTTATCAGGTAGCTAAAAGATAATGCTCTTTTGTGATTTTATCATGTTCGATGTTGTCAATTGACTTGTTGATGATGTAATTTTACTTTATTCTGCAGCCCTCATGTATGTGGTGGTTCCTATGCCTTGTATGTTCTTTGGAGGTGGATCCACTCATTTCCTTACTAGCCGCGATGGTGGAGGGTGAGTTTAGAGAAATTTGGTTTTAACTTCGATTGCCACGGTGCATTGGCTATATGTACTATCACCTCTAATCTTACAATTTACATTTTCGAGTATCTTTTGCCGCCAAATCAGTACACTCTGGAGGATATGGAGTGTTTGTCGAGCAAATAGCATATTAATACTCTTGCTAGTTAGCATTGAAGCACATTTCTTGTTTTGTTCTTGATTTCTCCTCTATGCATTCACTTACGTGATGACCGTAGAGAACGCATAACTGAGCCAGTTTTTGGTAGCATTCGCTTTTGTTAAAACACACAGTTGTCTTGATGATTTTGCCCTGTTCTTGCAGGTGGATAGACGCTGCGAAGTTCTTGACAGGAGCTTCTGCCGTGGGAAGTATTGCTATTCCTGCTATCCTTAGGCACGCAGATATGATCGAAAGAGGTGCTATGTTCATTGAGTTCACATCTTTCTTTATTCTTGTATGCACTGTCCTTTGCTTTCACCATGCTAGCCTCGACGATGATTGGTAAGGAATATCTGAAAATAAGAGATGACAACAGTTCGATATCTCCCAAATCATTGTAAAAGGAAGATATCCATAAACGATGAAGAAAAACACAGACTTATTCAAATATTTTGTTATTAAAAGCAGTCTTCATATGCTCATGTGTAAATGTAGTCTTGATGTAAACCTGTGTAAGTGATGAACATTTGATGAATCGATGATATTGACTGAAATCGTTTCAAGTCTTCTCTTAGCGAGCCGACTAGTTTTGCACTGAACAATTTCTGGAATTGCTCAGCAGCGAGGCCCATGACCGAGGTTGAGCCAGGATCAAGGTCCTAATCCAACTGCTTCATAGCTGCAAAGCCTGTTACATTGATAAGAAACAGGATTAGCGACCAACCTGGAAGAACCAGGACTATCGTCAGCTAAGTAATCATTTGGAGGATTCCAACCTGTCTAGAGGAGGAGGCTGATTTAACCTATTATTGCTTCCCCAAAAAATCCATTGGTCCAGTGGCTCGAGCCCATGGGAGCTTCAAGCAAAAGCATTAACTCCTGCTTGTATCCTCTCAATTTTTTTCTCAAGATTCTATTCCAATGACCAAACACCTCAAATAACTAACAGAAAACATCATTCCCTGCCTTCAATTATGTCTGAAAAAGACTTCGTAAGTTTATTGCGACTATCATCTATTGGTTGTCACATTATCAGTTGTTTTACATTAGACTACTAAAGTCATTACATTTGAACGCATCATGAATATAATGAGCACTATAACCTCCGTTGTTAAGATATCTTTGGTCCTAAAGGTTATATAAAGACGCATGGAGATACTGAAAATCTATCTATGGCTACTTTTACTTCAATTATTGTCTTTCATTACATAAAAATCCTTAGGATAATCTATCGAGATTCGATCTTAAAACCATAGTAAGAAGAATGTCGGACCATTCCACCGAAAAGGTGAATGCTCTACCCAATTATTCCGACGTAGGTACGTGACGGAACCGTCGAACACATGCCCTGTTCAATCTTTTTTTCATAAATTAAGCTAATGAGCAGTTCAACAAAAAAAAAAAAAAAGGCTCATGAGCGATTTGGCCGTCTCAAATTTACCCTGATATAGGAAGGGTAAAGTCGATAATTAAAACATTAAGGAGGCCCTTTTTGTCATCGTCAAAATATGCAAATGCTATTTATACCCTTCCTTCTTGCTAGGGTTTGTGAAAGAGTAGAGGTTCTCCTTCCTTGCCGCGTTTAAACCCTAGAAATCAATTCACAACAGTTTTCTTTCTTACTGAGTTTCTTTTCTGCTTTTCCATAATCTTTATTGTTCATCGTTTATACTTAAATTAAGCGCAGCCCTTAAGATCGCCTTCCAGAAATTTTTTTCATAGATGGAAGCGTTTTGAGTCATAGCTGTGCAAAATTGAAAATTAGGGTTTTCTTAGAGGTTTCTCTCTGAAAACCTTCTCCCATTTATCTCTCTTTAAGTTGCATTTTTTTGTACACATTGGTTTTGATTTCCCATATTTTGAAATCCCAAAATTTAGATCTTGATCTTTATTTCTGGGGTTTTACTATTAAGGGGATTCATTACCAATAAACAGTGTGAAATGCTTCAAATTGATTTGGGATACATGAATCAACTTACTATGAAAATGGTTTTCTTCTTTCATATTCTTAAACTATTTTAGGGTTTTTTTTGTTTAGAGGAAGAAAGTAATAATAGCAAGAATGATGATTCAATTAGATGTGTGAAGGGAAGGAAATTTTTTCTTCTTTCATGAACTTAAACCCTTGAGGCATTTGGAATAGTCTGACTTGCTATCTTTTTCTTTCTTTTTTTTTCATTTTGTTTTTTTGATTATTTTTGTTCATAATTGTTGGTAATATATTGATAGAGAGAATAGCAAAAGTGATGATTCAATTAGATGTGTGAAAGAAAAATAGAGAAATCTATTTTTCCTTCATGAACTTAAAATATTTGAGGCATTTGGAATAGTCTGATTTGCTATTTAAGTTATTTGTATCATTTATATAAAAACTATCTTCATGTTTTTGGTCAAGTGAAATTGGGTTTTATTACAACAAACCGCTTTGATTTTTGCCTAAATATTTGTCAATCTGTTTACTTTTGATAAATAAGTTTATTGTGACCACCATTTATTAAGAGATGGCTCTCAAAGTCATTTTTGTTTCTGGCTTAATATTTCTGATTGGATGCCAATAAAATTGGTTTTAGGAGTTATCATTTTACCACTAGTGTTACCTACTGTAGCCAAGCAAAAATACTGAACTCAAAGTTAATAATAACAAACAAAAATACTGAACTCAAAGTTAATAATAACAAACAACATGAATAGATAAGATAAACATGTGCAGCCCAAATCTCTTCTCATGAAGTCAATTTTGATGAAAGGCCCAAATTTTGGGCCCAAATACAAAAAAAACTTAATAGGGATTATTAACCTACCCAAAAAACAACTAATATTTCAAATCAAACCTAAATACACATCCTAATGTTCAATCCGGGTCCAATTCGTATCTTTAAGACATTATATTTTCTTCTAAACCCTCTTTTGCCTTCCTGTATATATCTAACAACTCCTAACAAATCATATCTTTCTTTCTCAAAAATCCGATTCACTTTCTCTTTCCAAAATCCGTTTCACTTTTATCTCTCTACCTAAACCGAAACACAAACCCTATTTTCCACCTTCATCTCTCTACAGTCATCATCTCTTCAATCATCATCTTCGTTTTCACTTTTCTCTCTCTAATATTTTCATCATCTTCGTTCAGTCATCACCTACAGACACAAACCGAGATACAAACCCTCTTCATTCATCATATCGAGTCATCTTCTTCAGCCATCAACTTGTTCGTTTCTAGACTCTGCTTCAGCCATCAACTTGTTCGAATCACCATCTTCTTTTCCTATAAATCCAGGTAACTGTTGATGATGAAACTCTTTTTTATGAGATTTTATACTCTTGTTCATCCTTCTTGTCTAATGCTTAGTTTCTGAAGTGTCCGTACAGTTCTTTCGTTGTCCGTACATTATTTTGGTTTCTGGTACAACTTTAAAGTTTGTTAACATTTACTAAAATTTTTGACCATTTGGTTACATGTTACCAGTACTTTATCATGTGTTAACACATTTGTTTCATAACTATGAAATTATCACTTTGACCAACATTTGATAGAATGATCAGACATTGCTTCTTGGACCACCTGATTATACCACATATTCGAAACATTCAGTAGAATGTTATCTATCATTTTCACATAAACTCACACATTTCATATAATTGTAAAACATTCTCCTTGTTAATTTTACATTCCCACGCATGTCAGTACATTCTGTTTGGTGCCGCGACATTACACTAGATGTTCATACATTTGTTAACCTGTTAAGACATTTGATGATACTTTCATAACATTTTATTCAATTTTACAGTATGGAAACTGAAAGGTCACTTTCTACATCTCAAAATAATGACAAGAAGTTAGTATGTGACTCATGGGGCGACTTATTTACAGAGATTGGGCAAATATTTCCCGGTGGTGTCAAAGCTTTTCGACACGTTCTTGGTCGATATACCATTGCAACCAAGAACAATTACAAATATATCAAGAATGAACCAGGTCGTGTGACTGCCGTTTGTTCCAAACCCGGATGTAATTGGAGAGTCCACGGGGTTGCACCATTGGGATGTAAATCTGTGTTTCTGTTGAAAGAGTACGAACCGAAACACGATTGTCTCGATGTTGTTCTTAAACCTGCGGATCCCAAGTCGTCTAGTAAACTTGTTGGCAGCCTAATGGATGAAAACATCAGAAAACACCCAAATTGGAGTACGGCTGAAGTTAAAGAAAAGTTTTAAGACGATTACGGTGTTGAGTTGAGCTATTACTTTTCTTACGGTGGTAAGAAGGTAGCCATGGACAAAGTATTTGGGCAAGAGGGTGATTCCTATGCAAAGTTGAAGTGGTACGTAGATGCTTTGGCGACTACTAATCCCAATAGCATAATTGATTTGCAAATCGAACCCACTACCAACAGATTTGTCCGAGTTTTTATTGCCCTTCACGCATCTATCCTTGGGTTTCAACACTGTCGCCCTGTGATCTATATTGATGGAACATTCGCCAAAACTCGTTTTAATGGCTGCATTTTAGCTGCGGTTACCAAAGACGGAAACGACGGTATGTTTTCATTTTCACATCTTACGTTAACATTCTAATGTTCCTGCTCATTTATTGATCTATAATGACGCGGCATACAGTGAGATGCTGCGTCATTTATTGATGTCATTCCTCATTCCCAAGTATGTGTGGACATGTCAGAAAATGCTTATGCAATATTGCTTTATGCATCAACAGAACTAATTTTGTATTTTTTTTTTTTTGTTAGGTCTTTTCCCCATTACTTACGCAGTTGTGGACATTGAGAATGATCATAATTGGGATTGGTTTCTACAAAATTTGAAATTAGTGGTGGATCCGATAAAACGTTACACCTTTATTTCGGATAGACATGCTGGAATTCTAAAAGGCGTGAAGAATGTTTTTCCCACCGCTCATCACTCATTCTGTGCTTGGCACTTACGATGTAATCTGAACTTGAGAATACGTAACGGGGCGCGCCAGTCACGTTATTTTCAGAGTCTTATGTTTACGGCGGCACGGGCATTACCCGAGAGCGAGTATCACGCAACCATTGAACAAATGGTTGAGATGGGTGGAACCAATGTGGAGAGGTTTTTCCAATCCCTTAATCCGGAATCATGGGCAGATTCCTTTTTCCCAGGGGATAGGTATTTTGTTTACTCTTTTTCAGTTGAAATGTTGAAACACCATTAACCCTGTTACCGGCACACTTTAAGTTTACTCAGTTATTTTTTCACATTTAATCATATGTTCTGTTATGGAAGGGCATTCTTTATAGGGTTAATTCCGTTTTGGCCCCCGATTTGTGACCAACTCGCCGTTTTGGTCCCAATAAGTGTCCGGCAGTTCGTTTTTGCCCCAATTTCCTGTTTGGCCCCCACATTTTTTTATAAGCTTCCCCATTCTACCCTTATGGCAATTTTGTAATTTAATTCATATGTTCTTTCTCTTTGTCCACCTCACCTCAAACTTCCACGTCACCTTCTCCACATAAGATATTGCCGGAGAAGGTCGCCGGCCGACAACTTTTTCCGGCGACCTTCATTTTTATTTTTATTTTTATTTTTATTCTATCTCCTTCCCCAATCTTTTCTCTCTCTATCTTCTATTTTTCTCCCTCTATCTTCTCTTTGTTTTCAGCAAGACAATCAGTTTTTATGAGTACTAATAAGAGCTGAAAGAAATCCAGCTGATGCTAACAGAAGTGGGCTTGAATAAAACCCTTTTCCATTTCGCATATCCGAAAACGCCATTAACCCATCAACAAAATCTTGAACAATTGAAAGTTTGTTCATTAACTTTTTCTCTCCATCTTATGTATTTCCTTCATCTCCTCTGAATATCCATTTCCCCTCAACGTAGCAATTTCAACACAACAAAAATCCCCTTAGGGTTTCTCTCTAGAAATCTCAAAGATTTCAGAAACAAACAAGATTGAAGAAATTGAATTTTTTGAATCTTCACTTGAGGTATTAATTAGAATTTTTTGATTTTGGGTATTGATTATTTTGTTTGAATTTGAGTTAGAGTTTGATAAATTTTGAGTTTGGGTATTGATTAGTTTTGTTTGATTTGGAGATAAGGTTTGACAAAGTTTGAATCTTTTACCTATACAAAAAAAAAGTTTGAATCTCTTTTTCATGGGTTTATTGCAGTCAATTGATTCTTTTGTTAATTCAACATCAAGTATTTAGGTGGAAGGGAGAGATTTTGAGGCCGATTTTGAAGCAACCAATTTCTTCAATCCATGTCCGTTCCATAAACATAAACCCAATTTTGAAGCACCTCCTTCACAGATGGGGTTTGTGCTACTGTTAAGAGAGAGATTTACATCAATTTTAGGTGGTAGAGAGAGAAAGTTCTTTGTTTGTGTTGGGTGGGGTTAGCTAAGGCAACTGATATAGAAACTAACATTCCGTCAAGGGAACGATCACGAATTGGGTGGGGTTAGCTGAAATTCTTCTTTCTTGTGGTTCTTGCGTTCAATTTTTGTTCTTAATTTTGGGAGTTTTTACTAATTCAAGTAAACGAAGGGAAACACTAATTCTTGTTCTTTATTTTGGGGGTTTTTACTAATTGTTGATCTTGTTACTGTGACCTGAATAGGGGGTTTTTACTAATTCTTGTTAAATTCTTGTTCTTGCTTCTTTCCCCAGATCCAGACGATAAAAAAATAAAGAGAGAGATGGAAGATAGAGAGAGAAAGATGGAAGAGAGAGAGACATGGAATATAGAGAGAGAAAGATTGGGGAAGAATAAGAAAGATAAAAAAAATGAAGGTCGCCGGAAAAAGTTGTCGGCCGGTGACCTTCTCCGACAACATTTTCCGGCGATAGCTTATGTGGGCAAATGTGAAGTGGAAATTGATTTGGTGAGGTGGACAAGGAGAAAGAAAAACAATTAAATTACAGAATTGCCATAAGGATAGAATGGGGAAGCTTATAAAAAAATGTGGGAGCCAAACAGGAAATTGGGGCCAAAACGGCGAGTTGGTCACAAATCGGGGGCCAAAACGGAATTAACCCTTCTTTATAATGTTCCGTCACTCGGATACATGTTACCACATTTAGTGTGCTGTTCTTACACGAGACGATTTATTGCAAGCATCCGATAAATGTTGTGACATTCGTTATAATGTTTTCTTACAGGTATGGCGCCATCAGTTCCCAACTGTCTGAGAGCTTCAACAACATGGTAAAGAAAACCCGCGTCCTCCCTATTACAACATTGTTGGA
Source organism: Eschscholzia californica (assembly GCF_041429995.1). Taxonomy (NCBI): domain Eukaryota; kingdom Viridiplantae; phylum Streptophyta; class Magnoliopsida; order Ranunculales; family Papaveraceae; genus Eschscholzia; species Eschscholzia californica. Next base: position 66,064,740 of record NW_028238198.1, on the reverse strand, counting down.
TGCCATAAGACAGAAGATTATGAACAAGATGAGAAAGCATAGAGACGCCGTTATTGGATGGAATACATTTCTTTGCCCATCCATTAACTTGGAGCAACAAGCGAAATACACAGTTGCGGAGACTTGGAGATACGTTGAGGCAGCCCCACTTATTTATGAAGTATATTCGACTCCACGCCATTCCGTAAATCTTGGTACTCTCACATGCTCTTGTCGGCGTTGGCAAGTAGATTCGCTTCCGTGTCAACATGCAATGTTATGCATCAACAAGACTCGTGGTGATAGTACATGTTTTTACGATCCGGTCTGGATGGTGGAGGCTTACAGAAACACATACCAACATTGTGTTTACCTCGTTCCAAATTTTGACGAACCCTATACTTTTGATCCATTAACCAAGACTCTTCCTCCACTAGTTAAAAGGGCACCCGACAGACCACGTACAACACGGTTGCAGAGTTCCGGAGATGTTACCTGGAAAAAAAGAATATGTCGCAGGTGCAACCAACCCGCTTATCACAAAAGTGCGACATGTCGAACCCAACTGTAGTTCTCATTTTTCTGAATGCTTTAACATTCAACGATATGTCTCAACATGTAAGAGACTGTCTCTACATTGTGTTGAATGTTTTAGTAAAATCTTTTGGTCTTTAGTACATATTTTTTTGTCTAGTGAATTAATCCTAACATTCTACAAAATGTTCAGTGAATGAATCCTTACATGTCTAGCTATTATTTACAATGTGTCAACATTATGAAGTTTTTTGAATACATTCTCATTAATGAAGGAACATTATTACATATTTCCCAAGACATTTGTCAATATGTCCCACCATTAAGAGGAATGTTCTAACATGTCTATGTATGTTCTTCCCTGAAACAAACTCTAAGGGGACAATGCATGTCACATATGTTGTTGAAGAAAAATAATAATATATTCAAATTTACTTCATATTGTTTGCACATAAATATCCCATTCAAAATCATTGTATGTTGTTAACATCCCAAAATAATTTACAAACCATATTTGTTTGTAATCTAATCAATAATGAAGTCGTTTCGGGTTTAGTGAAATGAACATAACCCGTTACTTGAACAACTACTTCATTTTTGATTAAAAGATCCTTTACAAAAAAAACATGTCGGGGCAACCACACTTTCAAGCTCGGGCAATCCTCCAAGATATCGTATTCTCCTTCAATATGTTGTGGGTGAGCTTAGCCCTCTTCCTTTGTGCCAGGGAAACCCAATCTGGGTTTTGTGTACGCTCTTTGGGTCCTGATGTCATGCAGTCTTCCACCAGCTCTTCAATTTTCAAAATTACAAAGAGACCGCAATCCGGGCTGTTCAAGACACAAATGAAACGTTAAAGCATAACCAATAATGTTTCCACAGTCACAGACAATACTGAAACATAATGTGAAATGAGACTACATTAATAATAATTACGTGTCTTTTTATCAATTGTCTGAAAACATAAAACGTTTTTGGAACAACATTTCGCGGAATGTTGGAACTATTTCAAACAAATTAAAGCATGCATCATAATGTTGGAACAAATAAATAGTGAAAACACTTACTTTTCTCTCTGAGTAGCGAATTCTGGCTCCCCAAGAACATCTGCATATTTTTGTTGGGTTCCAAACATTGTGAATCCCATCTCTTCCATTACATCCTCCACATATGCCGCGTACTCCCTGGCATTTTCGAAACACTCCTTGGCCATCTTCTTATCAAATGACATCGAATCATAATGGGTCCACCGATGGAGAAATACATTATATATCAAGAGTGTCCAGTGCCCCCCCTTGCTGTGTGTCCCGTTGTTGGTTGGCAGATTGGTGCACACACAAATAATATTTCCGGTTTCCCAGCATTATTACTCAACGTACGATTGAGCATTTGTTCGATGGAAGCTTGGTTTACCTCAGACTTTATCATTGTCTGTAGAACAAACACAAAGTTATCAAAATGTTCACTCATATAATAGATGATGATAGGAAAACATCCTAATCACTTAACTTACATAGATTTCGGATGGGAGGTATAGCACACTCTTTTCTTTCAATTCCTTGTGATTAATGACGAAGGAACTCGCCCAGTTAATTATTTGTGAATCGCATTCGAGATTCATCATCAACATATTGAGCTGCTTCCCACAGATGTCGTTAATCCCGTCACTAAACCAGACCTTCGTACTGCAAAATTTGGAAAAAACAGTGTCACCTTTTCTAATGTTAGGACATTTCAGGGAAAGCTAAGGCATTACAGTAAGCGAATAAAAATGCTGCAACACAAACAGTAATGTTCAAACATTACTGTCAGTGCATGAACATTACAGTAACCTACTCGTACCTTTTGTCACTTTTCCTGAGGAATTCTTCCAACATACCCTTTTCTTGTTCCTTCACATTCTTCCAGACTGGGCTTCTTCTCCAGTTTCCAAGCTTCTAACCTTTCTCCTCTTCTGACCTTCCGGCTCCCAACTCTACAATGTCTTCTACATCAATTGTTTTTTTTTCTCGAGTTGCTTTGCTTTCTCGGTCATAGTTCGGGTCGTGGCTGAGTTTTAACCCTCTTAACCAAAGAGTTTTGTTTGTTTTTCTCTTTCTTTTCAACAACTTCAGCCATTTCAACCTTTGGCTTATCTACAAAATCGTCTTCAGAAAACTTTCATTCTCCACGATCTCATAGTTATCATATACTTTTGCCACCTCACAAACCTCTGAAAAGAAAGCTGAAGGCCAAGTCAGCTGAAAGTCAACTTCTTCCGTCTCATTTTCACCTACATTCAAAAAACTTGGAAATTGCTTTTCACCTGTTCCCACCACCACACGTTTAACTAGTCAAAATTCGATAGAACCGCAAATCTTAACATAAATGATTATCCAATTCTTGATCAATATATATAAACGTTATCAAGGATGTTCTAACATTTTACGTATTTATGTGGGAGAAGAACACTTACTTGTTTGTTTCTTATTTATTACTTAGCCGACCAGTCTATTGTCGTTCGTGGTAAAAGACAGTCTTCAATTGTCGTGGTAAAAGACATCGTGGGAGTACGATAGAACTCTTTTACTTACCGTTTATCAAAAAACTTGTAACGATGGCAGAACAATTTATGTTCATACCAATCATCTGACAATTAAGTAAGAATTTCAGAGAAGATAGAATGATTCCACACAAGTTAATACGTTGGTTAAAAAAAAAGTAGAAATAAAACCAACTTAAATCTAAAAAAACAATATTCATTACTTTTATCATTGTAGACTGACTTAAAAACATTATCTTAAATGTTGAAGCATTCTGGTATATGCTTCAACATTTCTAATTTCTTTTCAAGCAAAGACAAGAATGTCAACAGAAGTAAAAAATTGCGTGAGCATTTACTCACTTGACCCAGCTACTTGGCTCTCTGTCTGCTCCTGGTTTTGCACATCCCCTGAAGATTGACCCTTTACAAACTCATCAGAAATTGCTTTCTTACCCTTGTTGTCTATTTCAGCTTCTCCAGTTTAGGCTTCGGCATCACTTTCTTGTTCGTTGCGGACTTCTACATTTACTTGTTCGGAATTTTTTTGTGCTACTTCCTGCTCCACTACCTTATCTCCACCATCTCCACTTTCTTCCTTTTCGTGAACCTCCACCTCCTCTCCACCTTGTACGTCCTGCCCACCCTCCACCTCCTCTCCACCAATCGCCTCATCTCGACCAATCACCTCGTCTCGAACATCCACCTCCCCTCCGACACCAAAATCAAATTCCAAAACATCATTCTTCTCTCCTCTCTCTTTCTTCATCCTCTCCAATTCCTCTCTTAATACTTCTCTCTCTCTCTCTTAACCATCTCATTCTCTCTCTTAACCAACACATTCTCTTCTCTCAACCTCTCAACTTCCTCCTTCAATTTTTCAACTTCCTCATCATTCATCTCCACCACCACCCTCTCAGTGAACTTTAACAAATCTTCCTCCTCAACAGATTCCGGCACCAACTCCACCTTCACCTACAAGGAGGGATACAAATGGTTATTATCTCAACACCTTCCAAAAAATGCATACATTTAATTAAATGTGTTAAAATTCATGAAAATGCTCCATCATTTCACACAATGTCACTCAGACATCAATTATGTTAGAACATTTATTCAAATCACAAAGACATTATAGCAAATGTTAAAACACATTACCTGCTCCTCTGAAATGCTATCCAGTTCTGCTTCCAGTCCTGTAAGGAAGAATGGCTCGATCATCCATCGAGCTATTCTAGGACTTACCCCTACTTCTTCTACCAGGTCCTCATGGATCCTGGTGTGCACGCAATACCAATACTGCAAATAAATTAAACACAAATAGGTCAGAAGTGTTTTTCTGTATCATCACAAAGAATGGGAAAAAATATTATAAAATTCTCAAACATTCTGCAAAATGTTTCAGCATTATATAAGTCCCCCAAGATAATGATGAAACATATTAGAGAATGTCAGAGCAAACTAATTTGACTTTTATCATTATAAGAAATTATGAAACATTTAAGTGCATGATGAGGAATACTTACGGGCAGCAGAGTCAGGCAGCCTGAAGCTTTGGCCGGGTCTTCCCAGTGCTTGTTGATTCTCTCCATCATGTAGGAGTGAATAGCTCTCGGCCATGAAACTCTATTTATCATTCTCTCCGTTTGAAGATTGTGATAAAAACTCCCGACCACCGAGGAGCCGGCCGCTGAAGCAAAGAGGAAGGTTGCTGCCATGTACATGATCCAGAGTTTCAAGAACTCAATGGCAGGAGCCTTTGTTCTGGCAGCCACACTCAGTGCCCTTTCGATGCTCGGGCCCCCAAACGATGCTGACTTCCCCTCTACAATACAGTCTCTGAAATACTTGCTCAGAAACTGGTCCTTAGCCACATCTATGGTGACATTTGTTAGGAATGCTTCGTAAACTTGTCCTTCCATGGGGACTCCCAACAGCAAAGCAACATCTCCGGGAGTGAACTCAATCATCTTCCCTCCGATGTTGAAGGCTTGCCTCTGTTTGTCGAAGCAGTTGAGCAGATCAAATATGGCTTTGTTCGGCTTCTCCATCACATTCTCTTTTCGAAATGTCCCACTGGTCACTGCCTTGAAGAATGCCCCGAATGGGGAAGCAAACAACATTTTCTTTTGCTCCTCAGTAATGTCCATCATTGATTCCCGGGCCACCTTAAAAACTGCTTTTAAATTACATTTATAATTTAAAGCAGTTTTCTTCTTCTGCTCCCTAGCCTCTGTTGGTTGAGGCTCCACCGTCGGCTCTCTCGTCTTCGAAGTATACCCTCGATGCTTCACATAAACAGTAACAAATATGTCAGGGCATTCAACAAAATGTTCAACACTACACTGAATGCTACATCACTATAAGTAATGGCAGATCATTTTGGAATGTGTCTACACAATAAAGCCTAGGCCAATGATGGTCTACACAATAATGACAGATCATTAATTGAAGCAACATTTTACAGAATGACAACACACTAACAAATATGCCAAACCATTATAAGAAATGTGAGAGCACAAACATTAATTACAGGACATTGTCAAAGATGTGTATACAATAACATACCTTAGCCTGTTTAGGACTAGCAACTTTCTTGCCTTTTTTGCTAGGCCCAGCAGATGATGGCTCTTCACTAGCCCTCTTTCTAGGGCTAGCCCTCACTGGAGTCTGTTGTCTTTTTTCAGGACCATCTCCTTTCTTTGTTGTAGCTTTAACCATCTTTGTAATCTGCAAAATTTGTTATGTTTTGTATTAGACACCCACATGTTTCAAACAAACACAAAATGTATGTACACAACCAAAATGTCTAAACATATACTAATTTCTTTTACACAACCATGAATGTTAAAACAAACCATTCATTTCATTAACAAAGACAAACACCCATAAATCCAAAACAAATTACTAAATTCCTCCACAGAAACCTAACTTTCCTATCACACCCCTAAATGTTAAAACAACCCTATCCTAGAAACTTGATGAAGATTCATAAACACCCAAATGACCTTTCTGTGAAGATGCATGCTTCCGAAATCACAAACAACTATCAAAATGTCTAAACATAATCCTACATTTCTTCAACACAACCCAGAATGATAAAACAAATCATTCACTTCATCAACAAAGACAGACCCCCCAAAATCGAAGACAAAGTACTAAATGTCTCCACGGAAACCTAACTTTCGGATCACAACCCTAAATGTTAGAACAAACCTAACCTAGAAGCTTGATGAAGAACTATAAACACCCAAATGCTTCCGAAATCACAAAACAACAACCAAAATGTTTTATCACAAACTGTAGAGCAACTTAACCCTAAAACTTTTTTGAAAAACAACCCAAAATGTTTTATCACAAACTCAAGATCAGAGTACTGAACTTGAAATAATAAACCCTAATTGTTTGAAAACACCCCCAAATTTTCGAACACCCCTAAAATTGTACCAACAACACTAAAATAGTACCAACAAACAAAGATCTAAAACAAGAAACCCCAAAAATGTTCTAACAATCCAAATAATTTACCAACAACAGATAGAGGATCAAGAGTTAGATGAATAACAGAGACGTACCTGTGTTTGAAAGAAAGCGAAATAGAGAGAGAAACACAGGATTCGTTGAAAGAGAGCGAAATAGAGAGATAAATGAGTAGATCGAGTTGCTTAAATAGCTTTGATAGAGAGAGAGAATCGCCGGTAACGTTTCGATTCTAGGGGTTAATGGCTGAAATCGTTTCGCTTGAAAAAGAGATAGAGAGAGAGACGGAGAGGCAGCTTCAAATGAATGAAGAGAGGAATCGTTTGATCGAGATAGAGAGGAGAGAGAGGAATCGTTTGAATGAAGAGAGAGAGATGGAGAGGGTTTGTGTCTAATCAAGAAAGGGTGTGAATGAAGAGAGAGAGCGCGGTGACCGAGAGAGAAAGAGAGAGGCTGGTGGCATGGGTCGGGTCAAATCAAGTCAGGGATGGAAAGAGAGAGGCTGGTTGGACGGGAAATGAGTGAGGGATAAGAGAGGGAACAATTTCTTTTGGAGGGATAGAGAGGTAATCTAACATTTTGGGTTTTTTTTTAAATATAATTCCCTATTGGGTTGGATTTCCTATTTGGACTCCTTTTTGGGCCTTAGATTTATCCTTAAATAATGTTGGAACTTAATTTTCATTATAAGTTCCTTGCACTAACTAAATACACGATTTTCTTCATAAAAAAAAAAAACTAAATACACGGTTTTGAACCAGACTAGGGGTGGGAATCGGGCGGGTATGGGTACTCACGGGTAGTTAAGTTTCGGGCTCGGGCGGGTCGGGTAAATTTCTCCTCTGCCCACTCGGGTTCTCGGGCGGACTCGGGCGGGCTTTTCTAAATTCTCTTATGATCAAAGCCCGCCCAAGCCCACCAAAGTATCGGGTTAGTCGGGCTTCGGGCAAGTCGAACTTCGGGCAAGTCGGGCTTTTCTAAATTCTCTTATGGTCCTCTCTAAATCTTTAGGTCCCTAAATTAATTGCTAAGAAAGGGGAAAGAAAAGTGTCAATAATTTAAATTAAGTGTGAACAGTTAGTAGTCAAGTGGTTTAGAAGGTGAAATTTTTAGTTATTTGAATTGGGATTATTACGGTATAAATAATGTACTTGGGTTTTAGGTCGTTGTCTAGTCGGGTTATAGGCCCGTCTTGTTTGAGTTTGAGTGAGCGGTTATCGAACTTATCACATCTATGATGTATCAATGCTAATTGTAATGATTAACGTAGATCATAGTCGACTTCCTAAAAAAAAAAAATCTAAATTAAGGGAAGCTTTCTATGCAAATTTAAGTATTATTAAGGTCACTTTTGGGCATCTTAAAAAATCTGAATAAAGAATTGAGTTAATTCCTATATGGCCCCCTACTTTGTGACCAGCTTCCTTTATGGTCCCTTTTTTTTTGTAAATTCAAATATAGCCCCCTTTTTTGATGTAATTGTCCTAACTACCCTTCCTTTAAATCTTTTTTCAAAATTAAAAATAAAAATAAAATTATAATTCCACCTCATTTCCTCTCCACCACACATCTCTCTCCATGTTAACTCTCTCTCTCCACATCACCTCTCTTTCCAACTCACCTCTCTCTTTCCAACTCACCCCTCTCTCTCTCCAACTCACCTTCATCTTCTCCGATTGAAGTCGCCGGCCGGAGATTTTTCTGGCCGGCGACTTCCCAAAAAAAAAAAATCGGTTATTTCTCTCTCTCTCTAAAAATCCGGCGAAGGGGGTTTCCCTTCGCTGGAGCCGTGAATAGACCGATCTGGTCTGTTCACGGCTCCGGCGAAGGGAAACCCCCTTCGCCGGATATTTAGAGAGAGAAGGAGATGAGAGAAATTTTTTTTTTTTGGAAGTCGGCGACCGGAAAAATCTCCGGCCGGCGACTTCAATCGGAGAAGATGAAGGTGAGTTGGAGAGAGAGGGGGGTGAGTTGGAGAGAGAGAGGTGAGTTGGAAAGAGAGAGAGGGGTGAGTTGTAGAGAGAGATGAGGTGGAGAGAGAGAGGGGTGAGGTGGAAATAACTTTTTTTAAATGTTTTAAATTTAGAATTAAGAAGGGTAGTAACGACATTTACTTGAAAATAGGGGGCCATATTTAAATTTACGAAAAAAAAGGGGGCCATAAAGGAAGCTGGTCACAAAGTAGGGGGCCATATAAGAATTAACTCTAAAGAATTTGGTCAACAAGATTTGATCTAGAGATTTATTTATTTTGAGTCAAACAATTGACTGAATAATATTTTGCCTCTTAATTTTCATCTCTTCCTCTATATCTTTCTCTCTCTCCTTTCTTTGTCTCTTCCACTCACTCTCATTGCTTCTCTCTCTCTTTCGCGGTCTCTCATTGTTTCCACCATTTTTGCTATATAAAGCAAACCCTGAAATCTATAGAATTGTGAAAATGTTCTTTATTAAAGGTAATACTAAAGGTGGAATCCACCGTTTGAAATCGTGTCTTGGAGCGTAAAATTTTTCAATTAAGAAAGTTTCAACCATTATCTGGTTGAAAGACAAAGAACGAATTTCTCCCATACCTACAAGACGATGAGGTCAATGAGACTAAAAAGTTGAAAACTTTGGGGAAGAAATTAGGGTTTCAATCAGGAATATACAACTTGAGTTATTGTCTTTAGTGGGAAATCCAACTACTGAAAAGAGCTTCAACCATGATCAATTAGGAAGGGATTAATATCTAAATCGAAATTGCAAGAGAAATTTGAAGATTTGAAGCAAAAGAAATAAAGGGTTTTGATTGAAGGAAAGATAAGGACTTTGGTTTACTGAAACTGAAGTTAATCAGTTCTAAGTGACATAAGTGTGTTGCCAAAAAGGTGCTACAACACCCAAATGGAGAAATAGTACTCTCAACAAAAAAAATGGAGAAATAGTAAGAGAGATACAATGAGAGAGGAAAAGACGAAGATTAAAGGGAAAATATGACTTAGTTTTTGGATCCCAAATTCAATTTTGCTTGACTAAGTCTTTATATCTTAAAAGACTTTTTCTTATGCCCCAGCCGCGACCATTATTAATCAGCATCTGTGAAGAACTCTTTAGGTGAAGAACTATTTAGATAAACGAATAACAAGAAATTAAGTGAAGAATGATTCAAGAAATTTGGATTTGTTCATGTGTGGGAACGATTATAGGGAGACAGAGTAGAACTAATCATTTTCTTTATTGGGGTTTTCATTTTTGAGACTGATTCAATTAAGAATTCAAAATCATGACTACTTGAATTGTCCATTGAAGAAGAGATTAGAGATTGAGAGAGAAGCTGACTAATAAATTTCCAATGCTATACTCAACTTTTAAAGTTTTCTAGAGTGTCATTCTAAAAAAATGATGTATAATTTGTTAAACTCTTTAGTATTTGAATTTGAACCAATAGAAATCAAGTACTCAAGTATTTTAAAATGACAAAATTTTTCTTTCTAAAAATAACCATGTTCCGTAACTAAATAAAACAAATTCAGAGTTTTGTGATAGAGACATAAAAGAATTAAGCATCTCTACTTTTGTCATCTAAGAATGAGAATCTCATTTAGACGAATAATCTTTTTACTGAAAAAATTTATGAACCTCTTCGTACCTTTTACCAACGAACAATTGACTTTCCCACTTAGTTGCCTTTACCAAACAGTGCAAAATCGTTTTTACTCTAAAAATTGATTTTCTTACATGATTTTCCTATGTAATACAGTAAGAGCAAGTCCAATCCCAACCTTTCTTAGGTCTAAAAAAACCACTTTTGCAACCTACAATTCTACGCCTCAGCTCAACCTAAAAAATAGCTCCAATGTCAGTCTATGCTTACTCCTAAAATTTAAAATTTTAATTTTCCAATTTACTTAATAAGTTCGATTAAACAACATTGATTACAACTACTTGTTTAAAAATTTAAATTTACTTTAATAAACCCTAAATAACAATGATTACTAAAAATAACTAGAAGAGGTTTCTTGGGTCTTGTGGAAGACCAACCATATAAGAAATCGTGCACCATCTTCATCGAGAGTCCTAACATTAATTATCATTAAGTTAACCCCATATTAATCTGTAGCGTGTTACATTTTTTGGTTCTTGTATTCTTGTTGTACTCGTAGGTTTTCTTGTTGAACCCGTAGAGCTTCTTGTTGTACCCGTGCATTTTCTCGTTATAATGCCACAACTTCATCCATTACAATTGCTCTCCGACGTGCTTTTTCGTCTCTCGCTTTCCAATATCCCTCAGTTGTACCTGTGCACTTTCCCCTTCTAATTCGATAACTTCATCCACTACAATTGCTCTCCGATGTCCTTTTTCGTCTCTCGCTTACCAGTATCCCTTAGTTGGAGCTGTTGAAGAACCACTGACTTCTTTGTCTTTAGCAATGAAATTTGTAGAATTTTCTCAAACTCTTGCATTTGTTTTAGCTTGTTTACTGTCAATTGGTTTTTCCTCTGTAGGATAGGAATTAGAATATGTTTTGCAGGATGTTGTCTCACCTGACATTTCGGACATCCACTTGTTGTGTGTCTATGGAACTGAAAGAAACAAAATTTATTTTAAGTTTATACGATGAAATAAAAAAAATAATGAAATAAATGGATTAAAAGTTTAGATAACTGCTCGATCATAATCGTTTTCCCATGCTTGACCGACCATACTAACAGGGTCAGCCAGATCTGCCCTACCAGAGTAAAGGAGAAAGAGAAATAGAAAGAGGTTTCCGTTTTTGAAGAAATCCTTATTCTACTTTTATTTTGGCTTTTAGGAAACCTGATTAGGGTTGACCTCTAACTTAGGAATTCTATATAAGACCCTCTTAGTGTTGAATAAGGTGTGGAGAATTCTCAAAGAGATTTCTAACTCTTCAACATCAAGGAGAGAAAGAAAGAGAGAATTAGTCCTAACTATCTATCTAGTCTAAAGAAGAAGGTGTTCTTCATCTAACCACCATTGGAATTCTAGCTAACTTAAAGGTGGGAGATCAAGTTAATTACTCGGGTGCCTCAAGTAGAGGAGCAACAATTGGAGCTCTTGGTCTTCGTTCATATTTAGCTTATTCAATGAGATTCCAGTGATACTAGTGTTAGACATTAGATGTCTGAGATTCCCTTAGAATACTAGGAGATACCATAATCTTACAATTCCTACCAAATAGTTCAAACTTAGAGTCCTTTTGTAACGTGGGAAAACCAACTGGGAAAATCGATTTTCGTAAGAAAATCGATATTGAACTAATTTTGAAATTGTGAAGAAATTCTTCAAACTGACATATGCACTATAAAGGCCAGTTCTTTAGGACTTCCGTTTTGATGAGAGACCCAAAGACTTTGTAGTTTGACATAATTAGACCATCTCTAATGCAAAACTCAACAATATCTCAATTAGTCTTATTTGTCAAGTTCCATTTGAGATTTTCTTTGTTATGTGGTAAATATGGAGATCCTCAATTCTTGTGCGTCTTCAATGCAAAAATCTAAACTTGTTTTTTATTTAGGTGACAAGGTTATTTTTATAAAGAAATAATTAATTATTACGGGAACTTACGAAGACTTGATTCTATTGGAAATTGGGCCGAAGACCCAATGTTAAACTTTTTTTCAGTTAAAAAGACAAGTTAAGATTTTTTTTTGTTAAAAACCAAAATTATGTATTTTTTTTGTTGAAAACCCAAATATTTGTATTTTATTTGTCTAAAAATCTAATATTTTTACGAAGGTGTTGCAAGACATCGCAAAGGTGTTGCAAGACACTCCAAAACTACTGCAAAACAGTTGTAAAATAGTCGCAAGGCGTTGCAAAGCTGTCGCAAGACGCTGCAAAGTTGTCGAAAGGCGCTGCAAAGCTATCGCAAGGCGTTGCAAAGCTATCGCAAGGTGTTGCAAATTAAAAAAGTACTCAGGGAGCTGAAGACTAAAAAAAATTGACCGATTCTTTTTAACCAAAGTCCAAATTTTTTAGGAAGTTTTGGCCACGTTCAAATATTGACGAGTTATACAATTAGAGATATCTCAGGGAGCTTAAGACTAAAAATTTATTTTTTCAAAAAGTATTTTTTTCTTGTTGTTCTGATTTAGGATCGTATCTCTTTTCATATGGAAGGTGTTCTCCTGCATCTGAATAAAAAGATTAACTTCACTTCTGGAAGGAAGGGTAAAATTACATCTAAAGAAGCTAATACACTCTTTATTACACAATAACATTAAATTCGTAGAACTATCTAACAACAATGGTGAAGTCGAGAGACGAGAGAGGGTTACTTGGCAATCCAAACCGACAATGAAAAATACATTTAAAAGATAGGGGAGGAAAAGAATAAAATCTATGGCTAAAGTCAACGAACGAAAATATGATATGATTTTGGAGGCTAATTTAGTGGAGTAGTATGATAAGCAAATATGAGTGTTGAATTGGGTTACAAATACGAGGCCAACCAAATTGGAATGAAATGAAATACATAAAGGAGATGTCCTTCGACCAAAGATGCAATGCGAGCAATTTTTCGGATAGGATAATTGATGAAGAAGATCATCAAGTTCGAATGATTTCGAGATCATAATGTTTAGCTAGAAACCAACTACGATCGTCGAATCACGATGTGATTCGCGGCTAACTTCGTCCGGATCCTACATCAGGTTACACCAAAGAGTGTCGACTTGATCAGAAGATATGACTAGAGGGATCGGACATACAAACATTGGTTAGACCCATAAATATGTACAAAAGGCCTAAAGGAAGTTTGGACAAAGATAGTATAAAAGACCCGAATAGAGGGATTTTGGGTCGGGCACCTAAAGGGCCTTTTGGGCCCATTATAGGAGTCAGCCATGCTTGGAAGACCAGCTTAAGTGGACCGGTCAGATCTGCCCTTTTAGGCATATCTTGGCTGGCCATAACTAGGGAAACTAGAAAATACAAACTAGTTTTTATTTTCATGTATTTCCTAAATCTTATTCAAAAGGGGCTTTTAGGAAACCTAATTAGGGTTGGACTCTAACTTAGGGTTCTATATAATGTCATTTAAGACTTGAATAAGGTGCGGAAAATTCTTAAGAAGCTATCTAACTCTACAACGTCAAGTAGAGAAAGAAAGATAATTCTCAACTATCTATCTAGTCAAAGAAGAAGTGTTCTTCAATCTAACCACCATTGGAGTTCTAGCTAACAAAAAGGTGGGAGATCAAGTTGATTGCTCGGTGTCTCAAGTAGAGGAGCTACAATTAGAACTCTTGGTTTTCTAAAACGATTGGAAAGGTTCGAGGAAAAATTAGCGATTAAGCTAATCTCTAAACTAGTTAACTTAGTTACATTATTAGCTTATGCATGAGATCCCGGGGATACTAGTGTTAGTGATGCAGGCGCATAAACGTGTGGGCCCACGTCCATGCGTGCCCACATCCTATTTGGTTATAATAGTAGTTTATTTAGTATAGGAGAAGTTACTTTAATTTGATATTTCTTTATTTTTAAAGTTTCTATGTTTGAGTAGTTTATTATTTAGGAATCCTAGTATGAGTCTATCTAGGAAGGTTTATTATCTTATAAAAGGAGATCTAGTCTATGTTATTATTCACCTTGAAGAGAAAAAACCATTGAAGTTATTAAGAATTTAAGTTTATTTTATCGTTTCTTACAGTTTTCTTTAATTATTCTTAGTTTATTTTATTCTTCTTTAATTATTCCGCTGCGTCTACATCAAGTGGTATTCAGAGCCATTTTTTTTAACCAATCACAATGGTTAATCCTACCGTTCCTACTCCAACAATCAAAGAGAAGACACCAACTTTTGCCTCCGAATGGGACAACATCAACAAGAAGTTATCCTCGGTTACAAAATTGGAAGAAGCTTTCTAAAATTACAAAAAGGAAAATATGGAAAAATTCGATCAAGTCAATGATTCCATCATGAAGTTATCTAAACAACTCGAAGGCATATGTAAGTCTCCCTCTTTTACCACCACTCCTTCATCTACTACTTCCATTCAAACATCATCACCACAACCACTTCCAACCACCACAAACTCAACCGTTGCAACCACCACACCAATTTCAATACCCCTATTCGGTCAACCTATCACTAACCCATACCCGACCACATTCCTCCCACCGATTCACATCAACACTACACCACCATTCTTACCGGTTTTCCCATTAACATATATAAACCCTACAACCACTCCAACCACACCACCTTTTTCCTTCAACGACCACAAATCTACTACCAACTCAAGTATAACCCAACCATACCCATTCCAGACCCCTTGGCAATATTATTCGCCAAGCACCATTCCACTCGAAACCCACCACCAAAACCGCAACCCCGAACCCTCATCTATACCGACACCACCACCATCCACCGCCCAACAACCAACTTCTTACCCGACTTCCATTAGTCCACCAACAGTACCCACCAACACTTTCAACATCCCAGGAAGTTCCAACACTTATGCCACTAATCCAACTACACACACACTCTTTGGTTTTACAATATACAACCCATGTCCCACAACACCCCCACCATTCCACTTTACCTACAACAGTATACCACCCACATCTTCTACACCAATTCAGACCACCAATAGAACTCCACACAACATTACTAGCCCCCACATAACCGCACCCTACCCTCCATTCTCAAACCCACTCTTTCTCGAATCTTCCGCAAACATTGGAACAATTGGCCAACCCATGCTAATATACCATCACATACCCGACCATCAGCCCTCAAACCCTACTTTTTTCGAAAACCCACCACCCACTGCCACATACCCTACAACACCATTAACCACCCTGGGCCACTCAACCCATAACCAGCTCAGCTTCTCCCAATTCAACTCTTATAACCACCCACAAGTTTACAATGAGGAACAACAACTACAAGCACCTCCACATCATCTTTCTCCTCATTCTCTATAGGAACCCTTCTCCAACCAAACATTCCACCACACATATACAAACCCAGAATTTAGTGAAGGAAAAGAAGAACAAAAAGCAATTACCAAAACCCATCACAACCAAGAAGAAGAACAACAAAAGAAACAATTAAGAAAAAGAGGAACAACCCAGAATTTTCCGAATCAATTATGTCCCACATCGCCGCTTTCTCTATCAAATCTCTTCCTACCAAATTTTCTTCAAACAATTAAGAAAAAGAAGATCAATTTCCCAATTCTTACAATGAACCTATACTCAATGGTCAAAGTTCACATACCAATTGAACAACTTCCATCTAGGTTTCATATATCAATTGAAGAAAACAAACTGTGGGCTCCAGGTATTGATCACGTTAGAGTACATAAACTACATGAAGATGAACTTGGAAAAGTCAATTTTGCGTGGCATATTTACACTACATGGTTCCATATCGATATCTTAGTTAGCGATGGTTATGCTTATACTTTGGCTATTGATGAAGTATTTTGGAAATTTGTTACAATTACTCTTACTTCACACTTGCTCATAGTACTTCACACTTTCTTGAAGATTAAGTGGTTGTGCCTACCGTGGGAAGATGGCGAGATGAACATTATTTATTCACTAAGGTTAATTTTGCGAGAATCATTGGCATATGAGTTTGGGTACGAGGTTGACGATTACTTGCACATTAGTATCCTTCCATTCCAGTGCAAACTTCGTTCGAAGTGGGAATTACGGATCGCCATGTCAAAGTTCATCATCTGCGGGTGCATCAACTTGTTTTCTTCATCGAAATCGGTTCGGGACGAACCTTCTGGGGAACAGGGTGCTGATGCAGGCGCATAAACGTGTGGGCCCACGTCCACGCGTGCCCACATCCTATTTGGTTATAATAGTAGTTTATTTAGTATAGGAGAAGTTACTTTAATCTGATATTTCTTTATTTTTAAAGTTTCTATGTTTGAGTAGTTTATTATTTTAGGAATCCTAGTTTGAGTCTATCTAGGAAGGTTTATTATCTTATAAAAGGAGATCTAGTCTATGTTATTATTCACCTTGAAGAGAAAAACCATTGAAGTTATTAAGAATTTAAGTTTATTTTATCGTATCTTACAGTTTTCTTTAATTATTCTTAGTTTATTTTATTCTTCTTTAATTATTCCGCTGCGTCTACATCAGTTAGACATATTAGATGTCTGAGATTCCGCTAACATCACTAGGAGACACCATAACCTAACAATACGTACATTTGAGCATCTCCAAGGGACACTGTAACAAACACTCTAAAAGTCCTAGTTGTCCATTGGAAATGCAGATTCTTTTTTTAAGTGTCAATATAAAGAAACTCTAATTTTTTTTTTGTCTCCAACAGAGATCTCTAGAATACCTCTCCTTAATGCACATCATTATAGAGTATTCCATTGGAGAAGGTTTTTTAACAAAATATCTATAAATCTTAAGTGAAACTCTAAGTTTTAGAGTTTGAGTGTCCCGTTGGAGATGTTCTAATTACATCTTTGTTAATGTATATGCTCTTAATGTAAAAGGGAACTAGGAAACAAAGCATTTTTCTTCCCCTCTTTCTTTCCATTTGTCTCTCTCTAAGACTACTTTTGCCCCACAGGCACAGTCACCAGTCTTCATCTTGCATTCCACCAGCAGCACCTATGGCTTACCCCGGCAATCCACCAATACCAAATCAGGTAGCAGTAATAGCTCCTCATTTCTGTGCTCCTTATACAGTAGATCTAACAATCATGAAAAAAGTAGTTCCCCTAGGAAAAGCTACCTTTGTTGTTCTCGACGTTAATGGTAAACTAATCTTCAAAGTCAAAGGCTCTGCGATTAGTATCCGTGATCCCCTTATCCTTGTTGATGCTTCCGATAACTTTCTCATCTCTTTCCAACAAAAGGTAACAATTTTTTTACTTTTACTTTTATATAATCCATAGATCAACTTCCTTGAGCATTTTTAAGTGGGTGGGTAAGTATATAGTGTATAGCTCTCTCTCTCTCTTTCTGTCTTTCTCACTCCACCTTTGTTACAGAGATTGGCTGTACGTAGAAGTTGGCAAGTGTCCAGGGGAGAAGCCAAATACCTTAATGATATATTATTTAGTGTGAAGAAATCTAGCATGAAGACTCATCTTGATGTGTTCTTGATGTCTTCTAATAATACAAATTATGAAGACTCAACCGAGTCTGTGTGTGAAGTGAAGATCGAGAAGGAGAGAGAGGGATGAACCGAATAGGATGAGTAAAGAAGAGATATTGAAAATGATTTCTATATATTCATTTAGGCTGTTATACATGTATATATATAGGTTAGTGTATGATAAGATATTAACAAGATACAATCTAAAGTAATCTTAACAACTAGAGTTTGTTGATTGACTAAGTACATGAGGGTGTTGGTGAGTGTTGACACACCCAAGTGGTCGGGTGTGTTTTTGTATACGTGTGTATACGTTAATACTCCCCCTCAAGTTGGAGCAGAAATCGAAGTGATGCCCAACTTGCGAATGATCTTCTGAAACTGATCCGCACCCAAAGGTTTTGTAAATATGTCGGCGAGTTGCTCAGTCGTTGGAGTGAATCGTGGTGCAATTAAGTTGTTCTTTATCTTCTCCCGAACAAGGTGGCAGTCAATTTCAATGTGCTTCGTTCGTTCGTGAAATACTGGATTATCGACAATGTGGAGCGCAGCACGGTTGTCGCAGTAGACAGACATAGGGTCAGAGTGATCAACACCTAGATCCTGGAGTAAGAATTTCAACCATTGAAGTTCGCAAGAAAGAGAAGCCATTGCCCTGTATTCGACCTCAGCAGACGATCTAGCGATTGTCGATTGCTTTTTAGATTTCCAGGATAGCGGGCTATTACCGAGCATTGTTAGATAGCTCGTGGTTGATTTTCGAGTGGAGGGACATCCGGCCCAATCGGAGTCACAATAACCAGACACATGAAGTGAACTTGTCGAAGATAAGAAAATACCATGACCAAAAGATCCTTTAAGGTATCTTAGAACCCTATGTGCAGCATCAAGGTGTGACGTGTGAGGGTTTTGCATGAACTGACTTAACGTGTTAACCGCATACATGATGTCTGGTCTGGTTACCGTAAGATAAATGAGACGACCAATTAGACGTCGATAAACGGTAGGATCAGTAAGAGGAGAACCTTCGTCCGGACGAAGAGGAAGTTTCTGTTCCATCGGAAATGAAGAAGGCCGAGAAGCAGTGAGACCGGAATCTTCAAGAATGTCAAGTGTGTAACGACGTTGACATAAAAAAATTCCCTTGGAAGATCTGGACACCTCAATCCCGAGAAAATATTGTAAATCACCCAGATCTTTTAAGGAGAAAGTGTGATCCAAAAAAGACTTTAGATCAGAAATTGCAGATTCATTAGATCCAGTGATGATGATATCATCAACATAAACCAAAACATAGATAGAAATGGATTTTTTTTTTAAAGTGAAAAGAGAATAATCGGCCATGGACTGGGTGAATCCCTTTTGTATAAGACCGAAGAAAACTTGGCGAACCATTGACGAGAGGCCTGCTTGAGACCATAAAGAGATTTGTTTAATTTGCAAACACGAGTCTCCCCCTGACTGGAAAATGCAGGCAGAAGTTTCATAAATACCTCTTCTTCAAGATCCCCTTGAAGAAAAGCGTTGTTGACATCAAGTTGATGGAGAGACCATCCTCGAATTGTTGCGATAGACAAAAGTGCTCGGGCCGAGACAAGTTTAGCTACAGGGGCAAATGTGTCATTATAGTCAAGGCCTTCGACCTGAGTATAGCCTTTGGCAACCAAACGAGCTTTGTACCGTTCAATTGAACCATCAGATCGATGTTTGATTTTATAGACCCATTTGCAGCCTATGGGTTTCTTACCAGGAGGAAGGGGTACCAAGGACCAGGTATTATTAGATTCTAATGCAGAAATTTCCTTTGCCATAGCGTCACGCCAGTGAGGAGATGTCATGCCTTGAGAATAAGATTTTGGTTCGATGTTTGAGATTACCGAAGTAAGAAAAGCTTTATGTTGTGAAGAGATTGAGTCTACATTTATAATATTAGGTAAAGGGTGATCAACCTCGGGAGTAGGAGATTGGATGGCAGTACAAATATAATCCTTTAAATGGATGGGTGGTCGACGAGTCCGAGTAGAACGGACTGGTGTATCTGTTGGACCGGGAGTGACCTCTTGATGTGAGGTGCCTCCAGAATCTTGAGATTCAATATTAACGTTGGTGTCTAAGATGGGTTCGGTGGTGGGGGTGCCCACAGAATCCGAACTAGAAGATGGGTGATGTTCTCCCGAGGTGCCTATATGGACCAACGGGTCAGTGGAGGGGTCCATTATATTGACCGACTAATGTAAGAGAGATTGAGAAGTAGAATTGAATTGGAAAGAACCGTCGTCCGAAATTCGAATAAATGGACGGACAAGAATCCGGTCGGGAGAAGGACTGCCGACGGTAGACATGGGGAATCGGTCCTCATAAAAAATAACGTCACGAGATATAAAAATTTTGCGTGATTGGATAGAAAATACTTTGTATCCCTTTTGACCATGAGGGTAGCCCAAAAAAATACCCGGAATCGAACGTGGATCAAGTTTAGTTTTAGGTGAGGGATGACGGGCGAAACATAAACAACCAAAAACCCGAAGATGGGAAATGGTTGGAGGAGAACCGAGGAGCTTCTCGTGTGGGGATAACCCATCGAGAAGAGGTGTAGGTAATTTGTTGATTATATAGACGGTCGTTAGTATACATTCGGCCCAAAAATCAAGTGGAAGATTTGCTTGTAAACGTAGTGAGCGGGCAACTTCCAAAATATGGCGATGTTTCCTTTCGACAACCCCATTTTGTTGGGGGGTGTAAGGACACGATCGTTGATGAATAATACCATTTTCGTGGAGCCAAGTTTGGATGTCACGATTTAAGAATTCAGTTCCATTGTCGGAACGGATTGGTTGTATTTGAGGAAAATGGATGTCTCCTTGACCGGATTTAAGTGTATTGATAGAAGAACCAAATTGAGTCTTAATAAAACTTAAAAAATTCATAAGATAATTTTTAGTATCTGATTTAGAGGAAAGAAAAAATACCCAAGTACATCGAGAAAAATCATCGACGATGGTAAGAAAAAAACGACTTCCGGAAAGAGAAGGGAGAGAAAAAGGACCCCATAGGTCAACATGAATAAGTTCAAATGGTTTGGAAGAAGTAGACGTACTAATGGGAAATGGTAATCTAGTTTGCTTTGATAATGGACAAACATTGCAAGAATTCTTATTCAATGAATTAAACGGAATACACGGAATTTTATTCACTAAATACTTGAAACGGGAAAAACTCGGATGTCCTAGGCGACAATGCCATAAATCCGAAATATTATTGCAATTAAATAACGAAGAAAACAAAATTCTAGGTTCCGTGTGAAGAAAATATAAGCCGTCCCTTTGATCACCATGTCCAATCTTCTGTCCCGTTATTCGGTCCTGAAAGTTACACGAAGAAGAATTGAAAATCACTTCACAATCAAGTGATTTAGATACTTCGGAAATGGAGAGTAAATGAAATTTAAAACATGGAATATGTAATACATGTTGTAAAGAGAGAGAGCTTGAAAAAGATACCGAACCAATGTGAGATACACGAACTCGACTATCGTCGGGTAATCGGACAAAGAAATTAGGCGGAGCTAGATAATAAATAGAAAACAAAGATAAGTCCGAACATATATGTCGGGAAGCACCCGAGTCTATAACCCAGGGAGTGTGTTTAGAATAATTACCTGTAAGGTTCACATGCGGGTCGGTAGTGGAAGGACCAGGAGAAGACGTTGAAGGTTGGACCGGTGGGGTGCCTACAGAGGACCGTGACTGCTGGGACAGTAAGTTGCATAAGTTCACATATTGCTCGTGGGACATAGATGTGGCTAGGGGCGCCTCCTTGTTGGCTGGAACCGAGTAGACAGCAGCAGCAGTATGGTGTTGTCGAGGACGAGGTGGGTATCCGTGGATCTTATAGCAAGTAGTGATTAGATGACCATGCATACGACAGTTTTCACAAAATGGACGTGGACGTTTAGTACGTGGTTTCTCAATGTTGTCAACTTTGTCCGATCGATTAAAATGTCCATGAGTCGATTGATGAACCGAAAGGGCAGCACCTTCTGGAGTAATAACATTGTCATTCATAATGTTTTGTTGCACTTCTTCCTGCTTGACCAAGCTATGTATACGTAATATAGATGGAAACGGGTCCATAAGCAAGATTTGACTTCGAATGGAGGAGAAACGATCGTGTAAACCTTGGAGAAATTCCATGGCACGATCTTGATTCAAGCGATCCATCATTGTTTTGCCATGACCACACATATATGGTTCAAAAACAATGAATGACTGAAGTTCATCCTGAAGAGACTTCAAACGTGTGAAATATGCGGAAACGTCGGATCCATCTTGTCTTAAAGATGTAATAGCACGTTTGAGTTGAAAAATCTTCGGGGCATTGGTTTGATAAAACCGTTCATGTAAGTTTTGCCATATTTCTGCAGCGTTGTCATCGTAAAGAATCGATTGACGGATATCCGGTTCTACGGAGTTCATTAGCCAGCTAGTAACAAGGTCGTTACAACGATTCCATGAATGGAGATCGTTTGGAGAAGTTGGACGTGGGAGAGAACCATCGACAAAAGCAAACTTGTCTTTGGCACGTAAAGCCATCTTCATGGCACGAGACCAAGAAGAATAATTGTCTCCCGATAGAAGGGGTGTGATCAAGATTGTTGTTGGCGATTCCGAATGGTGAACATCAAACAAAGGAGATGATTGAGCACCATTGGTAGGGATAGAACCAGAGGGATTGGAACCCGAGAGATCAGTTGAGGAAGCCATTAGTACTAAAAAAAAACTGAATATGCTCTAATACCATATGAAGACTCAACCGAGTCTGTGTGTGAAGTGAAGATCGAGAAGGAGAGAGAGGGATGAACCGAATAGGATGAGTAAAGAAGAGATATTGAAAATGATTTCTATATATTCATTTAGGCTGTTATACATGAGGGTGTTGGTGAGTGTTGACACACCCAAGTGGTCGGGTGTGTTTGTGTATACGTGTGTATACGTTAATACAAATCATAATGTACCTGATTTCACCATTAAAGGAAGCTGGTTAGAGAGATCTTGTATTATTTACTCTGGAGAATCTAATAATATTGTTGCCCAAATGCACAAGAAACAAAGTGTTGTTGAGAAGAGTATTGTGATGGGGAAAGAAGACAGTTTCATGGTTACTGTTTACCCAAACATTGACTATGCTTTCATTGTTTCTCTGGTTGTTATTCTTTGTGAAATTAACGAAGATAAAAGTTGGGATGATTGATTCATGACTGTGTATCATCATCCTATTTGTACTTCTGTTTATGTTGTGTTTTTTTCAGAAATTTCAGGATTTGTTTAATTGAATTGATGAACAACTAGTCTAGTATGTATTTTTTTTCTTGAAATAGTCTAGTATGTATTAACAAGCAAAGATTGTAACTTGTTAGCTTCTCAACTTGGGATGATTGATTCATGGTGTATGATCTTATTTGTAGTCGTGTTTTTGTTGTGTTTTGATTCGATAATAAATCTAACCTACGGGTTTTGATGATATAGCTGTAATCTCCCCCTTTCGTCTCTTTATCGAATGTACTAAATATTTTTGATTCGGTAACAAATGTACCCATATTTCGGTACGTTACAAATTCATACCGACTCCAACA
Source organism: Eschscholzia californica (assembly GCF_041429995.1). Lineage (NCBI taxonomy): Eukaryota > Viridiplantae > Streptophyta > Magnoliopsida > Ranunculales > Papaveraceae > Eschscholzia > Eschscholzia californica. The sequence goes on along the minus strand of NW_028238198.1, from coordinate 66,041,495 downwards.
GCCGAGTCTCCGTGTGAGTACAAACTAATTTTCTTGGTGTTGTATATTACATAATAATTTGTCCAAAAGAGACCTATAATTAGCACAAAATAAGTAATTCATGGTGGGTGTTTTGGGAAAGAAAGAAAATTTTGTGAGAAAAAGATGAAAACCCAAAATACCTAAAACCCTTTTTCCAAACACACCCTTAAAGTCGTTGGTCGGCGACATCCCTTTCCGTCTTCTCTCTCTCTTCTCTGTCCTTTTACTCTTTGTCCTCTCTATCTCCGGCGAAGGGGAGGAGCCCCTTCGTCGGAGATAGAAAGAAGATAAAGAGAAGATAGGGAAGAGAGAGAAAGAAAGAGAGGAGGAAAATAGAAAGAATACAAGCGTCGTCGGAAATGGTGGAGTTGTTGCCAGAATTTGTGTGGAGGTCGACGGAGTTAATGGTGGTAGTGGGGAAAGGAAGAAGAGTGAAGAATAAGTTGAAAAATATGAGAATTTTGGTGTTTGGGAGAAACAAAAAGTTCTATTTTTTTTGTTTCCACCCAAAACTTTACACCCCGATTTTTTTCCCCAAATCACACACCATTTTTTTTTTTTTTTTTGGAAATCAAACTTCATATAAAGGCCAATAGGCTAATGAGAATTACAACATGAAGTTTAAACAACAAAGACACAACCATAATCGGACGAACAAGACAAGTTATGCCCACTTGGGGGTGCTACTAGAGTTGTCTGATCTAACTGGTGGGCTGCTTCTGGTGCAGTCGCCACTGACCATCTGAGGGTAGTTTTATAACTGATGCTCTTTCACCTTCTTCTCTTCTCGCCGTCAACCGTCGGCGTACAAAACTCTGGTTTGCGCCTCTGATTCCGGTACATCGGTAGAGAGAGTTGTAAGTTGATGAAGAAACTCCCAATGGTGGTCCATGATCAAAACACTCGGTCCTGAATAAACAACGAAAATAACAAAAAGGCCCTAAAGACCAACAAAACAGGCCCTAAAGACCAACAAAGAAACATAACCTTTATTGTACTAAGTATAAAGAAAACTAATAATTCTCTCTTCTCCCTTGCTCCGCATCACTATCAGGATCGATCTTAGAATCCTATCTAAATTCTATGATGTCTAAATTTGAGGAGTAGACAATATTGAAAGATATTACCGCTACATGCTTGACTAGTTGTAGAAGTTGTAATTTTGAGGCGTGAATGGTGAAGATTTGCATCTCGCCTGAGTAGACATAAATCAGAGTATAAAACAGAATCAGACCACTCATCATCTTCTCTCATTTCATTCTTCAGAAATGGGTCTCTACCATTCTCCCATCTAAACTTCTCCTGACTAAAAAGTTCACTATCAGATTCGGATGATACATCCAAATATGACCCTAATTCATAATCACCACCCAATCTTTCACCAAATCCTTACCACCATTACCCATATATAATAGAATCCATTCTAATTTGTTGATTGGAATTCAAAATTGGGGTTCCCTCTTTTTGACCCATTTGACAGAATTTGGATGAAGACCTTCAAAAACCATTTCTTGATTACTTCTCTTAAATGAAAGCATCACCAAAAAAGGAAGAACTTGAGAAAAAACAACAAAACAACAATCATCTAATGATCCCATAGTCAGCCGACACCCTAACCACCATCTCCATCTCCTCCTCTCATACTACTCTATAATGCTAAGTTTGGAGAGAAAAGAAATACTAGTCAACAAAAAAAGAGAAAAGAACTACATAGAAGAGGAAATTCCGGCGAAGGGACTCCCTTCGCCGGGTACTAGATCTCGATCTGTTTCTCTCTCTAAGGTTAAGCAGAGCGGTTATACAGAGGAGAGTGGATAGGGTGATATCCCCAAATCACACACCATAACTCATACATTTTTTTAACTTGTATATGGATTTCAAATGAATTTTTTCCGTCTAAGGTCCAAGATAAATTTGTTGTCAATATTTATTTATAAAATTTATATTTGTCAAGATTAACATACCAAATCATCTGTTCTTGTCCTAAAAATAAGATTCCCTTCTCTCTCATGATGTTCTTACAACTTCATTAAAATATGACTTTGTGATTTACTTTTTATCCCCACCTCGATTTACATCGACATCAACATATTCATTAGTGAGGTATGTCCATCTTAAAGTCTTTTACTAAGTTTTTAGTATTTGTAGATTGATTGTTCGAATTGTAATGATTTTGTCGTTCTTCTTGCCAAATAGTATGTTCATTCGTTTTACTACCAAAGAAATCCTTCAATTATATGTTCTCAACGTTTCTATCTCTACAAACTATTTTGTCTTGAAAATAATTATGAAATTATATAAATGTTGATTAAATTTGGAATCTTCTTAAAACATTTATTTAATTCCAACAACATACTTAAATGTTACACTTTTTATCACTTTTTTTCGAAAGAAAAGATGTTGAATTTTCCATCACTACAATCTTGTTTTCATAAAAAAAAAACATAATGTAAACTAATATTTATTTTGCTGACATTTTTAATATTTGTCTAACATTTTATTGATTTCATTAGCATAACATGCGTGGCATATGTTATGAATTAGTTAGAGTACGTTAATAAAAATTTGATTATTTATCTAGCATCTTAGTGATTGCAACAACATTCTTAGATATAACAGAATTTCAAAACTTTTTCTAGCATTTTATTGATTTTAAAAACACAATTATATACTTACACTCAAAAATACGTCTAAATTGAAACAACTTAGGTGATGAATCGACGTTCAACAACATAATAATGTGTCATATATTTTCTGACTTACTTACATTATGTTTACTAAATTTCTTACATTTTTCTACCATTTTCTTAATCCCCCTATATTATTTAAATTAGGCGAACAATATTTTAAACATTTTTCTAGAATTTTCTTCATTCCTATTATATGGTGTCGCACTATAATAAGTTACTTTTTTGCTTATTTGAGTAGAAAAGTAAAAAAAAAAAAGAGTTTGGTAACGTGAAAATTTTCGACTTCACTTGAGTTAAAAGTTGACTTTCTTTTGAAGTTAAGATTTTTAGCTTTTGACTTTAAAGTAAAGTAACTTTTGTTCAACACATGCATAAATTTTACTTCACCATTTTTTTTGTTTATCTCCGCACCACCACCACAACTAAACTTCCACCACACCGTTGTACCACCACAACCATACACATCCACCACCTCAACCACCACCACCACCGCATCTCAACCATGACCACCACCATACCTTCACCACCACCATACATCCATCACCACCGCGCCTCCACCACCATACCTAAACCACCACTGTACCTCCACCACCACCGTACCTCCACCACCACCATACCTCCAGTACCACAATTATACATCAACCACCATTATCCTTCACCTTCGACGTACATCCTCCACCAACACCATCCTCGTACATCCACCACCATCCACACAGCTTCACCACCAGAACCACCGCCGCCACCATACCTCCGCCATCGAACTCCACCACTAGCACATCTCAACCATATCATAACCACCACCACGCTCCATCACCATACCTCCCAGGCTCCACCACCACAACTACCACCAATATTGCCACTACCTCTTCCAAAAAACTAATCATGAAAATTCTAAATAAAATCAAAATCAAGTATCTTTACGAGAAAAATAAAATAGAAAAGTAAATCATATTACCGAACTAATTTTTTGACTTTTCTACGATAAGTAATATTTTTGCCAAATGTACGATAAGTAAGTACTACAAGCAAAAGTACTTACACTTTTGGTTGCCAAACGACACCGTAATGTTTTTACATTTTTATGGGCATCTATTCAATCATTGAATATGGATTTTAGTGATGCATATGGTTTTTAAACGGAAAATAACTAAGCTAGATGCTTGGAAGTTATTATTCACTACTATGATGATCATCATCACAACAACAAAGAGCAACCTGCTCCTTCAGCTCCCAAGACAGACACACATTTTGCTTCTCTGCTAGACTAATTTACCGCCAACTTTTTTTTTCTGGTTTTATGTCTAATAAGTGCCAAACTTAGTTTCTTAATGTAATCAAGATTCAATAAGTACCAATTGAAACTTAGTTTCTTAATCATTTTTTTCTCTTAAATCTAACTAATATTTTCGGCTCTATCACTTGGGTTCTCAATATTACCAATTGTGAATACACTCTTTAGTTCTCGGAGGAAGAGGTTTCAGTGAAGAAAATATTTTGCCAAAAGAATGAGATGAATTTTTACAGGAAAGAAGAATGGAGCGAGAGAAATGGTGGTGGTGGTAAAGATAGATACAGAGTAAAGATAAACATGATAAATTTTTAATTAAAATGTCTTGTAATCTAATTAGGTGAATTGGAGTGACCCAAAATCTCTCTCTACATGCCCAAGTCACAGTGCAATATCACAAGAGTACTCTACAAATGCAAATTGTTGGCGTCATATACAATTTAGTTGTCGGATGACTCGGGATTATTCATCTCAGTTTTGTCTTCCACCTTCTGGGTCATGGGTCCGAGCCACTCTGACAGAAAAGAAAGAAAAAGAAAAAGAAATGTATAAAAAGTATACTCAATCCGCCTCCTAAATCTCCCGCTTGAACTGCATGTGAGAGAAACAAGAGTTTATCCGTCCCCTCGCATGGCACAGTCGGGTTGGGTAGGGTAGTTGAAGAAAGTAGGACTGGAAATCCACAAGCATGTCAACTAATTGAAGTACTCAATTAAGTAGTAAGTACTATCCATAAAGAGAAATAAAAGCAAACCCAGGTGACACTCAGGAATTCAGAGTAACGGAAAAGAGATGAATTCCGTCGCTCTTCTCTCTCAAACTCCATCTATTTCTCTCTCTAACCTCGATTCCTCTAAAACCCTAATTCTTTTCCATAGCAATTCTCTTTCTAATAATAGAAAAACGAACCATCTCCGGTTATTCAAGAAGAATTATGAATCTAGGATCATCTGTTCTTCCGACCAGAATTCATCTGCTTCACTTCCACCAGGAGATAATAATAACCCCAACTCCAGGTTTGAACTCCCAATTCATAGGGTTTCTTTAATTTTATCAATTATGATTATTGCTTTTGTACTTCGATTTCCATTAGGGCTTTTATTAGCTATTTTTAGGTGGAATTTCTATAATAACTAGTTTACTTAATACTTCTAATTGAAACATGATTTCGAAAATTGAAATGAGATTTCTGAAGATAGTTTGAAATTGGAGGTTCTATTGAAGAGGGTATATTGTAAATTGGGGATTTGGGTTATTGACATTATTAGGGCCAGAGACTGTTCAGGATTATTAGGACCAGAGACTATTCGGGATTTGGGTTATTGAGATTATTAGGACCAGAGCCTGTAAATTGGGGATTTGGGTTATTGAGATTATTTTTAGGTGGAATTGCTATATTTACTAGGTTTAATACTAAGCTCTAAGAAGATTTTTTGCTTGTAGGATTTCGATTAGTAGTTTGGAAGACTATAGTTATACATTAATTGAAAATCCATCAAAAAGTTCCTCCTTTTGTTAAACTATTTTTTCAACAGCTTCTGTATTATAGAAGGACCAGAGACTGTTCAGGATTTTGGTAAGATGCAACTGAAAGAGATTGAAGACAACATAAGGAGTCGACGAAACAAAATATTTTTACTCATGGAAGAGGTGAAATTTCTTAAAGATCCAAAATTTTGTGTTCTAATTTCGATTAAGTAGTCTTATCTTTAGAGTGATTCAATTCATTTAGGTTAGTTGGTGTTTATGCTTTTCTCTTGATGGTTCTTTTCAGGTGAGAAGGTTACGTATACAACAACGCCTAAAAAGTTTGAATGCCAGAGAAGAGAGTAGTGATGAGGAGCTAAATGAGATGCCTGAGATCCCATCAACAATTCCTTTTCTTACTCATATGGTGGGTGATTCTCCAACTAAACTCTAATTACGTTACTTTTCTAGATTTTCTTTTGTTTAAGACTGTTTGAGTTTAAGGGTTTCTTAAATTTCTCATTGTGTAGACACCAAAGACAATGAAACAGCTCTACTTGACAAGCTTTTCCTTCATTTCTGGGATTATTATTTTTGGCGGCCTTCTAGCACCAACTGTGAGCTTTCAGATATTGTGCTTTTGGCTATATAGCGAGAACGCGAACAGTTCATTGTTGAATTGATGTTTGTGGATGTAAATCAAGATTTGTTTCCATGGCAGCTGGAGCTGAAACTAGGTATTGGGGGCACGTCATATGAAGATTTCATTCGGACTTTGCATTTGCCACTACAATTGAGGTATTTCAGAAAATAATATCTTATTTCAATGATTTAGTATAATATCTTATTTCATTCGGACTTTGCATTTTGTTTCTCATTTAGTTTTTATTGACTTGTCCTATACAATTCACCTGAAATTCGTTTTGGTTTTGAAATATGGTTCAGTCAGGTCGATCCCATTGTGGCATCCTTTTCAGGTGGAGCAGTGGGAGTCATTTCAGCTTTGTTGGTAATCGAAGCCAACAATGTGGAGCAACAAGAGAAGAAAAGATGCAAGTACTGTCAAGGAACTGGTATAAATGATTTACTTATAAACTCAGTTGCTTTTATCTTCATTTAAACAGTATGATATTATATAAACTTTTACGGTTCTAGTAGGATGAAGAACATGTACATTACCAATTAGAAAACTCACACTGATTAAAAGAAGAAAAACATCAGTTCTTAGAAATAGTTGGGCAGGGTCACTTAATGGGATGAGTAGGTTATTTCATCTGTTGTTTCTCTTTCTAAATCTCCTCATCATTAGATACATTTACAATCGGCAAGTCTTAGCCCGCCAATAGGATTAATGTACATACCCAACTGTTGTAGACCTCGGAAATATCAAAAATGCAAAATTTAACCTATTTTAAAATTGAATGTTATCATTGTTATATGTTGATGTGAGTTGCAGGATACTTGGCTTGTGCTCGATGTTCTGCTAGTGGTGTGTGTTTGAGTGCACGACCAATTTCAATATCCAACGATGCTGATCGTCCTTTGAGTGCTCCAACAACTCAAAGGTGTCCAAATTGCTCCGGGGCGGGAAAGGTAACACTGTTTTATCTCTTTTGATCCTTATTGCTAACTTATCTTAACTGCTCGAAATCATTTATCTCTGTAGTACTAGTACCTCATCATTCAGGGCATTCATGTTATCCTTTCAAGATGAAAAATGTGCATGTGTAGTGTCCGTTGAGAAATGGAAAGTATTTCTCATTTGTCCTTGCAGTACAAATATTTTAAGAAAGTTATAATGATAGCAACCATATCTTTTGTAATGGTCCCGGATGTTAGTGTTATTCCGATATTTGAAACATTCCTTGTTTCCAAATCATTGTTATAACCCATTAGGCCATTATAATAACATTTTCCCCGTTACAGGCATATTTTGGACATTATAATTTTTAATGACTTAGTAAAAGAAAAATAACGAAAAAGGGCTATCATAATGGTTGTACGTTATAAGTTAGTAAGTTACAATTCTATATAACGTTCTCACTGGTTTTCCCTACTGTTTTTACATTTCTCTAGCACCCATTCTTGCTCTCTTTAATATTTTTAGCAGAATCCCGTTTTTTTTGTAGCAGCCATTTTTCCTCATGGCGGTAACGGGCCAGACTATTCTGTCACCTTATTTGAACATTTTGGTACAAGAAAAATAGATATATGGCTCTGTCTTTTGGGTAATGCATACCCTTTAGTGTCGAATTACCAGGATCATACTCATTAGAGGCGACACTGATTTTAGTCGTTTACACCTGCAAAAAGACTTAGCAGCAGCATAGAATAAGGCCAAGAGGCAGATATCTTTTGTCTTGGATTTGTTAAACAATGAGCTTCATCTTCTAATTAGGGCTTCCCTTGTGCCATTCTTTTTCTGCAGGTGATGTGCCCAACATGCTTGTGCACTGGGATGGCTATGGCAAGTGAACACGATCAGAGGATAGACCCCTTCCTTTAGGAAGAAAATTTTAGCTCACAATATTACTGCTGAACTCGGTCTGTTTGTATTTGCTTTTACAATAAGAGGATTTACCAGATAGTGATCATAGTTTATAGAAAAGTAGACTTGTAGTGATTTCATAATGATGAAAGTTTAGTGTGAATGTATTATGTGATCATAAAAATTTGTGACCAATGTTACAAGAAAGTAAATTTCTAGCCTAATCATTCAGTACCCTTATGGCCTGTTACTTGGATCTTCTAATCTGAACATAGGTTATAGCTAAGTATTGAAGAGTTAGAATAATAGTACGATTTTAGAGAATGGTGAATCAGAAGGAAACAAGTCGTGTGGAAATTTGAATTGTATTTTGTGCCGATCAATTTAACCAAACTGTATTTTGTACCGATCAATTTAACCAAGAGGGGAAGAGAAACTGGGCTAGTGATATCCAAATCACCTCATAGATTGTACTGATGAAGTGAACTTAGAAATGTAGTACCCACTTTGGAAAAGCTATACTTGTAGCAATCAAACATTTGTAACAACTAACAAAAAGTCAAGACCTTAACTTCAATTTAACCATAAGTATCTTCCAACTTCAAAATTCTGTCAAAAAGAGTAGATCAACACAATACTGAATACAAGTAAGAAATGAAAACCTAACAAGAAACAACTGTTGTCTAAAAGAGAGAAGTTCCCTTTCCCTTCTTGTCTCCACCAATTTCAAAATGCTTGCAACGCTGGAAATACAACACAAAACCAACCATTAGAGAATCCCCAAAACACTTGTCCGAAAAATAAACAAAATAATGAAAAGAAAGGCAAACTAGACGCCAAAGCTAACCTTGATTGCATGCTGGGACATGTGCTTGCAGCTCTGGCATTGCAGCCTTAAAACAATCTTCTTGGTAGTCTTGGCCTGAAACAAAGAATTAGCAATGTTAGGGTTTAGGATGTGCAGATCACATTATGACTGCCTTCTTTACTAATTTCTACACAAATTAAAGAATGATATGTGCAATAGATTGTACCTTCTTGTGGAAGACGGGTTTGGTCTGACCTCCATAACCAGATTGTTTGCGATCATAACGACGTTTCCCTTGTGCAGCAAGACTGTCCTTACCCTTCTTGTATTGGGTAACCTTGTGCAAAGTGTGCTTCTTGCACTCCTTGTTCTTGCAGTAAGTCTTCTTGGTCTTCGGTACGTTCACCTGTATAATACCCGTAGAATTTCTTAACGAATATGGATAGGATGTGAAACTAACATAACCAAAGTAAGGATCGCATTAAACACCCAAATTCAACGAAACATTTTGTATTTCAAGTATGTTGAAGTTCTCCCATCTAAAGAAAGCAAACATAACAAGATAATCGAAAAACTAGAATCGCAAATCTCTAATGAAGAATACCCAGATGAAGTTCTGACCATCTGTCAGAGAAAAAAGAGCGTAAGATGCAAAGCTTCATAGTTAATCTAAAACAGTCATCATTTCAAACAAGCAACGCCATGACTTTACAAAAATGGGGCGACTAACCAATACTAATTAGGGCAAAGAGATCAGATATATAGATTTCATTACAGTTTTTGAAAAACAGGAAAAATAGAAACGACTTTCAATTACTAAACATAACTCGCATTAGGGTTCTTGCAGATATAATCAAGATCAACACTAACATAATGGAGCATAAATTAGTTCACCAAACTAAATATAGCAAATCAAACCATATAAATTTCATTATCATTTTTGCAGTATCAAAGATTTAATACATCAAGGAATCATCAAACCTAATCAACATTTTATCTTTTATGTTTTATTAAGTTCGATGAATGAAATACATGTCAAATCAGAAATGAGATATAAAACAAACCCTAACTAGCTAAAGTTCAAGCAAATGAGCAAGATGAACTTACTATACATGAATCTTAACCCTAAATGTGCGAAATAGCTATATAGTTTCAGAAACCTCAGTTTATTGTAATAGACGGGTTAGTATGAAATAACAAAGATAATATCAACGTAAACGAAACCTAGATCTGTACTTAACCTAAAGTGATCCAAGAACTAATTCAAGCTTTGTCTCAGCAAGTTTAGAAAGAGAAAATTGATTGGAGAGAAAGAGTAACCTACCATGGCTGCAAGTGGGTGGAGGAACGGAGAGATGCGGTCTTCAGAGTATGGAGAGAAAACCCTAACTATAGTTCATTGCTTATATATATGAGATCGCCGAGAGGGGTTAGGGTTCTTAAGGTTTATATCACTAAAATACCCTTGTAAAGCGTAAGTAATGACTTACATATCTTCCATTTGTACTAAGGTTCCTCTAAAGGCGCCCCACCTTTTTTTTTTCTTTGCTATAGTCGTTGCGCTAGAGTAATTTAGAGCATCTCCAGCCCCAGCCGGGCGGAGGCCATAAATTCAAATTTATGGCCTCCGCCCGGTGCTCCAAGCCCAGTCGGGCGGAGCAAAGGCTGGAACCTCCCCTTCAGTCGCCCCTAACATTACGAGCGACTGAAGGGAGTTCCCAAGTGACTGTTGGGTCCCCAACAGTCACTTGGGAACTGTCCCTAGCTGTTGGAGCAAATCCAACGGTTGGACCCATTATTCATCTCCCACTTTCTTCATCTTTATTTCTTTCTCTCATTTTTGCAGATTTTTTTCTCTCCATTTCATTTCTATCTCGCTTTCTTTCAATTTTTTTTTTATCTTTTCATTTGTTCACCCATGGATCCATTATACGTCAACGAATTCGAGAACCAAAGTTAATGTTGTCCCCTAATTCTACTTACCCGTCGGCTCAATTAGGAGTTGATGATTATGAAGTATGTGAGGATTCTTGCGCGCAAAGAGGGACGACTTCGACAAAGACAACTAAATAGGAACCGTATAAGCCGGATGAAGATATTTTACTTGCTAATTGTTATTTGAAAATCACATTTGATGCGATTGCTAGAAATAATCAAAAATATAAAGTATTTTGGCAAAAAATATCGGATGAATATAATGCGAGTGGAAAGTTTCAACACACACTTAAAAGTTGTAAATCTCGTTTCAGTGAGATAAACTCGGAATGTCAAAGTTTTATATCAACTTTGAGGATAATAAATAAAGTTCCAAAAAGCGGGGAAAACGATTATGACCGGGTAATTATTTCAAATTTTTTAATTTTTTTATTTTTTCACTTCATAATATATACTTAATTTATATTTTGTTTATTTCAGTTACAAAGAGCACTTGAAATGTATAAGAAAAATCACCAAGGAAAAGGGTTTAGGTTCCTACATATCTACAAAATTTTGATGACACACAACAAGTTGATGGCAGACATGCAGGAGAGTCAACATCCGGAAAAAGAGATTCCAATACCAATCTATCGGAGGAAAGACCAATTGGCCGTAAACAAGCCAAAGCAAATGCAAGAGTTGGCGAACCATCCACACATTCTACTGCTTCAAAAACTCCCAATGAGGGATATTGGAAAAAAAGAGATGAAGAATCCCAACAGAGATCAATAACTTTGACGGAAGCTGTACGGGTTCAACAAGAGACCCTACGGGTGCAACAAGATTATCTACAAGCAGATAAGGAACACAAGAACCGACAATATGGGATCAACTTAATGAAGATCGATATTAGGTCTCTCGACGAACATGCTCAACGAATGCTTTTAGCGACGCGAGACGCTTGGTTCAACGGTGTACCACGAGACCCAAGAAATCCCTTCTAGTTATTTTTAATTAATTTTTCTAGTGTTGTTTAGTCGTATTTAAGTAGTTTTACATTTTTAATCAATTATTAGTTGTAATCGATGTTTTCTTAATTGAACTTTATTAAGTAAATTGGGAAATTTCTAATTCAAATTTTCGGCCTCAAGAGAGAATGGGGTTGGAGCTGAATTTTAGAGGCTGAGCTGAGGCCAAAAATTTTGGGTGAAAAAGTGGTTTTTTCGGCCTAAGACAGGTTGGGGTTGGAGATGCTCTTAGTCCAGTCAATCCAGATTGTCCGAGAAACTTTGAAGGTGCACTTCCCTGAGATTGTGCAGTCAAAGAGAATAAGCATATTTTCAACAATTTCTAGGCTCAAGGTCCAAAAACTACCCCTAAACATACTTTTAGTCATTCCTAATCCTAATATGGGTTTATGAACTAAATTATTAAGATAATGGAAATTTAGTCCATTTAGGTCCATCTCTAGAGAAAACGCATATCCCTGGGTTTAATATTAAATCATAATACCTAAAATAACCTTCTATATAAACAAAACATACTTTTCAATCAAAATCCCCAAATATCATTTTTCCTTTTTTTACCTCCCACGTTCTGTTTCCAGTCTCCATCTTATTAACAGAAACCTTTATCCTCTCTCTTCTTAAAATCGAAACTATTAGTTTTCTCTCTCTAAAACCGAAACCTCCTTCTAATCTATTAGACCAGCTGAAACTTCCATCGATTATTTCGATTTTCATCATCAAAGATTCAGGTTCGTATTAGTGTTAAGAACAACAGTTTCTTGTAAGGTTAAAGTAGCAAGCTTTAATCATTCCGTTTAATGTTTTTCATCATCATCTTTAACTTTATCCATGATTTTCATCATAATCGGTTTCATCTCTGTATCGTCTTTTCAAATCTTCATCATTATTCAGTATTTTCTATCTCTAAGATTCATAACCGATTTTGATGTTAATGTTAAATCCGTGTTTACAATTCATTTTCTTCGATTATGTTATGTTTGTCTCCATGTGTTATGTTACTTTTCAGTAGTTTTAGGTTACAGATTTTGACTTTTAGAACATTTGTTTTAGTCATATCAAGGTAGTCGTACTATTTTTGAACCAGAGAATATTCCGTACGATTTTGTTGTAATGGAATGTAAACGATGTGTAATTTACTAGAAATTACGTGTAATTTTTTGAACATAACATATTATTTCACGTAAAAGTAGCCTTCTTATTCAAACTAAAGTTATGTTTGTATTAAACACATGATGAATTTTATTACACATTATACATAATTTACTATATTATACAGATTTTAAAATATAATAACTTTACCAAACATTATGTGTAATTTATTACACGTATTATTTCACATAACAGTAGTTGTCGTATTCAATCTAAAGTTATGTTTTTATCGATTACACGATTATTCTTATTAAACATTATACATACTTCACCATATTTTATAGTGTTTCTTCCATAAATGATACATAATGATGACTATTCTCAACAATTTTCATATTTCAGCATATAATTATCGTTCTTACATTTACAAAACAAAACATGTTTTCGAATTATAGAGAATTGTTCATAAATTATACATTATTTATGAATAAGAAAACATTATTCAAGTGGACATATCATAATTTATCTACTTAAACACATTTAAGATAAATACTAAACAAGTTGTTAATATATTATTGTTACATAGGTACACTACTATATCTTCACAACTATCAAAGTCATTCAACAACCAGATCTGATATGCTAGGGTACTTCCAATTACAACGATGTTAGATGCAATTCTTATGCATATAATGGAGACGATGAACTTCAACCGTGAGTTAAATCAAGAACCACCTACTTCAACACATTTACTTCTTGTTCACTTTCTTCATCAAACTCTATCACTTACCTGTATCAAATGAATAACATTTGTGACGCCCCGAGTTCCGAGTCACGGTTTGCTCGACAGTTTATAAAAGAAACTAAGTCTGACTCTCGCTTAGACAGAGTTTCTAAAATAAACCAAAGCCAACACACTTATCTCTGATATCAAACAAATAAAATGAAGCAGCGAAATCTAATAAGAAATCATAGTTTTTTAAAACGAACTAAAAGTCGAAAAGACGAGACTAAATTTCGGCGGAGTTTCCTCTGTAAATTGAGTCTATAGAACCTGTAAAACCTGCCAAAACATACGTATATACATGCACATAAACTCATATCAAGACAAAACAAACTACAAATTCAAAACATCTCGCACCTACTATATACTACAGTGATACATATATGTTATTCGTTCTGATAATATGCATAACTTCAAAATATACAAAAAACACAAATCGATCTCACATCACCAGTTGCTCACAAACAAGATTAGATCGATCTGGGACTATAGTACCTGAACACAAAAACAAATGAAGGAGTGAGATGACTCGAAAGTCAGCTCATTAGGATACCTAGACATCCTACCCGCACCACACACATCAACATTTTAATAAATCAATAGTTTAGGTGATATAAATAGTACAAGGATATTATTATGCACATCAAGCAAGGCAATACAATAAGATAATTCTTCTAGCTTACCAAGATCACGACTGAATACGCCCTCAGTCGGGGTCCTACTATTCGGTTAGGAAGAACCGTTGGGCCTTTGTTAGTACGTAGGCAGGCGGCGCCTTATCGAACAGTTGACTACTACAGTGTACACATGGATCCACGTAATACCCCGGTAAGAGCTTCCGTAACTCTCCCTTCATCATCATCGCCCATCGGGCTAACTTGTGATCTCAATACGCATCGAATAATAAATCCCAACCAAACAACGACACGCTTAGAATATGCTATGACTTACCCAGACGACTATAAGAGTATCGTCGTGAAGTAGAGCCATGTACCCACGACGATACAATTATCTCGTCTTGAGGCGCGTCCTACCTCCGGTTAGATCTGACGGTCCCTCGCAAGGTAACTCATTAACCATTCGAAGAATACCCAAACATATGCATGAACTTATAATAATATTAAACGATCTGAGTGGCTCCCAAAGCTACAAGAACATAGCCCTCCTAACAGGTAACATCCACCAGAGGAGAAGAACGTTCTTGTATCTCAAGGTAGGGTAAACACTGTTTAAAGCCAAGCTTTTACAAGTTTCCACTTTAAGGGATTAAGTATTTTCTTATTACGAAAACTCGGGTAAGTTACCCTATTTCATTTCGGTGAAAATGTTGTAAGTATCAATCACATATCATGCAGAATTCAAACCACAAACACTAGTGGCTTAGCAGAATAATTAAACAAACATGGCATTGGTCCGTTCCCTAATCACTCCAAGGGTCGGAATACCCCAACTCCCAATCTCTCTCGGACCTCATTCTGGGTAAACTAGAATGGTCGTTAACAAACGGTTGCGCATGCACCGAGTGTAACCCTTGACATGAATTCATGGCTAATCCATAATAGAAAAATAAACAAGGGGACCAACCAATGCCCGGCGTCAAACAATCATTACACGTAATACGATCCAGGCGATTCCGCCACCATGTTATACACGCAGCTCAAGCGATTCCGCCACCACGTGTTTACAATTCATACAAAACGATCACGTAGCTCAAGCGATTCCGCCACTACGTGATTATTTTTCAGAATAACTAGTTTGTTTTGTAAAGATAAACATTCATAACACACAACACATACATACATTCACACCATAGCGTATCATGTCATAATTTTAACAAAAGAACGAAAATGAAGAAGAAGAAGATAAAAACTAAATATATATATATATAATGGTGTAACGGGGAATACCCGTGCTCCAAGTAAGATTCATAGGATCCTATCTTAGATGTAATACACTTCTGGTTTACTATCTTCCACCTGAGATTTGGACTCCTCGGGTCTCTCTTCTACGTAGTATACACTTCCTGCTGAAAGTACAAGGAACAAGATGGTTAATTGACAGTCAGAAAACTGTCTGAGGAGATCTTGCAAACTAAGAAAACAATAAGATGCATGAGAATGATCTCTGAAGAACCCATGAACGATATAACATTCACTACTTAGCTTGCGTCGTAAACCATTGAACAATTCCATAAAGTCTATTATGTGATTCCGAAGTCACAAGAATCATGTTGACTCTGAAAACACGAATATCTTAGTCGCACCCTCAATATAATAATGAATCCGATATATATTAGGTACCCGTTATAGACCAAACTATTTCGAAGTTGTTCGTTGTAATGAAATCGACTATTCCGAGTAATTTCTATCATTATCTAACTTTCGTTACCATACCCAATTCAGTTGAATCATACATCGCTTGAAGGATATTTATGCCCTTCACATATTCTATTGGTTCTCATTGCCACAATCCGAACGAACCATATCCAAAATAGCATAACCACATAAAGTAGTCCTAATTGCGCACTGCGCACTTAAACAAACATAACTCTCTAGTCTTTAATCCGATTCAACCGATTCTTAAGTTATCGGATAGTTAATCTCATTCCTAGCGTTTCATTCTCAGGTGGTTTCTCCTAATTACGACTAAAACATAACAGAAAAGCATAAAAGATACGCAGCAGTGCATTAGTTTTACTGCTCGTATGCTGCATACTCTAAAAATCATATCGTCTTCATCCGAACTCTGAATAATCATTATAATATGTTTCTGGAATCGGCACGAGACGAGGTATAATATCTATGAGGACTCGAAATTCTTCCGAAGTCTCTTCAACTGTCTAAACACTAAAAAACAGTAGCAATTTTATTCTTAATTCTCTGTTTTTCATTAAGTCTCAACCTAATCATCCACTTTGATTCTTCAAACATAACTTTATAACTCTTTAAGTTAACTAAAATCATACCATCACACATAAAGGTAGAAAACCCCTTAAAGAATCATTATAAATAGAGATCAAAATTCCTTACCTTGATTCCAGTAAAATCGATTTAGATAGTTTCCTCTTGATTAGTCTTCTTCCAATTTCTCCTCAATTCACTAAGTTCTTCAAATCCTAAAGAAAACTTCCACTAAATCTCAATTTAACATCATAGAGAGAGAAAATCAGATTTCCTACAAAACGTAGACAAAAAAACCTTAAGAACAACACTTATTCTTGATGGAAATTAAAATTTCTCTATAAGATTCACCAAACTCTCAATCTTAATTAATTTCTTCCCTTAACCTTAAGCCCTAGTTGTAGTCGGTTCAAAGAGAGAAAGAAAAATCTGATTCTTTTTTGTTTCTAACTTATCCACTCGAATTTATTGTTTAGTCCCTCAATTTCTATCAACTTGCAAAATAACCCCTAAATCTTTCCTGGTCGTAGAAAACATCTTATATTCTGCACCAGTTGATTTAGCCATTATTCTAACTTCTCTCTAAACTCAAAATGACCCTTCGTCTAACCTTAGTCTTTTATTTACTGAATCGAAAACACGGGATGTTACAACATTAATGAATATATTCTGTGTAAGATGTAAAATATCTAATAAATAACATATTACTTATATAATGTTTCAAACAATATACATTATTTACAATGGACTATATATTTAGGTGAAAAAAATTCAATTAATATGTGTTATTTCTAATAAAAATCGTGTACTGATTCTATCAATATATATATATATGTTCTGGTTCAAGACCAACCAGATTTTTCTCCATTTCATCAATCTCCTGCACATACATAAACAAGTTAACTTGTTTTACATTTTCGAAATTTTATATAAATTACCAGTATTTCAGTATTAAATACACTGTATGAAAATCAGAAACCCATTTTTTCTCTATAAACTTTCATTCTTACAAACAACATATACGAAAAATAATAACTAAATTGGTTGTTCGGTTGTGTGAGACGGTTGAAGAAGAAGAAACGATTGAATAGAGAGTTGTCATGCTTGATTTGCTATGTGTATGTTTTTCTTTATTACTTAATTTTCTATTCGAATTGATTGTTTGATATTTGTTTCATGCTTAGTTTGAGAATATTTGTAATGGTTCTATGATCAATGTGGATATAAATGTTGTACACTTTCAATTTGTTTTGTAGATGAATTCAGAGAAAAAAACCTCTGAAATGGAATACAACTGAAAATGAGTACCTACTTCTACTTTTTGTTGAAGCCGTGAATAGCGGTAAAGATGGTTCGCTTTCAAAGAACTATTGTGAACAAGTTGTTATTCCAACTCTAAATAAAATAATGCAACGTGAATAAAATATATCAGAATATGTAAGTAGTAAAATTAAAAAATGGAAAAGCAAGTATACATAAATTAGAGACTTAATGGCTTCTTACTTCTGGTTTCGTTGGGATGCAAGTAACGGTAAGATCACCGCTCCACAAGAAGTTTGAGATGATTATTTTAAGGTAAGCAATGGGGGACTAAACTCACCAAGAATAGCGTGGGTGATGGTTTCGTGGGCTGCCTTGATCGCTTTTATTTTATTGGGCGGCCTTAAGTACAACAAGTTTACTTCATAACGGAAAAGATATTTCCTATTTAAATATTGTTTCAAGTAGTTTATTGCAGAAACACCCTGATGCTAAGGATTACCGGGAAATATTCAGAATACAATGATTGGTGCACAATTTTGTATGAGTCTTATGTTGTTGGAGATAATTCATGTGAAGCATCAACTGAATGTTTACAATGAATTGATGTAGACAATTTTGATGTCAACTTGGACCCTTTTCCAAGTGAGAATAACTATGACGAACCTAACGACCCTCTAACTGCGAGCAACAATATTTGTATAACAACCTAATAGAAGCAAACTACATGTCAAACAAAAAAGAGCAAGGGCACATTATGATGATGTTAGTGAACAAATGAATTTGAGTCTTAAAGAATTAGTTCAGACTACAAAAAATGCAACCAATTGGTGTAAAACACTTTATGATATTCCTGATCTGGACTACTCAATGAAAATGGAAGGAGCAAAACTTTTAAAAACACCAGAGCAGATAATGATGTTTTCCATGATGAATATAAATGAACGAAAAAAACTCATTCAAATAAACTTATAAACATTTAATCTAATTTCTATTTCACATCAAAGTTAATAGTACACTTAATACTTTTTTTTTTATTAATATCCCTACTAATTTTTTTTATTAAATTACAGCAAATTTTTTTTGAAGATCCAATGAGCCGGTTATACATTCTTTTAAGAACTAGGTGTCCACCGCGTCCGTAGGACGCGGTAGATCCCTTTTGGCTAACGCCTTATTGTATGAGCCAACCTAAAATATGTAGTCTTGCTACTCATCGATCCCAATATAAACGCACCCTAAGATGCTCAACACAGTCGATGAGTAGCGAGACTACATATTTTAGGTTGGCTCATACATTAAGGCATTAGCCAAAAGAGATCTACCGCATCCGTATGAAAAGAGAATAGGAGTTAGTTCAATCTCAAGTTGGTGCTCTTGATAAGTTCTTTAAGCATGGTATAAATATAAATAACGAAAATGTGGGTGAGGGTATCACTAATGATGATAACAGGAATGAGGATGATATAGATGATGTTGATAGAGACAATCTCAACCAACCTATGCATGATAATACAAATGAAAACTTCATCAATGAAGTACATGGACCTTCAAATCTTTTTGATCTGGGAAATTAGGATATCATTAATCAAAATTTGATAGACTTTTTAGTATAAAAAGGTCCTATGAGATTAGGCGCGCAATTTTGAGTTTTCTTCGGATATACATGGTAGACCTTTTTCCCTTGCATATTATACCCGTACTGCGATTAACGGTGATTGTTATGATAGGGTATGGCTTGTTTGTTCAATTTTTAGAAACAAAATCTATTGTTTTTGTTGTAAGTTGTTCAATGCTCATGGAACTACTAGCCAATTAACCTAAGAAGGATTTCAAGATTGGAGAAATTTTACAGAAAGACATTAAAATCAGGTACTTGTCACCATCGTGAAACTTTGATTAAATGACATGATTGTGAAGTGAGATTGAGAAGAGTTGAAACTATTGACAAATATGTGCAAGAACAACTTAACAAAAAGATGGAATGTTGAAAAAAAAATTTGAGGAGGATAATTGATCTTGTGAAAATTCTTGCTAAGAGAGGTTTAGCCTTTCGTGGAACTAATGAGAAGATTGATCAAGAGAGTAATGGAAATTTTTTGCGTATAATTGAATGGGTTGCCGAATTTGATAAAGTATTAAAGTTGCACCTTCAACAAATTCGATATGGTGAAATTCATTACCATTATCTTAGTCGCAAGATTCAAAATGAATTGATATTGATGTTGATTTCAAAGACTAAAAATATGGCTATTAAGAAAATTAAAGATGCCAAATAATTTTCTGTTATACTTGGTTGTACACCAGATATAAGTCATGAATAACAAATGTCATTAGTAATACGTTGTGTGCATATTGCAACCACTCTAGTAAAAATTGAAGAAATGTTTTTTTGGCTTTTTAATGGTGGGAGATACATCATGACATGGTCTTTTTGGTGTCCTTAAGAATGAGTCGAATGACCTCCATCTAAATATTGATTATGTTAGAAGACAATGGGTCTAATATGAAAGGAAATCACAAAGGTGTCCAAAAAAGATTGCTCGAAATAAATCCAAGAGCAATTTACACACAGTGTGGTTGTCATAGTCTTAATCTTGTTTTTTGTGATATGGCTAACTCGTGTCCTAAAGGGGGATTACTTTTTTTGGAGTCATTCATTGTATTTATGTATTATTTTCATCCTCTCCAAATTGATGATAAATATTGAAAGACAAAGTGCCAAGTTTTGATGGTATAACACTTAAATGTCTATCACAAACTCATTGGGAAAGTAGAGTAAAAAGTGTTAAGGCAATTAAGTTTGAAGCTCCACAACTACGAGAAACTTTAGAAGAATTTGTGGAGATAAGTGCTGATTAAAAAACAATACATGATGCCGAAAATATATTAGAACAAGACTTTAAAATTTTGAATTCCTTAGCATGGCTATTTGGCACAATATATTGTTTGCAAACTCTGTTAGCAAAACACTTCAAACTAGAGATTAATGTTGCATTAGAGAAATTGAATGGACTCATTCGTTATCTTGAAGATTATAGAGAAGTCGGATTTGAAGAAGGCATGGTTGAAGCTAAAGAGATTGCCATTAAAATGGACGTTGAAACAACATTTCGGGAAAAACGTATTATTCTTGGAAAGAACAGTTTGACGAGAATGCATATGAAGATGCATGTCACCTGAAGAAACATTCGGAGTTAATTACTTCATATACATATTAGATCATGCTCTTTCTTCATTTAAGAGCAGATTTAGGCAATTACAGGAGTACACAAAAATATTTGATTTTCTTTTTTAGTTGAACAAGTTAAACTCCCAAGGTGACAGTGATTTGGGAGATTCATGTGTTCGCCTTGAAACCTTTTTCAAGCATAATGAGTCATATGACATAGACAAACTACACTTATTTTTTGAACTAAAAGTGTTGAAGTGTTTTTTACCAAATGAGATCAAAAGACCAATTAAAGTGCTAAATTTTTTGAAGGATATGAAAGGTTGTTACCAAATACATGGGTTTCTTATAGAATCGTGTTAACGATACCAACTATTGTTGCCTCTACAGAAAGAAGCTTTTCTAAATTAAAGTTGGTTAAGTCTTATATTCGATCTACTATGTCGCAAGAAAGGTTAAATGTACTAGCACTATTATCTATTGAGAAGTGTATGGCTGAAATCTTGATTATTCGGCGATTATTAGTGACTCTGCATCGAAAAATATCAGAAGAACTAAATTTCAGTGCTTGTAATTATCAAAAAACTATCTTGTTATCTAAATATATTGAATATTTTGTGGTACATACAATTTTCCTGTAATACATTTATATGTTTTACGATATGATACAATATATGGGCCACTGTTTCAGATCTTGTTTCAGGCTACTGAAAAGTCAGGACCGACCCTGGTGCGGCCACCCCCCTTGGATCCATCTGTGACCACCAGCATCACATAGTTTTCCCACAACCATACATCCACTACCTTACACTTCAACCTCTACCGCTACCACCACCACCGTATTTCAACCACCACCACGACTTCATCCCTATACCTCCGACATTCTAACACCAGTAGCACTTCTATGACTACGAACACCACCATTACCGTTAGGCCGTCACATTTCAACCACCTCACAACGCCATCCCCTTACCTCCAACACTCCAACACCAATAACACTTTTATCACCAAAAACACCATCATAACCACCACCACCACCACCATGACCTTCATCTTTGTCACATTAATCATCATCAAAAAATTCAAATGAAGTAAATTAAAGTATCTCGATAAGAAAATGAAAATAGAAAAGATAAGTTTGCTCCAAACTAATATTATAGACTTTTTTTTAATTAATAAGTTATGTAACCAAATATAATTTTGATAGTTTTTTTTTATTACAAAAATACTTATAGTTTTCATACACCCAAAGGGCACTGGGCGTGAGTATCAAATTGATAAAGGTTCCAAGGAAAAGAAAAATGCAAACTCACCCATCCCGTGATTTTTCTTTTTGAATTACTACACTTCTCTCCAGATTTCCATCTATGATTTATTATTGAACATTTTAGCGGCACTCTTTATAAGTGTTAAAGGTGTCTTTCTCAAGATAAACTTAAAGAAAAGTTTTAGAGTTCGGGGAGGAAGGAGACACCTTTAACACTTACTAGGTATAACTCGTGGCCATATGACACGGACAATCTTGTCAAGCACATCACAAAACCTTAATTGTTTCGAATTCAATTAACATGATGAAAAAATATATTACCATAACATATTATGTAAAAAGAGCATCGATAAACCACAATTAAAATAAAATTAAGAAATTATAATAGGTTAAAATTTTTGGAAACTTGGAATGAAGAATTATTTTCGTAAGTATAAGTAGTTGTGGAAAATTAATATGGGCACGGGCAATCTTGTCTAGCATATCACAAAAGGTTAATTGTTTCGAAATCGATTAATATGATAAAGAAAATATCACCATGACAGTATGTAAAAAGAGCAAGGATAAACCCAAACTATAATAAAGTTATAGGTTAAAATTTTTGGAAACTTGGAAGGGGAAATTATATTTGTAAGAAGTATAAGTAGTTGTGGAAGATTGATGGATGAGGAGGAGAAAACCGTATATTACTTGACATTTATTAGTAAGAGGATTATTTAGAGATAATTGCAAAAAAGGAAACTCTTGAAATGGATGACCACGTTAAATTACTTTCAGTCTTAATCATTGAAATAGAAAAATACTTTATTATAATAGCGAAGGGTGTCTAGACAATATCCATAATTAAAAAAAGATGTTTGTCTCAACACAAATCCCTTCTGTGTTATTTTATTTAGATGTCGTTTGGCAACTAAAAGTATAAGTATTTTTGCTTATAGTAGAATATCAAGTGTATTTGGCAAAAATGTTACTTATAAGTAAAAAAGTCAGAAAATTAGTTTGGTAATTCAATATAATGTTCTACATTTCTTTTTCTTTTACTCATGGAGATACTTGATTTATTTATGATTTCCACGCTTTTTTTTAAAATGATTTTCACTATTACTCTTGTGTAAGAAGTGGTGGTGGTGGTTGTGGTGCCTTAAAGGTGTGGTTATGGGGTTTAGTGGGGGTAGATGTATGATGGTGGCGGGGGCGGCGGTGGTGGAGGTATGAGGATGGTGGAGTACGATGATGGGGGTGGTGATGGAGATATGGTGGTGGTGGTTGACAAAGTATGTGGGGTGGTAGTGATGGAGGTATGATGGTGATGGTGGTGGTGGCGGATAAAGTATGTGGGTGGTAGTGATAGAGGTATGATGGTGGTGGTGGAGGTATGGTGGTGGTAGTGGAGTTATGGTGGCGATGGACAAGGTATGTGTGTGGTAGTGATGGAGGTATGGCGGTGGTGGAGGTACAGAGGTGGTGGTAGTTGAGGTGTGGTGGTGGTGGTGTTAGTGATGAAGGTATGGTGGTGGTAGTGGTGGTGATAGGGGGGACTCGAAGGTGGTGGTGATGTAGATTCAATGGTTGTTGTGGTGGTGGTGGTAGTGGTGGAGGTACAATGGTACAATGAAAGTTTAGTTGTGATGGTGGAGCGGAGATAAGACAAAAGAAAAAGATTTTTTTCATTATTGGAGGTAGGGGTGGGAATTGGTCCGGACGGGTGGGAATAGGTCCGGACGGGCGGGAAACGGACACTAACTCAACCGGTGCGGGCGGAAGGGGCAGGCGTCCTAACTGTCCACTCGGACATCCGGGCAAAACGGGCGGACATTTCGGATTTTTCTCCAACAAAGTGTCCGTCCGTGACCGTTTTGATAGTCGGGCAAACTAGGTATCGGTCGGTCGGGCACCGATCACTAATGAACAAATAAAGAATTCGAAATTAAAACTATTTAATAGTTAAATACAACTTTCTAAACTCCCACTTTACAATTCCAAAAAGTAAATGAAAAAAGATAATCATTGAGGTTTCTCACGGATTACGATCGGTTTTATTCTTCTTCTCACGGATTACGATTGGTGTATTGTGGCTTTTAGGGTTACTGATGAGATATTGAGATTTTGGATGAGAGGACGACTAGAGAAGTAGAGGGGCGATGACAAGATTAAGAAAAGTGATTTCTATACATATTTTTACCCTTGACATCTAACAGTTGTAGCTAACCTTACAAATCTAAAGACTTAAAATCAATCATATAGGCGGGCGGGTATGATAAACGAACGGGTATGTACGGGTTCGGTCAGGCGGACTATATAAGCGGACGGACTCGATCGAATCGTAAAGACCTATACCCGCGTCCGTCCGCTTAAGCTCTTTCGATCGGACGGATACGGACCGATTCGGGCATCGGGCGGTCACGGACTCTTCGGATTCGGACGGTCGTGGCGGTTTCGGGACCAAAATCCCATCCCTAATTGGAGGGGCCTTAATATCAAGCAAAACGTATGAGAATCAACGACTTACCCCAAACGACACGGGCTAATGATCCCAAGTTCGATGGTTCGCGTACCGCGTACGTACACGACAGAAACCCTAGAATTCGACTATAAAAGTAAAGTTGGAGGGTAAAATGAAACTTTTGGAGAAAGAGAAAGATGCAGATCTTTGTGAAAACCCTAACGGGGAAGACGATCACCCTTGAGGTTGAGAGCAGTGACACTATTGACAATGTCAAAGCTAAGATTCAAGACAAAGAAGGTAACGCACAAACCTAATTCTTTGAATCTAATCTTAACAACTTCTCATCCTCAATCTGTTCCTTTTGTCATTCTAAAACCCTTAAACCTCTTCATAATCTAAATGATTAGAAATTTACGTTGTTATTTATGTATCAGGAATTCCTCCGGATCAACAAAGATTGATCTTTGCTGGAAAGCAACTTGAAGATGGCCGAACCCTAGCTGATTACAACATCCAGAAAGGTAGTTTCAAATTCATCTTTCAGAATTAGGGTTTTCATTGAAACCGTTTCTTGTTTTTCGTCTTAGTGTTATCCATTGATGATTTTAGATTGTTGTTTTTGGATTAGAGTCTACTCTTCATTTGGTTTTGAGGCTTCGTGGAGGAATCATTGAGCCTTCCTTGATGGCTTTGGCTAGGAAATACAATCAAGATAAGATGATCTGCAGAAAGTAATTTTCTTTTCCCACCTTCGTACTTCAAATTCGGTTTTCTTATGTGCATTGTTCTTGCATCTACATAGTAAGCATCTGTAAACCTGAAATTAGCAAAAACTATGTCTCAATGTTAATTTTGTTTCTATTAGGTTTACATATATGGAATTGATAATTCTGTTCTCAAGTAAACTGTTTTCTTCGATCTTCATTGTTTCTGCTCTTATATATTTATGTGGTTTTGTTGAAGTGGGAATGCTAAAGAGATGATTATTCGTCCTGTATTATCGGGTACCCTGACCTTAAAACTGCAGTTGGTTTCGTGAGGTATAGATTCATTTTCTAGACTTGCAAAATGCAAATAACAGAGTTTACGTTTAAGAGGTGTATTTAAGTAGACGTCAGTGGTTATAATAGAGGTGAAGGGTGATTTTAACCAAGATTTGCTTTTGTTTCAAGTAAATCCGAGTCTATTGGTTTCACACTTTCACTTGGTTATTGGTATTTACATTTAAGTATTGCACATTTGCATTTAACGCACTTCTCTCGTGAAAAGTATGTTCAGTGGTTACACCTTCTTCAAAGCAAATTGTGTAATATAGCAAGAAATAAGTAACTTTGTTATGTGTGTTGAGTAATGATAGGCATGCTTTCTTTCAAACTTAAAAAGAGTATTTCTTTTTCTGTTTCGTTCTTTAACATTCTATTTAAAAGTTGTGATAAGATGAATTTGTCCTTGCTTCTTATTTATCTAAGAGTAATTGAAAAATACTCTTGAGTAGTTATCTTGCCTGAATGCTTGACCTTAATCTTGACATGTACATTTTTCTAAGAAAAAACAGAATGACCCTGTTACATGAAAATTTTTCTGAACTAATTATTTTTTCCGATTGCATCTAGGTGTTACGCTCGTCTGCACCCTAGAGCCGTGAATTGCAGGAAAAAGAAGTGTGGTCACAGCAATCAGGTATTGCAAGTGTTATGCTCTGTTAGATGGTATTTGACGAAATCAGCCCCCACCCCTCCCAAAAAACAAAATAAAATAGATAATTAAATTTCTAGCTGGGTGTAAACCTAATTGTGGTTGTGTGGTGCTCTTGCAAGGATCATGGTTGTACTGGACCGGGCGAGCTAGCAGTGCCATACTCCTAGATGCCATGTCCTATTATGAAACTACCTTCAGCCATAATAGTAACTTTTTTTTTGTTGAAGAATAGGAACTTGGAACTTAGAGTTATAAATTTCTTAAAAAATGCTTGTACTTGAGTATTAATCTGGATGATGTGTTTAATTTTGCAGCTGAGGCCTAAGAAGAAGATCAAGTGAGCTCTAGAATTTCCATTTTCAGTATCAGATAGCAGAACTAGATTCAGACTTGGATTCAAGTGTTGCAATAGAAGTTGTTTTTGTTTCGACATTCAAACTGGTTTTTTCTTTTTTGTCTGTTCTCTTGTATGACATTTTGCCATCTACAATGTTTAAAAGTTTTGCTACAAGCATATGCTTGAAATTTGACTTTCATGTTGATTTTGGTATGTTAATCAATTTGGCGAGAGTGAAAAGAGATTTAGGTGGACATACTTATTTCCCACAGGAAAATGTTGTTGACTATCTTTTCTAGTAAGATGTTATGGTGAGGTGGTTTAAACTTGATGTTGTCGAAATCAAAAGATGAAGGTAGAGTATGGTTTGCTATTGTCTAACTCGACTGAATCTGAGTTGACAGCTTGTATGTTTGAGAGAAATGACCTAAAATCCTCCCTGCTGAGCAAGCAATTGGATAAATAGCCAATTATACATAAAAAAAATGATTGGATAAACGGCCGCAGTTTACATAAATGATATGACCTAGTCTGTGTTGAAGTTTTATTGTTTATTTCTGAAACTTTAAACACAATCCTCTGAAGCTACAAGAAAGATGCTTCTTTTTATTTTTCGATAAATCATGGAAGGACAAAAGAAGGAAACCTATACCCATGTATTAGATAATATGCATAAAATGTCCCAATATGCATTTAGAAACAAAGTGAAATCAAATAGTAAACAGTGAACCTCAAGAAGGTGAAAGTACCATGAAAGCTCTGGTTTCTGAAGCCCTGGCTACAACTCCTGCGGAAGAAAGCAGTAAAGAGTCTATTCACTCCCACGATAAGTCTAGTGCCGGTAACTAGTTTCAGCATTTTGAACTTCTGAAGCCAGAAACTGCAAACAACACGATTCAGAGCATCTAAAATTTTTACCCATCTGAAATTTGATTCAACATATACATGAGTTTGATTTATGCAGGAAGTATTGTTCGGGTTAACACTATCCCTAGAACAAAAAGAAAAAAAAAACTGAGAATACCTGTATACGGTTGTTTGATACAGTCCGGTGAAGCAGTCAGATGACGGAGTGAATTCCTGCTTATGTTGATCTAGTATCTTCTGTCTAGAATTCTGGGTCCACCCACAACTTTCATGGAATCAGAGAACTGTAACAATGAGCCTTAACTTCACTTTCCCATATTTCACACCTGAAACTCATCAGAAAATAAAAAGAACTAATGGTGTGTTTGGATGGCGGAATCATGAATCTGTGGATTCATGATTCCTTGGGATTCATGAATCCAAGTAATATCTTTTGGCTTGTTTGGAAATTAAGAATCCTATGATTTATTATTATTTAAGTATTTTTAAACGTCTTTAGAAAAAATATGATTTTTGAAAAGAATAATGATTTTGAAAAAAAATAATGATTTTGTAGAAGGAAATATTTTTTTATTGATTTTAAGTTTGACATTTAGGTTCATTAATCCAAAATCCTAACAAATCCTAGGGGGTAGGGTGGGATTTTGGTCCAATACAAATTTTGGATTTAGGAATCCTTAGGATTCAAGAGTCCTAGGATTCTTGGTAGCCAAACAGACCAAGGATTCATGATTCCTAACAAATTCCACTTTTGATAGGAATCCTACTTAGGAATCCTGCAACCAAACACACCATAAATGTCAACACCAAGTTATACCTAATCCAAAAATCAGGTTATATCCATAAACAGCCATGAGCACAAACAAGAAGTTCATTGGATTTTCATGTAACTTTGTTTACAATCTTCGCAATGATTTGGAAAATGTTATTCTTACTTCTTGAATTGGTTACCCCCGTCAATATAAATAGTGAACATTGGCATAGGCCAAATTTCTTTTGGCAAAAAAGGATCCAACTACGAGCCCTTCGGCAGGGAATGGGCAACTGTTTCGGGGAAGAAACGTTATTACTGCCGAGGGCAGTTCCGAAAGGCCGCCCAACGCATGCCCCATTTGTTCTTTTTCCGTATTTTAGCCTTCATCTCCCTATGAAAGCTTTGTATCGGTTCGTAGATGCTTGCACAGGTCCGCCCACGTAAGATTGGCACAAATTCGAACATATTATTCACCTGGTTTGCACGGCTATGCATATGTTTGCACGCGTTGGCAAAGGTCTGCACAGGGAGTCTGAGCCTACTAAAATAGTGACAGGTCTCTTTGACCAAGACGAACACGAAATTTTTGTCTCCAACCTAATTTCCTAATATGAATATTTATATTATCAGGACATATGAAATCAGTTTCATGGTGTTTGGTCATAACAGAGTATCCATTTTCTCAGTCCTATTTCACCCTTTAGGATGAAAAAAGGAAAACACAGCTTAAGTAGTTGTTGAAAGGTAGAAAAATTGTAGCAACTCACATGTTAATAGTAACCCAGCCGGTACAACTTGCTCAACTGAAATCACTAAAATTGGTTCAAAAACAAATATGGCAAACCACAAACACAGTAAGCGGCATTTACCTGCCATCAGTTTTGAACGGCCATTTACCAATAATCCCCACAAGAGCAAGCCCCCTCCTTGAAATGGTGAAACCTGTTTGCGTCGCGGACAATTATCTCTCTCCGTTCAGTTGCTGAAACCAACTTACAAAACGTGTGACAATCGCCACAAACTCTCAGATTTTTTGTGATTCTGATTTGGGTTTCTTCGGGCGTGCTTATAAGTCCAAAAGTGATCGCCAACTTCTCACTATGGGTATATAAGATACCCATTTTAAGTTCCTCATCCACATCATGTAACACAAAAGTCGTATCAGGGACATAACCAGCTAATTCCAACTTCTTAATCAAGCCTGTTAATCTTTCATATATCTCTTTGAACTTTGGATGGGTTTTGTCTCCTACGCTGAATTGGTGAATCTTGTTATCAACTTCGATCCATGTCCAACCTGGAATTTTCTTTAACTTCCTTTTCGTCATCAAATCCCTTATCTTGGCAACTTCTTCCCACCTACCTGCATTTGCATAAATATTCGAGAGCAAAACATAGTGGCCAGGGTTTTGAGTTTGAATTTCAAGAAGGGATTTTGCTGCTTTTTCAGCTAACTCAATATTGCCATGAATTCTACATGCCCCTAATAATGCACCCCACAACCCATCGTCTTGTACCACTGTCATTCCATCTATCAATTCCATGGCCTCACTGAGTCTTCCTGCACGACCGAGAAGATCAACCATACAAGTATAGTGTTTCACATCTGGTCGTACCCGATATTCATCCCACATCGAGTAAAAGAACTGGCAACCTTCGTCAACTAAACCTGAATGACTACAAGCATATAAAAGAGAAACAAATGTGATTCGGTTTGGAGTTATTCCACTCTGCAACATCAAAGGAAACAAGTCGAGAGCTTTCCTACCATATCCATGATACCCATAGGCAGCAATCATCGCACTCCACGAAACAACATTTCGCTCTTTCATCCCATCAAAGATCTCCCTTGCCGCATCAACACTCCCACACTTTGAGTACATATCAATCAATGCCGTTCCAAGAATCACATTCATTTGAAACATTTTCCTCGAAATATAATCATGGATGACTTTAGCTCTATTCAATGCTCCTAATTTTGCACAAGCAAAAACAACAGTCACCATTGTAACCTTGTCAGGAATAATACCTTCCTCTCTCATCCTATCAAACAATATCAAAGATTCGGTTGGATTCCCACATTCTGCATAAGCTGAAATCATGACTGTCCAAGTAATAAGATCTCTTTTAGGCATTTTATCAAACACTAATCGAGCTTCATCAATACACCCACACTTTGAGTACATATCAACAATTGCAGCTGACACAAAATGATCCAATTGAAACCCAAATTTGTAAGCAAGTTGATGAATCTCTCTACCCATTTTAAGAGACAATGAATCTCTACAAACCCTTAAAACAAATGGCAAAGTATAACTATCTGGTTGTAAACCAGACCTTATAATTTCTCTAAAAACTCTTAAACAATTCTCATGATCATCATTCTTTGCAAACCCACCAACCATTACACTCCAGGAAACTGGGTCTTTCTCCTTCATATGATTGAAGAAAGTATAAGCATCATCTAAAGCTTTATACTTCCCATATATGTATAAAATCTTGTTTGCCACTGCGAGGTTTTGGGTCAATCCAGTGACTGTTACTTGGGCATGAACTTCTTTGATCTGGGTAATGGTTGTACAGTTTAGTAAGGCAGATATGAAGAATTTCGGGTTAAGAGGAAATGAAAAATGGGGATCTGTAATTTGTTCCAGATGGGTATGATTATCCAAGAATTGTTGCTGTTGGAGATAAGGAGAGAGTTCTGCCATGGCTGTAAGAGATGAAGCTGAGAAGAGACGGTGTGATTCATTTCTAGAGAGAGAAAGTGTCACAAATTTGATATTGAACATTAGATGAAACTCTCGTTCTTGTAGTCTCAACAACTAATGCTGGCGGGAGATTTTCATTCTTTCTGCAAACCAAATAACAGGTTTAAAATCTTATAGTTTTGTTTTGACACCCCTTTTTATTACACTCTCTTTACACCTTCCGTTGAGGTCTTAACTCCTAACCATACGCATTGATGATTTTGTTGTGGATGTTATAGGTTTCTAATTAGAATATGAAAGTTTAATGTGATCTTTTGGTAATTTAAGTTTTCGATCAAAACACTAAGAGATAAGGTGGTTTGGTTCACTCTTATAATAAACCAAAACTAAAATATGTTTAAAGTAGGAAGAACTTTAGGACTGCATTTCAGAAACAAAAATAACAAAAATTTCTGTATAAGCTATGTTTTTGGTAAAAATATCAGCCGACTGATCAATAGTATCTAAGGTTTAAACTTCAATTTGTGTAGTGATAATAGTTTCACATGAATATGTTTTATAGTAAAAAAAAAAAATTCAGCTCATCTGTATTCATTGTTAATTTATTTTTTTGAGAAAAACTTACATAAATAAACATTCATTGTTAATTTATTTTGAGTTAGATAATTACAAATTTGACATGATGTTAGATAAAACATGCCAGACTAAGACAATATACACGTGAACCAAGTGTGTGAAATGAGAAATAATACTGTTGTAATTAATAATATAATATTTAGAATATTTCCTCTCATTGTCAATTAAATTTTAGTTTGATGACCACAACTTAAATGATGTTAGATGGTGTCGATTAAGAGAGGTGACCGATATATTCCAGTTTCCAACATATAAATATTTTATCATCCCCATCCATTGAGGTCCAGGGCGATCTTGCATTTATAAGTAATCATACATTACTAGAAATTTAATATAAATAGTTTTTGAAATTATAGAACGAAATCAAAGAACTCTGATTCTTTTATGACAAATGGTCTACCAAATTCTTTTACCATTTCTTATGCTTTGGGTAATTCCCTACACATAGTTTGCACGAATTTATATTTTTTTTTGTTGAAGGGAGAAACCAACGAAATCAAAGAACTCTGAAAAAATGAGGTAAAGTCTTGAAGGGAGTGCCAAGTCTGTCTACGCTGGTGTTTCCTGCTCCACTTTGCCAAAGCGTCCGGCTGTTTGTTATTTTGTCTTGCAGTGTGAGAGAAGATGATGTTCGTAAACTGCTTCTTGAGATTGGAAATTACTTCAGTGTGTTGTCCTGATTGCCATTGAACGAACGAGTTCGGGTCGTGGAGATGCTTGATTAAGTTTAG
Organism: Eschscholzia californica; assembly: GCF_041429995.1. Taxonomy (NCBI): domain Eukaryota; kingdom Viridiplantae; phylum Streptophyta; class Magnoliopsida; order Ranunculales; family Papaveraceae; genus Eschscholzia; species Eschscholzia californica. The sequence goes on along the minus strand of NW_028238198.1, from coordinate 66,009,136 downwards.
ATTATCGCTTTCAATCTGGATATGTTGAATATGCAATTCGATCGCCAGTGCATGGCGCATAGAATTGCTAGAGATGCGCATTCTTCTGGATTCTAACCTCTGACAGTGTTCGATAAGGCTACTACAAATCTTGCTTGGTCGTCGAACATAATACATCCAATGCCTGCTAGTTCTGAGAGTGGTAAAAGAAGCGTCCACGTTAATTTTGAGATAAGGTGCAGCTGGTGGAGACCGTGTCTGTTGTTTTAGCTTGTCTACTGAGGAGGTTATGTTTAGCTGTTTGGTAGGCGCAGCCTTGATTCTGATTATGACCGGCATTGGGGTATGATCCTACAACGAAAAGCATTTCTCACATCTAGCCTTCCAAATAAACCAAAGAGTTTTAGCGTATAAATTAACCAGATCAGCATCTAGTTCGATCCATTGGAGAATCCACTCCTTAACATTAGTAATGTAATCTGTCAGAATCTGAAAGTGAAAACAAATATATCTCGCATAACAACAATGTAGGAGGGCATGGGCAATCGTTTCTAAATTATCGCAGTAGGGACAATTATAAGAGTTACGGACCAATAGATTTACCGATTTTGTCTCTGACTGGTAGACTATTTGTACAACATTTCCATAGAAAGGGTTTGATTCTGGGAGTTGTGTTTATATTCCAAATAAAGTTCCATTCTATCGTATCGTTTTGTTTTCCATACCCGTTGTTTCTCAGGTTATGATACATTTAACTTATCATAAAGTTACCTGATTTTGTTAGTGGCCATCGGACTGTATCCTCTTTGTGTTCCTGCAGATTTATAGTTAACATAGCATTGCGTATATCATTAGTAAAACATTGAGATATTAAGTTCCTATTCCACTCGTTATTAATAATGAGTTGGGCCACCTGAGTTAAGGGATTGTTACTAGTGTTGGGTGGGGGGTGGGTGGGGGGGATGATTCGGGATCCAGTAATCATGCCAAATATTAATGTGGGTACCCTTATTGACATCCCAGAATATAAGGGCGGTAACCTGATCAAAACGTTTAACAATGGATTTCCAAAGCCAGGAGTGATTAGGTTTAGAAGAAGTAGGTTTGAAATCTTTCGGAAAATATTTGGCTTTAAGCAATTTCACCCAGGGGTCTAGAGGGTTTTTTAGGATGCGCCCGACCAGTTTGTTGAGGAAAGCCTAGTTATCTAGGGAAGGAAGATGGAAACCCAACCCTCCCAATTTACGTGGGAGACAAATAGAGGACCATTTTATGGTGTGGATGGTTTTGGGTTTTCCCCACCAGAAAGACCGTTAAATGGTCTCAATGCGGTTACTTATACCTTTTGGGAGCGCAAAACACTGCATTTGGTATCGGGGAACGAACGCTGCTATTGTGGAAATTACAATAGAGCGACCATCTAGGGTATGAGATTGGTTTGCCATTTAAACAACTTGTTCTGGATTTGCACCAGGAGAGATGAAAAATCCTGTTTCTTGTTGGCACCAATGAAAAGGTGCGTGCCGAGATATTTGTCGAGGGAAGATGACTGATGCACCTTGAGATTGCGAATAATCATTCTTTTGAATTTGGGATGTGAGTTTTTTGAGAACAAATGATGGATTTCGCGTAGTTGATCATTTTTCCTGACGTTGCATTGAAGATCTTAAGGATCTGTTTACGGTTGTAGATGCTGTTAAGCGCCAAATATGATGCAATCACCCGCGAAAAGCAGGTGCTTTATAATGAGGTTGGAGTTAGGGATGGGAAAACTAATAAGTGATTGGGGCTCTCGCTGTTTTCCAAGAGTCTGCTGAGGCCTTCCATGGCTATAATGAATAAGAAAGGAGATATAGGGTGCCATTGTCTTATTCCTCTGCTAACATCAAACGTCGGGCCCAGACGACCGTTGATAAGAACAACCATCGAGGAGGTGGTCAGACAAGAGTGAATGAGTTGGATCCAGTTGTTAGAGAAGCCCATCTTAGCCATGACTCTCTCTAGAAATTCCCACTCAGTGCGATCAAAAGCTTTTGACATGTCGAGTTTAAGACCAAAGTAGCTTTTTGATCCACAGATTTTTTGAAAGAGTGGGCCAGTTCCTGACTAATAATGATGTTGTCTGTGATCTGTCTCCTCGAAACATAGGCAGCTTGAAAAAGGGAGGTGAGGTCAGGCAGAATCGCTTTAAGACGGTTTGCCAGAATTTTGGTGATAATCTTGTAGGTAGTGTTAAATAGACTGATAGGTCTGAAATCAGCAGTGGTTTGAGGTGATTTGGATTTTGGAATGAGGAAAATGTGAGTGGTTTGAGAGTGGGAGAAGTTGGGAAGTACGGAAGAAATTGGTAACCCTATCAAAAATATCTATTTTGACAGTGTCCCAGTTGGACTAGTAGAAGAAAGGCGGGCAACTGTATGGACCCGGGGCCGCCTCCAGTTTCAGGGAGAAGATCGCAATTTTGATTTCCCCTGCAACAGGGTTAACAGTGAGGGATAAGTTTTGAGCATTGTTGATCTGAGACTGGAATAAGTGTAGGAGCTCTTCTGAGATGTGAGCTCCTTCCGAGGAGGAGATCTTGATGAGGTTGGAGGAAAATATATTTGCGATCTCAGTCGCATCATTGGACTAGGTGTTTTCGTCTCTTTTGATGGAGTTGATTTGGTTTTTCCTGTTTCTATTGATCGCTTTGGAGTGAAAATATTTGGTATTACTGTCGCCCAAATCGATCCTGGCGTTGCGAGATTTCTCTTTCCATAGGCTCTCTTGCTGGTGAAATGGCTCCTCCAGCTGGGAGTAAAGTTTTGGTAGGTCTCTTGATCATGAACATTTTGGATGGACTTGGTAAGCTGTTTGATTTTGGTTTCGAGGTACCCAAAGACAGTCCTTTTCCATCTGAAAGCTTAATAGCAAGCGAGTTGAGTTTAGATTGAATCTGGGACAGGGTGTTGATCCAATTCTTATTGATGAACCGACCACACTTAAGGTGGGTCATCCAAGTTCAGACGAACTTGAAAGGTCTGCGTCCCAGGCTGGAGTTAGTTTTGGTGGTGAGGAGGATGGGGTTGTGGTCGGAGTCGATGCTAGGAAGGTAAGTGAGAAGAGAAGTCGGGAAGTCTAATAGCCATTAATGGTTCGCCAAGGCTCGGTCAAGTCTCTCTTGGATCAGATTTCCATTGAATTGCTTGTTTGACCAGGTGAAGGGAGACCAACTGTAGCCGATGTCATGAAGGCCCAAATTATTGATGGCTAGTTTAATTTTCATAGCAAGCCCGCTCGCCTTGTTGGTGGGCTCGACTGTGTATTGGTTATAACTGTTATGTAGGTTGAGCAATTTCCTTAAGTTTGTATTCATACACTTTGTCTCTGAAAGGAAAATAATGTCTGGTTTATGCTCATTTATGAGAGACCAAAGATGCTTTCGATTAATGAAGTTGCGACACCCTCGGACATTTCATGCAAGAATGGAGATTTCACTTGGTGTGAGAGAAGTCGAAGCCATCAAAGCACAACATGCCAAGACATGGGTAACACAACAATCCAAATAACAACCACAACAGAAACTGAAAAAAACCACCAAGTGCACTGAAATAAGAAGAAGGCAAAAAAAAATAAAAAAACAGAAGTTATAAGGAAAGACTGAAAACAAGCAAAGATCACAAACCTAAAAACAAGAAATAGTGCCAACAATCATAGAGGTAACGACTAAAAACTAGACAATTTCATCCATTAAACAAAAGAAAACACAGGTACAAGTTGCAAAAAGAAACAAAAGAAGAAGGTTGGGGGCTTTAATGTCTTATACCGAAAAAGTCCAGCCTAGCTAAACACTCAAGCTTCAAAGTCAGATATAATGATTATGAAGATCGAGTTCTCCTATTGCTACTGTACCTACCAAGCAACGACACTACCACTAAACACAATACTCACAAAAGATAAATCCCATAGACAAAGACAAAGACACAAGACAATGAGAAGAAGTAAAACACCACTGAGTTAATTAGAATGCTCTGGAGGTGTTACAACTCCTTCTTCCCCGCTAGGTAGAATTTCAAGACTTCGAGTGAGGATCAAAGAATCTTCCAGGTATCTCCTAGCTTCATTGTTATCGATAAGCATTGACTGAAATGGTTGTTGTTCTTTCGAATGCTCGGTTGAGCTGATTGAGTGATGATTGGGATTCTCTCTTCCTCTTTTTCCTGAGTGAGTAAAAATTAGGTGAGGTGGGGTAGGGTGACTGATATGAGAGGGTGGAGGAGCAATGAGTAGTGGGGCTTCCAGTTCTGGTTCAGGGGGGATGGTGATGGTAGTATCTAGGGGTGGGGAATTTGGCCCGGAAGCCCGAAACCCGATCCGGAACGCCCGAGTCCGGTGGGGAAATGTTTGGCCCGAAGCCCGACATGGGCAATAAATGCCCTGCCCGCTTATAGATAATATGCGGGCTTGGGCTTCATCAAAAATTTCCTTACCCGAGTATAATACCCGTCAGTCGAGCTCGTTTGTCAAGCCCGTTTAATTTACTCTAAAGGCATCCTGAATCTAACGACCATGATTTCAATGGTCTTTTAATCTTGTACGTTAAATCTATAAAGGACAAGGGTCCAAGCCTATAAATTGGCATAATGTAAACCCTATTTCTTATTCAGACTTCAGCCGCACTCTTTCATCTTCTTCCATACTCATCAACCTTCCACCACACCCACAAAGAAATTACTTAAGTTTCCACCCATCTTGTACAACCTAACCTATTGTAGTAGGCAAGTCTAAAGTCTTTGATCCTATAACAGTTGTACTATGTTTGTGAGATTTGATCTCTGAAGAAGATGAAGTTTGTTGAGGGTTCAGGTTCTGTTTATGTAGATGGTTAACCTCAGAAAATAGATTTGAAATTTCTTTTGAGCCTCTGTATATCATATTAACAGATCTATCAATATTTAATATCAATGGTGATATTTAAGTGATGAAAAATACATTATTGTTTTTGTATTTATTTTTCCTAGTTTTATTACTTCACAAGTTCCCCAAATCAAGTACCAAACACCCATTACTTCATAGCCTCTCTTCTCCATAAAATTATATTGGATCAAATTTTTTTTTTGACTTTTTGTAATGAGTCAGCCCGAGACCCGAGTCACCCGGTGCCCGAAGTACCCGTAATGGGCTCGTGCACATGGCGGGCTTTGTGCAGCAGATTTAAATTTTTACCCGGCCCGAGCCCGCCCGCTTGACTACCTGGGCATTGAAGAGACTAACCCGAAACGCCCAAGCCCGACCCGTTTCCCACCCCTAGTAGTATCCATGGGTTCAGTGGTATTGTCTAGATCATCATCGGATGAGTTGTTGTAGATAGGACAGTGGTTAAGGGGATGGTCAAAATCCTACAGAGTTGGCATATAGCTCCAGGAAATTTGAAAAACTGATTCTGATCTCTTATTCCCCATCGGAGATGATAGGGTTAGTTACAACCAGCAGTGGAGTCGTGGAGAGCGTAAATCATATAGGAAATGGACCCGAATGACTTAATTGTTGATCAAACCAAAATTTCTCGGTTTAGTTTGATTTATCTTGCTCATGTAGTCAAAGATTGTATAAAAAATCTTCCTTATTTTGAAGAGCGAGTGGTAACTTATAAAGTGTACACCACATAGGTTCAAAAAATAGGTCATTGACTCATTCCGTGATGGGAAATTCCACCTTTTTCATGACTAGCGTCATACCACGAAGGATCCATGGTCTGCCGAAATTGAGGGCAATTAGGATGAAGAGGCTTTTGGGTTTGATGATAAAAGTGTTAGTTGGACCTTGCATGGGGTAGTATTCACAGTCTCTGAAGAATCTGGACTGTGGGTAAAGTAGTCTTTTGATGAAGGAGAACCCTACTTCATACGGACATCACCGCCTAGCTATAAAACCCGAGTTAATTGGTTGCAACTCTTGATTAGAGGAAGGCTTAGAGAATATGAGAGTAAGTCTGCCATGGGTTGCGAGTGTGTAATGGGAAGTCATAAGATTAACTGTGGTAACTAGGTTAGGTTGGATGTGATGAAATTTCAAAAAGCGAGGGTTTAAATAGGGAGGAGACCAGGGAATGAGGAGGACGAGAAAGAAGATCCAAGAAGTCATGATTGCTTGACATGCAGGGGGGTTGGAAAGTGTTGCTCACCAGAGACGTCTACTCACTAACTCCGGTGGTGACCGATGACATTCTAGAAGAGAAGAAGAAAAAACCAAAGACCAAGACTAATAACACAGACGAAGCGTAGAGTGAGAAAGGGGATGGAGAGAGAGGGAGAAAGAGAGAGGATATCCGAGAAATCCAAAATACGAGAGAGAAAGTGTAAACTGAGTACTTATCTGATTTGGGGAGAAGAGGCATCGACCGTGCTCCTACCTTTTCGTCGGAAGTAGTGCTCCGTCAGCCTTGACTCTTGAGTACCCGCTTCCACTTGATTTCTACCCAATCCACGGTGTTCTTGTCTAGGGAAGGCTCAAACACGTGTTGGAGAGAGAAAGGGGTTTGAATTGATTTCAGGGTGTAGGAATCTACAATTTGCACAGAAATAAACATCATATCTTTTTAACTAAGACTTACAAAAAATGGAGTTTTGGACTTGAATTCCTGTTTCTAAACCAGAAAATGAGCTGCCTCATTAGAGTAGATTTCTCATACAACTAACAGTCAGGAACTCAAAATTGATCAAGTATATTAACAAAATATACTTAATCACTTAAAGAATTGTAGTTGCACACACATTTTGACCTAAAATCCAAAAGACATGTGTGAGTGGCTTGTGTTATAAATATATTTAAACCTTACTTTGCTATAAAGTCTATAAAAATATTTTTCATAAAATGTAGAAATCTATGACTCACAATTATAACAATATTTTTGTATAGGAACAAAAATTGGTCCCCTTGGAAATTTTGTCACGATTTCCATGTTATTCTCGTCCGAATTATGATTTCTAAACATTTTAATTATCATTTTATTATATATATATTTTAGTATTATCTTTTATATAAAAATAACAATTAAACAGACACCTAAGCTTTGCTCATTTAGAGATAATACAAATAATAAGAAGCGACCATTTTAAGGTCCATCACTATTATCTTAATGTACAAACTTCAATAATTTAATCAATAGGGACTATCTCCGAACGACCATACCAACTAAAGTACTTCTTAAACTTATATTAGGTACTTCCTGAGTTGTAGTGTAGGATGCCTTTACTCCGACTTATCACATGTACATTTTTTTTGAGAAATTGACTAAGTATGTTAGTCTTTACAAGGCCAACAACACGAAAGAAACCTAAAGTTCAATAACATAAAAGATGTCTAACGCCCAAATTTATTACATTACACCTCTTCTGGGAATCGAAACCGGACTACAAGGATTCTGGAGTTTAAGTCAGCACTACCAATCACTTGGACAACCAAGTGTTGACGAAAGTCATATACATTAGAAATAATACGATCAGAATATCATAGAGGTGAGAGTTCCTAATCCACAAGCCCTACTATAAAAAGCAAAAGTTGTGGTTCATGAATTCCACTTAAAACAAAGGCTAAATTAATCTTTTTAGATTAGATCATCAAGCATAACATAATTTCTAAATCCAATAGTACTACGGAAAGATTATATACAATAGCTGGTTTAAGCTCAAACTCCAATATCTAGCTAGGTGTGTGGGATGATTGACATAGAGTCCCAATATTCAACACACTAGTAAAATATCAAGCCACCAACCAAAGAAATTTTGTATATTAACCGAAGAAGTTAGAAGGAAGTAGACAGTTACATAGGAATGGGTATTGAAAAATATTATATTCTCTTTCTATCATGAAGTTTAAGTGTTACCAGATTCAAAGTTTCTAGCTTAGTTACTTGCAAAATAAATAAAAAATATAACTTTTACTAAATAAGCAATGCCATTTTTAATTGAAATTTAAAACTAGGTGAAGTCATTGTGAAAAGGAAGTTCAAAAAACAACTTAATTATCTATATCCACAAAGATAAGGTCTATTAGATATATTTTACATTTACGTGGTACAACATTTTTCATTGGATAACATCACTTTTTTGTAATCCCAATGTTCTTACGTACAAAACAGTGAAACACAATAACTTAACATAATTTATTTAAACCTACGTCTTCTATTTACCCGTGTAAATGTTTAAACGTATGTACATATACGATTACCTATTACATTGCAGTAAATCAAATGGATGATGAGACATTTTGCCAATCATAAGAGGAATGCAATACAACTATGTTATGTTTTGATATTATTTATTGTAGATTAGTAAAGTATTAGACAACTATCCTAATTATATCTGACGTAAACATGTAATGTTTGTTGACAAGTAAAAACTAAATGTGGTATAATCAAGTTATATCTTTTATACAATTCAAAAAAAAAAGTTATATCTTTTATAATAAAATCAGTAAAGTCATGAGACGACTATCATAGTCGATACAACGATATAATAGTAGAAAATAATAAGTAGAAACTAATACAAATTAATAATAGGTTGAGATAAACTCTTTTCTTTTAATTAATTCTTGTGTATACAATAGGAGATGTTCTTCCCCTTATATAATTACAAAAGTTACATATATAGAATATATTATATAACGTATTTAGTATATCCCATATATCCCATATATCATATATATCATATATTCAATATATATATCCCATATTAAGAGAATATATTCTATATTATGTATATATGCTATATTGAGAGAATATATCCTATATTCAACAATATCTCATATATCATATATATCAATATATTCAATATATATCCCATATTGAGAGAATATATTCTATATTATGTATATATGATATATTGAGAGAATATATCCTATATTCAACACTCCCCCTCAAGATGGAGCATAGATGTCAATCATGTCCAACTTGTCAATCGCTTTGTTAAATATTCGTCCGCAAACTCCTTTTGTAAGAATATCTGCAAGTTGATCTTCTGATTTTACGAATGGAAGACATATGAACCCTTTGTCAATATTTTCTCTGATAAAGAACCGATCCACTTCAACATGTTTCATACGGTCATGTTGAATTGGATTATGTGCAATCATAATTGCCGCTTTATTGTCACAGTGCAGATCCATTGCTTTCACAAGCTTAAATCCAAGATCCTTCAATATATTTCGTATCCATAGTAATTCACACACCCCTTGAGCCACACCCCGTAACTCAGATTCTGCACTTGATTTAGCAACAACTTTTTGCTTCTTAGCTCTAAATGTTACCATATTCCCACATACAAACGTAAAATATCCAGAGGTTGACCTCCTGTCTGTTATATCTCCTGCCCAATCTGCATCGGTGTATCACATTACTTCCATATCACCACCTTTCCGAAATAAGAGACCTTTTCCCGGAGATTTCTTCAAGTACCTTAGTATTCGAAAGACTGCCTTCATATGTTCTTCACTTGGATTATGCATGAATTGACTCACGACGCTAATGGAATATGCAATATCCGGTCTAGTATGAGAAAGGTAAATTAGTCTCCCCACTAAGCGTTGGTACCTTCCTTTGTCACATGGAACTTGATCTGAAAATATTCCCAAGTGATGATTTGCTTCAATCGGTGTATCTACCGGTTTGCAATCAAGCATCCCAACAAGAAGATCTAATATATACTTTCGTTGGGACATGAAAATACCTTGACTTGATCTTGCAACTTCAATGCCTAAGAAGTATTTTAACTGCCCCAAATCCTTCATCTCAAATTCCTGCGACAAATAGTTTTTCAGAGCCTCCATTTCCACTGAGTCATTTCCAGTAACAACCATATCATCAACATAAACAATAAGAGCAGTAAGTTTGCCTAACTTTTGTTTTTAAACAAAGTATGATCAGAATTACTTTGTTTATATTCAAATGCCTTCATGCTCTTTGTAAATCGTCCAAACCAAGCTCGTGGTGACTGTTTTAACCCGTACAATGCCTTCTTTAATTTGCATACTTTTCCTACTTCAGAATTCGTGACTCCAGGTGGTAACTCCATGTATACTTCTTCTTCTAAGTCTCCATTGAGAAATGCATTCTTCACGTCAAACTGTTGTAATGGCCAACCTTGATTGGCTGCAAGAGAAATGAGTACACGAATAGTGTTTATCTTTACCACCGGGGCGAAGGTCTCCTCATAATCCACACCATACGTCTGGGTATACCCTTTGGCAACAAGTCTGGCTTTGTACCTGTCAACACTTCCATCTGGATTCGTCTTTATTGTAAAGATCCAACGACACCCAACAATACGATATCCGTGGGGTTTATCAACAAGTTCCCAAGTGGAATTCTTCTGTAATGCATTCATCTCTTCATTCATAGCTTTCTTCCATCGTGGATCTGATAATGCTTCCTGCAAATTACTAGGAATAGATACAGAGGATAATTGATTCATGGTGCATGTAAATGACTTAGACAACCTATTGGTGGACACATAATCAGAAATTGGGTATTTGGCTTTAGAATTAATATCTGGTTCATAAGTAAATTTTGGAATACCTTTAGTAAATCTTTCTGAACGTCTAGGTTGAACATCATTAACAGTGATAGGATCAAGTAATACCTGAGGTTCGACATTCGGAGGCATGTCTTCGGTAGATGGTGTTAGAAAGTTGGAGTCACAGGCAACTTCTACTATTTCAGCTTGATCTCCCCCTGTTGTCTGATCCTCTCCATTCTCATTAAATTCATCTTCACTACCCTGATCCCCCCCCTGTAATCTGATCTGGTTCACTCCCCTTTCCATCATCACCTAGATTACTAGGCCTATTGAAATTACTTGTCAAATCCTCTAGTTCCTGAAATATATCCCCAATAATGGGGAACTTTCCTTCACTATCATTTTGTTTCTCCCCCTGAAGGGAAGATCCCATAAAATATGCATCTAATTCTCGAAACGAAACATCTAATGAGATATATACTTTCCCCTCCTCAGGGTCATAACAACGATAACCCTTTTGAAAATCAGCATATCCAAGAAACACACACTTTCGAGCACAATGATCTAATTTTCCTCGTTGATGTTTAGGTATATGAACAAAGACAACACACCCAAAAACACGTGGTTCTAGGTTTGGCATTGCAGGGATGGTGATAAGGTCATGGAGTTTTTTGAAAGGGGTCTAAAATTCAATGACCCTAGATGGTGTGCGGTTTATCACATAGGCAGCAGATTTTAACGCCTCTCCCCAATACTTTAATGGCATATTCATTCCGAAAAGAGATGCACGAACAACTTCTAACAGTTGTCTATTCATTCGTTCAGCTAACCCATTTTGTTGTGGGGTATAAGCGTTAGAAGTTTGATGTCGAATGCCATTATTTATCAGGAACTTCGCCATGTCATTACTAGTAAATTTTCCTCCGTTATCAGATTGATACACTTGTATCCTCCTTTGGAATTGGGTCAAAACCATCTGAAAAAATACTTTAAATACTTCAAAGACTTCATTTTTATGAGTGAGTAGCGATACCCACGTCATACGAGTACACTCATCGATAAAAGTCACAAAGTAACGAGCTCCAGACAAAGAAGGAATACGTGCAGGACCCCATACATCAGAGTGAATAATACTAAAAGGTTCTGAACTTTTATTGAAACTTGGAGAATATGTAATACGGTGACTTTTAGCAAGTTCACAAATATCACACTTAAATTCTGAAACACTACACTTCGAAAATAACGATGAATTTAATTTCTGAAGATATCCGAAGGAGAGATGACCCAATCGCCGATGCCATAACCAAATATTAGCTTTTGCTTATTCAATTCCTCCAACTTTATTCACCTGATGAATCCTCTGCTCTCCACTACTAGACAGGTCCAAATAGTAGAGATTGCCCTTTCTAACACCACAACCAAGAACCTGCCGCGTCACTATGTCCTGAAAAATACAGAATTGAGGCCAAAACGTCACAGTACATGCAAGTGCAGCAGTGATCCTACTGACTGGTAGGATATTATACTCTAGCGCGGGAACAATGAGGACAGAGTTTAATGTCAGATTTTCAGATATGTCAGTGGAACCTTCCCCAATTACAGGAGAGGAACCACCATTAGCTGTGTATATAGAGGTTTGGGTTGAAGGTATAATGGATGATAATATGCTAGTGTCATTTACCATGTGATCTGATGCACCAGTATCAATTAACCAAGTATTATTCAAAGAATTTACAGATAAAACACTACCTTTAATTTTCATACCTGACTGGGCAACATTCACTGATGGAGGAATTATAGCAGAATCCTTCTTCGCAGATATGTTTTTCCTAGGTCGCTTTGTAAAATCCCACCATTCCGGATACCCAATGACTTCATAACACTTCTGTTTTGTGTGTCCCTTCTCTCCACAGTGGGTACACTCAAGATCAAGGCGTAAGGGTCTAGCCTCTTTGTGAGAATTCCAGGAACCTTGAGGTTGTCCCTTTTTATAGTTGACTGCCATAACTGAAGACTCAGTTACAAGTGTTTGGGTTCCCATCACCTGTTTGTGAACTGACACCCTTCGTACTGTCTGATAAGACTGTTCCAAAGTAAGTGGAGGGTCTTTTCGAAGAATCTCACCACGCACCTGATCATACATACTATCTAATCCAGAAAGGAACATGTGAACTCTAAGACGTCCTACATATTGTTGTAAGATGGCGATAGACTCAGCACTTTTTCCTTTCACATTGTTGCGTTGGTCAATTTCTTGAAAAATTGTTGTTAATTCATCATAATAGGTCGCAATAGATCGACCAGCTTGTTTTGTTGAGAAACACTTCCTATGTAACTCAAAGATTTGAGTTTCATCAGATGTGTCTGTATACATAGCTTCAAGAGAGTCCCAAACTTCTTTCGCAGTTTCCAAACAAACATACCTGTTCATTAGTGTTGTGGACATTGAGTCACACAACCATCCCTTCACCTTATCATTCTCCGAGTACCAATTTTCATATTCTTCACTTCCTTCTGCAGGTTTCACTTTAGTGCCACTAATATACCCCCACATCTTCCGACCATTAATACGCATCTTCATGACCTTTGACCAAAGGGTGTAATTATTCTCATTCAGGGTATTACCTAATGGAAAGGGTGCATCGATGTGGTTATGAACAACGTGAGGGTTTGATAGTACAATTGTTGCATCATCATTGGAACCCATTGAGCTTTCAATTTCAAGATTCGCAGCGGAATTCAATTCAATTCAATTCGAAATAACCAGGTTCAATTACCGAACCTGCTCTCGATACCAAGTAGAAAATAATAAGTAGAAACTAATACAAATTAATAATAGGTTGAGATAAACTCTTTTCTTTTAATTAATTCTTGTGTATACAATAGGAGATGTTCTTCCCCTTATATAATTACAAAAGTTACATATATAGAATATATTATATAACGTATTTAGTATATCCCATATATCCCATATATCATATATATCATATATTCAATATATATCCCATATTAAGAGAATATATTCTATATTACGTATATATGCTATATTGAGAGAATATATCCTTTATTCAACAATATCTCATATATCATATATATCAATATATTCAATATATATCCCATATTGAGAGAATATATTCTATATTATGTATATATGATATATTGAGAGAATATATCCTATATTCAACAATAATATTTGATATAAGTAGGAAACATTATATACAATACAATCAAGTTATACATTATACGATATAAACAAAACATTATTTGCGCATGTAGTCTTGTCTCAACAGTAACGCATCTATTATGAAAAATCAAAAAGTTATAGATTCAATCCTCAGTTGTGGTGAAATCCTTGATTTATTAGTTTTGTGTGTAGTATAAGTATAAAAATAATGGTTAGTAGTTTGAACTGCCTTAGAAAGTGTACGAGTATCTTTGTACTATGTATTGTAGCCAATAATACTGGCCTGACTTCATGGGAGGCGAACTTTTAGATCTTAGGTTCCAACCAACTAGTCTACCAACTCTACGATACAAACAAACCTGCTATATATGTGTTATCATAATACTATAAATCCATATATAAATGTTATTTAAATTGGGGCGTCCTAAATTCAGGGGCCTACGCGGCCGCCTGGGTCGCCTAGGCCATGGCCGGGCCTGGTAGCCAAATAACATAGGATTGTATAATGGAAAAAGACACTACATATACACATACATATATATATATATAGAGGTTTGTGTGTGTCCGTGAATTATCATTTGGATGGAATCTTACAATACAAATTGCCCCATGAACTCACCAACTCTCTAAATCCCCTCGTCTCACTCTCTCTTTCTCTCCCTCTCTTTCACCTTCTTTCTTTTAGAAAAATAGGAGAAAGGAAATAAGAAGCAATGCTTGGAAAGAAGATGGAGTCAGTAAAGAAACTTGCAAAGATGGTGAAGGTAATTGGCACCGGAGGCAGCAATCGAGAATCATCATCATCGCCAGACTTAGAATATTTACTTAGTGAATTTGATGAGTCTCCGATGACAACCCCAACCGGATTTCTAGCAATTTACGTCGGAGAAGAAAGACAGAGATTTGTTGTACCAACTGGTTATCTAACTCATCCTTTATTCAAGATTTTATTAGAAAAATCAGAAGCTGAATTTGGGTTTGAACAAAAACAAGGATTAGTAATTCCATGTAATACTTCTACTTTTGAACAAGTTGTTAGTGTTGTTGAATGTTGTCATGGACAATTTGATATTGCTAGCTTGGTTGATGACTTCACTTCTTAATTAACTAGAGAGAGAGAAGTTAATTTTTCTTGATCTTGTAAGTACTAAACCACATGGGTAAGAAGAACTACACCAAAATATGGTTTTATTGGGAGTTTTCATTTTTTTTTATGCATAATTCTTTTTATTTTTTATTTTTTTTTGAGTAAATTTACCTCAAAATCTACAATTCGAGAAGTTTCGGTACAGTGGAAATCGATCTTGAGATTTCTGGTAACAGATTGAATGTCCAACTACTGCACCAAATAGTGGACCTATGCGGCTATGCCCAATTTGATATATTGAAAGCTCAAGGTATGCGCATGAATATCAATGGCGATTTTAGTTTTAGTAGTGTATAAAATTGAAATAACTAAGTTAATTATGTTAATATATCTTTTCTGTTGACCCTTTACCTCACACAAACTTTTCTCATTTCCTACGTTTCAGGTTTCACCCACCTTATCAATATTATTATTATTTGATTAGGATTCGAAGAAACTATATATTTCTACTTTATTAGTGCAAAAAGATATTCAAAACTTGTAAGTGAGTTTGAGATTTTTTTTGTATAATACACAATAGACAAAATGTAATTTGATGTATTTTTTTGATGAAATAAATGTGATTTGATATAGCGCTCAGTAAATAATTCCACTACAATAAATTGAAAACTGAAGTAGTGAAGTATGTTAGGTTTGAGTAACGTGTTTAAAGTTGTGAAGTCCAAAAATGTCAAAAGAGAGAGTTGATAGCAATCAAGAAGTCTAAAATGACACGATCTTATACAATTTGGAATCTAATTCATATCAATTTAGACTTAAATGGAGGTCAACCAGATAGTTATCATCTTTCGATATCCATATCACAAAGGGTCTACTCGACGAGGTCCATTAAGTTTCCAAATATGCCTATGATCATGAAGGTCCAACGACCTCCATCTAGCTAGCTTTAATACACAGGTTCAATAAAACAATTTAGTTTTTTATATCTATTTCTTGAATGTTAATCTAGAAATATTTTGTGATGTTTGTAGATCATTCATACACAATGAGTCTACGGACCATGCCCTCATTATTTATTGGTATAACTGCAATATTTGTATAGGCAAATGCAACCGTTTTTTTTTTTAAAATCTTTTTTCACAATAGTTTGTCACTCACTTTTTTTTTTTTTTTTTTTTTTACTTTTTTCACAATTGTTTGTCACTCACTTGTCAAATACATGCACTTGTCAAATACATGCATTTGTCAAATACATGCATTCGACTGCTACCTTCAATATCCAGATTAATGGGAAGAGGGTTGGTAATTTTAAGGCCTCTAGAGGCCTGAGACAGGGTTGCCCTCTTTCACCCTATCTTTTCATTCTATCCTCCCAGTCTCTCTCGCTCCTGATTAATCATTATGAGAACCAAAAAGTGTTTACAGGATACAAAATTAATCAGTCCAGCCCGAGTATTACACATTTACTCTTTGCTGATGACCTGATTATTTTCGGAAAAGCAAAAATCGAAAACTTAAATGCCATTATACAGATAATGAATGAATATGCTAGCTTTTCAGGTCAGCAGGTAAACTACTCCAAGTCTTCATTATATTTCAGCCGAGGGGTACCAGAAACAATAAGACACCAATTCACCACCAGACTCCAAGCTCCTTTTATGAATGATCGAGAAAAATATTTGGGGGCACTAATACTCAAACCAGGAAACAAAGTACAGAGTCATAAGTGGTTAATCGAAAAATTTGAGAATGCTCTAGCAGGATGGAAACAGAAGTTCATTTCACAAGCGGGCAAAACTGTATTAATTAAAGCTATTTTGGGGGCTTTTTGTACCTACCCTTGCAGTTACCAATTGCTACCTAAACAAGTAGTGGATAAATTGGAAAGAATCGAAAGAGAATTCTGGTGGGATCACAATCAACAAGAGAGAAAAATCCATTTTACAAATTGGGAGATTATAACAACTCCAAAGCAAAAAGGAGGTTTGGGTATAAGATCAATTAGTGAAGTTAACCAATCATTGATTGCTAGATTAACATGGAGAATTCTCACATCTCCACAAGCTATTTGGGTTAAGTTATTAGAGGCAAAATACCTTAAAGGAACTAGCTTCTGGCTAGCCAATGCTAATCAGAGGTCCTCCCCTTTTTGGAGGGCTATCAATACTTCAAAATATACAATGAGAAAAAATGTTATTTGGCTAATAGGTGATGGTAGATCGATTAACATTCTTGCGGACCCTTGGGTCCCTAATTTAATCGATAATGTCCCTATGTTAGCTATGGATTTGCCTACTAATATTTGTTGGGTTTCTGATTTGATAAACCAGGATACAGGACAATGGAAGATGGAGCTAATTCAAATGTATTTCACAACAGAATCCATAAATGCAATTAAAAGCACAGATATTGGCAATGGAGTTCAAAGGGATACCCTCATTTGGTGTCCGAAAGAAAATGGCAAATTTTCCCCCAAATCCTACTATACAGAGATTAAGAATATCCCAATATTGCCTTCTCAAGTTCAGTCTTTTCAATGGAAAAAGTTTTGGAATATACCAGAGATGAATCCGAAAGTACAGCTGTTCATATGGAGATTAATTCAAGAGGGTTTACCAACCCTAAACAACATAGGTAAAAGAGTACAACACATACCTCAACTCTGTCTAATGTGTAGCGATAATGAACAGGAAAGTTCGATTCATCTCTTTGCCCAATGTTCGAAATATAAGGAGCTTATCCAACTAGCAGGGCTGCAACACCTACAGCACATCCACGAGGACCCGGTTAGAACATTGAATAAATTATTGGAACAAAGAAGTAATGGAAGAGATAACTGGTTCAAGCTTACGTATCTTATGTGGGAATGGTGGAAGTGTCGAAATAATCGCCATTTTCGAAATGATATAGCTGATTTGAACAGATGTTGGTGGTCGGCCAAAGAGAATTTCAGGTATGTTATAGACTTAAATAATCCTTCAACTTCTAACCTTTTCTTGCAGATAAACGACTGGATTCCTCCTCCGATGGGAAAAATCAAAGTAAACTTTGATGGATCTTATAGAGGTACTATAGCTTCTTGTGCTGCTTTAGCTAGAAACCATGAAGGGACGGTGATTGGAACGAAAAAATGGAGATTGAATCCTACTTCGGCTCTTCATGCGGAGATGAAGGGGTTAGAATGCGGTATGGAGCTGGCTCAAGAGTTAGGGTTGCTGGACTTTATATTAGAAGGAGATTGTAGGGTCTTAATTGACCTAATATCAACGGCCGAGATCGATCCACCTTGGAGACTTATAAGAGATATCGACGGTTTAAGAAGAAGGGCTAGTAGACAACAGCTGTCTCTTAGTTATTGTCCGAGAATCCAGAATGAGGACGCTCATCTCCTGGCTTTTTCGGTTAACCCCCCTGACGCTTAGAAGTTTATTATTTAATACCTTCGGTTGTTAATTCTGTTATGTTTTAGATCCCATAGGTTAATTTCTTGATGACTTTTTCCATTGGGGTGTTTGGATGTAACATACTGTTTGTTTTAGTAAGGTTTTGACTCAAAAAAAAAAAAAAAAAAAAAAAATACATGCATTTGCCGAAAATGCAGGTGGTTATTCGTTCAAAACTTTTCACTGTAATTTTATGTTCTAAAATTTCATTGACATAGATCCATATTTGGACTGGTAGCCTGTATTTCATGAGGAATTTTCTAATTCTTCTTTTAACTTACTATACATGAGCACAATAGATATTCATAAAAAATAGATTCGAATACATCATAATACACAATATGCTCATAAGTGCCCTAAAGAGACAAGAAAAAATGAGTGAAAAACCCAAAAATCTAGACCCTAATAAGAAAAAAACCCACTCAAAAATAATAATGTCAAAAAAACCCATTTTTTGAACATTTTTCAAAATGTTCACAAGATATGTAATTATGTTGTTAACAATACAACATATTTTTTTCATAATTCCATTTTTACCCTTATATGTTGACAACATATATCATTGTGTTGTTATAAAATGTTGACAATATCTATAATAATGTCCCGACTTATTATAAAATGTTGGCGTCATATAGAATTATGTTCTTAACAACATATATAATGTATTAGTCAAAATATTATTTGTTCGTTAACGGATTTGTTAAATACAAAGGATAATATGCATAACATTTTAATTTTTGTAAAAGTCAAATAAAAAAATGCTTTAGTCTTTATATTTATGTCGAAAGCAAAACAAAAAATGCGGTAACCATTTATTTTTTCACAAGACAAATTGAAAAATGTTGTAGCCAAAATGTTTGTGTTAATTTGTCTATGTAAAATGCAAAAGAAAAAAATGCGAAATATTTTGGCAAAACAATGTCTAAGCAAAAACGAATTTGTTCACAAATTTACAAATTGTTGAGACAAACTAAGATTTGTTCAGAAATTTACAAAATTGTCGAGAGCAAACCAATAATTGTTCAGAAATGTTCAAAATTTTTTTTGACATTGATTTGGGCGGAAAATTTCATTTTAGAGGGTAAAATTGTATTTTTACCTACTGGAGTTTTTCCTCATTATTATTTAGTATTGGGCCTGATTCTCTTTAACTTTCCCATTTTGGGCCTTATAATTACCGGCCCTAAAGACAATTCATAACACAAAATCAATAGATGATAGATTTTCACCATATAACTTTGATGTGTGACTTCTGAATTTTCAGATTCAGAGTAGATGCACTAGGTGGAGAGAGTAAAGTTTGGTTCACATTCTATGTAAGTGGTACCTTTAACACTTAGGAGAGGCGCCTTTAAAACCTTCCTTTTGTAATCCTATTCCATTCTTTAGAGTTAAAAGTAGAACCAGAAAAAGGGCAAGGCTCGGTTCAAATTCGGGATAAATGGGTTCAAGTGGTTCTAAAATTTGAATTTATACCTATCCCGCTTCTCAGTTAAATAGAGTGAGGAGAGAAAGTAGAGAAAGTAGAGAAAGAGAGCGTATTCTATAATTCTAGAGAGAGAAAGGGTTTGTTTCTCTCATTGGTTGGTTCTTATTCCTAAAATCCTTTTTGATCTTACAATTTTTTTCTCTCTATCTCAACTCAGATTCATCAATAATGTCGGCTAGACACGAAAAGGAGAAAGGTGTAAATGTTCAGGTTCTTCTTCGTTGCAGGTAAGAACATTATCAATTACATGGTTAGGGTTTCTTCCTCTTACATTTCATTTCTTAGTCTGGATCTTAGTATATACATCATTTCTAGGGTTTCGATTCTTGATTGTCTATGAAATACCCTTTCTTTGAATGCCATCTTCATCATAAGTTACTTTAATGCCCATTTTTCAGACCCTTTAGTGACGAAGAGTTACGAAATAATGCACCACAAGTTGTGACTTGTAATGAGTACCAGAGAGAGGTTGCGGTTACTCAAAATATTGCAGGGAAGCAAATTGATAGAGTTTTCACATTTGATAAGGTATGCCTTTTTTAATTTTTGGATCTGGGAACAGAAATTTTTGTGGTGGGTAGTTAGATCTTCAGGGGATTAACTTTAACTATACTGTTATTTAAGAGATTTAGGGGTACTAAGTAAACTTTCTTTTGAACCCTAAACTGATTCTTGAGGTTTAATTGATAAATTATTCAGGTTTTTGGTCCCTCAGCAAAGCAGAAAGCTTTATACGAACAAGCGGTAGTTCCCATTGTAAATGAAGTGTTAGAAGGGTTTAATTGCACAATTTTTGCATATGGTCAAACTGGTACAGGAAAAACATTCACAATGGAAGGTGAATGTAGAAAATCTAAGGTAAATTACTTTTGTTTTTGATTTCTTTTAGTTACAAGCTTAGTACTTATTGTGGTTCGATCTAACATATAGCTTTTGTTGTTGGTGTTACCTATGTTATAGAGTGGGCCGAGAGGACAGTTGCCTTCAGAAGCGGGTGTGATACCTCGAGCTGTTAAACAGATATTTGACACATTGGAGAGCCAAAATGCTGAATACAGTGTTAAAGTTACCTTCTTGGAGTTATATAATGAGGAAATCACGGATTTACTTGCTCCTGAAGATTTAACAAAAAATACGTCGGATGAGAAGCAGAAAAAACAACTACTTCTTATGGAGGATGGAAAAGGTGGAGTACTTGTACGAGGCCTCGAAGAGGAAATAGTAACAAGTGCTAGCGAGATTTTTACTTTACTTGAGAGGGGGTCTTCCAAACGTAGGACGGCAGAGACTTTGTTAAACAAACAATCAAGGTTATGCATAACAAATAATTCCTTTGGTTTGCAATGTATCTTGTTTAATATAATTCTGAATATCTTTTGTGGTCTCTCTTTTCTTGCTTTTTCAGTCGATCACATTCATTATTTTCTATAACCATTCACATCAAAGAAGCCACTCCAGAAGGTGAAGAGCTTATCAAATGTGGCAAGCTTAATTTGGTAGATTTGGCTGGGTCAGAAAATATTTCTCGGTCTGGTGCTAGAGAGGTATTTCACTTGTAACTTGTTAAAATGGTGTAGTTTATATTCTTTAGTTTCAATACCTGAAATTCTTTCCTGTCACCCATTTACTTTTAAAACGAAAAGGTATTGTTTTGCTGTGCATTTATTAAGATTGTTTGCTCTAATCTGCAAGGGCCGTGCAAGAGAAGCTGGAGAAATCAATAAAAGCTTACTTACATTAGGGCGTTGTATCAGTGCGCTCGTGGAACATCTTGGACATATCCCATACAGGTTCCAACTTAATGTTGCTTCCTTGAATTCCTTGGCTATCAGTTTTTGCTTCTTCTCTTATTCTTACGATATTGTTCTTACCAGGGATAGTAAGCTTACAAGATTGCTCCGAGATTCATTGGGTGGAAGAACCAAGACATGCATCATAGCCACTGTCTCACCAGCTGTTCACTGTCTTGAGGAGACATTGAGTACTCTAGATTATGCTCACAGAGCAAAGAACATTAGAAATAAGCCTGAGGTTTGTTATGCTGTACTCTATTTTTAAGTTGCTTTAACTAAAATATTAAACTTTAATACCCAGGAACGTTTTCTTTTTTGGCCTAATTATATCATTTTTGTCCCTTATGAGTTGTGTCTAATTATATCTTTCTTGTTCCTTATGAGTTACGTCTTATGGTTTTGGGTGAATCTCTTGATTGTTATGTTTTAACATAACTGCACCTGTAGTTTTTGATACCTGTTTCTCAAGTTTGTAAAGCTTCTCAATAATTTGCTTTATGCACGAGGTCAGATGATTTTAACATCACTTTGTCTATAAATCATAATCAAAATAATTAGCTATCTGTCTCTCTGGCCTCTCCTTATCCGGGTGCCACTAAAAAAGTACTGTACCTTGCCACCCAGGTTTACAGGCATTTGGAAAATTTAGTGTCACTACTCTACTGTATCCTTATTTGAAATGGAAGTTAGTAAATATTATTCAATGTGTCTACGCATCTACAAATATCTCTGAACTGATAACTGGACAATTGCACTAATGAATTATTAGTTAGCTGGAAATTTTCTAGATTAATCAAGCTTTAAGCAGTTCTAAACTCACTTTTCATGTTTTTGAGTATTTGATGTCTTCAGTGGATGTATCATGAATCAGATAAATCTTGCGGTCATGTAAAATCATTCTGTCATTGTGTCACTATGATTGTTGATATAATTAATTATTCTGATATATGTTGTCTTCCTTGTGCCATTTCCAGGTGAACCAGAAGATGATGAAATCAACTCTTATCAAGGATCTTTATGGAGAAATGGAGCGTCTTAAAGCAGGTAACAAACTTCCCTTATTTTCATGTTGTTTGGACAATTTTATTGTGTTTATTTAATTAAAAACCTAAACTTGCTTCGCGAAGAGGTCTACGCTGCTCGAGAAAAAAGTGGAGTCTACATACCAAAGGAGCGATACTATCAAGAGGAGAGTGAACGAAAGGTACATTCCGAAAGGTCAATTCTTAGATTTTTTGTATCCTTTCCTTGTTCGTTCTCATTATGGCTGAAGCATTCACTTTCATTTGGTTTAAGGCAATGGCAGATCGAATTGAGCAAATGGAGATTATGCTTGAAACAAATCAGAAGGTGCACAAAACCTTATGATGTATTAGCATAATTGAGGAGTATCTGTTTCTGGATATCCTATGTTATTGCTGATTTCGTAGTAATTGTTCTTTCTTTTTGACTAATAGCAAATTGAGGAATTGCAAGAAAAATATGATGGCCAGGTCCAACAGTCGTCCGATTTGTGCTGCAAACTTGATGACACGGAGGTAAGATAATTGAGTTATTTACTTCGTTTAGTTTGAGAACCATTGTATGAATTTGGCAAGATATGCAGAAAACATTGGAGGAAACCAGCAATTCTCTGACTAAAGCAGAGGAAGAACTCAGGAAATCCCAGTATGCTCTGAAAGAAAGAGATTATATTATAGCTGAACAGCGGAAAGCAGGTATGCTTTACTTTATCTATGTCGATTTTTAGCAAAAAACGCCATTTTCATTTCTCAGTTTCTTACGCATTTGAACATGTGAAACAGAAAACGCTTTGACTAATCAGGCATGTCTTCTGCGGTCTGACTTGGAAAAGTCTTTACAGGATAATGCATTGTTATTTTCGAAAATAGGTAATTTTTTGACCCAGTCATCTGAAAACCTCGCCCACTGCTTACTCTTCTCGAAACACTTCTAATCCATTAATTTGATGGCTCGGCACAGCTAGAGAAGATAAACTAAATGCTGAAAATAGGTCAGTGGTGGACAACTTTCAGGCAGATCTTGCAGCGAAAATTGGTGCTCTTTGTGACACTGTTACCACATCAATATCTGAACAAGATGGGCACCTTCAGTGTGTTGAGAAAATATGTTCTACTTTTCTGGATTTCCATGAGAAGGTATCTCACTTCTCCTTGATACACCTTTTGTAGTGTCCTTAGTTAGCACTAATTATCATTTGCAACAAGTACATATTTTCTCTGTGTTTAATGAGATGTTGCCAATAGTCTGTAACAGATTTAAGGAGGAAGGTAGCTGCTTCAAAGACTTTGTATGTTTCTCATATGGAAGCTTTGCAGAATGTTGTGCGTTTGCATATGGCAAGCAGTAATGCAGGTCTGGAGGAAGTTTCATCATCGGCTTCTGCTAATGCCAACTCTATTAAACAAGTATGTAGGGAATAATGATTATTAACTCAAGTTCATCTCACAAACCTCTTATTGCATTTCGTACTATTAAAGTTAAATAATGTCTAATCTTGTTTCCAATTTTTCTCCCACCCCTCCCTTTACATTTCCATTACCCGCATATGTTTTTAGTTTTCTTCCATTCTCTTATTATGTTTTACTATAGTTTCTAGATGCAGAATGTGGAGATGCAAATTCAATTTTTGCTGATCTTCAAGGTGTTTTATCAAGTCAACAAGGAGAGATGGCTCTTTTTGCAAAGGAATTACGTGAGGTATGCTCCCTATCTACTAGTTGCAGTTTCTTTGTGGTCTAATTGGTGCACTACCAGGCGCAATACTGGGAATAGGCTTATTCCGACTGTACGAAAATATTAGATTAGTATATTCTCATTACGATTGAATGCATAAATATTCGTTTGGACTAAGACATAAATAATATTCTGGTCTGTTTGACAACGGAAGAAAAGCCTATCTGGTGTTAGAGGGAGTCACTTCAAGTAGGAATTGTGGGTTGGGGTCTTGCTTATACGTTTAAACTCGTAAAACTGAAGATATAAGACGCAATTTTGCGTGTACTTCAAGGGATAGTTTCACTGAAGTCTGAATCACACAGTTATGCATGAAAGATGAAATTGATTTGGACTAAGAGATATCTGAACGGTGGTGTAGCCGTGACCTGTGTTTTCATTTAACTCTTTGGCAACAGTCTGAAAAACTAAACAGCCACTAGCTTTTCTTTGTCAAGAAAGTTATTTGGTTAGATTTGTGGACCATGTTTCGTAATCCATAGTCCAGACGTACTTTTAGTTCTTACTTATGATTGTTATGTACTTCCTCTGAAATACTTTTTCTTGGTTTGCAATAGAGGTTTTATAATAGCATTGATCATTCAAAAGAAACTTCAAGCTTCATCCTCGGAATTCTTGAGAAGCTTGGGGAAGAAAACCACAAGCTTGGATGCCAAGAAAAGCGCTTTTATGAGCTTCAAGAGAGAAGCATTTGTGAATTCCAGAAAACCTACGAGGTACCTCCTGCAAAGCCTTTTAGATATAACCTTGTACCAAAATGACTATCTGTTTCTCTAATCATTAGTTTTATTAATTGCAGGAACAATCAAAGTCGGAAGCTGAAAAGCTTTTGTCTGATATGACAAACTTAGTTTCAAACCACATGCGCCGTCAAAAGGAGCTTGTATGCTTTAAATTTACTTTTTCCGGTTGTGATATGTGTCAATTGGTTTTTTGCTTTTTCTGAAATGGGTGATTGTCGATCTTGTAGGTTGATGCAAGGCTTGGGTGTTTAAGGGACTCCACTGTTGAAAATAAAGCATTAGTTGATGGATATACTTCTTCAATGGAAGTTATTACAACTGACGCTAAAAGAAAATGGGAAGAGTTCTCTACGCAAGCAGAGAACGGCACTAAGGATAGCATTGAATTTTCTGCTGCAAAACATTGTCGTATTGAGTTACTTCTTCAACAAAGGTTGATTTCCTTCTAGAGAGCCTTCTAAACCAGCAAAATTTATTTTTATTGTGGGCTAGACTTTTGTGCAATTCCTAGCCTTGGTTATTTTTATGAAGTATTTTCAAATGGCATTATTGTTCAATCTTCAATGTTTTTGGTTTTCCAGTACGAGTATCGTGGAGAATGCCTCAAACCATCGGAAGCAGACACATACTTCTTTGAACAAGATGAGCACGAAGCATGTTTCAGCAATCGAGTTGCTTGTCAGGTCCGGTTCAAGTCACTCTTCTCTCTCTCTCTCTTTCCATTCGTGTTTTTAACTGATCATTTATGTGCGCAGAAATGCCTCCGACTCTAATGAACAACACAATGTCGAGATCGATTCTACACGGACTGCAGCAGAGGAAGATGTTGCAAAGAACAATGAAGATATACTTCACCGTTTCGGAAGTAAGAAACTGTACCACCCCACCTTTCCTGTTCCATATAATGCTCCATATCAGTTTTGGCCAATTAGAAATGTGATTTTCTAGTGACCTTTAAACGGCAGTTGAAACGGATTTATCTATGTTAAATTTCTTAAAATCAATCAGTTTTCACTACCTAGTTCACCAGAGCCGTGGAGCATTTTACTGTGCATCCTTCAGGCATTTGATGTTTCATTCTTGTCGTGTTAACTTTGGACTGGAATCCTCGATCTAAACCATTCCGGATAATTATTTGAAATATTGAACAGGTATGTCAGAGCAGGAGCAAGAGTCAATATGTGGAATTAGAGCAGCTGTTGATGCCCATAGCAAAACCTTGCAGAAACTCGGGACTGAACATTCAGGCCAGACTTCAGAGATTGAGCAACATACTCAGAATACTTTCCAACAGCAATACTTGGTAACCGACTTTCAATTTCAAAATGAATGCTAAAAACCCACACTAAATGCTTCATATTTTTCAACATCACGAAAGTGGTTAGGGCTAGGAAAATGGCTCCAGCACCCGTGACTTAAGCAATAAGCATAGCTGTCCAAGTCTGTGTCAGCTCATAGGCTACACAGACTCGGGCAACCCCTACTTGTTAGCCGTGAAACTGGTACTTGGGGAGGGGGGGTAGCATGTTCCAGGCCCATATGTACCAACTGCATGGCTCAGACGATCACAACCTTATAGCTGGGGGTAACATGTCCCCCTCGAGTACCCCGGCCCCATGAAAAATAGTATCCATCCCGACCGACTACCAACGGGTCAGTCCTTGTACTAAGATGTATTAGAAGTTTGAACATTGAATGAAAATGGGCAGGATTACGAGCCAAGTGGGAGTAGTCCAATGAGATGTGATGTGGAAGTACCAAGCAAAGGTAACATTGAAGCACTAAGAACAATGCCACTCGATTCTCTACTTGAGGATTATAGAGAAAACCACCCTTACGAAACTACATCATTAGCTGAACAGAAGCTTTCTCCTGATCAAATATCACGCCCACCTCTCCTTCCACTCAACTAGAAATGTTGCTCCTAAGGTAATAACACACCTCTCTCTCTCTCTAGTCTCTCTCTCTCTCTCTCTCTCTCTCTCTCTCTCTCTCTCATCACTATTGTTTTGGGTGATTAAAATATTGTTCCTTGTAAGTTTATTAATGTAGCTGTGTTGTTGGTTCATTTGGTTACTTCTACAACAATTATATATGAGTATAGGGTTGGATTCTTAGATCACAAATAAATCCCATCTTGGGATTTAATAGTTGTTTGTTCTACTAGTTTACACTTTTCTGTTGTAAAGTGAAGGAACTATGAAAGCTTCATTACATTTTTCTAATATTCCTCAATGTAATGTCTTATCACTGAAATTCAAAATGTCCTAATTCTATTTGTCTGTTGTGTTTAATGAACATATTAAATTGCTTCAAGATATGTAACTTGGCATTATCATCTCATTGTTACAAGATTGTATTCTAACCTTAATTCAAGTAAGAAAGAGCTCAAGTTTAGACTTGTTTTCTTGTTCGATGACATCGAGGAAAACAGGATCGACGACAATGTGACTGTCCACGTGGACTTTAAATTTGTGGGACCACCAGAGTACCTTGGCTTCACCTTCTATATCTACTGTGGCATCAAGGGTCATCTTTCTTCCTACCACGTCAGACAGGAACTTTGCAGCATGGCTGGCTAGCTTAATCCCGTTGAGCCGAGCCGGGAGAGTGAGGATCCGAAACGATTTGGCTGGCTGGGAGCCGGCCTCGACGAGAGCTGAGCCGAGGAGAGAGCCGTCGTAGAAGATGGACATGGTGGAGGAAGAATAGTAGATGGGGACGATGTTAGGGTTGGTGACTTGTACCGTGAGGATGAGTTCTGCGTCAAGGAGAGGGAAGTTGAGTTTGAAGGATGAGAGGCTTATAGTGATGACTTGAAAAGTAGGATCTCGAGGTCTGCCTACAATGATGGCAGCCGTTGAAGCTACTGAAGCTGCTCCCATCAGTGTTGAACTCCAACTCAAATTTGCCAATTCTTTCATTACTTTTCATATAAAGTGTCTTCTTTCTACTCACCCAAGTGGTAGTTCTTACTTTCTTTCTCTCTTATGGGTGGGAGCTATTGATCACAAAGAGAGAGAGAGAGAGAGAGAGAGAGAGAGTTCAGTTTATGGGGTTGGACTGGACAGTTAGGTATGAAAATGAAGTAAGAGTTGAGTATGTGTGGTTGAAGAGAAGTGAGAGTTGAGATTGTGTGGTTGAAGAGAAGTCTAACTCTTTGGGGGATAATGAAACCTGTGAAAAAGGTTGGCTAAAATGTGCTACATGTCCTCACATGAGTCACATGGGATTATGTTAAGCAGGTAAGTTGATTTTGGCCTCAATAATGATAGACGGAATGGAAAGTCAAAGATTGATCCAATGGTTGAAATTATTGGGTAACATCTCACCTTGTGTGCCTCAATCGGTGTCGATGGATATTTTCACTCAATATTTTGTTCCTTTTTAACATTGGTCTTCACAGATATTCAGTAAGATATAGATACATCATGAATAAATATATGAATCGAATAAGTCCACAAGTTTTATAAAAACACAAAATTATCTTCTCAAAATACGGCGACTTGGTCAAAAGAGCCAGAAGCAGGGGCCGCTCGCCAGAGCTTCTTTCTATTGACTCTGTTTTTTTTGGGGGGGATCACTCTCATTCATAGGGGTGTTCGTTGGTTCGGTATCCAGTATTTTGGTGTCATCCGTTACCAAACCGCTCAGAGTTTGGTTCAGTTACTAACCAAACCATCATAAGCGGTTTGGAAACCACTGGATATCAAACCATCCATAAAAATAATTTGTTCTCCATGAAAATCGACAAATCGAATTACTTTCTTCATACATTGACATATAAAATTAAGAAAACACTCCTTAAAAACCTGGAGAAACAATATTTTAATTAACATAATACATCGAAAAAACATTTGAAACATTAAAGACGTGTGCAGGCCACCGACCGAAATATTCTATAGTTGCTAGTAACATTATATTGTAATAGTGTTGTTGTTTTGTATGGGTAGAACTTGATAAAACATATGTAATTGTATCAAATTATAGAGATATGATAGATACATTTTAGAAAAAATAATGTATATAATTATATATATATATATATATATTAATTTAACTTGACTGGTTCAGTTTGGTTTTAATGGTTCCTAAAAATTACATCCACTTACCGAACCATGCCAGTTGGTTTTTAGAAATCTACTAGGGGTGAACATCGGTTGGATAACCGACTTTTTCGGTCAATCCAAAGTCCAAACCAAAGGGTTTGGTTTTTCCAAATCTAAATCCGAACCAATCTGTTCATGGTTTGGTTCGGTTACCGATCCAAACTATGCATGAACGGTTTGGATCGGTTGGATAACCGAACCACCTGTGATATTTTACCATATATAAAATTTCGCACTTTCGACTTAAAAACGTGGAACTATCTTAACTATTGAATTAAGCTACAACTCTCCACGCCATTTACTTCTGTTACACATGCATTAAGCTACGATATTAACAAACATGGAACTAACTTAACTATTAAATCTCAACCGTTCATCATTCCTATCATTTATATTTATATATATAATATATAAAAAATAACAATAAATGGTTTGGTTCGGTTTGTTCGGTTATCCGTCAACCAAATCCATAAACCGATCCAAACCACTCGGTTTTGCCATTTTAACATCCGAACCAATCCGGAATACTATTGGATCGGTATCCAAACCGTTGAAATCAGTTTGGATCGGATTGGATCGGTCGGTTTGGATACTAAATGAACACCCCTAAAATCTACAACCGTACCAAACCACTCGGTGTTTGGTTTGGTTTAAAAACCGACTGGACCGGTTTGGATCGGTTTGGTTTGATTGGTTCGGTCTATTTTTGCACACCCCTACCCATTCAGGCTGAGTAAAGAACTGACGCTAGCAACTCCATCAAGTTCACCGGGGGTGCTAAGAGCCAAAGTCAATGGAATTGACTTCGTCGTTGCGAAATGAGTGAAGAAGGAAGGACTAGAACCCCTCAGAACTATATGAACGAATGTGTTCCAAATATTTTATTAGTTATTGGAATGATTCTTCTCTTTATCAGGATAAAAAAAAGGGATCCTCGGCTCATCAGCCAGAGCAGACAATACGCATGTCTTCTGGATTGTTGCTGTCCTCTTCTGGATTGGCTTGAAAAAAATATACAGGGGAAAGAGAGATATAGAGGGGAAGGGAAAACATGACAAGTGTGAGATAGAAGATATGGAAGAAGAAGAGTAATGAAGATTAAGCTGAGATAACGATATTACCAGACTGTTATGGGCACTCCTCTACGCGTGTTATAACTCACGTGTGAATAAGTGTTAGTTAGTGTACTAAATACTGTTTTAGTTAGTTAATTATGTGACTAACTCATCTCTTTCTCTCTCTAGAATAATTTTTGTACTCTATAAATAGTGTGAGAGAGATCATTGTATGAATATGAAGTAATCAATCAATAAACTTCTGTTTTCATAGTATCAGAGCCTTAAATAGCGATTTTCAACTCCAAAATCAATGAAGTTTGAAAACCTAATTGGGACAAAATGCAATAGTGAAAGAAGTTGAAATTTTCTAAAACCCACAAATCAGAATTCCAATCTTCTCCATCCAAGCTTCCATGCCTAAACACTTCTGGTTTCATGCATTTGATACAACAACATATATAATCAATAGGACACCTACTAAGGTACTCTCTGATAAAACTCCCTATGAGATGTTATTTCATAAGCTTCCTAACTATTCTATGATTGAAGTCTTTGGTTCCTTGTCTTACCCTTATCTTGAAGACATCAAAATTGATAAGCTAAGTCCTAGGTCAGCAAGGTGTGTCTTTATTGGGTATAGTCCAACCCATAAAGGGTACAAGTATCTTGACATGGCTACTCAAAGAGTTTATATATCTAGGCATGTCATATTTGATGAGTCCTCTTTTCCTTTCGCTGAGAATCCAGTACCCAATACTCCACCACCTCAGGAGCACCTACCAACCTATAAAGCCTTAGCTTTGCCTTCCCTTGCTCCAAGTCCAATACAATCAATTCCACCCTACCACACAGACTATTCTAGTTCTGATCAAGAAGTTTCATCATCTCCAACACTCACTTCTCCTTCTCCTTCTTTACCTAATGATTCACCATCTTCATGTGAATCTCCTCTTCCTCAGATGGAACCATCTTCTTCCCAGGCAGAACCATTCTTTCCTGTTGACACCAATATTCATCCTATGCAAACAAGGTTAAAGAGTGGAATTGTCAAACCCAAGAACATCCCTGACCATGTGGCTCATTTTACAACTCCACATGCTCTTAATTCTTCTTTTCTTGCTGCATTATCACCTATTCCTGAACCAAGGACATATAAGGAAGCTATCAAGTCTGCATATTGGCTTCAAGCAATGCAGACAGAATATCAGGCTCTTATGCAAAATCACACATGGACTTTGACTCCTAAGGTACCCTCTATGAACATTCTTGGGTGTAAATGGATTTTCAAAGTAAAGTACAAATCTGATGGATCTCTGGAATGATACAAAGCCAAACTGGTGGCTCAGGGGTATGATCAACCAGAGGGATTGGGCTATCAGGAAACATTTAGTCCAGTTGTTAAAATCCAAACAGTAAGAGTAACCCTCACAATTGCAGTCACTCACAAGTTATTCAACAGCTGGATGTCTCCAATGCTTTCCTGCATGGAGATCTTTCAGAGGATGTCTATATGAAACAACCCCCTGGGTTTGAAGATCCTCAACATCCAGACTTTGTGTGTCATCTCCAAAAATCATTATATGGCCTAAAGCAGGCACCTAAGGCCTGGTTTACAATAATAGCTACATATCTTATTCAGTGGGGATTCACTCAGAGTTCATCTGATACATCTATGTTCATTTATCACAAGGATGGGAAATTATTAATCTTCCTACTGTATGTTGATGACATTATTCTCACTGGTTCAAGTGAGTCCCTCCTGTCCAAGTTGGTTTTTGATCTAGGCAGAGAATTTGCAATGAAACAGTTAGGGTCTCTACACTTTTTCTTGGGAATTGAGGTGCATCAAGGTAACAAGCATCACTCCTTACATCTTACTCAAACTAAATACATTACTGAGCTCCTTCATAAGGCTGAGCTCCTTGATTGCAAGCCTAGCTTGGTTCCAGTCTCTCATGGAAAAAGGGTGTCTAAATTGGATGGAGAACCACTTGACAATCCCTTGTTCTATAGAAGCATTGTGGGAGGACTACAATATGCTACAATGACAAGACCTGATATCACCTATGCTGTGAACTATTTGGCACAGTTTATGCATCAACCTAGGTCCACTCATCTTATCTTACTAAAAAAGGTGCTCAGATACTTAAAAGGTACTCTAGGAGCTGGTACTACAATCACTGAAGGAGACCTTTCGTCTCTACATGGCTTCTCAGACTCAAGGAGATCCACCAGTGGCTACTGCATATTTTTGGGTGCAACTCCTGTTTGTTGGTCCTCAAAGAAGCAAGACATTGTCTCCAGGTCATCCACTGAAGCAGAGTATAGAGCATTATCCTTCTCTCTCTAGATTTGTTCCAGAGAGAGAGAGAAACGAAAAAAAAATTTAGAGAGAGAGAGAGGAGAGAGAAAATATATATATTTTTTTTTAATGTTTGAAGGTCGACTTTCGCCGAAGAAGATGATGAGGTGTCAAGAAGATGAAGTGGTAGAGAGAGGTGATGAGATGGATGAGCCTTTTTTATAGCATCTTCTAAAATTAGAAGCCCCTTAGCAATAAAAAGAAACATAAAAAGTCAATCTTATTTGACTAGTTTTAAGGAAAGTCTTTATTCCCCGGAGAATTTTCTTTATTCCCCAAAGCCGCGGCCATGTTAATATACCTCATGGGTATAAACCTCTTGCCTTACCAGCTGGGCTACTGAAATCTTTAGTTATAAAGTTCAACGCAAAGTATAAGTCAGGTGGGAAGACTCGGGCTACATCGTAAAAAAGTCAACATAAGGTAGAAGTTACAGGTGGGAAGACCCGGCTGCAGCCCGGCTTGCCCACCTATAGCTCCGCCCCTGCCCTACATTATTTTTACTTCTCACAATGTTTAGCCTAACCTTTAACAAGCATGTTCATTTTATAAGACTATCGGAATTTACGAGGATAAGTTTGAAATCCCATGACACCTTTAAATACGTTTAATTATGGCCGCGACTTTGGGGAATAAAAAAAAAATCTCCGGGGAATAAAAATTTAGTCAATAAATATTGACTCGTGGATATATTTTTTTTAGTCCAAAAACTGACTTAATCAAACATTGCCCCTTAATCTTTGTCCCCTCTCTCACCATCTCTCTCTTATTCTCTTATTCTTTCCCTCTTCTTCTCTTAGTCTCTGTCTCGATTCCTCAATTGCCTACCTCTTACTACCTCTCTCGCTATTGCTCTCACTATTTATGCCTCTCGATTTCTCACCATTTCTCTCTACATCTCTCACTGTTTCTCTCTCCATCTCTCACTATTTCTGAATCGATTTCTCATTGCTTCTGTCCCTCTCTCGCATAGACACCGTTCCTGCGAAGGAAAGTGTTCCCTTCGTCTGAACTGACATTGAGGAGGGTTTTTAGTGAGACCCTCCTCGAGGATTTCGTGGCCACAAAATGTTTTGTGTCCATAACCATTTTGTGGCTATAAAACATTTAGTTGCCCTAAAACATTCCGTAGCTACAAGATGTTTCGTGGCTACAAATCATTTCGTGGCCACGAACTCTGTGATTTTCAAAGAGAGATCTATACAGACCAAGAGGGAGAGAGGGACTGCGGGAAACAGAGAAATGTCTATAATTAGAGAAATAATTAGAGTGATCTATAACAAGAGAGAGATCTAGAGTGCGAACTACAGACAAATAGTCAGTGAGAGAAAGAGAGAAAATAATTATTGCTCACAAGCCCAACACAAATTTAGAATATTTTCTTACTGTCTTTGCTCAAAGCCTTCACAATTCCTCGCAAAACCAAAGCACAAGACTTCCCTATTTCACCTATAAATAAATGAAAAAAAGTGTTTCATCCATCGTAAGATGTGCAAATTTTCTTCAACTTTATATTCAATTGTGAGAGCAACTGTTACAGTTAATGCTTTCGCTCATTGTCTTTTCATTTTTTTTCTTTTGTCACTCCATTACTAAGGATAACTTGTGAAGGGGCACTTGGCTAATCAGATGATCAACAACCTTGTTGAATCTAACGTGTAGAACCTTCACTTGGAAGATTTAACCATATTGGAGTGGACTATCACTGATCCCAATTAATATACATAAAACAGAGATATCTATCCATGAATTGGTCTCAACTAACTACCCTATTTCAAAAAACACAACATAATAAAGAGAGCAAGTAAGGTTACTAAAATTACTTAAAGCCAACAGAAAAGGCTGACTGGTCACATGAAAGTCTTGGAAAGAACTCTAACCCTACAACGGTGGTCAAGTGGTGAGATGAAGGCAGTGTGATATAAGTATAAAAAGGAAAAATCGGGTTTCGACTACATTTTTCGTAATTTAGTACAACGGATCAGTTTAGCAAGTTATCACGAAGATATATTTCGTACCCTACCTCTGCCTCATGACACCGTATATAGAACTTAAGTCGAAATGCTTGACATGTACCGTCTGAAAGAATACGATGAAGTAACATCATGACAAAAAACAAAGAGATCTTAATTATTATACCAATTATATATAAATATATAGCATTATAGACAAATAAAATACGTAGAACAAATCTTATTTTGACTTAATAAATGACAAGATTAACACACGACAATATGATAGAAAACGATGAAGTAGAGTTGCTGTAGCATGATTATGAAAGAATGCGATGAAGTAGAGAGTCAAATAGTAGAAACTACTTAAAAGTTATTTTGGTATCCTGTGTTTAGAGTACTTTAACTCAAACTTACGAATATGAAAACACCTTCATGAAGTTTTTTTGACGCTTCAATTTTAAAGGTCATTCTATCTAACCCTTTACTTAACATAGACACTATCCATAAAAGACTTTTTTTTTTGTTGCAAGTATCCATAAAAGACTCTTTCAACAAAAAAAAACGTAAAAAATGTTTTGTGATCCTAAGTCCTAACACTATTGATTGCAAGTACAGACAAGATGAACATACATAATCACGTATCAGACAAGATTACCAACAATATACAAGCATCTCATAAGAAAATTCGACACGAGCATCTCAGATGAGAGCCCGACACAATTATCCATCTACCAACAACAACAGAAAAAGTTACAAGTTTAATGCTTTCAAGATCAAAACTTTCTTTAGAACAAATATTGCTAAAATAATAAAGATATTTATGTATTTAGAAGAAGATTTTGAATTTCAGAATATTTATTGGGCCTTCTCCATTCAAGTTGAACCTATCTTCAAAAGCCTAGGATTATAAGAACTTCTAAGGATAAGTCTAAAACCACGTCCCGCAGTGAACACATTGATGTGGCGTGAAATTGCCACATTTTGGTCACTTACTTCGATGAGTTAGTTCATTTCAGGTCTTATTTCTAATTATTTATGTGTTTTTGTTGTTAGGTAAGTTATTTGGACTTTAACGTTTGATTTGGAATAAAACGAACCAATTATCACTTTCATCTCATGCGACCGGAACGAGAGAAAAAGATGTCAAGTGAATCAAATGACAAGTAGAGTCAATGACGGGTCTGAAGGTGAAAACGGTAGTCAATTTGAAGTTCGGACGGGAAATTTACGAAACAAAGAAGTCGTTTGTTTTCTTGAAACTAGAGATGTAGAGCATATATTGAAGGCACCTCCAATGGGGTACAGACACGTAGCAACAAGCACCGGGTATCAAAAAGGCCCCTTTACCTCCCTAAACCACTGACGGCTCGAGTAACGGCAGAACCAAAGGAGTAATTAAACAAAACGAGCAGGAGGCGCACTAACCTCTTCAATCGCGAAATGCCACATGTCCACGCATGACACCGAAACTGCCGTACGCAGTCACTCAAAAGATCAACACCGAAAACGCGTGATCAGAAGATCAATTATGTGACGTCACAGAATCGCGCATGAAAAGGAAATTAATTATTTGAGCAGAAGCAGTAACATGCCTCGAAAAAACCAGCCACGCATCCATCAGACAAAAGCAAACACAACTTAAATAAGTTCTAACAAATACAACCCTAGAAAAAGAGGTTTTACCATCAACAATCTCTTCCAACTCGGTTCAAACTAGCTCAGGAATATGCAACCCTAGAAAAATAAAAGAAAGACCGAGCTTCGCGAAACAACTCTGGTGCAGGTAAAATCCTTGACTTCAGAGTCTTCAATGTTTAAAACACATGAGTTACTTTTACTTCTCAGTCTCATTACTTTCGACTAACGAGTGGCGGGACTCATGATGATGCACAAAATGTCTAGACGTTGACTAACGTCTGAAGAGTCAAGATTAAACCTGAAGTCAACAAGGTCAAGCCGGCTTAAGGCAGCAAGACTGCTGAGCTCCTGATGGTCCACCGAATGTTCCCCTAACTGGGAGGTCGGCCAGAAGAAACCAACCCTGCGAGACGCCCTTGGCATGAACAAATCAGCCCTGGGGTCTTCAAAGGAGTGAGGGGGGTCCACACAGGTTCGACCAGTGTCTTACGCCCAGAACTGGGGAGGCAGCAACGCCAAGCGACCTATCGACTTAATCCCGAAACTTCTAGAAAGATCTCAGTCAGCCACACATCTCGAAGTGTTTAAGTCAGTTTAAACTCCATGTATCTAAAAGGAGGAAACTTCTCTTTTAGAGTTTATCACACCAACAAGATATCTACGGAAGATCCTTGAACTTATGAACTTCCACTTATCAAAGATCCGGGATAGACTCCGAGAGAAACCCTAGATACTCAAGGGAGGAAACTTTCCCTTCGGATTGACGGCAACCGCCTCACCACCGCCACTAATCACAATCGGCCTAACATCGCCTATAAAAGGCCCCCCACAGGACACGATCTCGTTACCCAAAAAAGATTACAAGAAACTTAGAGTTCTCATAACTCGCCCCCAAAAGGATCAATCAATATTCACTCTTTTACCACAAAGATCATCCTGACTGGCTTGAGCGTCGGAGCGATTTTCGAACCCTTTGTGGGTTTTCCCCCTCGAAAACAGACGAACATGAACAAAGATCTGGAGCAAGGAGCGAGGAGCAGGAGCGAGGAGCGAGAAACAGGAGCCAGGAGCTGGAACAAAGAGAAGCAGAGCTGAAAGCAGGAGCACCGAGCTGATTAATCCCCCAACTTAACGGAGGATTCGAACATAACTGAGGCTGTCATGCATCAACTCCCTATTTCATGCTGATCTAACAGAAAGCCATTTTTTGACATCAACAATTTTGTCAATGAATACGTGGCGAGGTCTCCGAAGTTGAGTTTGACTCGGTAACCGGCAGGCTCGGTTGAGGACGGCCAAGGGGTGCTTGGAGTATTGTTACTTTTAATCGGTTATTGTTCGTCTAGATGGACGTTCACAAGGGCCTACAACCGTTTGGGCTTCTAATGGGTCGAATGTCGCGTTGGAGAGTGTTCAACTAGTAGGCGATTGGGTCGGGCTCAAGTGATATTTGTTTGAAGTATGCTCGGTCTAGGCGACATTTAGACGAAGTGGGCCTAATACGATTTTTGGCCATTATAGTTTGTCCCCCACTCTCTAAGTTAGTGAGTTGCTCACTTAGAGAGTAGGTTGGTAGCGTTGAGGAAGCGTCTGTGTCCAGTGTCGTACTGGAGTTATAGTTCGACTAAGTTCGACCATTATTATGTCGAACTAAAGATCTTGACAATTTGCCGAATAATTTGGGACCACTATATGGATATCTGGAACGTCCAAATACCGTTATCGGTGTAAGATTCTCGATAATCAACTGGGCGGCTGAGAGTTTCTAAATGAACGTCAGACAAAGAAGAGTTCAAGGCACCGTTACGAGACAAAAACCCTCCAATCGTTTATGGACGATTTGGAAGAAATTTTTTCCTAACTACCCATAGGTAGTTTGGAGGGAAATTCCCTCCAAAGTGCCCATGGACGGGTTGGAGAAAATTTCTCCAACTGGCAATTTGGAGGGCAATGCCCTCGAAACTGCCATATGGGCGGTTTGGAAGTATTAGATGCCTAGCCGTTTCGAGTTTAACGGGACTTTAGTTACCCTAGAGAGACCAAATATAGTCTAGCTAGACTAAGTGTCGGCTCACTCCATTCGAATTAACAGGACTTTAGTTACCACAGAGAGACAAAATATAGTCTATGTGGACTAAGTGTTAACTCGCTCGTGAGTGTAATGGGAGTATATGTGCAAATATTTGTTAGACTTGTTCCAGATAGAAGTTTGTAGGCCTAGACATTAGGTGGGAAATAATTGTTCAACCTTTTTCGTCGATGACTTCTGGGATGGAGGACCCGAGCATGTGTCTTACTGATGATAACGACGAGGGTGCCTCAGACTCGCAAAGTGCCGAGGCAGAGGGTACGCTAGAGGGGCGTTGTTTTTCAATACTTGACGAAGATTATGTGAGTGGATTGCGACATAAGTACAATATTCCACCCGAGGTCGACATTAGGGCAGCTCGCCGTAATGAGCTTGCCAGTTGGGGAAGTCCCCCGGGTTGGACGTGTTGGGTACTGGTGGTGTCTACTAATGTTGTTAGTAGAATCTCAGACATCTCATGTCTAATATTAGTATGGTCCCTGGATCATCATGCATAAACTAATGATTAACTAAGTAATTAAGTAAAACTAAAAGATTACCTTAATCGCTAGTTTTCCCTCGAACCTTTCCAATCGCTTTAGAAGACCAAGAGCTCCCATTGTTGCTCCTCTACTTGGGACACCGAATAGACTACTTAATCTCCCACCTTGAAAGCTAGCTAGAACTCCAGTGATAGTTTCATAAAGAAGAACACTTTTTCTTGAATGACTAGTTGATAGCTTTTTGAGAATTAGCTCCCTTTCTCCTCTCTACTTAATATGGTAGAGTAAGAAAGCTATAAGAGAAATTCCACACCTTATTCACTGTCCTAAAGGTCATTTTATAGAACCCTAATAAGAGTCCACCTCTAATTTGGTTTCCTAAAAGACCATTTTGAATATGATTAAGGTGTCGTCTAGCAACCAAAAGTATAAGTACTTTTGCTTGTAGTAGAAGTTATTTTACTTTAAAAAAGTAAAAAAAATTAAGAAGTATATTTGGCAAAAATGTTACTTATAAGTAAAAAAAAAGTCAAAAAGTAAGTTTGGTAATCCAATTTACTTTTGATAATTTTTTTTTCTTTTACTCATAGAGATACTTGATTTTAATGAATTTATTTATGATTTTCACGATTACTCTTGTACAGAAATGTTGGTGATATTAGTGGTAGTGGCGGCCCCTTGAAGATAGCCATTCTTATGTGTAATCCGTTGTAGGATCCGGTCGAAGTTAGCCGCGAATTACTTCGTAATTCGACGATTGTAGTTGGTTTCTAGCTAAACACTACGACCCCTAAATCAACCGGACTTGATGATCTTCTTCATCAATTGTCCTATCCGACAAATTGCTCGCATCGAAATCTTGGTCGAAGGATATCTCCTCCAGACTCTCACTTGTACTTAGAACAAGTGCAATGCTCGATTCCGATTAGGCTGACACAATCCATTCTTCCACTCCCACTTAACTTCATGTCTATCATGTCCTTATCAGTATCCGCCTTTATAACCTCCTTTTACGGCGCGACGTTTAACGAAATCAAAGTCGGACATTCCTTACATAAGATGAGCGGAGCACTCATGTTTTTAGGAATCTCTCCAATTTTGTCTTATGAGAAGCGTTTGACGTTCATCATGAGTGATGTACTTCTAATTTGAGGGTTATCCAGTGTATAATCCCTATTACACACCCACGTAGTCGAATAGAATACACTATTCCTATAACCCATAAAATTGCGCTATCCCATCGAGCTTACGTGCTAGTCTTCATTAGTCGTTGTTGTCCATGTAACGACCTAGACCAGGGTGATGATAATATGTATTCCAAGTTCACTTAATAGGGTTTCATTCATCAGATCACGTATCTGACAAACCTATTCGGAATGTTTTATTATCCGTTTAAACTTTTCTAATTATCAATTAATATGAAGGTTGGTTCCTTCAACTTTGATAATTACTAGTAACTCTTTACTAGCATTAAGGCTTTAATTGTTTATGTAGAATTTGCAACAGTTCCCGGCTTGAAACTCTTTCAACCTACTTTCCTTCCATGTCTGGAAGTTTGCTACGATGACATGTTCAACTTTTGTGCTACTTCATCCTTCAGCCTTCTAGGATGCTCTAGGTGTTTCGGATTCTCCAATCCAAATTTGGAGGTCGACATTAGTGTTCTAGATGTCTAAAGTCTAATCATGTCATACATGACCGACTTTATGTTTTGTACATAAATGTCTCTCTCATGCGTGCTTGCTCATCGGTGTCTTCTAGACTCCGTGTCTTGCAACGCTCTCTGTCATGAGTTTTTGGGTCGAATTTCTCATAGACTTTTTGAGTCATGGACCTTTCGAATTTGGACTTCAAGAATCTTTGACATACCAAGGACTCTTAATCCTATCATCTAATCGATCTATGCTTACAGACCTTTGATGCCCAAAATGGCATTTTATCCTTTTGTGTGTGGTCCTTTATTGAGTCGGTTTCTAACTGTTTTACCAACATTTTTATGTTGTACTCAATCTTTTGTATGTACTCTGCATACGGACCTGAAAGTTTGTTACTCCAACTTACCTTCTTCAAACTCGTGATTCAAGATTTTCTTCATTCCTCAGGAATCAAACTTCTTTGATCACCTCTATGAATCGAGAATCCAACTCTCGCATGCTTCTATCCATTTACGGATTCGCGAAGCGTGCGTATGGACATAACTGGACTAGAGGAATCTTATTCTTCCTGTCTAGTTTTGGGAAACTGTAAGGTTTCCATCCTTCTCAGTTTTCTTATCATGAAAAACTAATTTAAGTCTTCCGTTCACTAAATTATCAAGCTACATGTCTTGATGAGATATGGATTCCATAATATTTGGCTTGATGCCAAAATCTAGAGTCGGTTTCCGTCTCTGCGCAGGTCTTTTATCTCTTCAGGAGGAATTTAATCTTCTGAGTTTGTGAGATGACCTTTTGACCTTGAGGGCTTTTAAGCAACAATTTGGATTACTCTCGATTACTTGAAATTTTTCCTTTTAAACAACTTTCAACTACTTGAGAGATCTCTTGCGAATCTCATTCGCTTTTGTGCGGTAGGTTTTAGATTCTATCTTTTATCTTTTGTGTGGAACCGCGGTTAACTGTTTTTTAACAGTATTGTTGCTCTTGGTCGAACTTAATCGGCAGGTACAATTTTGCATGATTGTTCCTCATGACTCCTCATGACTTTTCTCATGGTCGAATTAATTCGTCTTATACTTTTGTCCCACTTATTCTTCTAATAATTTGTTACGCTAATTACTAGAAGAATACTATCGTGAGCAACAAACACTTTGTTCTCTTGATCTTTTGTGGAAAAAACCCAAATTTCTTCTAAAGAAATTGCGTCAGCCTTTTAGCTAATTTTTGTATCCTCGTAAAACACTTTTGCACATGCTTTAGCTTTTAGACGGATTTTGGTAATACGTGAGAAGTTGTGTCTAGACATAGCGGATTTTGGAGGATAGGGTTCGATTCGTCTTCTTCAATTTTATCCTTTTGGACACTCCAAATTGGATAGGTTGGAAGTACGTTGACGATCAACCTCTGTTTCTGACACAAGACCTTCTATCTTGTCAATCGATTAAGTGTTTCCTTAATAAATCTTGGTTATTTTGGGCATACCGTCCTCATCCCTTTTTCATTGGGATGAACTTGAGAGTTTCATGTCTCTTTTACAGGTTTAACCAAGATTAGAATCATTCGGTATAATTGATTAATTTAGCACTTCATAACATCTCAATATAGAATTAAACTTCTTTATTGATTCCCCATAATACTTAGTACAGAGATGATGTTAAACTAGAAAACACTTAATCTAGATTTTGTGCCTAAAGAAGACTCCGATCCCTTTCAGCATCCTTAGCAGTCTTGGCTTCTGCTCCCTCTTGGATCTTATCTCCTTTAGCCAAATACTCAGTTCCCAGCTGCTCCTGTACATTCATAATGATAGGGCATTTAGGTATCTCATACTATACTGGGAATTTTACAGTATTTGATAAATTAACTGTAAATACCTGAACCAAAAACCACTATTCCGTTCTTCTTGTCCTCCAAGAACTTAGCGCAGTTTCTCTTCCAGTGACCCTTGCCATCACTGCGGAAACATTTGGTGTCAGGAGGAGGACCTTTGTCTTTATGTTTGGCAGTCTGTTTGCCTTTTCTTTTTGACACATGCTTCTTCTTCTTCTGATTTCCACCTTTCTTG
Organism: Eschscholzia californica; assembly: GCF_041429995.1. Classification (NCBI taxonomy): domain Eukaryota; kingdom Viridiplantae; phylum Streptophyta; class Magnoliopsida; order Ranunculales; family Papaveraceae; genus Eschscholzia; species Eschscholzia californica. Next base: position 65,966,752 of record NW_028238198.1, on the reverse strand, counting down.
AACCCTTTGTCCTTTTGTACCATAAGAACATCCTTCTTATGTTCCACTATTGCTACGTCCTGTTCGGCTGTCTGAAGAATCGCATGAAGTTCCTCCAACGTTTTATCCCATCCATTCATGTTGTAGTTCATTTAAAATTGATTGAAACCACTATGGAGGGAGTGAAGGATAGTGTCGGTAGCCACTTGTTGGCTATAAGGAAAACCCAGTTTAGCTAGCTTGCCAATGAGCCTGATCATCTGACGAACATGAGGCCCGACTGGTTTTCCTTTCTCGAGGCGCATGTCCAGCAGTCTTCTAGCGGTTTCATACCTCTCCAATCTCGACTGTTTCTGGAACATTTCCCGAAGTTGTCGAATCATGGAGTAAGCATCCATGTTTGAACTGCGCTTGAAGAGTAGGTTCCATGGTCGCTAACATCAAACACGTAACTGACTCTGCCCTCTTCCGAACATTCTTTTCGTGCTCCTTTTCTTCATTAGTCGAAGTAGCATCCAATATTGGAATTGGAGTATCTAGCACATTCAACTTGCCTTCCATCCTGAGAACTATTCCCAGATTCCTCTCCCATTCGAGGAAGTTGTGCTCATTCAGTTTCTCCTCGTCGAGGAGTGAGCGAAAGTTGAAATTCTCTTTCGTCATCTTAAAACTACATAAAAGAATTGCAAAGTTTTAAACTGGTTATCGTTTTTGGAAAAATTCAGTTTCCCACATTATTCAATATAAAACCGTCCCTGATTGAATAACGTGATTCCAAGATTCCAGTTCTTCGGAGTAAAGCGGACTAGGGCCGTACCCTCGACTACGTCGTTTCAAGTGAGCAAACTACTTCACTGATCATATCCTTATGACTCTTAGTTGATAGATTTCATTAATGAATGAATAATCTATCCTTTTGCCTCGAGTATTCAAAACTCTTTTGCTGATCTCGTTGAGTGGAACCATTTAGTATGTAGGCCTCTGCAATAGGCCTACCGCATTGTCCCGAGGTAGTGATGGTACTCTGTGAAGGCCAACCCACCATCACGAACAAGGGCGCAATTAGTTTCTTAATCTGGATAGGCACTTCACTCAAAATTACTTTTAGGGACTTTTACGCTAGTCCGACACGTGTTATAGTGAACTACTTAGCCTAACTAACATCCACGACGTAAAGCGTAAATAAGTAAGTAAATACGCGCGAGAAAGTAGATTAAGCAGACATGGATCCTAGTATGGCCCCTAACCTAGAAGATCTAATCTCTTTTGGTTTCTTCTTGTTTCATCTTTGATTCGCCTTAGATCGTCATCCTTGAACCTCCGTTGATTTCTCCCACTCGCCTTTGGATCTCATCCTCGAGCTTCTTCAATGGACTCATAGGCCCTAAACTCTAATTACAAGACTCTAACGATTCGCAGATCGTATAAACTTGAAATTAAAATTAATTACAAATTTGCACCTATCCGTGCTTGAAACAAGAATTAAAAAAACAATTTCTATGACCATACTAGTTTCCCGTATTCACATCACATGCATTCGTATAACATTTAAAGGCCAAGAATTATATATGCATGATACTCCGGGAGATACTTTTGTCGACATCACATGTCACATTACGGACCTTAAGTCTAGATTTAAAGAATTCGACTAATGGTGCATTCCGATTTTATCTTTTATGATTATTAAAATCAATTTTAAGAAAAACTTCATCTTGGGGTTTTGGAAGCCCGGGTCAATTTAAAAAAAAAAATTGATTTGATTCTTAATGATTTCCCAAATCAATTTCAAGAAAAGCCCGTTTCGGACCTTCGGGTAGCCCAGATCAATTTCAGTAAAAATTAGTTTGATTCTTAATGATTTCCCAAATCAATTTTAAGAAAAACCCGTTTCGAGCCTTCGGGTGCCCCGGAACAATTTCGGTAAAATTTGGGTGGAATCGGATAAAATTCCGGTCCACTTAATAGCTCGAAAAAGGTCCGAGACAGGTCTTGACAAAGTCCAAGACAAGTCTCGATTTAGGCCAGACAAAGGCCTAGGCATGGTCAGGACATGGCACGGCCAAAAGCCGGCATGCCCTGAGACTAGACCCAATCGTGGCCTGGTCGCGTCCTGGACATAGGCCAGGACGCGGGTCTATGCTCCAGACGCGTCTGGTGCAAGACCGGACCTGGGCAGGTGTCTCGGGCTAGGCCGAGACACCATCGGGCACCCAGGCGCGTCTCCAAGACGCGTCTGGTCGAGTCCGAGGCACTGTTGTGACTCGGGTGCCTTGGACAAGTCCAACACGTCCAGGAAGCTTCCTGGCTTTCCCAGACGCTGTTGGTCGCGTCTGGGGAAGTCCGGACTTCAGCTGGTCTCGGTTTCTAAAATCGAGACCAGACTAAACTTGCTGGACGCGTCTTCAGTAGTTGCTCGAAGCTTCCAGACCGTCTCAATCTCCCAGACCGTCTCAATCTCCCAGACCGAGACGCGTATGCTTGGTCGGTCCTACCAGGAAGCTTCCAAAGCATCCTGGCCGGATTTTAGAAGTTTCTAAAATCCTTTGACCTTCCCCCTTTTTTTTGTTTTTTTTTCTTTTGCTTCTCAAGCTGAAATTCCATCTATTGTTAAGCTTCTTCATTCTTACTAGATATAGGAATGTTTAGAATATTTTAGATCTCTTAGTTATATTGGTTTGGCGGTGATGGTTTTCAGCCACCATCATTAACGCTATAAGTTATATTATCATAACGACACTAATAGGTCGACTGCAACCTTGTTATATCTTGCCTACAGTACCAGAAACTGAACCAAAAATTCAAAAAAAAGTATTATTGAAGTATAGTAACTTTTTGCCCAGTCGAATACCTATAAGGTGCCTCGGCCAACAGTGATAAGTATCCCAAACAATTACTCATGTATCATGACAGAAAACTGTAAGTATGTGGACTGTTATCAAGTGATAGAAAGAATGGGTTTCGACTACAAATGGAGGAGCTGGATTTATGGGTGTGTTTCATCTGCTGCGTTTTCTATCCTAATCAATGGTAGACCTTCCAAAGTTTTCTCATGGCCTTAAACAAAGATGCCCAATATCGCCTATGCTTTTCTTGCTAGTGGGGGAAGTTTTGAGTCATTGTCTTCAGAAGGTTGAGGAGCTAAATTTGATCAGGGGCTTCAGAGTTAGTGAAAGGGGTGAGAACCTCTTAACCACTTACAATTCGCAGATGATACCCTTTTCTTCATTGACAACAATAGGAGCAAATTAAGGAGTCTGAGAGATATTCTAATCTGGTACAAGTTGGCTTCGGGCCTTAAGGTAAATCTACTTAAATCTCTGATATTTCGAGTTAATGAACAAGAAGGTGGGGAGCAAAATCAATCCGAGCCAGAAGTTTCAAAACTATTTAATTACTCAGGTTAGCATTGTTCTAGAACCATCTCACTCGTGACTAATTGGTATCAAGCCCTCAATTCATTCAACATGTTTTCCCGCACGATTTTAAAATGAGAAAAAAGATGATTTCCTTGTACCACGTAACTACCAACTTACCACAGTTAGGATGAGAAGAAAATTTTATGTATTTCTCTTTGGGCTATTTATAGTTAAGGTTATGATCCGTGTATGACTCGTGCAAGAAGATGTTACGTCGTTAACATTCCCACTAGGTATTGAATTTTAAAGATGTGTTTATTTTCCCTTCAACGAAGCTCAGTTTGACGACCGTCATTTTATTTCTACGAGCTACATTAACCAAATATTACTAGTAAGGCCACTATACCGTTACTAAGTTTTCCCTACTAGAATACCATAAATGGAAGCAAGGAAATTCAAAAAAAAAAAATTGGTAGGTGTAATAGTTGTTACCCTGTGAAATTGTTTCTTTGACCACACATAGCTTCCCCCAATTCTTCCTTTGTAAAATATGCTACGTGGAGGTTGTGCAAATCACATACCACTTCCTCTATATTTTTGCCAATACCTGCAAGAAGATTCTAAGTTATAAGGTTCATACAGATTTACATTAAGTAACTTACTAAAGAAACTGGAAACATCTGTATAGGCCCTCAAGCATCTACATTCTTGAAAAAAATTAAAATGTGTGGTAACTTAATGTAAATGTGAGCACATATACATTGAGCTCTAGATCCTAACAAGAGTAAGTTTTACTGCTGGTTACTTAATCATGGCGTACGTGCAACAAGAGACGACACTTAAGATCACGAAAAAAAAGAATCTATGAACAGGTTATGATCCATGTTTAATACTTACTTTCCAATTTAAATGCAGTTTTTCCAGAGATCAAAGATTCTAAAGCAGCTTTCAATTACTACGATTTTGATATTCACGTCATCAATAAGATATATATAGCATGGCACTGTAACCACTCCCACTTCATAATTCATATAACCACGATGAAATGTAAATCGTCGTACATTACATAGCAAGAATCAACAACTTAATGGATAAATGATCCGACAAAAACTGAGATATATCGCACATATATACAAGTAAGGTACATAAGAGTAGGACCATTAGTAATGGTGCAGATGCCCACATACTCACATAGCGTCATCAATAAGATATATATAGCATGGCACTATAACCACCCCCACTTCATAATTCATATAACCACGATGAAATGTAAATCGTCGTATATTACATCGCAAGAATCAACAACTTAATGGATAAATGATCCGACAAAAACTGAGATATATCGCACATATATACAAGTAAAGTACATAAGAGTAGGACCATTAGTAATGGTGCAGATGCGCACATAGCGTCCCGTTAGACGTGACACAATAACTTCACTTGCCAACAAAATAGCTTTTTGTATAATATTTCATTCATATGAAAAACCTATTAAGATTTCCAACTGCAAAATGTCACAATTTGTACAACAATGTGAAAGGAAAACAAATAATATGAAACAGAAAGAAAAGAAACAATGTTTGTTTCTCTTCCTTTGAGGCCAAAAAAACCTTAAAGACAGATTATAGAGTTTGGTGAAACAGCTGATAGAAGCTAGGACTACAGACTGTTACGACTCACGAAAGTGACAGCAAAAAGTTTAGGAATAACATTCTCAAACTAAGATTCATGCATGTGTTTTAAAGCACGATAGTTAACATTTCTTTCTGAAGATCTCAATATCTACCAAACCTTTCTCACTTATTCAATTGAAAAGACATTATCTAATAAGTTATTACAGGTCTATATAAGGAAATGGACGTATTCTGATTAAGATATTTCCTTACCATTTTGCTCAAAAGCCTTCATAACTCCACGTGAAAGAAACAGAAAAGCAGACTTCAAATCTCATAATGTTTCCTCCATGATAAGGTCTACAGAATTTTCATAGTACTTGATACAACTAGTCAGATAATGAACAACCATGTTTAATCAGGGGGCCAACTTACCCTATTGCACTTCTTATTGATTAAGAATAAATTATATCTATAACTAGTAAATTTGATTTTTATCTACATCACAACATCTGCAAAGGCCTATCCAGAACTCGCAATAGCAGATTGGCACCTACATATAGAAGATTTCAGTTCAGAATAAGAGAACTACTTCCCTTCTATTCTCACGATACATGAACCATGGTCACCTAAATATTTCAATAAGAAAGAGATCAAACATAAAGAGAAATTTACAGGCAGAAGTTCCCCTTTAATTAAAATACAGCAGAGAAATACTTCTCCAAATGCAATCACATGCATTTGTAGAGAAGGAAATAAAGATAGTTCTCACTTCCAGACCTATCTTCTACGTTTTAGACACGAAATGGCAGCTGCAAAATAAAACCATCCAGAAGATAAAATTCCAAATGGAACTGACCACAAACACAAAAATATACTTCCAAATGGAACTGGCCACACAAACAAGTGCGAGACAAATAACAAAATTGTTCTAATTGTACGATTTTCTATTTCCAAAAAAGGCATGAATCCAAATTAGGGGTTCTTTTGGCCAAATAAGTGATTGAAAGGCCAACAAAACCACGGGACCCGTGTTAGAGTCAAACTCTAAAGACTAGCCCGAAGGTTAAATTAAGATCAGTGATCATTGGAACCAACTATAGAACATATAAACTTGACCTAAATTCACATCACCCTTACCATATTTTGAACAGGCTCTGTTCCAGCTGGGTTCAAGACCCCCAACTAGAATTCAAGAAGTTGACATTCCCTTTTTTGTTCGTCTCTCTCCATACTGTTCTTCATATGTAGTTGGATAAGTTGCTTGTCTTGATTCTCAAGATCTATCATGATAGGTATTGTACTGATCATGTTAGTATAAACACTTTTACCTCCTTATTTTGAAGGAAAAGTTGTGCTTTAGCTGTCTTCGTGATATCATTACGATTAAATCTTATTTTCGTTCGATGTCCGTCATGTCGGAACAAGTTTAATAATGCCGAGCACGTGGATATATATATATATATATATATTCGACAAACAGTTAGCACTAACCAAAGCAGAGGAAAAAAATGAACTGTATCCAAGTGGTGCAGCGAAACATCTTGAGTAGTAATTTCAATCAGATCCAATAAAATAGCCTTGGGGGCTCCCATTTCAACTCCCTCGGCGTCCATTGCACTTTCATAGCCCACCATGGAAGCTTCCCAAAGGAGTTCCATTTCATTGGGGTCGATTTGAAACATTTTAGAAATTTATGTGTTTGGTCGCCCAGACTTGGTGTGTCGTGCCTCAGGAGCTGCCCCTTCTCAGCTCCCTCGACGTGCACTGCACCTTTTTGACCCATTTGGGAAGCTTCCATAGCTGTTGCACTTTGTTGAAGTCATTGGAACATTTTCAAACTTTCTGCCTTCGGTCACTCACAATGTGCCTCAAACGACGCCCCTTCAGCACCATCAACGACCATTTGCAAATTTTCTGCTTTCAGTGGACCATATCATACGTACCTTGGGGGGGGGGGGGGGGGGGGGGGTGGGGGGGGGGGGGTGGGGTGCTCTTTAAGCCCCTCGACCTGCATTACACCTTCCATAGCTGTTGCACTTTGTTGAAGTCATTGGAACATTTTCAAACTTTCTGCCTTCGGTCGCTCACAATGTGCCTCAAACGACGCCCCTTCAGCACCCTCAACGGCCGTTTGCAAATTTTCTGCCTTCAGTGGACCATATCGTACGTACCTTGGGGGGGGGGGGGTGCTCTTTCAGCCCCTCGATCTGCATTACACCTTCCTGCCCCAATTTTTTTTGAATCCTTGAACTAATTGGAAGAAGAACTATACAACTGGGAGGGAAAACAGAGGAGCTGCATTTAGTTGGGGTCAATTTGGGACAAGTGATGTAAATGAGTTTTCAGCAAAATAGACTCTCATCTCTAAATAGTGTTTTCACACTAAAGCTACATATGAAAGTTCAAATTTTGATGATTTATAGTCGCACTAATACCTTCCAGAGAGTTTCTCAAGAAGCAGAGTACACCATACATGTGGATAATATGTATAACCGTACATAACAATTTAACACCAAAATTTAAAAAGCAACTCTGTCAGTCAACTAGAATGTTATAAACAAGTTTGAAATATGTTACTTGCACAAATATGGATATGAATATCCTACAAATGGAAATCAGAAGGAAAAAACTCGGTATTAAAGGACACGAACCATATAAACTCCCATTCTTTTAGCATTCAGTAATGACAGTCAACAGGATTGTTGGGCCAATTTCGATTTTCGAGCGTACTTTGTTCTAGCCAAAGTCCCATACTGTTCTTAATAGTTAATTGGACAAAATGCTAGACTGAATACTCAAAGATCTATTATTATAGGTGTTACACGGGTCAAGCTAGTATAAATATTTCCGTCTCCTTATTCAGACTTTGTTTTTCATTCCCCACTGGAAGTTTGAAACATAAACCTCCTGGTATGCTTGGTATCTAAATCAACATGGAAGGGAAGCTTTGCTTTAGTTGTCTTTATGATAACATTATAATATAACTACACTTACATTCGATTTTCGTCGTGCTGGAACATGCTTATAACGCGAGATGTAACTAAAAATAATACATGCAAGAAAGGGTTAGCATTAACACAAATAAGAATAATAACTAACTGGTCCAGAAAAATAACTTGCGTTACATTGTCCAATCAGATCCAAGAAACCAACCTCTGGAGCCGCCCCTTCAGCTCACTCATGCGCATTGCACCTTCCTACACCACCCTGAAGCTCTCTCAAGAATTGCACCTCATTGGGGTCGATTTCGGATATTTTCTAATTTTCTCAGCAGCAGCAAGCACCTTCAATCCCAGCATTCAGGCATCCCTTAAGTCACAAGGTGTAGTTCCACTAGAGTTCTGTTCAGATAAATTTGGCCACTCTGGTGACCGTTGTTTCGTTAGGTAGAGGTCTCACTCGGAGTTCTAGGAATTACGTTCATAGTAGGAACTACATCCAGAGGCAGCAGTCTGCCGAATACTATCTAACTCCACTACAACTTATGCAACACCACCTGCACAAGAAAATGCTCAACAGTATAGTACCACTGGTTCTCTGGGTGAAGCATTCCTTATTCTTCAGACAACCTTGCTCAAGTTGCCAAGCCTCATCAGGTACATTGGGGAGAAGACAATGACGATTCAAGTCACATGGCCTCACATGCTGATTATATTCAACATCCTCAACCCTTTCAAGGTACATTAGGCATCCATACCTAGTAACATGTACTTACTCAATAATGTTACCCAATGTATGGATATGGCCTCACGGGCGTTTGTTTTTCTTCTTCAGGCCTCCATAGACATTTTTTCACTGGTTTGCATACGCTATCCCATGCCACAGTACACGGAACTTCACTTTCTGAGATAACATTTTTTCATATGTAACTATAATGTAAAGAGTATTTAGTTTGATGATTATCCAATTTTGTTTCACTTACAAGACATCTTGTCATAAGTCATTTAATAACATCAGTATAGCGAAGGGGCACCAGAAAATATTTCCCAATCAAAGTGACACTAAAGTACAAGGGTAACATATTATTAAAACAAGCATCTCCGAACATCACAAATATGATGTTCATTACGACAAGGTACTGCTTATTTAGTACATTATAGAGCCCTCGTTAACCCACATTGCTTGACAACTTATTTTGATGTATGCAGTACGCCTTACAGTGTTTAATTGGAAAACAACATACTCATGGTCTTGCTAGTATAAATTGCAGTCTGTACCAAGATAAATATAAGCATCTCCTCATATCATAGATGTTGTATAAAACCACAAAGGTCAACCATCTGCCAACCCTTACTGTAGTTTAATTTGCATTCTGTAGTCTATAACAAGTCGGTTTGTTTTAAACCCACATTTCATGATGTATACCTTGATGATGTATAAAGATACTTACAAAAATTACAACACTATCATAAGAACCTTAATTGCCAAGATCAAGTATTTCCAACAATTATTTCGAATATAAACTACCGCTAACATTAATGTCGCAGACCAACAATTAATCAAATATTGTAAAAGCTATTGTATATAGTATGGGAAAACTTAACTGCCATTATCAAGTATTCCAACTGTTGTGTCGACTATATCACAACACCAACCTTAATTTTGCGGGCCAACAATTAATCGCAATTTGTAAAAGCTATTGTATATTATAAGAAAACTGAATTGCTGATATCAAGTATTTCAAATATAGACTACTGCCAACATTAGTTTTGCAGGCCAAAAATTTATCAAAACTTGTAAAAGCTATTGTATATCGTAGGAAAAGCTTAACCGCCAATATCAAGTAGTCCAACTATTGTTTCGAGTATATCACAACGCCACCCTTAATTTTGTAGGCCGACAATTAATCACAACTTATAAAAGCTATTGTATATCATAAGATAACTTAATTGCCGATATCAAGTGCTTCCAACTATTATTTCGAATATAGACTACCGCCAATTTTGCAGGCGAACAATAAATCACAAATTGTGAAAGCTATTATATATCGTATTCAAAACTTAACTGCCAGTATCAAGTTTTCCTAATGTTGTTTAAAGTATATCACAATGCCACCCTAATGTAGCATAGACCCCAAAGCAGTGATCTCAAATAAACATCTATGAAGCTTACAATAAAGAATCAGAATCGATTTTGTAATACCCATGTAACTTGGTGATGTACTATAGCTTAAAAAGAGACTTCAAATTTAGAAAATATATGTAAAAATAAATATAAAATAAAAAAAATGTAAGATTTGAATACTTCATATCAAACTGTAACCACAGGGAACCGACATTCAACAGGAGATTGTATTGGAGACAATGTCCAACGTAATCTCTAATAAAGCAGATTTTGATGCATTTACGCAATTACTTGTAACCACAGGGAACCGGCATTCAACAGGAGATTGTATTGGAGACAATGTCCAACGTAATCTCTAATAAAGCAGATTTTGATGCATTTACGCAATTAGTTGTATTCTCAAGTGCACACTATGTTTCGAAGTAGCCTAATGCGAACCTTAATCTCATGAGTTTCTCAAAGTAATACGTTTCAAAGGGATAACAAAAAACTGTTGGTTCAAAAAGTCGTTCAAGAATTCTAAACCCAAGCAAGCTTATACTAGTAAAAAACCATAAAGGTTAACCATCTGCCAACCATTATTGTGGTTTGATTTGTAATCTATAACAAGTCAACCTCAAATGAACCCACATTTGTTGAAGTCATACCTTGATTTATGAAGATACTTACAAAAATTATAACACTTCTAAATTATTACTGAAAAATAAAATAAGCATCTTTTGCGCATCACAGGTTCAAGCAGAAATGTAGACCAATTGCCAACCACTATCTCGAGCAAAACCAATGCCTAACCATAACATCGAGTGAAGCCGACAGTTGTTGGTAGAAATATATGATCTCAAAAGAATCTAAAAGCTGTATATTAAAAGACAAAAAGGAAATAGAAATAGGAAAAGTTTAAGCTATAGGTAAGTCTCTACATAACTGTTGAAATCAATGTAACAGCCAATGTTAAGTATTTTCTTGAGCAAACTGGAATAGATCCCACTGCCATCATTTGTCCCCCATTAGCCCACATTACTAGGCAGCCTATTGTGATGTGTGAGTTAACACTAACAACCTTAATCTCATACGAGCCCACAATTTTAGGTGGCTGCGTATACAATTTGGGTACATATTGAGACGTGAGAGTCATATTCCGGAACAAATCCATGTCTTATGGTGGTGAACAACTGGGTAAGTACGAAGAGACTTGTAATGATATAAAGAAATGGAAAAGGAGAACAAAAATAAAAGAAGAATCTCCACGCATCATATGTATTGGCACAGATGTAAACCAACTCATGCCAATATTTGTAATAAAATGAATTGCAACCTTCATCGCCTTCTAGTACCCATGTCTCTTAGTGCCATAGAATGATGCATGAAGATAAAGACGCAAGTAAAAAAATAGTAATTATTATTACTAAGAAAATATATTACGTAAAAAAACGAAAGAGAAAGTCTATTCATACAATAGTTACCACCAAGATACAAGTAATGAGTACATCTGAATAGAGTCACTTGCTGAACGTAATCTTGCATAACCGCACCTCTAGGTGCCTTTCAGTTTCAATAATGTACACCAACTTCTCAAATAATATCCATGTATCTTGGTGGTGTACTATGGCGTATGAAGAGACTTAACTTCAAAAATTTGTAAAATACAATTAAAAATTAAATACTAAGAAAATATATTAAGTAAGAAAGACGAAAGAGAAAATCTATGCATACAACAGTTACCACCAAGATACAAGTAATGTGCACATCTGAACAGAGTTAACTGTTGAACATAATTTTGCATAAGCAAACATTTCTAGGTCCCTTTCAGTTTTAGTAACGTATACACCAACTTCTCAAATAATATCCATGTATCTTGGTGGTGTACTATGGCATCTGAAGACACTTAACTTCAAAAACTTGTAAAATACAATTGAAAATAATCTTAGTAATAATATAAGCATATCCACACATCATATGCATAAGCACAAGAGTTAACCAACTCCCAGCCAGTATTTTCAATCAAATGAATTCCAACCTTCATCTCCATATAGTACCCACATCTCTTAGTGCTATAACATGATGCATGAAGATACTTACACGAGTAAAAAAAAATAAAAGTTTGTAACTGAAAAGAATATGACAAGTAAAAAAAATAAAAGAAGTCCTTGCATACAACAGTTACCACCAAGATACAAGTAATATGTACATCTGAATAGAGTCAACTCTAGGTCCCTTTCAGTTTGATGTGTACCACCGACTTCTCAAACAGTATGCATGTATCTTGGTGGTGTACTATGGCGTACGTAGAGACTTAACTTCAAAAACTTGTAAAATATAATAAAAAATAAAATATATACATAACATCAAAACAAGTAAAAAAACTAATAATTATTATTACTAAGAAAATATATTAAGTAAAAAAAGCGAAAGAGAAGTCTATGCACACAACATTTACCACCAAGATACAAGAAATGTGTACATCTGAAATAGAGTCAACTGTTGAACATAATCGTGCATAAGAGAACATCTCTAGGCGCCTTTCAGGTTCAGTAATGTGTACGCCAACTTCCCATATAATATCCATGTATCTCGATGGACTATGGCATATGAATAGACTTAACTTCAAAAACTTGTAAAATACAATTAAAAATAAAAGAAATCTCTACATACAGCAGTTACCACCAAGATACAAGTAATGTGTACATCTGAATAGAGTCAACTGTTGAACATAATCTTCGCATAAGCACACATCTCTAGGTCTCTTTCAATTTCAGTAATATGTACCACCAACTTCTCAAATAATATCCATGTATCTTGGTGGTGTACTATGGCGTATGAAGAGACTAACTTCAAAAACTTGTAAAATACAATTAAAAATAAAATACATATATAATATCAAAACAATAATCACAAAAGTGAAGCCACGTAACCGCCAGCACACCAACGATATTGCAAGCCAACAATTAATCGCAACTTGTAAGAGCTTATCAACAGAAAAACTTTAAGTGCCAATAGCAAATATTCCCAACTGTTGTTTCAAATACATACCAACATTGATTTTGCAGGACAACAACTAATCGTATAAGTGCCAATATAATGTATTTCCGACTATTGTTTCGAGTATAGACTATCGCCAAGGCGCCAACATTATTTTTGTAGGCCAACAATTAATCACAACTTGTAAAATCTATTGTATATCGAGGAAAAGCTTAAGGCCAATATCAAGTATTGGGTATTCCAACTTATATTTCGAGGATAGCTCACCAGCAACCTTAATTTTGTATTCCAACTGCTGTTTCAAGTATTCAAATAAATATGGATGTTGCTTACAATAAAGAACCAGAATCGAGTTTGTAATACCCGCGTATCTTGGTGTACTATGACTTTTGAAGAGACTTAAGTACAACCACAAGAACTAACAACCAACATGATTATTGTATTAGAGACAATGTCAAAAGTAATCTCGAATAAAGCAGATTTTAATGCATTTAAAACAATTAGTCGTAACTTGTAAAATTTATAGTATGAAAAATCACAAGGATGTACCATATATATCATAGTCGATTTGATCTAACAACATTATACTTATGTACCAATTTTCTATCTGCAATAAAATAACAACCAACACGGGTTCAGAATTATGCCAACAGTTAATCACAACTTCTAAAAGCTATCGTATATCATTGGAAACGCTTAACTGTCAATATCAAGTTTTCCGAATGTTGTTTCAGAATATATCACAACGCCACCTTCATTTAGCATGAACGCCAACATTTCCAACTATTATTTCGATTTCTTGATCGATATTACATCAAGGTTAACCGCTAATATAAAGTATTCTCAAGTGAAAACTGTTTCCTTGAATATAGCCTACTACCAACCTTAATCTCATGAATTTCTGAAAGTAATGATTCAAAATATTAAATTTCCAAACTCCCGTTACTAGGGTTTGGAAGGGGTAACCAAAAAGCGAGATGCATTTATGCTTACGCATGGGGTATTTCAAGATTGACCCAGCAACAAAGATCGAACAGTAGTACATCCGAATTATGTATGAATTTCCTCTCACTGATCGAGTCAATGAGATTAGTAGTATATATCTAAGATCTACAACACTGGATCGCTAGGTCAGATCCAAACAAAATAGTTCACAGAATGTCGAAACTTAAAGATTAAGTCGTACCAAAATGAGAGAGGCCAAAAGTATACTCACAAAGAATTTAGGGTTTTCTGACATCGATATTCAGAGATCATAACATTACAATCAGCGTCATCTTTCTGTGCAACATTCCGTTCTAGATCTACCTTCCCTGTACTCAGTGCTCCCTTTGCTCAACAGTTAGGGTTTCTTGTCCTGTCTCTCTCGCTATCTCCCTTCATAAAGCAATTGGGATTTTCTTATGATCATCTCGCCAACGGCTATAAACCCGAGCAAGTTTAACCTATCTTGTTATTTGAAAGGGAGATTTGCTGTTTGGACTCCCTTTCACATAATTGACTTGCTGTTTGGACTCCCTTTTTTTCAGAGTTGCATTTTAGACTCCCTTTTGACAGAATATGTCAGGAATATTCCGTCCCTAAATTTATACTTCAAAAAATTCCCACTTTACCCTTACATCAATATTGCAGTTTGGGTCCCTTCTTCTTAAATCACCGCCAGTGAACCCTCCCCTCCCCCTCTCTCTACTGTAATCATTTTTTTCTCTCTCTAACTGAGAGCGGGAAACAAAACGTTGGGTTTTCATTCATTTTCCCATGTCTATTTGTTTTCATTCATTCTCCACTGTTTTCCATCATCAATCAGAATTAGTTTCCATTAATTTTATTGTTTTCTTTCTCTAATCTATTATGTGAACCCGCACATGGGTATATGGTAATTGAATTCTTATTTTCAATCATCAATCTCACTTGATGTTAAAATTTCATGACTGGTTTGAGGTTAGATTTCTAAAAAAGAAAAATTCAATAATTAGTGAGAAAGTTTTGTTTTGTTATGATTTTTTGTTACAAATTATTTTACTTGTTTTGAAAACGGTTGATTTGTTTTAGGGTTACTGTTGATGATTTTGTCTTATCTTGAAATACCTAGAGAGAGAGAGATGAAACCTAGAGAGAGAGATGAAGCTGTTAATGGTAATTGCTGTTTTTTCAGTATTTTGGGCCACGAAGATGGGATACTACTCACTGTGTCTGCAACTTTATTCATAGATTCAAATCGTAAAGTTTGGATATGGGATTTTTACTATGTTTTGTATAAACCCTTCTTGATTGAAATCTCTCTTAATCTCCCATTAACTTTCTCTCTCTAACCTTTTTTTTTTGTATACTTCCTGTTGAGACACAGATTTGGGGGTTTATTAGGGTGGTGTGGTGGTGGTTAAATATACTTCATGAAGAGAGAAGGTGATGGACAATAATAAACTCAAATTCTAATCTTGAAGATGATAAAAGAGTTGGGTATTATCACCATGAAGATGATAAAAGAGTTGGGTATTATCACCATGAAGATGAAGAAGGGTAAAATAGTCCAAAATATTTTAGAACGGTTATATTTAACATATTTTTCTCAAAAGGGAGTCCAAAGTGCAACACTGGAAAAAGGGAGTCCAAACAGCAAGTCAATTATGTGAAAGGGGGTCCAAACAGCAAATCTCCCTATTTGAAATCTTATGACTATGAGGAAATTCTTAGGTTGTGTTTGATTGCTAGTTTCCCAGAGAGAAAAAAGAAAAAAAGTTCCAAAAAATTAAATTTCTATGTGTTCGGTTAGTAATTTAAGGGAAAGAAATATTTTCTGGATCTTCCCAATTTCTTTTTACCGCTTTCTGTTGTTTTCAACTTCAGTGTCAATGAGCATTGTACTGTGCACCCTTCGGGACTTCGATGTTTCATTCTCATAAAATTAACTTTGGATTCAAATCCTCGATCTAAACCATTTTGGACAATTGTTTGAAATATCGAACAGGTATGTCCGAGCAGGAGAAAAAGCCAATATGTGGAATTAGAGCAGCTATTGATGCCCATAACAAGACCTTGTAGAAACTCGGGAATTATCATTCAGACCAAGCTTCAGAGATTGAGCAACATACTCAAAATACTTTCCAACATCAATACTTGGTAACCCATTTTCCCATTTCAAAATGAAATGCTAGAATCTCATTCTAAATGTTTCATATTCTTCAACATTACGAAAGTGGTTAGGGTTAGGAATGGACATTTATAAGTTCTCTGTGCTTTGATTTTCTTCAACATCACCATTTTTATTGAGTGACTGATTTTCTGATTGAAGTTCTCAGTAAGTATTAAGTTGGTTGGCAACTTGACATTATAAGTTCTATGTGCTTTGATTTTATTATTAGGTTGATATTTTGTATTGTGTTGCAGTTCAATTTTTACCAAAATTTATTTGCCATAAGCATTTAGTTTGTTGCATTAACATGTCCATAATTTTAGTTCTATGAATTTCTCTATGTCTCGGGATTAGTTTCTCCAAATGAAATTCTTTACCATTCGTTTTAGGTTGTTAAGTTGATTATGAATTCGATACTCCTGATTTGGAACATCTTGGTTTTTTAATAGTTTGGTTGCATTGGAAGAAGTCGTTGAAAAAAATCGTTCGAATTGGTTTCGCTGCTATTATTAATGGTAATAACTCAAATATTTGACACACACTTAATGTTTGATAATATAACTAGTTGAACTTATTACATTATCTTTTTTTGTTATAGTTGAGAGACTTCAAACTACATATCACAAAAATTTATAAAGCATTTGAAATTTATAGTTGAGAGACTGGAAACTACGTATCTTTCCCCATCCTCCCATGGTCTAATTTGAGTTCATAAGTTTACCTCCAGTGATCTAATGGAGTAATGGTTTAAATTGGATATTAGGGGGAAAGGAAACTTTTTTTTTTTCCAAATTTCAAATTTCTGCCAGCTCTTTCTATTCATCGTCCCACCTCTTTCTCTTTTCATCTTTTTCCCTCATCTTCGTCTCTTTCTTGCTCTCTCTCTCTCTCTCTCTATTTTTTTTTGCCCTTTGATTTGTTGCAGATGAAACAAACTGTCAATTTTGATGATGGCCGAATGATCGAGAAGACATAGAAGGAATTGTTCCTAACCAAGATCTGAAAGCTCAAATAGAGACGACATGGATGAGAAAATTCTTTGTTAAAAAGATGAGGTTTTGTTCTTTGAGCTATAATTTGTTTTTCTTATTTCTTTTAGAATAAATGGGAGAAAGTGTGAGCAGCTAATGTGGTGTGAAACTATACATGGTTGCAACAATGAAATGCCGACTCACATCGGATATGCAGAAATTAACAACAATATATGATAGGATATTGTAGTTTTTATGTTAAATATTGGAAGGGAGGGACACATTATATACTCATCGTCCCGATGTACTAGATTGTGTTATATGGTTAATCGTATAATGATTTTGACTAAAGATTTGTATGCCATTGTTGAACGTGTGAATTTTTACTGGAAACATAGATACGATGACCGTCACGAAAATAATTTGGAGAGAGGGTCACGAAAAAACCAATTCAAATACCTCTATCCCTATACCAGAAACATTTGACTTTTGTGTCGGCTCTCTACAGTTTCATGCTTGATGCTTCACAATTTTTTTTTCACCTGATTCTTTTAGCTATTCGCGTGAACTTCGTTTTGTTAATTTTCTCTATAATACTTTCGGTTTTAGTAAAGTGAATTTGATTTACACATGTATATATATTACTTTTAACATTTAGTTTTTAATAGATTCTCTGCAGATCTTAAATTACTTGCTTGATTATGGGAGGATTGATCGAGATTATGTGCAAAGAGAACTGCATAGGTTAATGTGTGGTGCATGAAATTTTTCAGCCAATAAATCAAAGGTTATCAAGCTCAGTCACTTTTTACTGTTTCTTTTCCTTTACTCTTAAAATAATACAAGCCACATAGAGATCCTAAAGCTGCAAGTTGCAATACTAATTATGTTGAATGTTAGAACTTATTGAGGTCAGATTTTACCTATTGCTTCATAGTTCTGTTACTTATAGTATCCTTATTCTGCAATTTTTATGATTGTCATTGATTTTATTATTTTTCAAATAAGGCATGTAGATGTAAGGTTCATTGTGCCTGATATCTTTAAGTTAGTCGGACCTGCCCGCTGGACTGATAAACAAGTACAGGTTGAACATGTCGGTCCCTAAATAGAGTCACGGGTTGCACGCAGTACCCCAACTTGAGCATGTTTCCAACCCTCAATGAAGCATTGGTTCGGATTAGACCGGGTGCGGGTACTCTGCCCCTCTCTCACGCACACTCACACAAAAGATCGAGTTTGGGCTTCCTGATGAGCCTAAAAGGTTACCCTAAATGGTCTCTACCCGCAAGTATACGAGCGCCAAGTAATAAAACCCGGTAAGACCGGGGTCGATCCGCAGAGACTTGGTCAAACTTATTCTTAGTCTTAGAACTAGTACAATTCTTTTTTCGAATGAAGGTTTTGGTGATGGAATAATGAAATACTGAAAGAAAACAAACAATAATGATAAAAGGAAATCAATGGGGAAGAAACCTAGGATTTCGAGTCCGTCTAATCATGGTCAAATAACAACCTATTCATCAATTACATTACATAACTGGATTTTCTCGAACGATGATGACTCAAATATTGACTTACAACTAATTAGTATCCACCATAAAAGAATCTAGTCTAATAATGATAGATCAAATTGGAAGCATAAACAATGACAACTATATCATCGACAAGGTCGAACTCATACCACATCATGGATACTAACTATTGTCTATCAACATATCAAGCATCAACCATAAAAGAACCTCATCTAATGATGGTGGATCAAGCCTACAAGTATAAACAATGAAAGAAAATCACTTAAGTTATGATAAGAGTTTAAACACGCTATTATGATGAAAAGGCTATATCAAAGACTTGATGATAAAAGTTTCATCTAAACCCTAGACAAAGAGAATCATCAATCCATGAAACAAATGAAGAACATCATAATAATTTTGCTCATTCTATTATAATAATCAAATACAAGAGAAGAAAATAAAGTTACGAAAGAAACCACCAAAATATTTGATCTCCTTATTCCATTACAATAGTATCTTTGTAGTTTCTGCTTTGTTTCTTCCTCACTCTCTCTACATTTGATTAAGAAAATGTCTCTGTTAATAGAAAAAAAAAATGAAAGAAAGTCTCTCACAAACTCACTCTATCTCTCTCTAAAAACATTCTTTGTTCTCTCTGAATCTCTCTCTCTCTTTTGTTTTCTTCTCTTCTCTCCATCTCTAAAAGTTATTCCTTGAAGCTCAGAGAAGGAGATGAAGAACAGAGCTTCAACTTTTATGATCTGCACCAGGCGAGCCCCCCAGACAAGGTGGTGAATCCTTTCTTAGCTCTCTGTTTATAAAAAAAAACGAACTAGAACAATCCAAATTTCAAGAAATTTCCAAGAGATGGAAGCCCCTCCAAGTGTGAATACATATCCACTGGTGGACTTTGTATCATCAGTATTTGATATCCAATTTGCATCACAATATCCTTCAAGTACTTCTGGATACTTAGTGTAATGGAGTTCATATTCCTTTGTATGTCGTAGATACTGTAATAGCATAGTTATAGCAATCCAATGTGTATCATCCGGATTACTTGTGAATCTGCTCAAGTTTCTTACTGAGAGAGCTAAGTCTGGTCGAGTACAATTCATGAGATACATAAGGCTGCCTATAATCCTTGAGTACTCTAATTGTCTTACTCCGGTTTTAGTATTATTTTTAAGATGAATACTTGAATCTAAAGGAGTCTTTGCTATCCTGTCGTCACTTTTGCTAAACTTTTCCAAAATCTTCTCAACATAGTGAGATTGGGACAAACTAATTCCTTCAGCTGTCTTGGTATGTTTTATGCAAAGAATGACTTCAGCTTTTCCCAACTCTTTCATATCAACGTTTTTGGAAAGCATTTTCTTAGTTATATTAATGACATCTAAATTATTTCCAATAATTAACATATCATCTACATACAAACATAATATGACACATCCTTTAGTAGTGCTCTTAGTGTAGACACATTTGTCACACTCATTAATTTTGAACCTATTTGGTTGTAAAGTAGTACCAAATTTCAAGTGCCACTGCTTAGGAGTTTGCTTAAGACCATACAATGATTTTACTAATCTAAACACCTTATTTTCTTGTCCAGGACCACAAATCTTTCAGGTTGTTTCATATAGATCTCTTCATCAAAATTTCCGTTTAAGAAGGCCGTGTTTTACATCCATTTGGTGAATTTCCAAATTATATAAGGATGCTATAGCTACTAACACTCTTATGGAGGTGATTCGACTAACAGGAGAATAAGTATCGAAATAATCTAATCCTTCCTTTTGTCTGAATCCTTGTGCGACGAGTCGCGCCTTATACTTTTCAATAGATCCATCTGTTTTTAATTTCTTCTTAAAAATCCATTTACATCCTAACAGCTTACAACCATCCACTACCTCCCAAGTATAGTTTTGCATGATGGATTCTATCTCACTGTTCACAGCTTCTTTCCAAAATAGAGCTTCTGGAGTAGTCATAGCTTTTGTTAATGTTTGAGGTTTTCCTTCAATCATAAGGGTGACGAAATCAGGACCAAAGGTCTTTTGTACCTTGGTCCTTATACTCCTTCAAGGTTTAGTTTCTTGTTGTTTGATTTCAGTGTCATCTTCTTTAGATGGTTCTGAAATTTGATCACTTTGATCTTTGTTTCTTTTCTTAGTTTCACATTATATTTCCTGGTTCTGTCTATATGGAAAGATTTCCTCAAAGAACTCTGCATCTCTAGATTCTATAATGGTGTTTACATGGTATCTGTTATATCCGATTTGTGAACCAAAAAACGATAGGCACCACTAATAATTGATGATCCTATGTAAATACAATCTACAGTTTTAGGTCATATATCTTAACCTTCTTAGGAGGGGGAACTAGTACCTTAGCAAGCCACCCCCACACTTTTGTGTACTTAAAAGATTGTTTTCTTCCTTTCCATAGCTCATAAGGAATGTATCCTGTTTTCTTATGGGGTAACTAATTTAGTAAGTGGTTAACTGTTAAGATAGCCTCCCGCCCACAAGTTCTGAGGTAAACCAGAACTCAACAACAATGCATTCATCATTTCTTTCAAAGTTCTGTTTTTACGCTCAGCAATTCCATTTTGTTGAGGGGTGTATGTAGCGGCTGTTTGATGAATGATTCCATTCTTTGCACATATTTTAGCAAAAAGAGATTCATATTCTCTTCCTCTATCACTTCTAATTGCCTTAATCTTTTTATTAAGTTGATTTTCCACTTCTGTTTTACAAAGCTCAAATTTTTGAATTGCTTCATCTTTACTTCTTAATAGGTAAACATAACAAAATTTTGTGGAATCATCTATGAAAGTGATGAAATATTTCTTTCCTCCTCTTGTTTGAACCATTTTTAAATCACAAATATCAGTGTGAATTAAATCTAAAGGTTCTGTGTTTCTTTTAATTGATTTAAAAGAACGCTTAGTCATTTTTTACTGTACACAAGTGGGGCACTTCTTTCTAGATTCAATTTCGAATTTGGATATTAGGTCCATATTCATTAATTTCTTTATTGAATTTAAATTCACATTCCCTAATCTCTTATGCCAAATTTCAGAAGAAGATTCAACAATATAATCGGAACTCATAGCTTTATTATTAATAATGTTTGATGTCTTAGGCATTACAGTAGTTACATTTAGTTTAAATAGACTCCCTGACATGTATCCCTCGCCCACATACATATTATTTTTAGACAGTACAAAATTGTCTGCCACAAATACAAGTTTAAACCCATTCTTACTAAGGAGAGATCCGGATACTAGATTCTTCCTTACATCTGGAGCATGGTACACATCATTCAAGGTTACTTCTTTTCCAGAAGTAAACTTCAACACCACCTTTCTTTTGCCTTGGACTTTGGTGGTTGAGTCATTACCCATAAACAGGTTCTCTTCATTGGCTGCTTCTTTATAAGTAGAGAACAAGCTTCGATCAACACAAATATGGCGAGGAGACCCTGTATCTATCCACCATTCTCTCATGTTACCAATGAGATTAACTTCAGTGACAACAATACATAGTGTTGGGAATTGGTGGTGTCTACTAATGTCGTTAGCGGAATCTCAGACATCACATGTCTAACATTAGTATCCAGGATCACATGCATAAACTAATAATCAACTAAGAGTTAGAGATTACCTTAATCGCTAGTTTTCCCTCGAACCTTTCCAATCGCTTTGAGAAGACCAAGAGCTCCAATTGTAGCTCCTCTACTTGGGACACCGAATGGTCTACTGATGTGACATGAAAATGTCACATTTGGAGAGCCTAACTTAGACTAATTAGTCATTTTCGAGTGTTATCAATAATATTTTATGTGTTTTTCTTGTTAGGTAATCATTTTTGGAGTTAAACATGTAATTTGGAATAAAGAGAGCGAATCATCACTATCATTTCATGTGCCGAAAATGAGAGAAAAAGACTTCAAACAAATCAAATGACAAGTATAGTCAATGACGAGTCCGACGGTGAAAACGGTATTCAATTCGGAGTTCGGACGGGGAAGATATGAAAGAAAGAAGTCTGAGGGTATTCTAGTCCTTTGTGAGAATTTGAAGATGTAGAGAAAAGGATGGAGGCACTCTCTTGGTTTCTAAATCAAAGCCCAAAACCAAGTCCAAGCCCAAGAAATATTAAGAGAAGAAGAATTGTGTAGAGATTTTATGGGCACCCATTTGTGGTCTAAAGACTTAGTCAAGTTTGACTAAGTCTAGGGTTTGAATGAAGTTAGAGAAAGGGGTCAAAGACACTATTCATCATCTTCTAGCTTGGAATCAATCAACACACAACTTGGAAATGGAGGCAAGGGGCTAGGGTTCTTCATCACCAAAAGAAGAGCTTGAAGAAAGAGGGAAAAAGAGAGCAAGGGGAAGGAGGAGCCGACCCAAGCATAGGCCGGCCGAGCAGCTACCGGAGCACGGGAACTGCAGCACGGACCAGATTGCACGGAACAGCAGCAACCCAACACGCACAGGAGCAACAGCTGCTGGTTCTTCAACTTGCACAGCAGCTTCCACGAGAAGATCTGCTCGGGACAGCACGCTCCAACTCCGGGACGCATCTGCAGCTCGGGCCAGCAACTCCGGCACGCGGCTGCAGCACCCTTTGGCCCGAATCTAAGTTGGTTTGGCCCGATTTCATCATTCTTTGGCCGAAATTTTCATGGTGTTCCGACCACTTTCTTGGCCGGAAATCTTAGGGCTTTTGTTCCCCTCATCCTTGGCTAGCTTCTCATTTGGTTTGATTTGCTTTTGGGTTAGAAATTGGTAGAGAGAGAAAGCTAGGGTTTAGCTTTAATGGAGGTTTGTGATAAATGGAGAAGATGATGGTGGTCGCTATGGGGAACCCAGAATTTGCTAAGGGGAGATCAACTGCACCTTAAAGACTCATATTTTCCGACGATCTTAACCTCGAATCACATCGAAAAAGGGGGATTCTCTCATCATTTTCTTTTCATTTCTTATTCAATCACCATGTTTAGCTAACTTTAGTATGTTGATTATATGAGATGAAATGTGATGAATTCGTGATTATGTCTAATATGATTTGATGTTTTGATTACAAATTGATGTTCATTTATTTCGATTATCGTTTCGATCGTATTTTCATGTGTCTTCTCAAGCACTTCACATAGTTAGGCGACTAGACGACACTTTGGATGACTCGGGATTAACCGAATTAGACGTTTGTTTGACTATGTATGATCTCCGGATATACGTAGTACTTAGAAACATCTACTTTAGGAGTCGAACATCGATTATACTTCGACACATTAGATTGGATCATACGTAGTCGTAGGTTTATCATTATGGATTCCCGGACTTCGACACCTCTCTCACTTATTTGTTGCCCGAATCGAGTCTTACCGTCTCCCGACTCTTGTTCCTCCGACACTTCTCTCGAATCTCTCTCGCCCGTTTTACTTATATTGTTTAGTTAGTTTTGCTTGTTTTCTTGTTTTGTTACTCATTCAATCTAAACCCCCTATTTATCTTATTTTCTTTCGTTTTTAGCCTAAGTTAGTATTTGACATCTAAACCGAGGGATAGGACCCTTCGTTATCCAAACTACCAACTTATCCTTGGATCGACTCCGGTTTTACCGGTTACTACTTCATACCTCCGCTTGGGTGTGCAACCTTTTCGGGACCCTTCGTTATCCAAACTACCAACTTATCCGTGGACCCTTCGTCATCTACTTAATCTTCCACCCTGTAATCTAGCTAGAACTCCAATGGTAGTTTGATAATAAGAAAAACTGCTTCTTCATTATTTGACTAGTTGATAGCTTTTGGGACTTAGCTCACTTTCTCCTCTCTACTTGATGTTGTAGAGTAAGAAAGCTCTTAGATAAATTCCACACCTTATTCACTGTCCTAAGGGTCATTATATAGAACCCTAATAAGAGTCCCGCTCAAATTTAGTTTCCTAAAAGACCCTTTTGAATAAGATTAAGGAAATAGTCGAAAATAGAAACTAGTTGCTATTTTCTCAATTCCTTGATGAGGGGACGTCCAAACCAGACCAAAATTGGCAGATATAACCTTCGCTATTTGGGGAACCGACCCTCCAATTTTCAGCCCAATCCGAGCCCAAAAAGTCCCTTTTTGGCCCTAGGCCCAAAACCCATCTTTTGGGCCTTTTGTGTTATCTTTGCCTAAATTTGTTTTAGGCCTATGAGACATATTTATGGGTCTCTCCCATGATTATATATCTCACTCCAACTAGTCATATCATCCGATTAAATAGCCTTTCTTATGTGTAACCCCTTGTAGGATCCGGTCGAAGTTAGCCGCGAATTACTTCGTAATTCAACGATCGTAGTTGGTTTCTAGCTAAACACTACGACCCCTAAATCAACCGGACTTGATGATCTTCTTCATAAATTTTCCTATCCGACAAATTGCTCGCATTGCATCTTTGGTCGAAGGACATCTCCTTCACATAGGTTCATATTTTCAAATTTCTGAACCACATCATCGACCATGTCTTCATTATCAGTAACGAGAACACATAAATTCTGAAGATCTGAATCTTCAATAAGTGAAGTTTGATTCTTCACTTTGTTTGGTTTACTGCCTAGTTTAGAAGACCGACAATCCTTTGCAAAGTGCCCGGATTTTCCACTAGTAAAACAACCATTAGTATTTTCTTCCTTTTGGTCTTACCATTTGATTTGGTTGACCGTTTCCTTTTATTAGTCTGGTTTGGTTTTGTTTCAACCACATTAACATTGGCGATTTTTCATTTCTCCTTTCAGCACTTCGACTATCTTCCTCAATCCTTAATTTGAGGATTAGGTCTTCAAGACCCATATCTTTGTTCTTGTGTTTAAGATAGTTTCCAACCTAGAGGGAGTTTTTCTATCATAGCACGAACCTGAAGGGCCTCATTAGTAATCATATTTTCTGCCTTCAACTCTTGTAACAACATTTAGAGTTCTTGTACTTGTAACATAACTGGTTTAGAATCAGTCATTTTATAGTCCAAGGACCTACGAACAATGAATTTTTTCATACCCGCTGTCTCTGTCTTATATTTGTTGATGACGGTATTCCATAATTCCTTAGAGGTTCCTATAATATAATAAATATTATATAGGTTGTCATCATGAGAATTAAGTATATAATTCTTACAGAGGAAATCACTATGCTTCCATGCCTCCACGGCGGACACATTATGAATGTCACCATCCTCATTTAGGATAGGTTTTTCTTCAGAATGATATTTAGCCAACCCGATAGTGGTTAAATAAAACAACATCTTCTGCTGCCAACGTTTGAAATCAATCCCCTTCTGGTTTCTCAGCATGGTTCGAGGATGAAGCATTAACACGAACAATTTCAACGTTTGTTGTCATTTCACTTATCACAGAAACAAAGTAAAGTTAATATTTTAAGAACCAGAAAACTAAATATATATAAATTGTCTTAAGATTGTTGTTTCCCTGGTTCTCTTTAAGATAATAAAAACTTAATATTTCTGCTTAAACAAAACAGAGTACAACCACTTTGGTTTTTATTTTCTTCTGATAAAGAAAGAGTTATCTTCTCTAAACTAATTGAAAAAGACGAAAACAGTGATTATCAAAATGAAAATTAAAAGTAATAAATATCTGAATCGAGGATGCTCTGTCCTTAAGACAATTTACACCTTGTATATTAGTACCAACAGTAATGGTGTATGCCTCCCAGGATAAAACAGATTACCTATCAAGTTAAAGATGGTACCTCTTAGTTATGATAGTCTGACGAACTCTGTAAGCAATACGAACTTCTGAACAATGATCCTTAAACTCTAATGCTTGAAAATGAATGCTCAGAAATGCTAAAAATTGATAATCTGTTTGCTGAATTCTCATGGTATTTATAGGGGTATTGACACCAATTCGTATGGGTGCCTATAGACGAATGGATGCTTCCCAACATACATATTTGACGGTTGGTTTTTGGGTTGCCATGTTGACCGTCAGATCTTAACGGATCTATCAAGATCTCACGCATTGAACCCCCACTGTTAGATCATCAATGGGTCTATCTTAAGAGCGCCAACCATCCTGACCGTCAGATCAAATCTATGGCCGTAAAATCCAATTGCTCCTCGCGACGACGCGTACGTGCAAAGTGCGTCCGAGCGGCTCTAAAGCGCCCGCGCATGCGGGCTTCGCGTGGTTCGTATATAAGGAAATAAAACTTCTGCAACATCATAAATGTGGTACCAAACTCAAAGTCCCAGTTTAGAGTTAATGGTGCCCATACCAAACTAATTTGGTGTTAACTCATTCATACGAAATCGGATTTGGACAAAATTTAGGTCTAAATTGAAGAGCTCGACGAGACATCGTGCTCGAGATTCTGATGAATATAGGTACCTCAAATTAAGGAAAAACCGGTCCAGCTGCTTTTGAGCTAGGTACCGATTCCAACAAACAAGTCGACAAACTCTATGAGAACATGGAATTGTTTCCCCAAAATACAACGGCCTGATCAAGAGAGCCAGAAATAGGGGCCGCACACCGTAGCTTCTTCCTATTGACTTTATTTGTTTCTGGGGGGGGGGGGGGGGGGTTGGCTTGAACTATTCTCATTGAAGCTGAGTAAAGAACTGAAGCTAGCAACTCCATCGAGTTCACCTGGGGTTCCCGGGGCCAAAGAGTCAATGGAATTGACTTCGTCATTGCGAAACGAGTCAAGAAGGAAGGACTAAAAGCCCCTCAGAACACTACAATAGAGCGTGTTCCAAATATGGCTGCTATTGGAATGATTCCTCTCTCCGTCCAGATAGAAAAAAAGATTTTCGGCTCAGTAGCCAGAACAAACAAGACACCTTTCTCTTGGAATTGTTGTTCTTTAGGATTAGAGTTGAGGCGTATGTCAGTTGACTTAGAAAAGGATACGTACCCCGCTTTAATAGTTCGTTTTTTCGTTCAGGCTTGCACTTGACTGATCTCACAACTTCCAATATAAATAAACAATAAATATGGATGAAGTAGTTTTCCTTCTTTTTTTCCCTCCTTTCGCCTAAAGTAAGATAAACCTATCAAAAGGAGAGAAACATAGAGGGGAAGGGAACAAGGAGAAGAAGATATATAAAGTGAAAGACCAATCTGACAACTCATCTTTGTAGACTAGTTGATTTTAGATACTTTCTAAATAGAAAATATAGGGAGCAAAATTATTCTAAAAACATGACAAGAAAAGAAAGTAATTTAGAAGATAAAGTTGAAAAGAAAGATAGTCATTTTAACGAGTTAAACATAATAAGTTGGGTATGAATAAATCTGTACCGCCTAACGTCTTCGTCTAAATCAAATTTAAACAGCTAGTGAGAATAGATAAAGATCTCAAGCGCCTTGACCATATGATGTAGAACGCAGCGGAATTAAAGAAGACGATAAAATAAACGAAGAACGATTAAAAGAAAGATTAAAATAACTCTAAAACTGATAAACTTTATTAAACTCAAGGGGATTTTCTCTTCAACATGCAATTAAAAGACAGACTGGACCTCCTTTTATAGGATAACATACTTTCCTAGATAGACTCGAATTAGACTTTCCTAAATAATTAAAAGACTGCAACTTCCTAAATAGATAGACTCAAATCTGGACCTTTCCAATTATTGGAAATACTAAAACAATATAATTTCCTAAACCTAGATTCTCTATGAATCATACTAAAATTGGGACTTCCTAAATCTCTTCCTCATGGCCGGACGGCCTATGGGACCGGTATGGCCATGGCCAAAGTATCCACGCCGGGTGCCCCTGCATCAGCATCCCCTTCTCCCAAGAGGTTCGTCCCGAACCGTTTCGATGAAGAAAACAATATGATCCACCTGTAGACGCTGAATTCCGCCAAGGCGATCTGGAATTCCCACTTTGAACGAATTTTACATGGAATCTGAAGGATACCAATTTTCCAGAAATTGCCAATTTTAATCTCAATCTCATATACCACTGATTCTCGCAATCTTAACTTTAGGGATTCAAGAACAATCATCTCGCCATCTTCCCACGGTAGATTTAACCACTTAATAATTTTCAAGAAAATAAGTAGTACGAGCAAGTCTGAAGTAAGAGTAATTGTAGCCAATTTCCAAGATTCCTCGTCAAGAGCCAAAGTAGAAGCATCACCAACTCCCGTAAAACGGTGGAGAGGTCGAAAACACAAATGCTCTTCTCCGAAAGATTGTTCGGTAACTTTACCTGGAACTGTGACACGAAGTGACCCATGAATCGTATCTGGTGGTTGAGACAGTATAGAAAGATGGGATGGACCACCTCCTCTTCCAACAGTACCACCTCGAATTCCTTCATCTTTTAGAAAAGATAAGACTTTACTCCAAGAAGCTCTTAGATAACTAGTCGCGTATTGACGAACTTGACCTCGACGTTTTCGAATCCAGGGATTGCCCAAAAAATTTCCAAGATCAGAGTCTTTCACTTTCTGAACTATATAAAGTATATTATTCAGCAATAATATGTATTTCATTCTTCCATCTTCATCAAGTTTCGATTTTTCTTCCAAATTCGATTCCAAAGATGAAATCAAAATCTGTAATCGACTACCGATGGGGAGAGGTTACCTAAATTCAAGTTATGGGTATCGGTATCATCATCTCCTAGTTGTAGTTCGTTTTTATCGGTTTCTAAGAGTAAATTGAGTGTTTTATTATAATCTACTAGCTGTTTAATATAATTCATAACGTAACGAGTTAAGGGATGAATCTCACCACCAAGAGTTGTTTTCTTCGAAGTTTCGTTCTGAACTGCATTTTCAAACTCCATGAAAGTTCCTTTAGCTGCTTTCCCCAATCTATCAAGTGTTTCTTGAGCTTCAGTATAAAGAATTTTACCTGATTCATCTGAAAATAGTTCTTCAAGATTTGGGAGAACTTCAGCTAGGGCATCATACATAGTTAGAATTCGAAATACCTTTTCCGACGATTTTTTTGCTATAGCAATTGCTTCAGCAAAAGTTAGTAATTGATTCATACATCCTTTTGTTGTTTCAAGAAAACAAATTTCTCAAATTAGGTCTGAACCTTCAAAAATTTGATCACAAATTCGTTTCTCACCAGATAAAAGAACCCTAATTTCAATTTTGATACCTTGAATCCACTTTTTCGTTTTATCATCTAGAGATTGCCAGTCAATTTTCTAAACTTCATCAATACTTAATTTCTCAAGCCCTAGGGTTAATAAACATTCATTTAGAACATCACGACGAACGCTCGAGTAAACTTGACAACTCATTTTCATATCCAGATCTGATCATCCTTTCTGCTATTTCTTTAAGATCAGATAAACAATCTGGTTGAATCAAATCAACAAATTGATCTTCATCCAAATCACTTGATTTTTCTCTCTATATCTTTAGAAAAACTCTCATGATCATCTTTAACAAATCCATCAAGATCTTCAATTTCTCCATCATTTGAAGTTAATGAAATCGAACCTCTTCTAATTGATCCTTTAAGTTTATTAGCATCAAGAGGAACAGTATTTCTAATCAAAATATGACAAAATTCATCTTCTAATCTAGACACAGCTATCTGTAAAACCGGTGTAGCCGAATTGTTTGAGATGTTTTCGGGTTCTCGATATCGTGTGAAATAGTAATTCTCGAGTTTACTATTGTGGTGGGGTAACGAAAAGTCAATATCTCGGGGTTGTAGGAGACTTTGGGTTTCTAGAGGTAGGGTGTAGGTAGCCGAATTGTTAGGGGTTCGATAATTCGGAGGGGTATGATGAACGTCATGTTGGTGTTGAGGTGGGGTGAGGGTTGTGTTGGTTGATTCGGGGAGACGGGTTCCGTAGGGAATGTTGCTCGTATGGTGTGGGTATGGTGTTGTGAAGTACTGTGAGGGTTGTTGATTACTCATAGGAAGGTTTATAATAGGCCGCGACTTTGGGGAATAAAGAAAATTCTCCGGGGAATAAATATTTTTCTTAAAACTAGTCAAATAAGATGCTATAAAAAAATTTCTTTTTATTGTTAAGGGGCTTCTACTTTTAGAAGATGCTATAAAAAAGGCTCCATCTCATCACCTCTCTCTGCCACTTCATCTTCTCGACACCTCATCATCTTCTCCGGCGAAAGTCGCCGGCCGGTCAATTTTCCGGCCGGCGACCTTCAAACATAATTTTTTTTTTTTAATTTTCTCTCCTCTATCTCTCTCTCTAACTTTTTTTTTTACCTCTCTCTCTCTAGAACAGATCTAGAGAGAGAGGTATGTTCGTGTCATCACGAACAGACTTTGTTCATGATGAACACGAACAGAGTCTGTTCGTGATTGAACATGAACAGATCTGTTCGTGATTGAACACGAACAGATCTGTTCGTGTTCCTCTGAACGTGATGGAACACGAACAGATCTGTTCGTGTTCCTCTGTTCGTGTTCCTCTGTTCGTGTTCCATCACGAACAGACCTCTCTCTCTCTAGAACAGTTCAAGAGAGAGAGGTAAGAAAAAAAAAATAATTAGAGAGAGAGAGAAGAGAGAAAATTAAAAAAAAAAAAATTATGTTTGAAGGTCGCCGGCCGGGAAATTGACCGGCCGGCGACTTTCGCCGGAGAAGATGATGAGGTGTCGAGAAGATGAAGTGGCAGAGAGAACAGATGAGATGGAGGAGAACTTTCAAAAAAATGTATTCTGTATTCCCCATAAAAATTTATTCCCCGGAGAATTTAAAAAAAAATCTGGATTCCCTCGAGAATTTATTCCCCGGAGAATTTTCTTTATTCCCCAAAGCCGCGACCTTATAATATACTCAACTGAACTGTGGTGGGGTAAGGTAGATTGGTGGAAGGTTTTGGTAGGGTTTGGTGATATAACACCTAGGTAATGTGGTGGGAAAGAACGGTTCTGGCTGGAAAACGTGTCTATGGTGGAACTTGGGTGATTAACTAAGGTATCGGGGAATGGAAAGTGCTGGTCAATTATTGGTGTATGTGGGTCCTAGGTGTGTGTTATGGTTGCTGGTTGGGGTATAGTAGAGTTCGAACGAATACCTTCAATTTGGATGGATAATTCCTGGAGCAAATCATTGATTTGATCGAATCGATGATCAATACGGTTAAATTTTTCAAATTTTTCTTTTTTGTACTTGTCGAAAACATACTCTAACTTTGTAACCGAAGACAATCTCTTGTCGAGGTTGTCCCATTCGGAAGCGAAAGTTGGAGTTTTCTCCTTTGTTGGTGTAGCAAGAAAGGTAGGGATAAATACCACTTGATGTAGAACGCAGCGGAATTAAAGAAGACGATAAAATAAACGAAGAACGATTAAAAGAAAGATTAAAATTACTCTAAAACTGATAAACTTTATTAAACTCAAGGGGATTTCTCTTCAACATGCAATTAAAAGACAGACTGGACCTCCTTTTATAGGATAACATACTTTCCTAGATAGACTCGAATTAATCTTTCCTAAACCTAGATTCTCTATGAATCATACTAAAATTGGGACTTCCTAAATCTCTTCCTCATGGCCGGACGGCCTATGGGACCGGTATGGCCATGGCCAAAGTATCCACGCCGGGTGCCCCTGCATCACCATACATCTATAGAAATCTCTTAGTTCTTACCTGTTCCTCTTTTCAACTTGCAGTTGTTAGGTTTCACCTTTTGGACTGGAAGCAACCACCCAATACCTCTTTTTCCTTTACCTGTATATTAAATATGTATATGTCATACACTCAGAAATTGAACCAACATATTTGTTCGAAGACTTAACCATATATTGGAGTCGACCATCACTGATCCTAGTCATGAATATCCATAAAACAAAGATATCTATCCATGAATTGGTCTCAACTAACTACCCTATTTGCAACAACATAGCATAATAAAGAGAACAAGTAAGGTTACTAAATTTACTTAGGGACACATGAAATTCTTGGAAGGAACCCTAACCCTCCAACGGTGGTCAAGAGGTGAGATGAAGGCAGTGTCTTATAAGTGTAACAAGGCAAAATCAAGTTTCGGCTACATTTTTCGTAATCAAGTACAATGAGATGTCTTTTTAACCAAGAACATTTTGAAAAGTTATTTGGGGCCTAGCTCTTTAAAAAGATGAGATGTCTTTTTAACCAAAAAAATCCAAAAATTGGACCTTTTTAACCAAAAAAAAATCCAAAAATTGGGCCTTGGGCCCAATTTCCTGTAGAGGATATACATGTTTAATGTTACCTGAAAAAACACAGTATTCTGTAAAAAAACATAATGAGTGACAAAGTCGAAAGGCTTATCATGTAAGCTGATAAAAGATATATTCAGTACCGTACCCCTACCTCATATAGAACTCAAGTCGAAATGCTTAGCATGTACCATCTGAAAGAATACGATGATGTAACATTATGACAAACAACAAAGAGATCTTAATTATTATACCAATTTTCAATATATAGCATTATAGACAAAAAAAATAGGTAGATCAACGCTTATTTTGACTCAATAAATGACAAGATTAACACACGATTATGCGACAGAAAAAAATGAAGTATAATTCCTGTAGCACGATTGTGAAAGAACATGATGAAGTAGAGAGTCAAATAGAAGAAACTACTTAACCTGATTCATGTGATTCTTTTTAATTTCACATTCAATCTTAAATTCTCGGAACGAAACTACTTAATGCAACAAAATCCATCGATTTGTTTATGCAAGTTATTCTTCAATATTACAACCATCCGAAAAAGCTACAAATAAAATTATCGTCCTTAAATTATATCAGCTATTTTGGTATCTTGTGTTTAGAGTACTTCAACTCAAACTTACGAATATGAAAACATCTTCATGGAATTTTATTGATGATGCTTCAAATTTTAAACGTCATTCTATCTTACCCTTTACTTAACATGGACACTATCCGTCAACAATTGGTTGCCCAAGTGGTCTGATGTGTTGACATAAACTCCAAAATTCTGGAGGTCCCAGGTTCGATTCCCAGAGGAGGTGGTTTTCATGGTTTATTGAACTTGGGTTATTAAGGTATAAATAATGTTGTTGGGCTTTAGGCCAGAGTTTAGTTGGGCTATAGGCCCGTTCTTTGAAAGAGTTTGAATTCGGCTGTTTCGTGCTTATCACCTCTTTGATGTATCAATGGCAATGTAATGACTATCATAAATCGTAGTCAATTTCCAAAAAAAAAAAAACAAAACATGAACACTATCCATTAAAGGCTTTATTTTGTTGCAAGTATCCATAAAAGACTTAACCTAAAGAAATGTTTTATGATCCTAAGTCCTAACACTATTGATTGCGAGTACAGACAAGATGAACATACAAAATAACGTATCGGACAAGATTTACAACAATATACAAGCATCTCATAAGCAAATTCGACACGAGCATCTCAGATGAGAACCCGACAGAAGTACCCATCTACCAACCATGACAGAAAAAGTTACATGTTTAAACTTTAATGCATTCAAGATCAAAACTTTCATTAGAATAAATATTGCTGGAATAAGGGAGATAGTTATGTCTTTAGAAGAAGATTTTGAATTTCATAACATTTATTGGGCCTTCCCACAAACCCAATCTTTAAAATTTGGAATATCTCTTAACTTCTTATTAGGCTAGAGCATTTATTCTTCTCCATTCAAGTTTAGCCTATCTTCAAGAGTTTAGGATCATAAGAACTTCAATAATTGTAGACTTAAATGCATTCAAATTCTACACTTTTCTTTGGAATAAATGTTCCTAAAATCAAACATGACATATACATATGAAAGATCTTGAAACCAAAGGATTCCTTTTTGTCTCCCCCCCCCCCCCCCCCCCATACAAAGTTACGGACCATATCTTTGAATTCTAGCAATATTTCTTACCAATTTATAGGCTAGAACTTTAATAATTCTTCAGTGAGTAAGCCTATAAAGGTGAACCGGCATTGGCTCCTATAAGCATAATCTAAATATATTTTTATATTATGTTACCGAGTCTTGATTATGTTGTTAAATTGGTCCAAACATTACCATAAAACTGTAAGATTTCTATAATTAAAATATTCTTTTTAGAAGATTTTTAAAATGTAAAATAATTATTTACCACAATCCCAACATTAAATTTAGAATATTTCATTACCAGTTTTCTCAAAGTCTTCACAATTTCTCGCAAAACCAGAGCAAAAGACTTCATATCCCACCCTATAAATAAATGAAGCCAATGTATAGTTAATCACAAAGTCTTTTGTTCAACTTTGTATTCAATTGTCAGAGTACTTGGTACAACTAGTTACTTTTTCTCATATCTTTTCATTTCTCTTATTTGGTTCACACAACTAGTAAGGGAACACTTGGCTATTCCGGTGATTAACAACCATGTCCAATCATGGAGTTTCCTTGGTCAATTAGGCGAATAGGCTTGCTGAAAACTTGGACGCCTAAAGGTTGGAAAGACAATTCGACTTTATGTTGGTCCAAAACTATTTGGTAATTCAAATTTGTTTCTTCTTCTACTTTTCAAACAACATTATGTATATAAATATAAATATACTATTATTTTGTTCTTCATGTTCCTTTTGTAAGAAAGTTTATCCAATATAAAGTTCTATTTTGCAGGAGTACATTATCTATCATTATGACTTTCACTCTCATGTTTATCCTTCGTCCATGCATTTGGGGAACGCGACTTCCCTTGCAAGTGATGGAAACTGTTTGGCCTCCAACAAAGTAAACTCATCTTTCTTTTTCTAATATTTTTCATTAGTAAATTGGACTAGATGTAAAATGCCTACTAACTAAATTGTCATATTCGAAACAACAAACCAAATCGGTGATGGTGTACTGTGTTGGACGGAATATTATCAGAGCATTTGTACCACTCAGTTCGGATTATCTCTTAGTATTGGTTCTCTATTCTGATATGTTCTTCCACTTCTTTTAATATTTTTTTTTGGGTGATCTTTTGGGGCCTACCTATTTTCACTTCTAGATCTCTTCATCTAACCCTAGATGGTCCCTCTAGTAAAACGATCGATAATTCGATTTCCTAACATTGAGATTGCTTTTAATGTTGATTCAGGGCTTACATGACCTACATGTCAAACTGTAGCTAACATGACAAGAGGGAAAACACCTGCTCAAATTCGTTCGATATTCGGCATCAAGAATGACTTCATTCCTGAAGAAGAAGAAGCGGTTGAGAGGGAGAGCCAGTGAGTTTTCCAGTGATTGAAAGTCAGAAACCCACCAGATCTAGTACTTGAAAAATAAAGAACAATCTCTCTGCCATATGATACCGTCAATATATTCATCGTAGAGTATCGGCTAGAGTAGGAGTTTCTTTTAATGAACTGTTAGTGTACTTATTTGGTTACCGTATGGTTCTGAAATCGCAAATACTTGCTCCCTTTGTTGTTGCTCTATATAAATGAAATTTGTGTCGAGATATGTGATACATGAGACGGATCGAGAAGGCGAAGATCCGACGATCAAGACTAATCCAGGATATTTGAAAATATGGAAGATATAGTTTCTTATATCAGGATATCTTTTTGTAACTTTGTAATGGAAATAATAAATAGATATTATCTAGTTTCCTAGTTTAGTTAGGAGAAACTAGGAAATTCTAAACCATAATTTACTCTATAAAGAAGAGATGGGTTCTAAGAGTTTTAGCATTCGATTACCATTCAATTATTGTAATGAATCACCACAATTGTGAGGAATAAAGATGTAGCCATTGTGGGTTTCTCTGAGGATGTAGGTCGTGACTTTTTGACTGAACCTCGTTAAATATTGTGTTATCTATTTCATGTTTATCTATCTCCGATTATGACAAAATCGTGAATTTAATAGTTTGTTGCGATATTCTGATTATTCTTATATTTTTATTGTTGTGCGCATTGTGGTCTAAAGACTTGTTTGCTATCTATTATTTGTATTCACAAGTAATTCCATTGTTGGAGTCCCACTAAGGTTGATAGAGTGATAGGTAAGTTGTTGGAGCTGATGGCTCAATAAAATAGCTTTATTTTCCAAAAACTCTATATCAGCTGAATACAATGAAACTAACTGACTTTCTGAACTACCAATAGTCATTTATGGCTGCCAAATCTTTCTTTATTTTCATAATTTTCATTCTTTGAATCCCATCTTAATAAACTTCGAAAATTGAAAAAAGTAAAGGGATGATTAGACATGTTATAATTAGTCTCGGGACTCTAAAATTGTGTGGCTTAAAAAAAAGGTTCATGTTCTTTTTAAATTGTTCATTCAATCTTAAATAGTCTGCGCCAAACAACATAATGCTAAAAACCCCAAAGATTTGTCCATGAAAGTTATTCTAGATTTAAGACAATATTCCTCAGATAACGGTAAAGATTTGCCGGGCTTATAAGCTTCAGAGATCTGATCATCTCAATTATATCAAGTACTTCGAAATCCTGTGTTTACATTATTTTAGCTCATAGCGAAAAGATAACATATTAGTACAAATATCTACATGAAGTTTAATGATGACACTTCACATCTTAAACGTCATTCTATCTTACCCTCGACTTAACATGGACATTACAGATCTGCACCGCTTACAAACGGTTACTAGAATATTTTAATTTTTATTGGTTTCCTATTTTTCACCTGCAATTATAACTATTTGATCAACAATTGTCACATTATCAAAGAAGAGGCTAACTTAAAGTAATGTTTTATGATTAAAGTCCTAACACTATTGATTGCAAGTGCACACAAGATGCAAATACAAAATCATGTATCCGACAAGATTCAAAAGTGTATCCAAGTTGAGTACCTTATACGAAAATCTGACAAGATCATCCATGTACCCACCACGACTGAAAATCTACCATAATGCATTCCACTTCCCAATATTCATTAGCATTAATATTTGCTAAAATAAGAAAGAGACTTATACCTGATTTTGAATTCCTAAAACATTCGTTGTTTGTTCCCTTCTATAATTCCACCCACCCAATCTTCAAAATATTAACATTTTTGAACATTTTATCGCGTTATATTATTTATACTTCTCACAAAGTTGAGCCCAACCTTTAAGAAGCATGTTCATTTTATAGGATAATCGGAATATACGAGGATAAGTTTGAAACCACACCTACGTTTAATTGTAGACCTTGATTTGAAATATATGTTTCTAAAAGTGTTCTTTTTATATGCATCAACCATAACTATGCATTCAAAATTATTTGTTACCATTTTATAAGCTAAAACTCTAATACTTCTTCACTAAATAAGCCTAAAAGTTCTCAAAAAAAAAAAGCCTAAAAGTAAACCATTATGGTCCTATAATTATAATTTTTATTTCCATACTTTGTTAGTCAGTTTTGAGTAACTATTCCAGTATCTTAAATATTCATTCTAGAAGATTTAGCAGACCACCAAAGGAACTTCTTTTTAAATAAGCTTTTGTAGAAGTTTCTTAGATTTTACCAGTTCTGATGTCCAATATGCAGTTGTTAGGTTCAACCTCTTGGATTGGAAGCATCCACCCTATACTTCTTTTGCCTTTACCTGTCAATAAGTAATAATAATAAAGGTCAGCACTTTGGGGAAAGCAAAATAGTTTCTGGGGTGTGCAATTTTAAAGGGAATATGTGAAATTTTAGAAATTTTTCGGGGAAACAAATTTTAAGGGGGAATCAAACATTGCTTCTTCCTCTTCTTCTTCTTCATCATCTTCAACTCCGGCCACCATTTCCGACCACCATCTCCGGCCACAACCACCACCATTTTCTTCCTCCTCTCCCCACTCTCTCTCTCTCTCTCTCGTATATGGCTTTGTCCCTAGCTACTTCAGGAATGATGTGGATCATCACCTACTTACTAGATGAACTGTTGGAGATTTTCAAAAATTGATTTATAGATGGAGAGAGTCTTGGAGGGAAGTGGCTCTTTAAATGAAAGGAAGATCCTCTCATGCATTGAACGTGAACAGTAGGATTGAATGGGTATATCCATTCAATTTGAAATGCTATGAGATGCATCCCATGTGATGGAATGCAATGGTATCTCTCCCATTTCTATAAATTGGTTCCATCATGTTGAATTGTATACACTGAAATCCGGACTCTATCTCTCTCTATTTGCTTCAATTTTCTCTCTCAAAATTACTTTCTAGTCTTTGTTAAGTGTTTTGTTTTCTTTTGGTGGATTGAAGTCCGTTCTTTTGGCATTATCAGTTATATATACAGAGTGTTCTTGGTCTTGGTCAAAGCGTACATACTTTAAACCAAGTAGTTGTTGAAGGGTTTCATCGTATCCTGAAGGCATAATTTCGGACCCGTTGTGTACTCGTGGTTTCAAACCAGAAGGGGGCGAATTACTGTCTAAAAGAATCGATTTATCGAGCTTTGAAGTCTAGAGATCAACGTGATTTTATTCATCAATTATTTTCCACCTTCCATTTCAATTTAAACGCCAACTTTTCCAACAATTTTTAGACATTAATTTCTGTAATTGAAGTGGAAGTCGTTTCAATTAACATCTTGCCATATGATCACGCGAACTGATTGAATAAAAACATAACTAGCGGAACACCGGTAAGTTCGTATCTCCTTTATCAAAGTTCTTACTTTTATATCATGCTGTCAGTTATTTACTCCGTGCGGGACAGTGCCTTACTATTTAGTAAAAATCGGCATTGTTATGCACACTTGGGTGCCTCGTTATGTCTTGATTATATTATGTCCATACTTTTTCTAATGGATACTTACCTGATTATGTGGACACATATAGTTTGATGCTCATTTTTTAGTATTTGGATCCATTACTGAGTATTGCATGAATCCGCAAGAAACAATGAATTTAAGGGTTATTAGATATCCTTTGAGAACATCAAATTGACTATTTGAGATATTTTGATGATCATGCTTAAGATACATTTTATGCATAATACATTGTTAAGGTTGATAGTGAGTTTTCGTTTAAATGAGACTCTTAACACTAGAGTTGGTCTATTTTTTAATTTGTGAGAGCTATTTGGTTTTGGCATCCAAATGGTTAGCCACTTGAAGCGGTATTTATGAGCCTTCTACGAGACATTGAAATATAATCTTTTGGTACAAGAGGTGCATCATGTGTGAGTTATATTTGCTAAATTTAGAGAGACAAAAGTATTTTACTTCAAGTTAAGAGTACATCATTTTGTTATCTATGAACACGTGGAACCTTCTAAATAAGATTTTAGAAGACGATATGCATTTGAGAAATTCCAATCTACCAAATTACGGAACTTTATTTTGTAGCATTAATATTTAACAAGTGGTTGATAATGCTCGTCATACTATAACTCATTTTTTGGAAAGAAATGAATGATAACTTATAACATTGAGATGATGAAAAAGTTATGGTGATCTTAGAATTAAAACTCTAAGAAATGAATAATCATATTCTTGAGTGAAGAATATAACAAATGGAAATTGTATTGAGTAAGAATACAATTATTGTACTTTTGGACTATTTATTTTCAAGTGACATGATAATTTTGGTTTAAAAGAATAACCCATTGTATTAAGAGAATACAATTACACAAGTTGGTGGGATTCATCTTGGGTCCATACGTAAATCCTCATGTTGTGAGATGTTGTTGTCTTGGACAACCAAGAAACAAGTGATGATATAGTTTAAATTGACTTATTTGAGTTCTCTAGTCATGTGCACTAGAAAGAAGCTCAGTGACGAATATTTTGAGAAGCTACGTGAGACAAATTGTAGACGGTTGAGAAACTATTACTCATAAAATGTTTTGGCCAAAAACAAGTGCCGTTAATTGTCGTTCATGTAAAGTTATGGTTGATTGTATTAAGTCAACTTTGTATCTAGAGAAATATTTTCTAATGTTGTTGTCATCTAGACAAATATTCTCTAATGTTTTCAGAGTTATCTACTGAACTTATCCTAAAGGAAAAGAAATGGGCTAAGGTCTGTGAATGAAGGTTGATCGCCTTTAATGGGAACCCAACTTATGTCTTGAAATAGATAGACAAAGTTCAACGGGTACTAACAAGTTAAAGCTTTCGCGATTATGGAATACTAGCATTTTATAATCTCCCATTTCTAAGCTAGTATTGGTATTTTTGCAAGACAAAGGATGAATGAAAATTCTTAATAAGTCCAAAATTTTAAGTGGTGCCTCGCAGAAACACCCCAAGTGGACTTACCTAAGTGAGTGTGAAAATCAGGCCGTTTCCTAAGAAAATAAGACCGTTTTCTGAAGAAGACTCATGAAAGGGATATTGCACATGGCCATTAACGTGCGGAGTATGGACACTCTATCCTCTGAAACGAGTATGTGCCATGACTCCGGTTTTACCATTTAAAGGATTTTTGGTTCAAGATACGTTCACCATAGCATTCTGATAAAGCTTTGAGTTGTTTGCACTAAGTGAAGGTTCAAATCCATAAGATATCTATCATGTATGTACAAGTTTCTACGATAATGCCAAAATCGTCGTTCGCTTTGTTATGTTTTGATTTTTTACATTTTGTTGGTTCATTTATAATTTTTCAATTTTTTGAAAATGGTGGGAGAATGTTGGAGATTTTCAAAAATTTATTTATAAATGGAGAGAGTCTTGGAGGGAAGTGGCTCTTTAAATGAAAGGAAGATCCTCTCATGCATTGAACGTGAACAGTAGGATTGAATGGATATACCCATTCAATTTGAAATGCTATGAGATGGATCCCATGTGATGGGATGCAATGGTATCTCTCCCATTTCTATAAATTGGTTCCATCATGTTGAATTGTATACACTGAAATCCGGAC
Organism: Eschscholzia californica; assembly: GCF_041429995.1. Taxonomy (NCBI): domain Eukaryota; kingdom Viridiplantae; phylum Streptophyta; class Magnoliopsida; order Ranunculales; family Papaveraceae; genus Eschscholzia; species Eschscholzia californica. The sequence goes on along the minus strand of NW_028238198.1, from coordinate 65,925,357 downwards.
TCTATCTCTCTCTATTTGCTTCAATTTTCTCTCTCAAAATTACTTTCTAGTCTTTGTTAAGTGTTTTGTTTTCTTTTGGTGGAATGAAGTCGGTTCTTTTGGCATTATCAGTTATATATACAGAGTGTTCTTGGTCTTGGTCAAAGCGTACATACTTTGAACCAAGTAGTTGTTGAAGGGCTTCATCGTATCCTGAAGGCATAATTTCGGACCCGTTGTGTACTCGTGGTTTCAAACCAGAAGGGGGGAGAATTACTGTCTAAAAGAATCGATTTATCGAGCTTTGAAGTCTAGAGATCAACGTGATTTTATTCATCAATTATTTTCCACCTTCCATTTCAATTTAAACACCAACTTTTCCAACATGAACTTCACCAGCAGATTAAATGTCCAGTGGTTCTTATGTGTGATAATATGGGAGCCAAGTTCTTGGCTTACAATCCTGTATTCCATGCCAAAACAAAACATATTGAGATAAACTTTCATTTTATCAGGGATTTGGTGAAGAATGACACTTTAACTATCAAGTTTGTCGCTTCAGATGAGAACCTAGCTGACATCTTTACAAAGGGGCTTCTGGTGTCTCAGTTTCAAAACTTGAGCTCCAAACTCATGCATTTTCCTTTGGCTACTGCTTCGTTTGAGGGGGGATGTAAGATACACTCAGATGAGCTCGAAGAAGAAGAAGTTAACAAACTTACCTAACTATTCAGAGTTAGATAAGTAATGGTATGGGCACTCGCAGATTATATGGGCACACTTGGGAACTTACAGACTATATGGGCACTCACTGTCTATCGTGTGACTCACACGTATTATAATTACTTAGGTTAATTCTTGTTAAGTTGTTAGTTAAGTTTGTTAAGAAACTTAACTAACCAAGTGTACTTGCTTTCTCTCTAGGTTTTGTTAAAACAGTTGTATATATAGAGGAGAGATTAAAAGAGTTTCACAATAAGAAATTGTAATCTTCAAAGTGAATGAAATAAGAAATTCTCTAAGATTTACAAAAACTTTCATGGTATCAGAGCCCGATTGGTGATTTTCAACTCCAAAATCAAGAAGTTTGAAAACCTAATTGGGACAAAACGAAATAGTGAAACAAGAATTCGATCTTTTGTGTGAAAGAACCAGAGACGCAATCATCTTCTTCTTCTTCGATCTTCTGTGTGAAAGAACCAGAGACGAGAAAATCATCTAATTGAAATTCATCCACATCAAGGTATGAATACTAATCCAAATCAAATTACTCACAATGCAAACATTACTAGTTTAATTTCTGCTAGGTTAGATGGATCAAATTTCCTAATATGGAAATATCAAATCGAGAATGCCCTAATAGGAAATAACCTAGTCTGTTATATAGATGGAACATATACTGAACCATCATAATTGATTGTTGTTGATGGACGAGATGTGGTTAACCCTGCCTATCTTCATTGGCGAAGAACAGATTCTTTTGTAAAATCATGTATAAAAGCCACCATATCTCAATCAATAGCATCAGATATATTAGGACTCAAAACCTCTCGAGAAATCTGGTCCTATCTTGAATTGGTTTTCTCCAAGAATTTGAAGCTCAAAAATCCTCATTGAGAAACAAAATTCAAAACATCAAGAAAGGTCCTAGTTCTGTGTCTGAATATTTGAGTAAAATTAAGACCATAGCTGATTCACTTGTGGCTGTGAATGACAAAGTGAGTGATGCTGAGTTAGCTAGAATAGCATTACAAGGTCTGGGAAGAGAATACTCTCAATTCATCATAGCTATACAAAATAGAGATGGAGGATTAACCTTTGCTGAGCTAAGAAGTAGACTAATTCATCATGAACAATGGCTTAAAGAGCAAGAATCTCAGGAAGAGATGAGTGAATCCTATTTTGTGAAAAGACTTCCAAATAGAGCAACCCAATTTAAAGCAAATCAAAGATTCTCACCACAGAAGTAAAGTATTGAATCTTATCATAGAAACCAAAATCTTGACTCAACTCAGAGGAATCAATTCAAACAAAAACAGTTTCAAGGTCAAGTAAGGAACAATTTCTTTGATTATACTACCATTCCATGTGGTATTTGCTATAAATGGGGACACACAGCCAGGCAATGTAGAATGAGATTCAAAGACTTCTCTGAATCTTCCAACAGACCCATTCAAAGAAACTTTGCTAATCTTCATCTACAAGAAATTGAAGAGGAAGAAGAAGAAGAAGAAAATGAGGGGTTTGAAGTTCAAGAAAATGAAGATGAACAAGCATATTTTGGTGCTTTTGTTGACTGTAATGTGTCGCCCATGAAGGAAGCAAACTTGTCATCTCCTCAAATTGATAAGGATAAAAGATGGATAGCAGACACAGGAGCTACAAGTCATATGACCTATGCTTAAGGTATGCTGAATCATAGTACCCCCTATAAAGGTACAAATGGAGTTATGATAGGTGATGGAAATTGTATGAGTATTGCTAGCACTGGAGAAGCCACACTCATGGCTGATTCAAACCTGTTTCAACTTAAAAAGGTACTACATGTACCCAATATACAAAAGAACCTCCTCTCTATATCAAAGTTTACAAAAGAAAACTTCTGTGGTGTTGAGTTTCTTCCATGGGGTTTTGTGATTAGAGACCTATGGACTAAAGAAGTGTTAGCAGATGGACTAATGAAGAACAATCTATACAGTATTGATTTTGAAATGAATCCTTACTTCACTCCACAAGAAGGAGTGGAAGAAGCTTATGTTACTACAGCTACAGCCAAAATATGGCATCATAGACTGGGACACACAACTAAAGAGATAATTCAAACATTGGAAAAAGAAAACAAGATCAAAATATCAGAAAGGAACATGGAGAACATTTTTTCCTCTTGTCAAATGGGAAAAAGTCAAACACTTCCATTTCCAATATCAGAGAGCTCATCTTCTGTACCACTTCCGCTGGTACATTGTGATATCTGGGGTCCAGCACCTATAATTACACCTACTGGGATCAAGTATTATATCTTGTTCCTTGATGATTTCAGTAGATTCTTCTGGATATACCCAATGAAAGTAAGATAAAAAAGTCTTCAATGCTTTCAACACTTTAAAAGACACAATGAGAAGCTGTTCTCTCACTCTATCAAGAGTTTTCAGAGTGATGGAGCACCAGAATTAAGTAAAGGAGAATTTAGAGAGTATCTAAATCAATGTGGTATACATTTCAGATGTTCTTGTCCCTACACACCAGAACAAAATGGAAGAGCAGAAAGAAAGAATAGGCAGATTACTTCTATGGGTAATACACTATTGATTCAGGCATCCATGCCCAAAAACTTCTGGTTTCATGCTTTTGCCACAACAACATACATCATTAATATGACTCCAAGTAAGGTTCTCTCTCTTCTAACTCCTTATGAGGTCTTATTTCAAAAATGCCCAAGTTATGACATGATTAAGGTATTTGGGTCATTGTGCTATCCATATTTGGGAACTACTAAGGCTGACAAATTGAGCCCAAAGTCAATAAAGTGTGTTTTCATTGGGTATAGCCCTGCTCATAAAGGATCGATATAAGTGTCTAGACTTAGTTTCTGGTAAAGAATATGTGTCCAGACATGTGATATTTGATGAATCAGTATTTCCCTTTGCATCTTATGATTCTCATTCAATGGTAGCTCCAGTAACTAACACCTATGAAGTGTTCCCTTTACCATCACTTCCACCATCAATCACTACACCCACAGTCCCAAATTATCATACCACATATTCCTTATCAGACCAAGTTGTCTCAGCACCTAATGTGTCTACATCAGAAGCAAGTAATCTCCCATCTGAACCTCATATGGAAATATCTCAGACTGTATCTTCACAGTCCTCATCTGATTTTGATACCTCACCAGAGACACTACTAATCTCTAATACTCATCCTATGCAAACTAGACTTAAGAGTGGTATAAGTAAACCAAAAGCTATTCCTGACCATGTGGCTCATTTCACTGTACCTCATGCCATGCCCACTGCCTACCTTGTGTCATTACATTCTGAAAAGGAGCCTAAAACCTATAAGGAAGCTAGTAAACATGAACATTGGTTATTAGCTATGAATGCTGAATATCAAGCTCTTATGAAAAAAAATACTTGGTCACTCACTCCAAGGTTACCAGACATGAATGTTCTTGGTTGTAGATGAATATTCAAGATTAAGTATAAGTCTGATGGAAGTCTGGAGAGGTATAAGGCCAGATTGGTTGCTCAAGGCTACAATCAGCAAAAAGGAATAGACTATGAAGAGACCTTTAGTCCAGTGGTTAAGATGCAAACAGTAAGGGTAGTGTTGACTTTAGCAATCTCAAAAGGTTGGCCTATACATCAGTTGGATGTATCAAATGCTTTCCTTCATGGTGACTTGTCAGAGAATGTGTATATGAAACAGCCACCTGGGTTTGTAGATAATAAGAAATCTAACTTTGTATGTCATCTTCATAAAGCACTCTATGGGTTGAAACAAGCCCCAAGAGCTTGGTTCAACAAGATAGCTATCTATCTCTCTTCCTGGGGATTTGTCAAAAGTGACTCAGACCATTCCATGTTTGTGTTCAGCTCTTCTCAGCATATGTTGGTTTTCCTTCTTTATGTGGATGACATTATACACACTGGCACTTCTCTGACTTTGATGGATGAATTGGTTACTGATCTTACCAAGACTTTTGCAATGAAGAGGTTGGGTAATCTTCACTATTTTTTGGGTATTGAGGTTCAGCAGAGTTCTACTCATCTTCATCTATCTCAAACAAAATATCTCCTTAAACTCTTACACAAATCAGACCTCATGGATTGTAAACCTAGTTCAATTCCAGTTTCTTGTGGAAAAGGGTATCTAAATTGGATGGTGATGTAATAGATAATCTTATCTTCTATAGAAGTATGGTAGGTGGGTTACAATATGCAACAATGACTCGACCAGATTTGACATTCAGTGTCAATTACTTATCCCAGTTTATGTAGGAACCAAGGTCTAGTCACTTGACTTTACTCAAAAAGGTGTTGAGGTACCTCAAAGGTACTATTGGAGCTGGAATTTTGATTAAGGCAGGTGATTTATCTAGTCTATCTGGGTTTTCAGACTCTGATTGGGGAGGTTGTCCAGACACTAGGAGATCTACCAGTGGATATTGCATTTTTTTTGGCTCCACACTTGTGTCTTGGTCTTCTAAGAAGCAAACCACAGTTAGTAGGTCTTCAACTGAGGCAGAGTATAGGGCTTTGTCTCTAGCTACTTCAGAAATAATGTGGATCACCTACTTACTAGATGAACTTCACCAGCAGATTACATGTCCAGTGGTTCTTATGTGTGATAATATAGGAGCCAAATTCTTGGCTTACAATCCTGTATTCCATGCCAGAACAAAACATATTGAGATAGACTTTCATTTTATCAGGGATTTGGTGAAGAATGGCACTTTAACTATCAAGTTTGTCGCTTCAGATGAGAACCTAGCTGACATCTTTACAAAGGGGCTTCTGGTGTCTCAGTTTCAAAACTTGAGCTCCAAACTCATGCATTTTCCTTTGGCTACTGCTTCGTTTGAGGGGGGATGTAAGATACACTCAGATGAGCTCAAGGAAGAAGAAGAAGTTAACAAACTTACCTAACTATTCAGAGTTAGATAAGTAATGGTATGGGCACTCACAGATTATATCGGCACACTTGGGAACTTACAGACTATATGGGCACTCACTGTCTATCGTGTGACTCACACGTATTATAATTACTTAGGTTAATTCTTGTTAAGTTGTAGTTAAGTTTGTTAAGAAACTTAACTAACCAAGTGTACTTACTTTCTCTCTCTAGGTTTTGTTAAAACAGTTGTATATATAGAGGAGAGTTAAAAGAGTTTCACAATAAGAAATTGTAATCTTCAAAGTGAATGAAATAAGAAATTCTCTAAGATTTACAAAAACTTTCAACCTCTAAACCATCATAAACAATGAAGTAGAACTAACCTATCACCCGTTCTTTTACAATTTCTCATTCGATTTTAAATAACCTGCACCAAGCAACTCAACCCTACAAATCCCATGGATTTGTTTATGCAAGAAATCCTTAATTACTACAATATCGGAAAAAAAGGGTACAAATAAAAGTTATCGGGCTTAATATCTTTGAGGCATAAACTTTACAACTCTGAATTGTATCAGCTATTAGAATCCTGTGTTTAGAGTAAAAAACATCTGCATGAAGTTTTATAGATGACACTTCAAATCTTAAACGTCATTCTATCTTACCCTTTACATAACATGGACACTATAAGTCGTTTATACAGATTAAAAATGTGTCAACCATGGTCTCATTATCCATAAAAGACATAGCCTGAAGTTAAGTTTTATGATCTACAGTCCTCACACTAGTTGTTTAAGTATAGACAAGATGCACATACAAAATCACGAATCGACAAGATTTAAAACAATATCCGAGACAAGCATCTCATAAGAGAATTCGACACGAGCATCTCAGATGAGAACCCCAACACACATTCCCATCTACGAGTTTAACGCATTCAAGTTCAAAATCTTCATTAGAATAAATAATGCCAGCCTAAGAAAAATATTTATATCTTTAGAATAAGATTTTGAATTACAAAACATTTATTGGGCCTTCCCTTATATAAATCCAATCCTTAAAAATTGTAAAATCTCAACTTTTTATTAGGCTAGAAAGTTTATACCTGTCACCAAGTTGAGCCAATCTTGTAGAGTTGGTCACTGTTAGAGTGTCAGACATAAGAGTTAGTAAGGGAACACTTGGCTAGTCCGGTTATCAACAACCATGTCCAATCAGGGAGTTTCCTTGGTCCATTAGGCGAATCTGCTCGCGGAAAACTTGGACGCCAAAAGGTTGAAAAGACAATTGGACATCATGTTGGTCCAAAACTATTTGGTAACTCAAATTTGTTTGTTCTTCTACTTTTCAAACAACAATATGTATATTTATACATATACCATTATTTTGTTTTTGTAGTGTTCTATTTTGCAGGTGTACATCTATCATTATGACTTTCACTCTCATGTTTATCCTCTAATGGATACACTTGGGAAACGCGACCTCCCTTGCGAGTGATGGAAACTCTTCAGCCTCCAACAAAGTAAACCCATCTTTCTTTTTCTAGATGTAAAATGCATGTTAACTAAATCGTCATATTCGAAACAACAAACCAAATCGGTGATGGTGTATAGTGTTGGACGAAATATTATCAGAGCATTTGTACCAGTCTGATCGGATTATCTCTTAATATCGATTCTCTATTCCCATATGTTCGTCCGTTTCTTTTAATATTTTTTTTGGGTGATCTCTAGGGGCCTACCTATTTTCAGTTCTATATTTTTAGTTTTAGGTTTTTATATCACTTCAACATCTGGGAATCTAAAGTTTATTTATTGTATCTTTTACGTTGCAGAATTGTAAACTTACAATCTTCCCAGTAATTCTTGAGTGTAATATATCATAGTTGCACAATTATCTTACTCGCTTATTTTTCAAAATGACGTATGTACTCAATAACACGGGTACAAAGTAGTTGGATTGATTAATCATAACCTAGAGAAATCCGACCTCCAACCAATCTTGAAACATAATAAATTCTCTGTTGCAGACTTGCAAAGGAAAAAAGTGCAATCTTCCCAACAATTAATGAAATGAAGTAAATGATCCGAAAATTTGTTTGTTAAGGTGTCTAAGAACTAATATCGCATAACTAATCAAAAACATTATTGCTACTTCCTTAGCTTTTTAAACTAATCACAAAGAATGTAGTAGAACTAACCTAATTCATGTTCTATTTGAATTGCTCATTCAATCTTAAATAGTCTGCGCCAAACAACTTAATGCTACACATCCATAGATTTGTATACTCAAGTTATCCTTGATTAGTACAATATTCACCAGATTGCAGTAAAGATAAAAATTATCAGGCTTATAATCTTTAAAGCAAAAAAACTTCACAGATTTGATTTATATTATTTATTTTGAAATCCTATACTTAGAGTATTTTAGCTCATAGTTTTGAAATGAAAACATATTACAGTACAAAGATCTACATGATGTTTTAACGATGACACTTCAGGTCTTAAACGTCATTATATCTTACCCTCACTTTAACATGGACAGTATGCACCTGTACAGCTTACAAGCGTTTACGTATAGATTTTTTATTTTTATTAAGTTTTGAGTTAATTCCTATATGGCCCCCTACTTTGTGACCAGCTTCTTTTATGGCCCCCTATTTTCTGTAAATTCAAATTTGGCCCCCTATTTTCATGTAAATGCCATAACTACCCCTCCCATTAATATAAGTTTAAAATAACTTTAGTTAGGAAATATCTCTCTCCACCTCATTTCCACCTCACATCCCTCTCCACCACACATGTCTCTCCACCTCATCTCTCTCTCCACCTCACCTCTTTCTTCTCCGACGAAAGTTGCCGGCCGGAAAATTTTCCGGCCGGCGACCTTCAACATAAAAAAATAATAATTTTTTTTTCTAAACTCTCCTCTTTCTCTCTCTAAAAAAAAAAAAAAAAAAAAAAACTCCCTTCTCTCTCTCTAAATATTCCGGCGAAGGGGGGTTCCCCTTCGCCGGAAAAACCAGACCTTCAAGGTCTGGGTTGAAACCAGACCTTCAAGGTCTGGGTTGAAACCAGATCTGGTCTGGTTTCAAACCAGACCGAGATCTGGTTTGACACTAGACCTTGAAGGTCTGGTTTTTCCGGCGAAGGGGAACCCCCCTTCGCCGGAATATTTAGAGAGAGAGAGAGAGAGAGAGAAAGAGAAAGAGGAGAGTTTAAAAAAAAAAAAAAAAAATTTTATTTTTTTTATGTTGAAGGTCGCCGGCCGGAAAAATTTCCGGCCGGCAACCTTCGTCGGAGAAGAAAGAGATGAGGTGGAGAGACATGTGTGGTAGAGGTGGAAGTGAGGTGGAGAGAAATATTTCCTAACTAAATTTATTTTAAAATTATATTAATGGGAGGGGTAGTTATGACATTTAAATGAAAATAGGGGGCCAAATTTGAATTTACAGAAAATAGGAGGCCATAAAGGAAGCTGGTCACAAAGTAGGGGGCCATATAGGAATTAACTCTTAAGTTTTCACCCGGAATTCTAACTATTTAATCAACCATGGTCAAATTATTCTCCAAGACGCCAACTCAAAGTGATGTTTATCATTCTAAATTCTAACACTATAGATTGCAACTACACACAAGATGCATTTACAAAATCGTGTACCGGACAAGACTCAGAAGAGTATCCAAGACGAGCACCTTGTATGAAAATTCAATAAGATTATCCATGTACCCACTATGGCAGAGACTCTACGAATACAATTAATGCATTCAATTTCACAATATTCATTAGCATTAATATTTGCTAGAATAAGAACGAGACTTGTATCTATAGATGAAGATTTTGAATTCCTAGCTAAACACTTATTGTTTGTTCCTTTCTATAATTCCACCCATCCAATCTTCAAAACTTTGCACATTTTTAAACATTTTATTGTGCTAGAGTATTTATACTTCTCACAAAGTTGAGCCCAACGTTTAGGAGTTGGTTGGTCTTAGATTCATATTTATTTCATAGGAATTTACGAGGATAAGTTTGAAATTACATGACACCTTTAAATATGCTCATTTTTAGACCCTCACTTGGAATATATGTTGCTAAAATTGAAATATATATATATATATATATATATATATATATATATATATACACAATTAAGTAGCAGATCTCGAACCCAAAACAGTTCTTTTTATAGGCATCAACCATATCTTTGAATTCTAAATTATTTCATACCATTTTATAGGCTGAAACGGTAATAATTCTTCACCAAATAAGCCTAAAGGTGAAGCAACATTGGTCCTATAAGTATAATTCTTAACCAAAAAAGTCATTACCTCGAGAACTAGCTCAGTTTGTACATACTTGGATTATTATACCAATAATTGAAGAAGAAAGAAAGATTTAAGATCCCACAGATTTATTGTCTAAATCAAGTGAAATTTAATACTGGTTTGATGTTCATGGGTTTTGACTATGTCTATCATCTTATAATTTCATTCAACACATTATTATATTTTTAAATTGTAGGATTTTATAACAATTTAAATTTTAACGTATTATAGCTTCACATTTACATTAATCGCTTAATTGAACAAGTACGTGATGAAAACGATTCAGTTAAGAAATGAGGCAATATAGCATGTGAAATTTAAGTACAACTACAAAAAATATATATGTTAAGTTATCAAAGAACTAATATTGCATAACAATCAAAAACATCATTTGGACATCCCTATAGAATGTATTTGAACTAACCTAATGCTAGTCCAATATTAAATAGCCCGCGCCAAACAACTTATCGCTACAAATCCAATATATTTGTCTATGCAAGTTATCCTTGGTACGACAATGTTTATCAAATAATGGTAAAAGATAACAATATCGGGATTATAATCTTTACGACAAAAACTTCACAGATCTGAATTATATTAATTATCCTTGATTACTACAATGTTTTAAGTATTTTAACTTGTAGTGCTGAACATAAACAAATATTACATTACAAGATCTACATGAAGTTTTAATTAAGATACTTCAAATCTTAAAAGACATTTTATGTCACCTGCTACTCAAATTTGGAACCGGGCCCCTAAGTTGTCAGGCACGACCCTATTTGTTCTTTACTAGATTTTACTGTCATTAGATGTTTGGATAGGAACATTATAATCTAACTTGTAGTTTTTGGCCTGCGGAAGCCTCCTCTATTTCGTTCTCATTCATTTTGTATGAGGTTTTGTAAATTCCCTTTTGTTTTCAATTATAATTCAAATTGTTCAAAACAAAACTGATTACTTTATTATTCATACAGAGAGACGTTGTATTGTTAAGCTTCTTCATTCTTACTAGATACAAAATTTTAAGAATGTTTTAGGTGACTTAGTTATATTTTCCAACTAAAATGAAACATAATGTTGGTTTGGCAATAATGTGTTTTCAGCTACCATCATTAATGTTATAAGTTACATTAACATAATGGCACTAAATAGGTCGACTGTAACTTTTTGTCCAACCGAATACCTATTAACCACTTACAATTTGCAGATGATGCCCTAGTGGGGGCAACCCAGACTCGTTTGGTGAAGTCTCCATGCATCTCGGACCAAGTCTGAGACGCACCCGGGTTTACATGGGGTGCGTCCTAGACGCGCCCTTAAACCCGAGACGTTTCCGTCTCGAATTGGAAGTCCGAGTCGGTCTCGGCCAGTTGGCCGGGAAGCGTCCTTGCCAGATTTTTAGGAACTTCTAAAAAATCAAACTTCCAAGTTTTTATTTCTTTTGCTTCCAAAGTTGTTGTTCTAAACTTTTAGAATACTTCAAAAATCTCAAATTTGATTTTGAAACAACTTCTAAAATCAACGAAAATCAACTCTTTTGAAAAACTTTTCAGAACATAAATCAATCAAAATCGAATCTTTTGAAAACTCTTTTTAATCATCAGCTTTGAAATCAACTTGAATAACTTTAAATTACATTCAAAACTAAACAAATTGATGCCCAAACACTTTTAGACACTTCTATCTATCTACACAAGCATAAATTAGTCTGCAACTTAGCCAAAATTAGCTACATGCAAGAGCCTGTGACACCTCTGTTAGATTATGTAGCCTCCTAGTGTTGTTAGCGGAATCTCAGACATCTAATATCTAACACTAGTATCCCGAGGATGTTATGCATAAGCAAATAATGTAACTTAGTTAATTAGTTTAGAGATTACCTTAATCGCTAAATTTTCCCTCGAACCTTTCCAATCGAATGTGAAGACCAATAGCTTTAATTATAGCTCCTTTACTTCAGACAGCCGAATGGATAACTTGATATCCTACTGGTGTTGTTAGCTAGTACTCCAATGGTGGTTTGATTAAAAATCCTTCTTCTTTGACTAGATATATAGTTGGGAGTTATCTCTCTTTATTTCTCTACTTGATGTTGTAGAGCTAGAAAGCTTATTGAGATTCTTTCACACCTTATTCAAGTCTTAATAGACATTATATAGAACCCTAAGTCAGAGTCCAACCCTAATTAGGTTTGCTAAAAGACTCTTTTTAATAAGATTCAGGAAATAGACAAGAATAGAAACTAGTTTCTGTTTTTCTGAAGTCCCTCATTATGACCGGCCAGAGTAAGTCCTAATAGGGAAGATCTGGCTGGCCCCTATAGGCTGGTCGCCCAAGCATTGCCGACCCCTATAATGGACCCAAAAGGTCGTTTTAGGTGCTCGGCCCAAATTCCCTTTGTTCGGGCCGTTTGTACTATAGTTTTCCAAACTTCCTTTAGGCCTTTTGGACACATTTATGGATCTAACCCATGACTATATGTATCATCCCTCTAGTCATATCATCCGATCAAATCGTCATTCTTTGGTGTAACCCGATGTAGGATACGGTCGAAATTAGCCGCGAATCACCCCGTGATTCGACAATCGTAGTTGTTTTCTAGCTATACATTAGGACCCCTAAATCGTCTGGACTTGATGATCTTCTTGATCAATTGTCTTATCCGACAAATAGCTTGCATTGCATCTTTGATCGAAAGACATCTACTTCCAAAATATATGTTGAAAGTGTTCTTTTTATAGGCATCAACCATATATGTTGCTAAAAGTGAGAGTTGAGATTGTGTGGTTGAAGAGAAGTCTAACTCTTGGGGGATAATGAAGCCTGTGAAAAGGTTGGCTAAAATGTCTCCATGTCTTTGCATGAGTCACATGCGATTATGTTAAGCATTTGGGCCTCAGTAATGTTTGGGCCTCAGCAATGATAGATATAGTGGAAAGTCAAAGATTAATCCAATGGTTGAAATCATTGGGTCAACATCTCACCATGTGTGCGCCAATTGGTGTGGATGGATATTTTCACTCAACAGTGGCTCTTTTTTCAACATTCGTCTTCACATATTCAATATGATATAAATACATCATAAATAGATATATGAATTCAATAAATCTACGAATTTATGAGAACATGGGGTTGCCTCCTTAAAATGCGACGGCATGATCAAGAGTGTCGGAAGCAGGGGCCGCCTAGTAGAGCTTCTTTCTATTGGCTATGTTTGTTTCTGGGGGGGGGGGAGGGGGGTTCCATAGACACTGAGTAAAGAACTGAAGCAGCAGCTCCTTCGAGTTCACTGGGGGTAGAATAGAAGATATAAACTAAAACAGAGCTTCTTTCTATTGGCTATGTTGGTAGAATAGAAGATATAAACTAAAAAGAACACGATAATTTATGTGTTTCGGTCGGAGGATCATGACCTACATCCACGGAGAAAGCCAGAACGGCTACATACTTTATTATCCACAATTGTGGTGATTCGTTACAATGATAGATTAATAATCGAATGCTTAAACTCCTAGAACCCATCTCTTATTTATAGGGTTTAGGGTTTCCTAGTTTCTCCTAACTAAACTAGGAAACAATATAATCTCTACTCAATATTACTATTAAATAGTTACAAGAGATATCCTAAATATATCTTCGATATCTTTCATATCTTCCAATATCTTGGACTCATCTTGATCGTCGGATCTCTTGATGTCGATCCGTCTCATCTTCATATATCTTGGACGGTTGATCTTGGATATCTTCGGATCTCGATTCATCTCGATCCTTATACTCTAACACTCCCCCTCAAGTTGGAATACGGAGCTTGTGAAGTTTCCAACTTGAAGATTGAACTTGGAAAAGATGAATGTTGCTCGCATATGATCGGATTCAAACTTGAACTTGAACTTGAATTTTAACTTTTGTTTAATGTTAAACAATTACCAATGATGCTGAATTCTTGTCTGCAACTTGAACTTGTAATCGCACATAAACTTGATATAATATTTTTGTCTTTCGTAAGCTTGAATCTCATTCTTTTCTTCTTTGCTTTCTTTCTTTCTCGAGCTTGAATAAAATTTGGTGAGAGGGAGGTCAGCTTCAAATTTATCAACAAACGAAGGAGGAAACGATACCATATGTAGTTGATGATGGAAGATAGTAACTGGCGGATCCATGAAAAGGATGATGAAGACATAGTGTCACAAAAAGAAGTGAGGTGACAGAAAGATAGCGTCTCGAAACGATGTGAAATTTCACACTCATGTGAGAGAAACCATGAGGGAGAGATTACAATCCACGAGTGATATCGTGAGGGAGAGAGATATAGCCGAGAGAGAGGGTTATGGCCGAGAGAGAGAGAGAGAAAGATGACATAGAGAGAGATTACACCATGTGAATTATCGATCTTGAATGATCGGGAGAGAGAGATAAGCTCGTCGGATTACAAACCGAGAGGAAGAGGGACGATTACTCACAAATTGAAAAGAAAACAGTGGTGGCTAACAAGGTGATGTCCAACGATAAACGTTATGGAAGGGACGAGATATTCTGCGGTTTGTTGGAAACCGACTCGTTTAGTGGTTGAATCCACTTAAAAGAATCATAAGATGATTGTTGGATGATGACGGATCACTCGTGTGAATGTGATCATCCAGAGATAATGATCTGAACTGGTTAGTCCTTAATTGATTCTCTATATCATGAATATAGAGGGTATGTTGTTGATATTAGAAAAAAACAGAAAAAGATGAGTGTATGCCATTTTCTACTGAACTTGATAGCCTTGAGGATTAGAAAAACAAGGTTGATTTGTGGATGCCATCCAATATAATGTATGGTTGTGTGAATAACCCTGTTAAGATCCAACGAGTATCTCACGTGAAGAATTGTGAGAAAGAGAGATGATTGATTGAGCACGTCCCTGAGATCCAGGAACAAAAGACACAGTTGATACTGTTGACCGGTGACCAAGCTTAATGTATTAGCTGGGATGGATGACCATTGAGAAGATCTTCTTTGCATCTAACGACAAATATGTTTTGCAAAAGTCGAAAAAATCAATAAAGTGATTGAAAAGTGAAGTCACAACGAAAGAAAATCGTTGGGATAGCGGAAGTAAAAAAGTTGATGAAACAAGATTGTTAAACCCGCTCATGAGAATCACAAGATGAACTTGGAAAAAAATATCAACAAAGTGATATATCGATTACTTAATCACAACGAAAATATCGTCGGTAATAGTGGAAGCTAAAAAAAGTTGATGAAACAGGATTGATGAACCTGCTCAGGAGAATTTAATCAATCCAAATAAAAAATCAAAAATTGCGGAAGTTTGAAAGTTATTGCGGAGGAAGTCTCTTCCATGGTCTTGATTAAGATAAGCATCACTTCTCACAGTGAAGAGATGGTTTGATTACAATCACATAAAGACATAGTCTGATTACTATGTACCAAAGAAAAAAAAGATCTTCATAAGTCATCTTTGAGCAAAAAACAAATTGATTGATGGACTCACAAAGGGATCATGATTGATGAAAGGAGCATGAACACCACAAACAGAAAGAAGAGAGAAAGCTTGAGTGATATTCAAAACAATACCCAATTGACTACTACTTTACAACCACATTACATAAGCTGGTGACATCGGGAAAGATGTCTGCCCATGAAAAGATCCAAGTGAATAATGAACTCGGTAAAGAGGTATAAACCTCTATAGATGTTCATCTCGGATGAAGTCGAGAGAGATAGAGAGGGATGGACTCGGTGAAGCTGAGTGAGAGATTAATGAACTCGGTGAAGCCGAGTGATATGGTGATGAACTCGGTGAACCCGAGTGAGCGATGGAAAGATATGAACTCGGGTTGGAACCGAGAGGGAGATTGAGATCGACTGAGAGAGATAAGTTGAAGAAGAATGGGTGGGTTGTTCAATACTTGAATGTGTATAAAGGATTGAATCTGACAAACAAATTCATCAACCATATCCCATGGCCATTGATTAGGTAATTTGCATATTCACAACTCCAAGTAAAACAACTTGAAACAAACTATAATAACTATCCCTAATAGAATACAAGATATAAGACGGATCGTAAATAAGAGATTCGGCGGTCAAGATGAGTTGCAGAAACAAAATACATGTGTAACACGTGTATGTACGTGACGGATCGAGAAGACGAGATCCGACGATCAAGAAGAATTCGGAATATATTTGAAGATATGTGAAGATATGTAATATTAGTATAATATATTTAGAATATCTCTTGTAACTATCTAATGGTAATATTAGATAGATTTTGTATTATTTCCTAGTTTAGTAAGCAGAAATTAGGAAACCCTAAACCCTAAGTCATCTATAAATAGGAGAGGGTTCTAGGAATAAAACTCATCGAGTTATGTTTGACCAATGTAACCGATCAACTCCCACAATTGAATGTGGTGATTATTAATAAAGAGTTATTTATTCGTGGATGTAGGTCTTGAGTATTCGACCGAACCACGTTAAATTATCGTGTCTTCACTTTATGTCTATATCTCCGATTATTATATAATCGTGAATTTAACATGGTTTTATGAGCAGGTTATTTGTTCGTGTTTTATGCTTCCGCAAAATTTCCAACACTTTTATTCGTTGTGACTTAATTAATCGATCAATTACTTTGACGATTTTTTTCCCAAGTTATTCTTGTGAATATCATATTCCAATGATTTTTTTATATATCATTGTGATTCAATAATCGATAAGTTATTTCGACGATTTCTTTTCCCAAGTTAATCTTCTGATTATTTCTCATCGGTGTTGCAAAGAAAAGGAAAGTGCAGTCTTCATGGTTGGTTATGCGAAAAAGGTATGTTCTATATTTATTTCAAAATTTCTGATTTTTTCGAAAATTTTTTAGACCGAAAATAGGACTGAAATAACAAAACCAGAACCAACATGTCAGATCTGGTTCGTTTTGAAACAACCAGAACCAATTTCCCGTTCCGGAACAAAGAAAAACCCGGATTTTATCTAGTCCGCGACCAAACAGACCATTAAAACCAAAACTTGACCATCATGACCGAGTCAACAATGTTTGACCCGAGATTATTTTCAACCCGCTGACTAAAGTCAGCAGACTAAGACCCGACTCTTTCTTCTTCTTCCCCGCGTGAAAAACCCTAGGGTTCGATTCCAGCGACATTAGCCGGCAAAATTTTCATTCCAACTCGATCCTTTCATCGATTTGGACATCATATGCAAACCACCAAAGATCTCCCTTTTGAATTGGTGAAGAATCAACCATTTTGTAACCCGAAAATTCATATTTTTTTTGGAGCTTTCTCTCTCTACAAATCGATTCAACTCGGGTCGATTCTTGGCCAAGTTTGATTGAATAGACTCTTCCAATCATAGATTAGGAGTTTTATGCACATTACAGATGATTTCTATTGTTCAATTTTAATCCTAAATCGAGATTTGGAAAACCCTAACCTTTTGTTAGCAATCTAGTTTTCCCCAAATTAAATATTTGGGCAGTTTTCTTTTTTTGCCACAGTTTGGTGTGACAAACTTTTGCCACAGTTTTCTACTGTTGGAAATATATTTTTTTGTGATAGTGATTTCTTCCTGTCACTTGTACCTAACTATTTATAGTTGTGAGGCAATTTTCTGTCCGATATGTGACACTAAAATAGATTAACTTCATCTATTTTTCGTTCCGCATATATATCCGTGACATTTTCAAAGTTATGCTTTGTTTATGACGATTTTATTTCTCTACCAAAATTTTGGACTTTTCCTTCGACGGAGAAAGAATTTCTATTTTGGACTTGAATCCTAGAATTCAACCCGCGAAATTTTCATAATCATATATTTCTCATGATTATTTTCTTTCTTCCAATTATGTTTTGGACTTTTACTTACCACAAATAGAATATATCTATTTTGACCTATATTTCCGGATTCTCCCGTGACATTTTCCAACTCATACTTTCTCTATGATGACTTGTCTTTCATACCAAATTACATTTTGGACACTTCCTTTCACCTAATAGAATATCTCTTCCACGGATAGAATATCTCTATCTTTAATTCCAGAATTATATTCGCGATCTTGCCTTTTTTGGCAATGAATTTCATGTCGACCATCATTTTGGTTGTTACTTTCCAATATTTTTTGGTAATCCGACAATGATTTTTTGTCGACTTTAAACAAAACAACATTATTTTGTTGTCACTCTTAAAGTTCATACTTGACGTTTTTATACGACAAGATATTGATCATCACAACCTTTTAGTTGTTGACATTTTCTTCATACAATGACCAACTTTACATACATAAGAAAATACATGTAATTTCGTTGTCATTGATTTTCGCTCAATTTTTTTACCGTAATTACCAACTTTTAGTTGTGACTTAATCCTTCAATCAACTACCAACGCATCCACAGTCTAAGAGTTGCAAGAAGATGAATACGACGAATCAAGAAGTATTTTCTTTTTCTCTCTCCAAGTCGGACACTTCAAAATTTACGTGCTCCAACTTGCGGGGGGGGGGGGGGTGGGGAATAGAATACAAGATATAAGACGGATCGTAAATAAGAGATCCGGCGGTCAAGATGAGTTGCAGAAACAAAATACGTGTGTAACACGTGTATGTACGTGACGGATCGAGAAGACGAGATCCGACGATCAAGAAGAATTCGGAATATATTTGAAGATATGTGAAGATATTTGAAGATATGTGAAGATATGTAATATTAGTATAATATATTCAGAATATCTCTTGTAACTATCTAATGGTAATATTAGATAGATTTTGTATTATTTCCTAGTTTAGTAAGCAGAAATTAGGAAACCCTAAACTCAAAGTCATCAATAAATAGGAGAAGGTTCTAGGAATAAAACTCATCGAGTTATGTCTGACCAATGTAACCGATCAACTCCCACAATTGAATGTGGTGATTATTAATAAAGAGTTATTTATCCGTGGATGTAGGTCTTGAGTATTCGACCGAACCACGTTAAATTATCGTGTCTTTACTTTATGTTCATATCTCCGTTTATTATATAATCGTGAATTTAACAATCCCAAGGGTAATCAGCCGCAGTAGGTAGAGAGAGAAAGATTGGAAAAGAAGGAAGCAATACTATGTTGACAGAGTACCTTTCCTTACATGAAATAAAATATCATTATCTTCTGATCTATGAAAGGTCATGAAGACGAATAAGACGGATGGATAAGAAGAGAGAGAACTGTTGTGAAATTCTTTGAACTGAATATTGGAGAAGAAGATTTAGATTGAGTATGGAAGATGAAGGGAGATGAGACAAGATCGTCTAAACAACCCAATCTACCACAATCAATGATACTCTTGAATATAATTTCTTCTTGAAAATCCAAAAGAAGATGAGCCGAAAAAGACAAGAGTGGAAAGATAGACCGAGTGATCGATTGATGACGGAATCACAACGATTAGAAAAAAAAATCGTCGGGAAAGTGCGAAGCAAAAAGGAATACAGGATTAACAAACCTGCTCTTGATACCATGTGAAAGTTCATGTTAGTTGGTAGAATAGAAGATATAAACTAAAATAAAGAACACGATAATTTACGTGGTTCGTTCGGAGGATCATGACCTACATCCACGGAGAAAGGCAGAACGGCTACATACTTTATTATCCACAATTGTGGTGATTCGTTACGATGATTGATTAATAATCGAATGCTTAAACTCCTAGAACCCATCTCTTATTTATAGGGTTTAGGGTTTCCTAATTTCTCCTAACTAAACTAGGAAACAATATAATCTCTACTTAATATTACTATTAAATAGTTACAAGAGATATCCTAAATATATCTTCGATATCTTTCATATCTTCCAATATCTTAGACTCATCTTGATCGTCGGATCTCTTGATGTCGATCCGTCTCATCTTCATATATCTTGGATGGTTGATCTTGGATATCTTCGGATCTCGATTCATCTCGATCCTTATACTCTAACAATAATTCGCACTGTCTAACGTCGTTTAAATCATATTTAAAGATCTCATGCGTTAGTCCTTCCGATCTACTGGGCTTGACCCTGTGCATCTACAGAAGTATCTTAGTTGTTATCTGTTCGGGTTTTCAACTTGCAATTGTTATATATCATACAATTGAAATTGAACCAACATATTTGTTCTAAGACTTAACCATATATTGGAGTCGATCATCACTGATCTTAGTCATGAATATCCATAAAAAAGAGATATCTATCCATGAATTGGTCTCAACTAGTTACCCTATTTGTAACAACAGAACTTAATAAAGAGAGCAAGTAAGGTTACTAAATTTACTTACAGCCGGCTGAAAAGAGTGACTGCACACATTAAATTCTTGGAAAGAACCCTAACCCTACAATAGTGGTCAAGAGGTAGATGACGGCAGCAAAAGTGTAACAAGGGAAAATCAGGTTTCTGCTACATTTTTCGTAATCAAATACAATGGATCAGTTTAGCAAGTTATTACGAAGATATATTTCGTACCGTACCTCTGCCTCATGACACTGTATATAGAACTTAAGTCAAAATGCTTAGTATATACCGTCGGAAAGAATACGATGAAGTAACATCATGACAAAAACAAAGAGATCTTAATTATTATACCAATTACAAATATATAGCATTATAGACAAAAAAAAATACGTAGAAACAAATCTTATTTTGACTCAATAAATGACAAGATTAACACACGACAATATGACAGAAAACAATGAAGTAGAGTTTCTTATTTTGACTCAATAAATGACAAGATTAACACAAGACAATATGACAGAAAACAATGAAGTAGAGTTGCTGTAGCATGATTATGAAAGAATACGATGAAGTAGAGAGTGAAATAGTAGAAACTACTTAAAAGTTATTTTGGTATCATTTGTTTAGAATACTTCAACTCAAACTTACGAATATAAAAACATCTTCATGAAGTTTTATTGACGCTTCAAATTTTAAACGTCATTCTATCTAACCATTTACTTAACATGGACACTATCCATAAAAGACTTTTTTTTGTTGCAAGTATCTAAAAAAGACTTGATAAAAAAAATGTTTCATGATCCTATGTTCTAACTCTATTGATTGCAAGTATAGACAAGATGAACATACGAAATCTAATACCAGACAAGTTTTCCAACAATATACAAGCATTTCATAAGCAAATTCGACACGAGCATCTCAAATGAGAGCCCGACATGCAGGGGCGGTGTTAAGTTTGTGGTCATCCAACTCAAAACCAATTGGCAATGAGTGGAGAGGACCTATCTATATAACAAAACACAATGTTTTGTGCTGACTGGGACAAACCAAGAGACAAATTTGGTCGTCCATTGTGTTTTAGATAGCATCTTCACCTTTCAATCTATCACTTACCTAAAAAAAATATTATTCGTTCACCCACTCAATACAAGAGAGTAAACAAGTCGAATAATCTAGACCGTTTCATCCCTTTTCATCTATTAAATGCGGTTGTGGATGATTCAAAGGGCAGATTAATGAGAATGGGTGGGGCAGCCCAAACACCATTTAATACCTACATTACCTCCTAAAAATAACGCCCAAACACCACTAATGGGAATTGGTGGGCAGCTCCATTTCTTCCTCCTCACGTTACAAACTTTTCACCATTAATGAGAATCGTTTTATTCCCCCAAATATCAATTTTCTTCACCAGAGATCGACCAATAGAAGCACCTTACAATTTTTGTCAATCTTCTTCTTCAAACTCTATTCGATGGAGATACCAATTGGACTACCTCTCTCACTTCATTGTTTAACTCGACCAAATTACTCTCATGTAAGAAGAAATTATGGGTTCTGATTTTATTTTACAATTTTGCTATCTTCCTATTAGTGTTATATCACTAATTTGGTGGGTTGTTCCTATTCATTTTGCATAAATTAGTGTTGATATTCATATGTTGTGAATTTTGTTATGTTAGAAAGTACGTCGATGTCAATCTCCTAACATTGAGTCCAACATGAAATACTATTGGGGAGTTTAATGGAATATTGATCTAACATATATTTTCTTTGTGTTGGGATAGTATTTACAGAATCTCTGGTTCACATATATGGCCATGAAACGCATAACAATCTTTGGCCAAATTTAGAGTTGTGGCATGTTATTTTTCTCTCTTAATAGCTATCTAGAAATTGAAACTTTAGTTTGAAAAGAGTACTGTTCTTTTTCATTAATGTTCTCATATATGTTCTTATGGATATAATTTAATGTCATTTTCAAGCATTACTATGCACATTAGTAACTTGTGGAGATCTCATAAAAAAAAAACTTGTGGAGATGATAAACTGATAAAGGTGAGAGAAACGAAAGTAGAGTCTTTTCTGTTTAAATATGGCAAGGCTTTCCTCTTAATCCTCTTCCCTGTATGTTAAAGGCATATATATACACAGTGTGGTACTTCGCTGGAGTCAACAACTGCACCTTTAAAGGTCATTAAGTACATGTTTATTTCGAAAACTCCCGTTACAAAAAGAACATTGACTTCATTGATTTTACACCACTGATGGACTCTCGTCTCTCTCTGTGTTTGTGTATAAGATGCAGTAAATTTTCTCAGTTGGTGTTGATGGGAGGATTAAGCCCTGGTCCGGACACATGGCAAACTGTGATTCTTTGTAGTGCTCATGTCAGTAGGTAAAAGATGATATAGGTAAGTGAGTTGCGATCAATTTTACTATCATTTTCGAAAGAAATACATTGTTTCTGGTGATGCTCGTTATAGCTCTGAGGTTGTTCTCATGTGGGACAGATAATGAGGGAGAGAGTTCATAGGTGAATGGAATGAGAAAAGGATCATGAGGTATTGTGGTCTTACAAAGAAATCAGTGGGGTTGTTTAATTTGTTAGAGCGGAGAATGGTTTCCTGTTACTGGTGGAGATAAAGAGTATAAATTTTGGTACATGTACCATATAATATTATTGCCAACAGATGGTGACACTGGATCTTCATTGAGATTTCCTTACTTTCTTTGATTCATATGAAGGCATATATCTTTTTGCAGTGGCTTACATATTCCCTGATTTCCTTGAGAATTCACTAATGTTATTGCAGTGGTTTAGGCATTCCTTGAACTATTCCAGGTAGGCGGTCTAAAGCAATCAATTGTACTTTTTATCTGTAGGATGGCCACAATGACACCCTCATCCATCAATATCCTTTTAAAAGTGAAAATTTTGTTCCTCATAATGTTTTTTTTATTTTAGATGGTTTGCAGAATAAAATAAATAGGTTGTGTCCACAGTGTTGAATGATCATTTTATTATAACATTTCGTTAAAATTAAATTTCTATTGATATTGTTGATTTCGACATTAAATATCCTTTCAAGATAGCCTATATACATAGGGTTAGGTAAATGAACTATCAAGCATGAAACTAATAATTTTTCACATATTAAAACGATTCCATTTATTTATGTACTTACAAATACCAATTGAAATGTGTCTCCTTTCATCAAAAAAAATTGAAATGTGTCTTTTATACATTAGCTTTCCCATACTTAAGAATCCATTTAAAAAGCGACTTATGCAATAATTATTTTCTTTTCACACGTTTTCCTTTTCTTGTGGCCATTTGGGACATTATAATGGGTTGAATCATTCCTATTCATACATATATAAGTGTATATATATATCCTTATAAATTTCAATGAGCAGTTTTTTGAGATCCTCAGGTAGGGTTAACTGGACCAATATTTCATTGTTTTCTTTTTAGTTAGGTGGTGATTCAGGGATCGGCTTCTAATAGCAAGACAACCTTACATTTCCCTATCGACGTATTCGAGTACAATTCTATTTAGAGATTTGAAATTTTCGACATCAATAATTTTCTTGAAGAGAGGTACATTTCTATGGTTATATCTATAATGTCTTAAATTATTTTGTGGTTTTTAATGTCTATCATTGGTGCAAGAGTTATTTTCTTACATGTATTCACAAGAAACAATTTCTATACAAACTTTATTAGGTTGTAGAACTATGAGAACTGCCAAGCTGTCTAAGCTCTAAAAGAAGGATAATTATCAACTTATTTGGGATTTTCGCCTACTTATTTGGACAGTAAACAGTTCCTATAATCAGGTGATAATGGTCATTCAAATGGAGAGAGCGAATTGTGAAGTGGGATGTTGAACCAAGAATATCATAACTAGAATGTTTTGTTGTTCAGTTATTATTTAAATTTTATCGGATTCTATAATGGCCAATTTCTTTTTGTTCACAACCAAATTCTTCAATCAATGAATGCAACTGTGTGTTCAATTCACTTTCTTATGTTTATTTTGTGCACTTGTCTATTTTTTTAAGTCGTTAGGAAATGATTTGGAATCAGTTCACTTTCCTATGTTTATTTTGTACACTTGTCTTTTTTAAATCGTTCAAAAATGAATTTGAATTTCGTGTCAACTCATTTTCATGTCTACCACTCGAGTCTTTGTGGTAAGAAGTAATAGGTTTTTCTTTATGAATCTTGATTATTGTGTACTTTGTTCTCAGATTTTCAGTTATCTATTTAAATTACATTTGTGCTAAGCCATTTGTTTTGATAAAAGAAGACTCACGACTTTATAACACTCAAAATGCTCAACAAGAGTGCCCGTGCCAGAGGCACGGGTTATACCTAGTACTTTATATTCTTGGTTGCTAGTTATCCATTCTCCCATGTGGGCCTATTCTCACACGCCCCCTCACGTGTGGCATTCTTTGAGCCTAACACGTGTTTTTTTTTCTTTACGGGTGACGTGGAACACGTGTGGCTTTTAAGCCTATCACGTGTGGGCCTAGCTCTGATACCATGTTAAGTTTGTGGTCATCCAACTCAAAACCAATTGGCAATGAGTGGAGAGGACCTATACTTTGTATTCTTGGTTGCTAGTTATCCATTCTCCCATGTCTCACAGGCGGAATCAAGATTTCATACTAGACAGGGCAATCTCTATAAAGTAAACTTCTCCATATAATACGTATGGCTTTACAAGATACAACACAAGACAGTTTTTCTAAGAACATCCTTACATATCATGATTTTTTACATTTATCTTAATAATCTAAATAAAACAATAGAAGTAAGCTTTTGACTTAAATTTACAAATTAACTTAACATTGGATAACTGAATTGAGTACTAAAATATCGATAGATCTTATCAATTATTCTACATCTTAAAGAACAAAAAGTCACATAATTTTATTGATCATTAATCTAAGGTCTTCCTGTTATAATTATTCGATGACACTTGAAGTAGAAAAAGTTACATAGCTAAGAGTGTACCCAAGCAAAAACAAGATTTTTTCTAACAATTGGTCAATTAATTTAGGGTTCCTTGGCAGTTAGAAACCAAAATGAAGAAACAGAGGGAAGGGATTTGAAGCTATATCTTTGGGATGGAAGCATACAAACTCCACCACTAGAGCGAAAGTAAACTATAGTTAATAGTGGTAGCTTGTGTTATATATATTTGGAGATCAGGCCGGGCCGGCCTAGTCTCCACATAGTTCGGCACCTGCCGACATGGATACCCGTCTACCAACCACGACAAAAAAAAGTTACAAGGTTAATGCCTTCAAGATCAAAACTTTCATTAGGATAAATATTGCTAAAATAAGAAAGATATTTATGTCTTCAAAAGAAGATTTTGATATTGAGAACATTTATTGGGCCTTAGGCCTTACCTTTTATTCCCACAAACCCAATCTTTAAATTTTGGAATATCTCTTAACTTCTTATTAGGCTAGAGCATTTATACTTCTCCATTCAAATTGAGCATATTTTCAAGAGTTTAGGATTATAAGAACTTCTGGGGATAAGTCCACAACCACGTCCGACAATGACCACACCTTAAATTCATTCAAATTCTAGACTTTTCCTTGGAATCGATGTTACTAAAATCGAAACTAAAGGATTTCTTTTTTGTCCCGTATACAAAGATACCTACCATATCTTTTAATTCTAACAATATTTCTTACCCAATTTATAGGCTAGAACGTTAACAAACTCTTCACCAAGTAAGCCTATAAAGTAGAACCGACATTGGTTTCTATAAGCATAATCTCTGCTTTTATACTATGTTACCGAGTCTTGACTATATTGTTAAATTGGTCCAAACATTACCATAAAACTGCAAGATTTTCATTAATTTGAAATATTCTTTCTAGAAGATCTTTAATATTTTAAATAGTTATTGTCCACAAGCCCAATATTAAATTTATAATCTCTCCTTATCAGTTTTCTCAACAATTTCTCGCAAAAGCAGAGCAAAAGACTTCAAATCCCACCCTATAAATAAATGAAACCAATCTATAGTTTCATCACAAGGTCTGCAATATTTTCTTCAATTTTGTATTCAACTGTCTGAGTACTTGGTACAAGTTACTTTCTCTCATATCTTTTCATTTCTCTTCTTTGGTTCACACAACTAGTAAGGGACCTCTTGGCTAATTCGGCGGTCAACAACCATGTTGAATCAAGGAGTTTCCTTTGTCAATCAGTCGAATCAGATCACTGAAAACTTGGACGCCTAAAGGTTGAAAAGACAATAGGACCTTATGTTGGTCCAAAACTATTTGGTAATTCCAATTTGTTTGTTCTTCTATTTTCAAACAACAATATGTATATAAATATACATACTATTATTTTGTTCTTCTACGTGTTCCTCTTGTAAGAAAGTTTATTCAATATAAAGTTATATTTTGCAGAAGTACATTATCTATCATTATGACTTACACTCTCATGATTATCCTTCGTGGATGTGTTTGGAGAACTCGACTTCCCTTGCGAGTGATGGAAATTGCTTGGCCTCCAACAAAGTAAACTCATCTTTCTTTTTCTAATATTTTTCATTAGTAATTTGGACTAGATGTAAAATACCTATTAACTAATAACAAACCAAATCAGTGATGGTGTATAGTGTTGGAAGGAATTTTATCAGACCACTTGTACCACTCAAATCAGATTATGTCTTAGTATTCATTATCTATTCCGATATGTTCTCCGTTTCTTTTAATATTTTTTTGGTTGGTCTCTTGGGACCTACCTATTTTAGTTCTAGATCTCTTCATTTTTTTCATCTATAACTAGTAGAAGTTAACCCTAGATGGTCCCTCTAGTCAAAAGATCAATAATTCGATTTCCTAACATTGAGATTGCTTTTGATTTTGATTCAGGGCTTACATGACCTGACATGTCAAACTGTAGCTGACATGTTAAGAGGGAAAACACCAGCTCAGATTCGTTCGATATTCGGCATAGAAAATGACTTCACCCCGAAAGAAGAAGAAGCGGTTGAGATGGAGAACCAGTGGGCTTTTGAGTGATTGAAAGTCAGAAAGCCACCAGATCTGGTACTTCAATAATAAAGAGCAATCTCGATGCTATATGACCCCGACAAGATATTCATCGTAGAGTATCGGCTAGAGTAGGAGTTTCTTTTGATGAACTGTTAGTGTACTTTTTTGGTTACCGTATGGTTATGAAATCGCAAATACTCTCTTTGTTGTTGCTCTATATAAATGAAGTTTGTTGGGATATTCTGATTTTTCTTCTGTTTTTATTGTTGTGGGCATTGTGGTCTAAAGGCTTGTTTGTTATCTATATCTGTACTTCTGTACTCACAACTCATTCCATTGTTCAAGTCCCACTAGGGCTGATAGAGTGAGAGGCTTAATAAAGGAGCTTTATTTTCCGAAAACTCTATATCAACTGAATACAATGAAACAAATCAAGTTTCTGAGCTACCAATAGTCATTTATGGCCGATAAATCTTTCGTTATTTTCATAATTTTCATCAGTTGGATCCAATCAAAGTAAATTTTGAAAATTAGCTCACTAACGTGTGACAGTAAAAATGATTGGAAAATGAAAAAGGGGGTCGAATTACAAGTTGGTCACCTTTGGGGGGCCATTTTGGTGACTTGGTCATCTTTAGAGAGCCAACATTGAATTAAACCTATTGAATATAAAGGCAATCTTCCCAACAGTTACTGAATATAACCAATAATAGTTGCAAGTTCACATTACTCAATGAAAATGATGTAGAACTTGAGTAAAAGATTCATGATATATCAATTATGTTGTCCAAGAACTAATATCGCATAACTAATCAAAAACATTTTTGGGACTGTTTTAGGCGCTAAACCAATCATAAAGACTCTAGTAGAACAAACCTAATACATGTTCTTTTTAAATTGTTCATTCGATCTTAAATAGTTTGCGTCAAACAACTTAACGTTGAAAATCCCATAGATTTGTCCATGAAAATTATCCTTGATTACTACAATATGCATCAGATAACGGTAAAGATTTGTCTGGCTTATAAGCTTCACAGATTTGATCATCTCAATTATATCAAGTACTTTGAAATACGGTGTTTACATTATTGTAGCTCATACCGAAAAGATAACATATTAGTACAAATTTCTACATGAAGTTTAACGATGAAACTTCACATCTTTAACGTCATTCTATCTTTACCTCGACTTAACCTGGACATTAGACATTTGCGTGGGTTACAAACGTTTACTAGTATATTTTGATTTTTATTGAGTTTCCTAATTTTCACCTGCAATTATAACTGTTTGATCAACAATTGTCACATTATCCACGAAGGCGTTAACTTAAAGTGATGTTTTATGATCAAAGTCCTAACACTATTGATTGCAAGTACACAAAAGATGCACATACAAAATCATGTATCAGCAAAGAAGAGTATCCAAGACGAGTATCTAGGAAAATCTGACAAGATCAACTATGTACCCACTACGACTGAAAATCTACTATTAATGCATTCAATTTCACAATATTCATTAGCATTAATATTTGCTAAAATAAGAAAGAGACTTGTATCTTTAGATGAGGATTTTGAATTCCTAAACCCTTATTGTTTGTTCTCTTCCATAACTCCACCCATCCATCCAATCTTCAAAATTTTGGACATTTTTAAACATTTTATTGTGCTAGGGTATTTATACTTCTCACAAAGTTGAGCCCAACCTTTAAGAGTTGGTCGGTGTTAGACGCATATTCATTTTATAGGATTATAAGAATTTATGAGGGTAAGTTTGAAACCACACGACACCTTTATATGTGCTCATTTCCAGACCTTCACTTGGAATATATGTTGCTAAAATTGCAATATATATATATATATATATATATATATATATATACACACACATATATGTATATATATATATATATATATAATTGAGTAGCAGATCTCAAACCCAAACAATTCTTTTTATTTCAACCATATCTTTGAATTTTAAATTATTTCTTACCGTTTTATAGGCTAAAATGGTAATAATTCTTCCCCAAATAAGCCTAAAAGTGAAGCAACATTGGTCCTCTAAGTATAATCTTTATTTGCATAATATGGTAGCCAGTTTTGAGTATATCGTAACTTTATACATTTGGCCCGAATAATACCATTTCCTGTAGTTTATATATTATTTCTAAAAGATTTACAAAGCTTTTTAATGAGAAAAAATTGAATCTAAAATAATTAATGCTCACAAGCCCAACACAAGTTTAGAATATTTTCTTACCGTCTTTGCTCAAAGCCTTCACAATTCCTCGCAAAACCAAAGCATAAGACTTCCCATTTTACCTATAAATAAATGAAAAACAGTGTTTCATCCAACATAAGGTGTGCAATTTATCTTCAACTTTGTAATCAATTGTGAGAGCAATTGGTACAGCTAATGCTTTCGCTCATTTTTTTTCTTTTGTTACTCCATTACTAAGGGTAACCTGTGAAGGGGCACTTGGCGTATCAGATGATCAACACCCATGTAGAGTCAGTGAGTTTCTCTGGTGAATTGGGTGACTCCAGTCTCAAAAAACTTGTGGAGTCCTACATGTTAAAAGATGATAGGACGTCCCTTGGTTCAAAACTTTTTGGTAATTAAGATTTGTCTTTCTTCTACTTTTCAAATAAAAATGTGTATATATATACCATTATGTGTTCTTTTAGTTGTTCATCTTGTAGGAAAATTTATTCAATATAAAGTTCTACTTCGCAGGAGATATTATCTATTATTATGGCTTTCTCTCTCATGTTTATCCTCTCGTGCATTGGTTTGGGGAACTCGAATTTCCTTGCTGGTGTTGGAGATTGTTTCACCGCTAAAAAGATAAACTTATGATAATTGTTTTGCTATTTATTCCGTCGGTAGATTAGACTAGCTGTAAATAGGCTTGTAAATGGTAACTTATCGGATCAGATATAGGCATATCCGTATCCGATATCCGATAATTATTCGACGAGATATTATAAATCAATATGCGAATCCAAATCCGATAATATTAACGGATATCGGATAATATCCGATATTCGAAACTGAAACAAAACTTGGTATTTTTGGTTTAAATTTTCAACCATTAGCTCAAAATAATAAATCTCAACCATACATCTTATATATTATTATTCATAAATTTTTATTTTTATTATTTTTTGTATCACTTATTGGATATGGATATTTATCGGATCGAATATTAATGTATCTGTATCCGCCCGATAAGGAATATCCGAATCCGTATCTAAAATTTCGGATATTTTCTTAAATTTCGAATACGGATACGGACCGAATGTCGAATATTTGGATATCCATTGACAGACTCAGTTGCAAAATGCCTATTGACTAAATTGGTTGGAATTACTTTCAAGTGACGTAGATATTTTTGGGGCAAAAAGTTCCTTTTCCAGCTGCAGATAATCTTTTCGTCTCCTCCTACAACTAATACAACTATAGCCTAAATGGCCATCTTTTAGTGACGGGATCGTTATTTTGATATTCTAAAATTGAGCTTGCCTCTGATGTTGATTCAGGACAAGGAGGGAAGGTTGGTTCTTTGAAGATGGGTCAGGGTGTGGAAGCTCTTGAACTGGACCCCCAAACGAGCACATGGGCCCTTTGTTTACTTGATCCAAGTCGTATTTGTGTTGAAAAACTACAACTAAAAGCTGTGTCTGGGAATATACACTCACCTCCATGAGTCGAGCATCAACAGCGATTTGTAACACCTATACAAACACGTAAAAGATCATAGACGAGGTTATACTCAGGAAACAAAAAAGAGAACGTTTCGTAGCAAACGGCATAACATGATCATATTACTGGGACGACCTCTGATTCGGGGAAATAAGAAAATTATCCGAGGTGCAAAGACTTTATAAAAAAAAAGCAGGTCAACTAAAGTTGACCAATATATTTTCTAATTGTTATGGGAATAAAATTTTATTCACCATTTCTTCTCCATACCAGCAAAGGTCGCAGGTAAACTGCCATTGCTGGCGACCTTAATTTTTTTTTCCAAATCTTTCTCTCTCATTTTGTTTTTGGGTGATGTCCTAAATAACCCCTAACTTTATGATCAGCTTCCTGCCTAGCCCCTAACTTTATCAAAAATTCCCAGATGGCCCCTTTTTTCAGTTACCGTTAGAACACCGTTAACCAGTCATCAACTCTCCCTCCTACATCTCATCACCTCTCTCTAGCACCTCATCTTCTCGCCACCTCATCGTCTTCACCGGCGTCCGACCAATTTTTTGGCCCGCGACCTTCACAGAAAAAAAAATTTCCTCACTCCTCTCTTCAAAAAAAATGTTTTTTTTAACTCTCTCTCGCTCTCTACAGATCTAGAGAGAGAGAACCATTGAAGGTCTATTCGCAGACCTTCAAATGGTCTTCTTTCTCTAGATCTGTAGAGAGAGAGAGAGTTTAAAAAAAAGAGGAGGGAGGATTTTTTTTCTTTTCAAAGTCGCCGACGGAAAATTGGTCGACCGCCGACCTTCGCCAGTGAAGACGATGAGGTGGCGAGAAGATGAGGTGTCAGAGAGAGGTGATGAGTTAGGAGAGAGAGTTGATGACTGGTTAACGGTGTTCTAACAGTAACTGAAAAAAAGGGCCATCTGGGATTTTTTGACAAAGTTAGGTGATAGCCAAGAAGCTGGTCACAAAGTTAGGGGCTATTTGGGAAATAACCCCTTTTTTTCAATCCCCAAATCCTGCAATGGCCATCATCATTTGCATATCTCTCTCTTTCTTTTTGTCACTGTATCTCCATCTCTTTATCGCTTTCTCCCCAAATTTTTAGGGGAAATAAAACTTCTTGACCTAGAAACTGTTCATTATCTGTTCGATGAATTTCTTCAAAGAGGAGGAAGATATTATTGTTCGAGAAGAAGGAAATGATAAATACTCACCAAAACAACAAGAACCAGGACAAAAACAAAACCCCGACCCTGAGGAAGGGTATTATGAAATTGAATATACACGGAAGAAAAGATTTTGTGAAGGTAAAAATTATCAACTCAAAATCTCAGCTAACCATCACTCTAATTTTGAAACCCTAGCTCTATTTTGTTAGTGATAGGTTATTTGAATCTCAATATACTTTTGCTAATTCAACTGATTCTTTGGATTTTTGTTTGATTTCGTCTGATTGATAATTCAACTGATTCTTTGGAGTTATACTAGTTTCAATCTTTATCTTCTTTTGATTTGGTTTAATTCTTAATGGTAGAACTTTTGTCCCTTTCTCTAACCTAGGTTGTATTGGCC
This sequence comes from Eschscholzia californica, assembly GCF_041429995.1. Taxonomy (NCBI): domain Eukaryota; kingdom Viridiplantae; phylum Streptophyta; class Magnoliopsida; order Ranunculales; family Papaveraceae; genus Eschscholzia; species Eschscholzia californica. The sequence goes on along the minus strand of NW_028238198.1, from coordinate 65,892,845 downwards.
TGAATCAGCTAATACATGGAACCCTTTGGTAATGCCAGACAATGCAATTAAATCCTTGATGCATTTGAAGAATGGTTTTCTCTCTCTATACCCTCATCGATTGTTTTTCTAACTTTTGTTTATATTCATATATACTTCAATTCTCTCTATTCATTCTTGTTTTCTTCTTTATATCCTACAGTTTACTAGTAGAACAAGCCTCGCCTCAAGGAGTAAGCAGCAAAAAAGTGGGGGTTCTCCTACTACACCAAAGAAGAAACGGCAGCATCTAACCTCGAGCTCAGTTGGTTCTAAGGCTAGAAGTGTCTCTAGTTCAAAGACTAGGAAAAGCTCTAGTTCTAAGGCTGGGAAGAGCTCTTGTTCGAAGTCTATGAATGGCTCTGGATATAAGTCTGTGACTATCTAAGAAGAAGAAAAAGAAATGTTTTATTTTATTTTGTTGAGAAATACATAAGAACCAAACAAAGGACTACACAGAACTATTGATAAAAGACGGAGGACATTCCAAATCTTCCGTTGGTGGTGCTTTCTTCCCCATTTGGCCACCGCATCAGCTATCGAGTTATTCAATCTAGGAGTGAAGGTGGACTTAATATCGGTGAATTGACTTTTCAAGCAAAGAATTTCGGTTAAGTGCTTTCTGGATTGCCATTGTGTAGTGTAGTTTTGATCTTCCAAGAAATTTATAACATTGAGGTTGTCGCCCTCGATGTGAACATGGGTGATTTTGAGATTGATCGGCCAGAGGAGAGCGAACTTGATTGCTAAACATTCACATTCTTCCGCTTTTTGCCCCCTGACGGAGTCTGCAAGGGCTGATAGAAAGTTTGCTTGATGACCGTAAATAACACATCCAATTCCTGGCGGCTCTGATAAGATAGTGAAGGAGGCGTCAGTGTTGATTTTGAGAAATGGTGTCGATGGAGGGCCCCATTGGTGTTGCTTTGGTTCTTTGACTTTAGTGGTTAATTTTAGTAGGACTGTTGATGATGCTATAATAGTATGAATCGTCTGCAAAGGAGATTGCTTTTTTGATGTGAAGCACATGCTTCACATCTTCACATCTAGCTTTCCAGATGAACCATATGATTTTAGCACAAAGGTTAATAAGTTCCTCATCTAGATCCTTCCAAAAAAGAATTCATTGTGTTTCACCGAGGGAATCTGATCCGTCCTAACTTGAAAATAAAACCATATTGCTTTGGCAGAGTGACGCTGCAACAGAGTATGCCCAATAGTTTCATTAGAAACACAATTAATACAAGTAAAGATATTTCTAATAAATTTGCCTATTTTGTCTCTTATAGGGAGGCTATTTGTGCAACATTTCCATAGAAAAAGCTTTATTCCAGGTATCGTGTTAATATTCCAAATATGGTTCCACTCTGTGGAGTCGTTATTATACTCATTACTATTGGTTCGGAGATAATGATACATGGATTTGATAGTGTAGTTTCCTGATTTGCTCAAAGGCCATCTAGCTGTATCCTTGGTGTCCATTTGCAGATTAATACTCATAATGTCATTGCTAATGTTAGTAGAAAAACAATGTTTAATAATATTCACATTCCATTCATTATTGGTAATTAATTGACTAACCCATGTAAGATCCACATTTCTGGTGTTGGGTATGGGCGGTGGGTGGTTAGGGATCCAATTATCCAGCCAGATATTGATTCGTGTGCCTTTATTGATGTTCCAGAAGATGAGATTGGCCATTTGATCATAATGTTTTCGAATGGACTTCCATGGCCACGAGTGATTGGAGTTTGAGGGGTTAGGTCTATTAACTTTCGGAAAGTATTTGACTTTTAGAATGCGAGCCCAAAGCTCCTGAGGGTTCTTAATCATCCTCCAAACTAGTTTGCGGAGGAAAGCTTGATGGTAAATGGTTTTGATATGTCTATCTACTTATAATAGTCTGCGCCAAACAACTTAACGCTGAAAATCTCAAAGATTTGTCCATGAAAGTTATCCTAGATCAATGCAATATTCATCAGATAACGGTAAAGATTTGCCGGGCTTATAAGCTTCAGAGATCTGATCATCTCAATTATATCAAGTACTTTAAAATCCCGTGTTTACATTATTTTAGCTCAAACCGAAAAGATAACATATTAGTACAAATATCTACGTGAAGTTTAACGATGACACTTCACATCTTAAACGTCATTCTATCTTATCCTCGACTTAACATGGACATTACACATCTGCACCGCTTACAAACAGTTATTAGTATATTTTAATTTTTATTGGGTTTCTTATTTTCACCCGCAATTATAACTATTTGATCAACAATTGTCACATTATCAAAGAAGAGGTTAACTTAAAGTGATGTTTTATGATCAAAGTCCTAACACTATTGATTGCAAGTACACACAAGATGCAAATACAAAATCATGTATCCGACAAGACTCAAAAGAGTATCCAAGATGAGTACCTTATACAAAAATCTGACAAGATCATCCATGTACCCACCACGACTGAAAATCTACCATAATTCATTCAACTTCCCAATATTCATTAGCATTAATATTTGCTAAAATAAGAAAGAGACTTATACCTGATTTTGAATTCCTAAAACATTTATTGTTTGTTCCCTTCTATAATTCCACCCACCCAATCTTCAAAATATTAACATATTTGAACATTTTATCGCGTTATATTATTTATACTTCTCACAAAGTTGAGCGCAACCTTTAAGAAGCATGCTCATTTTATAGGATAATCAGAATATACGAGGATAAGTTTGAAACCACATGACACCTTTACATACGTTTAATTGTAGACCTTGATTTGAAATATATGTTGCTAAAAGTGTTCTTTTTATATGCATCAACCATATCTATGCATTCAAAATTATTTGTTACCATTTTATAAGCTAAACCGCTAATACTTCTTCACCAAAATAAGCCTAAAAGTTCTCAAAAAAAAAAAAAGCCTGAAAGTGAACCATTATGGTCCTATAATTATAATCTTTATTTCCATACTATGTTAGCCAGTTTTGAGTATATTATATATTGGGTCCGAACTATTCCAGTAGCATAAATATTAATTCTAGAAGATTTACCAGACCTTCAAAGGAACTTCTTTTTAAATAAGCTTTTATAAAAGTTTCTTAGTTTTTACTTGTTCTGCTGTCCAACTTGCAGTTGTTAGGGTCAACCTGTTGGATTGGAAGCATCCACCCAATACTTCTTTTGCCTTTACCTATCAGTATGTAATAATAATAAAGGCCAACGCTTTGGGGAAAGCAAAATAGTTTCTGGGGTGTGAAATTTTAAATGAAATATGTGATATTTTAGAAATTTTTCGGGAAACAAATTTTAAGGGGAAATAAAACATTGCTTCTTCCTCTTCTTGTTCTTCTTCATCATCTTCAACTCGGGTCACTATTTCCAACCACCATCTCCGGCCACAACCACCACCATTTTCTTCCTCCTCTCCCGCTCTCTCTCTCTCTCTTATAGTTTATCTTTCTCTCTTACTGGCTCTCTCTTAGACCTTCAAAAATTTTAGATCACTGGTCAACTAAACTCCTTAATGCAAGTCTTTTAAACATCAGATCTTCATCACGACAATCTTTCTGAAGAAAATTAATAGTTAATAAAGTTAGATCTGGATTTCCTTTTGCATAATTTCCAACATAAAGATAACACATCTTCTTGAATACAATATCATGTGTTGCTGAACACATAACCATCTCCCAAAACAGTAAAGAAACATCAATTCCGTCTGTCATACGTGAGATCACTTTCTTGAATAAATCTCTTTTTGAATCATCGGTTCCCGGTGCTCGACTTCCAGCGAGTTGCCGGAGTTGTAATTTCAAATATGATACTTCTCCTTTACTAATATTTGATGATTGAAATTTTTTGAAGAACTTACCCGGAAGGTTGAGGTGGAGATTGAGATTTTTGCATTTGTGCAGGAGGAGCCATTATTTGTTTGATTGATTTGATCAGTCAGGTGGAGAATTAGGGTTTCTTATGTAAGTTGAATTTGGGGTTTTGGCGAGTGAATTTCAGATTTGATAATTTGAATCGGAATGGGGAGTTTTTGGCAAGGAGAAAAATTTGAGATCCCTTGTCTCTCTCTCTCTCCGGATTCCCCTTGCCGGAATGGAGAAAAAATGGTCAAAAAATTTGCTTTCCCCTTAACATTTAGAAAATATACCAGTCAACTAAATTTGATTAGTTTTTGACAAAGTCTTCACACCCCGGAAACTATTTCCCCAAAGCGCTGGCCATAATAAATGTCATACACTCAAAATTGTTTCAGAATATTTGTTTGAGGACTAAACCATATGATTGGAGTCAACAATCAGTGATCCTAGTGAATATCCATAAAACAAGATATCTATCCACGAATTAGTGGCAACTAACTATCCCATTTGTGACAACATGACACAATAAAGATAACAAGTAAGGTTACACACTTTATTTAAAGCCAACAGAAAAGAGTCACTGGATACATGAAATCTTAGAAGGAACCCTAACCCTTCAACGATGGACAAGAAGTGAGATGAAGGCAGTGAGTGAGTGTAGCAAGACAAAGGTAGGTATCCACTACATTTTTTCGTAATGAAGAACAATGGATCAGTTTAGCAAGTTATAACAGATATAGCCTAGAACATAGTCATAACAACTTATGGTTAATATAACTATTTAATTTTACCCTAGAAACACGATATTCGGCAAAAAATCATAATTGACAAAGAAATGGTACATATACTTTGTTCAAGCATACAATGGAAGCTGATAAGAGATATACTCGATACAGTACCCCTGTCTCATGACACTGCAAAAAGAACTCAGGAGTCAAAATGCTAACATGTACCATCTGAAAGAATACAATGAAGTAGAACTAACCTATCCCCCGTTCTTTTAAAATTTCTCATTCAATCTTAAATAACCTGCACCAAGCAACTCAACGCTACAAATCCCATGAATTTGTTTATGCAAGTAATCCTTAATTACTACAATATCGGAAAAAAAGGGTACAAATAAAAGTTATCGGTCTTAAAATCTTTGAGCCATAAACTTTACAACTCTGAATTGTATCAGTTATTTTAGAATCCTGTGTTTAGAGTAAAAAACATCTACATGAGGTTTTATAGATTACATTTCAAATCCATAAAAGACATAGCTTGAAGTTATGTTTTATGATCCGAAGTCCTCACACTAGTGGTTTAAGTATAGACAAGATGCACATACAAAATCACGAATCGACAAGATTTAAAACAATATCTGAGACAAGCATCTAATAAGAGAATTCGACACGAGCTTCTCAAATGAGAACCCCAACACACATACCCATCTACGAGTTTAACGCATTCAAGTTCAAAATCTTCATTAGAATAAATAATGCTAACGTAAGAAAAATATTTATATCTTTAGAATAAGATTTTGAATTACAAAATATTTATTGGGAGTTCCCTTATATAAATCCAATCCATTGTAATATATCAACTTTTTATTAGGCTAGAGAGTTTATACCTGTCCCCAAGTTGAGCCAATCTTTTAGAGTTGGCGTCACTGTTAGAGTGTCAGACATAAGAGTTAGTAAGGGAACACTTGGCTAATCCGGTTATCAACAAACATGTCCAATCAGGGAGTTTCCTTGGTCAATTAGGCGAATCGGCTCGCTGAAAACTTGGACGCCTAAAGGTTGAAAAGACAATTGGACATCATGTGGTCCAAAACTATTTGGTAACTCAAATTTGTTTGTTCTACTACTTTTCAAACAACAATATGTATATTTATACATATACTATTATTTTGTTTTTGTAGTGCTCTATTTTGTAGGTGTACATATATCATTATGACTTTCACTCTCATGTTTATCCTTTAATGGATATGGGGAACGCGACTTCCTTTGCGAGTGATGGAAACTCTTGAGCCTCCAACAAAGTAAACCCATCTTTCTTTTTCTAATATTTTTCATTTGTAAATCGGACTAGATGTAAAATGCTTATTAACTAAATCGTCATATTCGAAACAACAAACCAAATCGGTGATGGTGTATAGTGTTGGACGAAATATTATCAGAGCATTTGTACCAGTCTGATCGGATTATCTCTTAGTATCGATTCTCTATTCCCATATGTTCCTCTGTTTCCTTTTAATATTGTTTTTGGGTGATCTCTAGGGCCTACCTATTTTCAGTTCTATATTTTTAGTTTTAGGTTTTTATATCACTTCAACATCTGTGAATCTAAAGTTTATTTATTGTATCTTTTACATTGCAGATTTGTAAACGTACAATCTTCCCTGTAGTTCTTGAGTGTAAATATCATAGTTGCACATTTATCTTACTCGCTTATTTTTCAAAATGACGTATGTACTCAATAACATGGGTACAGAGTAGTTGGATTGATTAACCATAACCTAGAGAAACTCCGACCTCCAACCAATCTCAAAACATAATAAATTCTCTATTGCAGACTTGCAAAGGAAAAAAGTGCAATCTTCCCAACAGTTAATGAAATGAAGTAAATGATCCGAAAATTTGTTTGTTACGGTGTCTAAGAACTAATATCGCATAACCAATCAAAAACATTATTGCTACTTCCTTAGCTTCTAAACTAATCACAAAGAATGTAGTAGAACTAACCTAATTCATGTTCTATTTGAATTGCTCATTCAATCTTAAATAGTATGCGCCAAACAACTTAATGCTACACATCCATAGATTTGTATACGCAAGCTATCCTTGATTAGTACAATATTCACAAGATTGCGGTAAAGATAAAAATTATCAGGCTTATAATCTTTAAAGCAAAAAAAACTTCACAGATTTGATTTATATTAATTATTTTGAAATCCTATGCTTAGAGTGTTTTAGCTCATAGTTTTGAAATGAAAACATATTACAGTAAAAAGATCTACATGATGTTTTAACGATGACACTTCAGGTCTTAAGTGTCATTCGATCTTACCCTCACCTTAACATGGGCTGTATATACCTGTACAGCTTACAAGCGTTCACATATAGATTTTTTATTTTTATTAGGTTTTCACCTGGAATTCTAACTATTTAATCAACCCTGGTCAAATTATCCTCGAAGACGCCAACTTAAAGTGATGTTGATCATCCTAAATTCTAACACTATAGATTGCAACTACACACAAGATGCATTTACAAAATCGTGTACCGGACAAGACTCAGAAGAGTATCCAAAACGAGCACCTTGTATGAAAATCTAATAATATTATCCATACCTAGCATGGCAGAGAATCTACAAATACAATTAATGCATTCAATTTCACAATATTCATTAGCATTAATATTTGCTAGAATAAGAAAGAGACTTGTATCTGTAGATGAAGATTTTGAATTACTAGACACTTATTGTTTGTTCCCTTCTATAATTCCACCCATCCAATCTTCAAAATTTTGAACATTTTTAAACATTTTATTGTGCTAAGAGTATTTATGCTTCTCACAAAGTTGAGCCCAACGTTTAAGAGTTGGTCGGTCTTAGATGCATATTCATTTCATAGGAATTTACGAGGATAAGTTTGAAATTACATGACACCTTTAAATGTGCTCATTTTTAGACCTTCACTTGGAATACATGTTGCTAAAATTGGAATATATATATATATATATATATATATATATATATATATATATATATATATATATATATATATAATTAAACCCAAAATAGTACTTTTTATAGGCATCAACCATATCTTTGAATTCTAAATTATTTCATACCATCTTATAGGCTAAAATGGTAATAGTTCTTCACCAAATAAGCCTAAAGGTGAAGCAACATTGGTCCTATAAGTATAATTCTTAACCAAAAAAGTCATTACCTCGAGAACTAGCTCAATTGGTTCATACTTGGATTATTATACCAATAATTGAAGAAGAAAGAAAAATTTAAGATCCCACAGATTTATTGTCTAAATCAAGTGAAATTTAATACTGGTTTGATGTTCATTGGTTTTGACTATGTCTAGCATCTTATAATTTCATTCAACACATTATTATATTTTTAAGGTGTAGGGTTTTATATCAATTTAAATTTTAACGTATTATAGCTTCACATTTACATTAATCGCTTAATTGAACAAGTACGTGATGAAAACGATTCAGTTATGAAAGAAGGCAATATAGCATGTGAAATTTAAGTACAACTACAAAAAGTATATATGTTAAGTTATCAAACAACTAATATTGCATAACAATCAAAAACATCATTTGGACATTCTATAAAGAATGTCGTTGAACTAACCTAATGCTTGTTCTTTTAAATTGCTAGTCCAATATTAAATAGCCCGCGCCAAACAATTTATCGCTACAAATCCCATATATTTGTCTATGCAAGTTATCCTTGATACTACAATGTTTATCAAATAATGGTAAAGATAACAATATCGGGATTATAATATTTAGGACAAAAACTTCACAGTTCTGAATTATATTAATTATCCTTGATTACTAATCTTTTAAGTATTTTAACTTGTAGTGCTGAACATAAACACATATTACATTACAAGATCTACAACAAGTTTTAATTACGATACTTAAAATCTTAAAAGACATTTTATGTTACCTGCTACTTAACACGGACACTACATGTCTTACGGATTACAAGGGTTAGATATCTTTTCATTTATAAGATTCCCTACTTCTCAACTACAATTTTAACTATTTGATCAACCACGGTCACGTTATCCACAAAAGACGTTAACCTAAAGTGATGTTTTATGATCCCAAGTCCTAACATTGATTGCAAGTCCACACAAGATGTAAAAGAAATCATGTACTGAACAAGACCCACAAGAGTATTCGAGATGAGCATCTCGAACGAGGATCTTACAAAATTATCCACGTATCCACCATGTCAAAAAATTAAAAAATTTAATGCATTCAAGTTCGAAATATACATCAAAGTAAATATTGTTAAAGTAAGAAAAAGACTTTTTTTTTTTTTTTGATGAAAGTAAGAAAAAGACTTGTACCCTTAGAATAAGATTTTGAATTCCATATCATCTATTGCGTGTCCCATTATATAATCCCACCAACCTAATTTTAAAACATGGACAATTCTTAACATCTCATTAGGCTAGGGCATTTATACTTGGAGTTGATTTCATTTTGGCCCCTAAAGATGACCAACTCACTGAAATGCCCCCTTAAAGATTCACCTATACCCTTTCCTCTTATATTTCCTTGCCAACAAACAACGGCAATAGACAACTGGCTGGCCACCTGCCGAAGAGTTAGTTTTCTTTTCTCTTCTTCCTTCTTTGAATAACTTATATTGGCCACGTGCCAGCACCCCTACTTTATAAAAGAGTTAGTTTTCCTTTCTATTCTTCCTTGTATCATGAATAACTTACATTGGTTTGAACTTAGAAGGTAAATTAGTGATTCCATTGTATAACCATTTGATTTTTGTAAGTTCTGATTTATTCAGTTTTCTGTTTTATTTGTAGAACGATACGACAACTATTATGACTTTTTTTCTATGATTAATAGAAGTGTAAACCTTACTACCATAATATGGGGCATTTCAAAGGTGATGGTCAATGCAATTTTTAATGGAACAAGCAGCGGGACACAAAAGATTATTAAGGACCTCCAAGCTCTTCTTTATCATTAGAGCTGAAATGACAAGTAAAATTTTTTCTCAGGGTCGTGTGGTGGGGGGTGTGGGCCGTGCGCCCGCACAGGGCCCTCCACCACACGAGGCCCCCATTTGTTAGCTAACATCTAAACTGTAGCCGCTCCATTGGTATGATGCTTACCTATCCACGCAAGAGGTCTTGAGTTCGAGACCAATTGCCGAAAATTTGGACTCTTTTTAATAACACAATGCTTATGTGCTTTGCTTTTTTTCTCTTCGAGCACAACACTTGGTGCTTTCTGTCCTCTTTTCATTTTCTTTTTTGAGAGAACCATACTTGTGTGGTTGTTAGTTGATTGTGCCGTACTCAATTTCAGTTTGATTTTAATATCTTTTAGTTCGTTAGTTCTTGCACATCAAATAAGTATTAAAGACTGCAAATAAATCACTCTTCATCACTCTCTAGCGTACATATCTCCAAATTTTTCTTTCTCTGCTCATAGACCTCACCTCTCTTTCAAGTTTGTTCTAGGTCAAAATATAATGGGCAATCATAAATTGAGAAGATGATAGTTCAATATTTCTCGTATCTTATCGAGCACTAAGATTTGATTATCTCAAAAAGAAGTTTTTGTGTTATCATGGAAAAAGCAAACAAGCTTAAATGTTAATTTCTTATTCTCGTAGTAAAATTTTCATGTTGTAAACTTAAAAAGAATGTTCTACGAAAAAAAAGACTCGTCAAAAAAGAGAAGTTTTACACAAAGAGTGTTACGTCAATCATATATTAACATCATACATTGAGCTTGGACTCGTCAAAACAAAAAATTGAGGTAAATAAAATTTCAATTCTCGTGTTTTTCATATAAAGGGGCCCCGTTTCAAATTTGGAACCGGGCCCCCTAAGTTGTCAGGCACGACCCTGTTTGTTCTTTACTAGATTTTACTGTCATTAGATGCTTGGATAGGAACATTATAATGTAACTTGTAGTTTTTGGCCTGCGAAAGCCTCCTCTATTTCGTTCTCATTCCTTTTGAATGAGGTTTTGTAAACTCCCTTTTGTTTTCAATTATAATTTAAATTGTTAAAAAAAAACTGATTACTTTATTAAGCTTCTTCATTCTTACTAGATATAGAATTTTAAGAATGTTTTAGGTCTCTTAGTTATATTTTCCAACTAAAATGAAACATAATGTTGGTTTGGCAATAATGTGTTTTCAGCTACTATCATTAATGCTATAAGTTACATTAACATAATGGCACTAAATAGGTCGACTGTAACTTTTTGCCTAACCGAATACCTATTAACCACTTACAATTTGCAGATGATGCCCTAGTGGGGGCAACCCAGACGCGTCTGGTGAAGTCTCCATGCATCTTGGACCAAGTCTGAGATGCACCCGGGTTTACATGGGGTGCGTCCTAGACGCGCCCTTAAACCCGAGACGTTTCCAATCGAATGTGAAGACCAATAGCTCCAATTATAGCTCCTTTACTTGAGACACCCGAATGATCAACTTGATACCCTACTGGTGTTGTTAGCTAGAACTCCAATGGTGGTTTGATTAAAAATTCTTCTTCTTTGACTAGATAGATAGTTGGGAGTTATCTCTCTTTCTTTCTCTACTTGATGTTGTAGAGCTAGAAAGCTTATTGAGATTATTTCGCACCTTATTCAAGTCTTAATAGACATTATATAGAACCCTAAGTCAGAGTCCAACCCTAATTAGGTTTCCTAAAAGTCTCTTTTTAATAAGATTCAGGAAATAGACAAGAATAGAAACTAGTTTCTGTTTTTCTGAAGTCCCTCATTATGACCGGCCAGAGTAAGTCCTAATAGGGAAGATCTGGCTGGCCCCTATAGGCTGGTCACCCAAGCATTGCCGACCCCTATAGTGGACCCAAGAGGTCGTTTTAGGTGCCCGGCCCAAATTCCCTTTGTTCGGGCCGTTTGTACTATCTTTTTCTAAACTTCCTTTAGGCCTTTTGGACATATTTATGGATCTAACCCATGACTATATGTATCATCCCTCTAGTCATATCATCCGATCAAATCGTCATTCTTTGGTGTAACCCGATGTAGGATACAGTCGAAATTAGCCGCGAATCACCCCGTGATTCGACAATCGTAGTTGTTTTCTAGCTATACACTAGGACCCCTAAATCGTCTGGACTTGATGATCTTCTTCATCAATTGTCCTATCCGACAAATCGCTTGCATTGCATCTTTGATCGAAAGACGTCTCCTTCAAAAATATATGTTGAAAGTGTTCTTTTTATAGGCATCAACCATATATGTTGCTAAAAGTGAGAGTTGAGATTGTGTGGTTGAAGAGAAGTCTAACTCTTGGGGGATAATGAAGCCTGTGAAAAGGTTGGCTTAAATGTCTACATGTCCTTGCATGAGTCACATGCGATTATGTTAAGCATTTGGGCCTCAGTAATGTTTGGGCCTCAGTAATGATGGATATAGTGGAAAGTCAAAGATTAATCCAATGGTTAAAATCATTGGGTCAACATCTCACCATGTGTGCGCCAATTGGTGTGGATGGATATGTCCACTCAACAGTGGCTCTTTTTTCAACATTCGTCTTCACATATTAAATATGATATAAATACATCATAAATAGATATATGAATTCAATAAATCTACGAATTTATGAGAACATGGGATTGCCTCCTTAAAATGCGACGACATGATCAAGAGTGTCGGAAGCAGGGGCCGCCTAGTAGAGCTTCTTACTATTTGCTATGTTTGTTTCTGGGAGGGGGGGTTTCCATTGACACTGAGTAAAGAACTGAAGCAGCAGCTCCTTCGAGTTCACTGGGGGTACTCGGGGCCAAAGAACAAATGGAATTGACTTTGTCGTTGTGAAACGAGTCCAAAAGGAAGGATAGAAGCTCCTCAAAACTGTACGAAAGAATGTGTTCCAAATATGGCAGCTATTGGAATGATTCCTCTCTTCGTCCGGATAAAAAAGAAATTCTCGGGCTCGACTCAACAACCAGAACAAATAGGACGCCTGTCTACTGGAATTGTTGTTCGGATCAGGGCCGGGGCGTGACAGGTGACTTAGAAAAGGGCAGATACCCCGATGCGAATAGTTTGTTTTTTGATTCAGGCTTGCACTTGATTGATCTCACAACTTCCAATATAAATAAATAACAAATATAATTCAAGTGGAGTTTGTTTTCCCTCCTTTCGCTTAAAGTAATATCTAAGGGGAAGCAAGATACAGAGACAAAGATAAACCTATCAAACGGAGAAAAATATACAGGGGAGGGAAAAGGAAAGAGGAGAAAAAGATAGATAAAGTAACAGACCCATCTAGACAACTCTTCTTTGTAGACTAGTCGATTTCAGATACTTTCTTAATAGAAAATATAGGGAGGAAAGTTATTCTGAAAACATGACAAGAAAATGAAACTAATCAAGAAGATAAAAGTTAACTAACAAAACATACGATTTGCGGAGGTGGTCAATTTTAGATGGTCATTTTAATGAGTTAATCATATTTAGGGGCCAACCCAAAATTTCTATCCTTCCCTTTAATTTCTTCACCATCCCTCTTTTCTTTAGTATGAGAAATCGAAGATAAGTTGAAAAGAAAATATCTCATCTATAATAAGTTAGGAGTGAATAATCTGCACCGTCTAACTCTATTGATTGCAAGTATAGACAAGATGACCATACGAAATCTAATATCAGACAAGATTTCCAACAATATACAAGCATTTCATAAGCAAATTCGACACGAGCATCTCAAATGAGAGCCCGACATGCAGAGGCGGAATCAATATTTCATACTAGACAGGGCAATCTCTATAAAGTAAACTTCTACATATAATACGTATGACTTTACAAGATACAACACAAGACAGTTTTTTTAAGAACATCCTTACATATCATGATTTTTTACATTTATCTTAATAATCTAAATAAAACAATAGAAGTAAGTTTTTGACTTAAATTTACAAATTAACTTAACATTGGATAACTGAATTGAGTACTAAAATATCGATAGATCTTATCAATTATTCTACATCTTAAAGAACAAAAAGTCGCATAATTTTATTGATGTTTAATCTAAGGTCTTCGTGTTATAATTATTCGATGACACTTGAAGTAGAAAAAGTTACATAGCTAAGAGTGTACCCAAGCTAAAAAAAAGATTTTTTCTAACAATTGGTCAATTAATTTAGAAAAAATGAGTGAGAGATCCAAATTTTGGGGGGTAAATGAGAGCCCAATCCATTTTTGGTCAAAAATGTGAAGCAGGTCCAAATGTCAGAAAACAGTACTATTTCCTGGTTTTTTTTTCCTCCCCTTCTTGCCCTTGGACGGGATATTTTTCAGTTTTCTGACACTCTGACGCGAGTCAGCGAATTAATTAGTTTCCCGTACATGACGTCACAACAGAAAGACATTCAGATTTTTCGAAATTTCAAAAATGGCGCCATTTTTGGCGAAATTTCGGCCATTTTTTTTGGATCCCGCCCATTGTATTCTGTTTCAATTCCTTCTTTGTTCCTATTTATAAATCCAAAAATCTTCTTCATCATTCTTATTTTGCTTCACATTTTATCTTCTCCATCTCTTTCAATCTCTAAAAACATCAAAGTTTCCAGTTCTTTCTCTCTCTAAAAATTTTATGGTCTTATTTATCTCCTTCATCTCTTTCAATCGATTTATTTATTTCTTCATCACTTTCAATCTCTAAAAACATCAAAGTTTTCAGTTCTTTCTCTCTTTATGTTTTATGTTCTTATTTATCTTCTTCATCTCTTTCAATCGATTTATTTATTTCTTCATCTCTATCTTTTTTTTTAATTTATTTTGTTTCCAGATCTTTCCAGATTTATACATCCAAGATCTTCTTCATCATTCTTATTTTGTTTCACATTTTGGAAATATTTGGTTTAAAGTTTACCAGTACATCCAAGATCTTCTTCATCATTCTTATTTTGTTTCACATTTTGGAAAGATTTGTTTCACATTCTTATTTTGTTTCACATTTTGGAAAGATTTGGTTACAAAAAAAAAAAAGAAATTGGTTTAAAGTTGACCAGTACACAGAACAATTTCCGGTACACAAGAAAATTTCCACTACAAAAATGTCTAGTACAGAACCATATTTCCAGTAAACAAAACAATTTTCAGTACACAAGAAAATTCCCCAGTATAAAAATGTCTAGTACATAACTAGATTCCCAGTAAACTGAACAATTTCCGGTACACAAAACAATTTCCAAAAAACAAGAAAATTTTCCAGTACAAAAATGTCTAGTACGTAACCAAATTTCCAGTAAACAAAACAATTTCTAGTACACAAGAAAATTCCCTAGTATAAAAATGTCTATTACATAACCAGATTCCCAGTAAACTGAACAATTTCCGGTGCACAAGACAATTTCCAGAAAACAAGAAAATTTCTCAGTACAAAAATTTCTAGTGCATAACCAAATTCCGAGTACACAGAATATATGAAAACAAATCAATGGAAAACTATCAAAAATAAGGAAAATTTAATTTTAAAGAGATAAAAAATAAATCTGGAAAAAAGAAGGAAATTTGTTGAGATTGGAGAGAGAAATTTGTTGAGATTAGTGAGAGAAATATGTGTGGGAGAAAATAAAAAAAGAAATAAATATGAAAAAAAAAAAACGAAAATGGCAAGTTGGTAATTTTGTAATGGCAATTCTATAATTTTGTGGGAAAGTACAAGGTTTGATGTCAGTGCATCAGACTAATTTTCAAAAAATTTCGTGTTTTCCGGAAATTTTTCGGTGGCAATGTTGTAAATATGTGGGGAGTACACTGTCTGACAGCCTGGTGTGTCAGCTAGTTTTTCAGAAATTTTCGCTTTTCTGGGAAACTTTTTGATGGCAATTTCGTAAATTTCGAAAGGAATAAGGACTTTCCGGACATTTCATTTCTTGGTCTGACGCATTGGACCTGCTTTACAATTTTGTCCAAGTTTGGGTTGGGCTCTTATTTTGGGCCCAATTTTGGATCTTTCATCCATTCCCTCATTAATTTAGGGTCCCTTGGCAGTTAGAAACTAAAATGAAGAAAAAGAAGGAAGGGATTTGAAGCTATATCTTTGGGATGGAAGCATACAAACTCCACCACTAGAGCGAAAGTAAACTATAGCCCGGCCTGATCTCCACATAGTTCCGCACCTGCCAACATGGATACCCGTCTACCAACCACGACAGAAAAAGTAACAAGGTTAATGCCTTCAAGATCAAAACTTTCATTAGGATAAATATTGCTAAAATAAGAAAGATATTTATGTCTTCAAAAGAAGATTTTGATATTGAGAACATTTATTGGGCCTTACCTTTTATTCCCACAAACCCAATCTTTAAATTTTGGAATATCTCTTTAACTTCTTATTAGGCTAGAGCATTTATACTTCTCCATTCAAATTGAGCCTATCTTCAAGAGTTTAGGATTATAAACTTCTCGGGATAAGTCCACAACCACGTCCCACAATGACCACACCTTAAATTCATTCAAATTCTAGACTTTTCCTTGGAATCGAAGTTACTAAAATCGAAACTAAAGGATTTCTTTTTTGTCCCGTATACAAAGGTACCTACCATATCTTTGAATTCTAACAATATTTCTTACCAATTTATAGACTAGAACGTTAATAACTCTTCACCAAGTAAGCCTATAAAGTAGAACCGACATTGGTTTCTATAAGCATAATGTCTGGTTTTATACTATGTTACCAAGTCTTGACTCTATTGTTAAATTGGTCCAAACATTACCATAAAACTGCAAGATTTTCATTAATTTGAAATATTCTTTCCAGAAGATCTTTAAAATTTTAAATAGTTATTGTCCACAAGCCCAATATTTAATTTATAATCTCTCCTTATCAGTTTTCTCAACAATTTCTCGCAAAAGCAGAGCAAAAGACTTCAAATCCCACCCTATAAATAAATGAAACCAATCTATAGTTTCATCACAAGGTCTGCAATATTTTCTTCAATTTTGTATTCAACTGTCTGAGTACTTGGTACAAGTTACTTTCTCTCATATCTTTTCATTTCTCTTCTTTGGTTCACACAATAAGTAAGGGACCATTTGGTTAATCTGGTGATCAACGACCATGTTGAATCAAGGAGTTTTCTTGGTCAATTAGTCGAACCAGGTCACCGAAAACTTGGACGGCTATAGGTTGAAAAGACAATAGGACCTTATGTTGGTCCAAAACTATTTGGTAATTCAAATTTGTTTGTTCATTTACTTTTCAAACAACAATATGTACATAAATTTACATATAATATTATTTTGTTCTTCTACGTGTTCCTCTTGTAAGAAAATTTATTCAATATAAATTTCTATTTTGCAGGAGTACATAATCTATCATTATGACTTCCACTCTCATGTTTATCCTTCGTCGATGCGTTTGGGGAACGGCGACTTCACTTGCAAGTGATGGAAATTGTTTGGCCTCCAACAAAGTAAACTCATCTTTCTTTTTCTAATATTTTTCATTAGTAAATTGGACTAGATGTAAAATACCTATTAGGCTATTAACTAAATCGTCATATTCAAAACAACAAACCAAATCGGTGATGGTGTATAGTGTTGGAAGGAATATTATCAGACCATCTGTACCACTCAAATCAGATTATGTCTTAGTATTCATTATCTATTCCGATATGTTCTTCCGTTACTCTTAGTATTTTTTTGGGTTGGTCTCTTAAGACCTACCTATTTTCAGTTCTAGATCTCTTCATCTTTTTCATCTATAACTAGTAGAAGTTAACCCTAGATGGTCCCTCTAGTCAAAAGATCAATAATTCGATTTCCTAACATTGAGATTGCTTTTGATTTTGATTCAGGGGTTACATGACATGTCAAACTCTAGCTGATATGATTAGAGGAAAAACACTAGCTCAGATTCGTTCGATATTCGACATAGAAAATGACTTCACCCCAAAAGAAGAAGAAGCGGTTGAGATGGAGAACCAGTGGGCTTTTGAGTGATCGAAAGCCAGAAACCCACCAGATCTGACAATTCAAAAATAAAGAACAATCTCAATGCTATATGACTCCGACAAGATATTCATCGTAGAGTATCGGCTAGAGTAGGAGTTCCTTTTGATGATTTGTTAGTGTACTTTTTTGGTTACCATATGGTTATGAAATCAATATATTACCTCTTTCTCAAAAAAAAAATATGGTTATGAAATCGCAAATACTCTATTTGTTTTTGCTCTATATAAATGAAGTTCGGTAGGATATTCTGATTTTTCTTCTGTTTTATTGTTGTGGTCTAAAGGCTTGTTTGTTATCATCTATATCTGTATTCTCAACTGATTCCATTGTTGAAGTCCCACTAGGGCTGATAGAGTGAGAGGTAAGTTGTTGGAGCTGATGGCTTAATAAAGGAGCTTTATTTTCCGAAAACTATATCAACCGAATACAGTGAAACAAATCAAGTTTCTGAACTACCAATAGTCATTTATGGCCGCCAAATCTTTCGTTATTTTCATAATTTTCATGAGTTTTTATTTGATGAAGAAACTTTATTTTTTTTATTTTTTGAAAATTGGATCCCATCAAAGTAAATTTTGAAAATTGCTGAAAAAAGTAAAGAAAGTTTAGACGTGTTACAATTGTCTCGAGACTCCACAATAGTGTGGCTTACTAAAAGATTCATCAGGGGTATTTTAGGTATCAAAAGCTGGCTCACTAACGTGTGAAAGAAAAAATGACTGGAAAATGAAAAAGGGGGTCGAATTAGAAGTTGGTCATCTTTAGGGGGCCATTTTGGTGACTTGGTCATCTTTAGGGAGCCAACATAGAATTAAACTTATTGAATATAAGTGCAATCTTCCCAACAGTTACTGAATATAACCAATAATAGTTGCAAAATTCACATTACTCAGTGAATATGATGTAGAATTTGAGTAAAATAATTCACGATATATCAATTATGTTGTCCAAGAACTAATACCGCATAACTAATCAAAAACATTTTTGGGACTGTTTTAGGCACTAAACCAATCCTAAACACTGTAGTAGAACAAACCTAATTCATGTTCTTTTTAAATTGTTCATTCGATCTTAAAAAGTCTGTGCCAAACAACTTAACGTTGAAAATCCCATAGATTTGTCCATGAAAATTATCCTTGATTACTACAATATTCATCAGATAACAGTAAAGATTTGTCGGGCTTATAAGCTTCACAGATTTGACCATCTCAATTATATCAAGTACTTTGAAATCCGGTGTTTACATTATTGTAGCTCATACCGAAAAGATTACATATTAGTACAAATTTCGACATGAAGTTTAACTATGAAACTTCACATCTTGGACGTCATTCTATCATTACCTCGACTTAACATGGACATTAGACATCTGTATGGCATTGGCGCCTAGGCCACCCATCTTTACCTCGTTTTCGTTTAATCTTGGACAAATTTCCATGTATTAAATCTAATTTAGTTAATAAACCTCCGTGTTTTATTTGTCCTCTTGCTAAACAATCACGTCTACCATTTAATCGTAGTACTACACGATCACGTAGACCTTTTCAATTAATCCATGCGGACATATGGGAACCATTCTCTATCCCCTCTCATTTCAGATGTCGCAATTTTCGCACTATTGTATACGATTTTTCTTGATGCACGTGGATCTTTCTCATGCATTCGAAATAAGAAACTACAAAAATCTTAACAAATTTCTTTACCTATGGGACAACTCAATTTCATCATAAAATCTCCTTTATTAGTTCCGGTAATGGGGATTTATTATTTCCACAATTACAAACTTTCCGTTCTAATAATGGTACGGAATTTTTATCTAATGACATACAACGTTAGTTTCAAGAAAAGCGTATCATCCACCAACGTAGTTGTGCCTATACACCTCAACAAAACGGGGTTGTTGAAAGAAAACATCGACATATCCTCGATGTTACTAGAGCTCTTCGCCTTCAAGCAAATTTACCTCTCTATTTTTGGGGAGAATGTGCCCTTACGGCCGTCTATCTCATAAACAAATTACCTACTCCTCTCTTGAATAGAAAATCACCTCATGAGATGTTAATTGGCTCTCCGCCTTCGATTTCACCTTTGGGTGTTTGGTTGTCGTTGTTTTGTCCACAAGGGCAAAAGGGCTATCGTATTTACGACCCCACTAGTAATAAAATATTCTCCTCTCGTAATGTTGTCTTTCACGAGAATATCTTCCCTATGCACTCTAATACCGGCACCGATCGCCCTCCGCGGCCCTTCATCACGCTGTCGGATAACGGGTCTTTCGTCTATCCGACGCCCGTCATTCCTCCCATCATCGGTCCGTCTAGTGGGTGCCCACAGACAGAAGACCAACACCCGGGCCTGATCGCAAACGATCTCCCTGCAGGCACTACCGAGCCAATTTTGGAGGGTTACATTCCTGTTTCTGACGGCATCCCCTCACCCACTGTTTCTAACGGCGCCTCTGTGCCCACATTACAAAACACATCCTCACGAGACTCTGTAGGCACTCTTGTGCCAGATTCTACAGACACCTCGCGAGATACACTCGGCTCTACTCTGCCGACGCCATCTCTGGATCAGGGACAGGGTCGACCGACCCGGTATCGCCGTCCACCAGCTCACTTGGCCGATATGACTGCAACGCTATCTCGTTGCCTTTTTCGGATAACTCCGCTTCTGTTAATCACCCTCTCTCACACTGCCTTTTCGTATCGCAGTTTTCTCCCTCTCATCAGGTTTTTCTTGCTACAATCCTTAATGCAGAAGAACCCACTTCCTTTAAACAAGCGGTGACCTCCCCCTCTGGCGAGAGGCTATGTTTAAAGAGATCATCGCTCTTGAATCTAATAATACTAGGACTCTCACTGAACTCCCACCTGGTAAAAAAACCTATTGGATGCAAGTGGGTCTACAAGATTAAATTTAAAGACGACGGCTCGATTGAGCGTTACAAAGCTCATCTGGTTGCAAAAGGATACACTCAAATTGAAGCACTTGATTATCATGACACTTCCGCCCCAGTCGCCAAACTAGTGACTGTACGTATCCTTCTTTCTATAGCCGCCATTAAAGGCTGGCCTCTCCATCAAATGGACGTGAACAATGCCTTCTTACAAGGAGACCTGGATGAAGAGGTTTTTATGAAACCACCTCTAGGTTTCCACAGTAAGGGCGATAACCGAGTCTGTAAATTAAATAAATCCCTTTATGGTCTCAAACAGGCTTCTCGCCAATGGTTCTCCAAATTCTCGACCGTTTTAGTCAATCATGGTTTCAAGCAGTCACTTTCTGGCTACTCCTTATTTACGTACTCTCACGAGTCTGTTCAAATCAATGTACTTGTTTATGTAGATGACATTGTTATCACCGGAAACGATTCCAAGACAATTTCGGACTTAGAAATCTTTTCTGGACAACACCTTTTCTCTTAAGGATCTTGGTCGTCTTCAATATTTTTTAGGCATTGAAGTTTCTCGCTCTGACAAGGGCATCTTCCTTTGTCAGAGAAAATACATCGTGGATATTTTACACGATTCTGGCCTCACGGCTTCTAAAGTCTCCCCATTTCCTATGGAACAAAAATCTCGCTTAATCGTTTCAGACGGTACGCCACTTCCTGATCCTTCGATTTTCGACGATTGATTGGACGTCAATTGTACCTTACAGTTACTCGTCCCGATATCTGTTATGCAGTAAATAATCTTCGTCAATTCATGCAAAAACCGACTGACATTCATCTCTCTGCAGCTTATAGAATCCTGCGTTATCTTGAAGGATCTATCGGCAGAGGTTTATTCCTTTCTGCTGATAGTTCCCTCACTATTTCGGGCTTCACTGACTCAGATTGGGTAGGCTGCCCAACTACCCGTCGCTCTATGACTGGATATTTGACCATGTTAGGTTCTAGTCCGCTGTCTTGGAAACCAAAGAAGCAGCATACGGTCGCTCGTTCCTCTGCGGAAGCAGAATATCGAGATCTGTCTACCCTCACTTGTGAATTACAATGGCTAAAGTCCCTTCTCCATGACTTTGGCATTCCACACTCCGATCCAATGCCTGTGTATTGCGACAACAAAGCAGCTCTCCATATTGCTGACAATCCAGTTTTCCATGAACGAACTAAGCACATTGAAATTGACTGTCACTTAGTTCGTGAGAAGATAAAATCAAAAGCTCATCCTCCCTCATTACACGCCAACTTCCGAACAACTCGCAGACTTCTTTACGAAGCCACTTGGAGCTGAAGCCTTGCAGCGAAGTTGGGCCTCATTGCAATTCCTGCTCCAACTTGAGGGGGAGTATTAGGATAGGCGGATTGCCTATCCGACCCGACTGGGTCCACCGACCCGGTCGGTTAGAGTCCATGCTTTATGGTTATCATTATTAGGATAACTATCAAGCTAGTTTTTGTATTTATCAAAATAGCAATAGTGTTTGTATTAGGATTAGTCTCCCAGCGGGTTGCCTATCCGACCCGACTGGGTCCACCGACCCGGCCGGTTAGAGTCCATGCTTTATGGTTATCATTATTAGGATAACCATCAAGCTAGTTTTTGTATTTATCAAAGTAGTAATAGTGTTTTTCTTAGGATTAGTCTCCCATTACTATAAATAGGGATGTAACCTCATTATTGATGTACAAGAAAGATAATTTACCAAGTTCTCTCTCTCTCTCTGCCATCTCCCTCTCTCTCTCGGCCGATTCTCTCTCTCTCTCTCTCTCGTCCATCTCTCTCTCTCCCGGTATTTACTACGTGAGTGAGAATTTCACAAAGGTGTCTAAGAACTAATATCACATAACTAATCAAAAACATTATTGCTACTTCCTTAGCTTCTAAACGAATCACAAAGAATGTAGTACAACTAACCTAATGCATGTTCTGTTTAAATTTGTATATGCAAGTTATCCTTGATTAGTAAAATATTCACCAGATTGCGGTAAAGATAAAAATTATCAGGCTTATAATCTTTAAAGAAAAAAAACTTCACAGATTTGATTTATATTAATTATTTTGAAATCCTATGCTTAGAGTATTTTAGCTCATAGTTTTGAAATGAAAACATATTACAGTACAAAGATCTACATGATGTTTTAACAATGACACTTCAGGTCTTAAACGTAATTCTATCTTACCCTCACCTTAACATGGATAGTTTACACCTGTACAGCTTACAAGCGTTTACGTATAGATTTTTTATTTTTATTAGGTTTTCACCTAGAATTCTAACTCTTTAATCAACCATGGTCATATTATCCTCGAAGACGCCAACTTAAAGTGATGTTTATCATCCTAAATTCTAACACTATAGATTGCAACTACACACAAGATGCATTTACAAAATCGTGTACCGGACAAGACTCAGAAGAGTATCCAAGACGAGC
The DNA here is from genome assembly GCF_041429995.1 of Eschscholzia californica. Classification (NCBI taxonomy): domain Eukaryota; kingdom Viridiplantae; phylum Streptophyta; class Magnoliopsida; order Ranunculales; family Papaveraceae; genus Eschscholzia; species Eschscholzia californica. Next base: position 65,869,858 of record NW_028238198.1, on the reverse strand, counting down.
ACCTTGTATGAAAATCCGATAAGATTATCCATGTACCCACCATGGCAGAGAATCTAGGAATACAATTAATGCATTCAATTTAACAATATTCATTAGCATTAATATTTGCTAGAAAAAGAAAGAGACTTGTATCTATAGATGAAGATTTTGAATTCCTAAACACTTCTCACAAAGTTGAGCCCAACGTTTAAGAGTTGCTTTGTCTTAGATGCATATTCATTTCATAGGAATTTACGAGGATAAGTTTGAAATTACATGACACCTTTAAATGTGCTCATTTTTAGACCTTCACTTGGAATATATGTTGCTAAAATTGGAATATATATATATATAACTAAGTAGTAGATCTCAAACCCAAAACAGTTCTTTTTAGAGGGAATGGATGAAAGGCCCAAAACCGGGCCCAAAATAAGAGCCCGGTCCAAACTCGGCCAAAAATGTAAACCCAGTCCAAAGTGTCAGCCACCCACGAGAAATTACCGTGACCCCCTCGATTTTCCATCAAATTTAGGGAAGCTGCCATCCAGAGATTTTGAATTCCTAAACACTTCTCACAAAGTTGAGCCCAACGTTTAAGAGTTGCTTTGTCTTAGATGCATATTCATTTCATAGGAATTTACGAGGATAAGTTTGAAATTACATGACACCTTTAAATGTGCTCATTTTTAGACCTTCACTTGGAATATATGTTGCTAAAATTGGAATATATATATAACTAAGTAGTAGATCTCAAATCCAAAACAGTTCTTTTTAGAAGGAATGGATGAAAGGCCCAAAACCGGGCCCAAAATAAGAGCCCGGTCCAAACTCGGCCAAAAATGTAAATCCAGTCCAAAGTGTTAGCCACCCACGAGAAATTACCGTGACCCCCTCGATTTTCCATCAAATTTACGGAAGCTGCCATCCAGAAATTTACGAAATTGCCACTCTGAAAAATCACGGGATTCTCCACTCCGCATTTTACTTTCTCTCTCTACTGTTTTACTTTCTCTCTCTAATTCTCTTTCCAGATTTATTTCTTTTTATTTATTTAACCAAATCCTAATTTCTCTCCTAATTTAACCAATTTCTAACTAATTTAGATTTTTTTTCTCTCTCATTCTTATTCTCTCTCCAATCTCAACAAATTTCTCTCTTTTCAAAATTTTCTCTTCAGTCTAAACAAATATTTCCAGATTGGTTCAAAATTCTTTCTTTTTTTTATAGATTTGTTTCTTATCTCAAATTTCGATTTTTTCAAGATTGGTTCAAATTTCGAATTTTTCTCTCTAACTTTCCAGACTTATTAATTTAACCAATTCCTAATTTCTCTCAAATTTTAACCAATTTCTAACTAATTTCGAATTTCTTTCTAACTAATTTCTCTCAATTTTTTTCCAGATTGGTTCTTGTTTACGGAAATTGTTTAATTTACTGGGGATTTCTTGTGTACTAGACACTTTTGTGTTGGGAAATTTTCTGGTTTACTAGAAACTGTTTAATTTACTAGGGATTTCTTGTGTACTAGACACTTTAGTGTTGGGAAATTTTCTGGTTTACCGGAAACTGTTTAATTTACTAGGGATTTTCTTGTGTACTAGACACTTTTGTGTTGGGAAATTTTTTGGTTTACCGGAAACTGTTTTCTTTCTCGGAAATTGTTCTGTTTACTAGCCATTTTTGTACTGGAAATTTTCTTGTTTACCGAAAATTTTTCTGTGTACTAGCCATTTGGTTATATACTACACACTTTTCGAATTTATCTCTAGATTTTTCCTATTTTCCTCTAAATTTTAGTCTTTTTTCATATTTTCTCTCCACATTTTTCTCTCTCCATATTTCCTATTTTTATTCTTTTTATTTCTGTTTAAACATATTTTGTCTCTCCAATCTTACTACTTTCCTTTTCTCAAAAAGATAGAGATGGCAAGAATATAATCGATTTCGAAATATTTATATAGAGAGAGAAAATTTCCAGAAACTTTACATATCTTCTTCCTCTGTTTCTCTCCAAAATTTACAGAATTTTTTTTAGAGAGTGATATTAGAAGTTTAGAGAGAGAGGGGAAGAATTTTCAGAAAATTTTTATAGAGAGAAAGAGAGGAAGATTACTTCAGAGAGATAGAGAGGAAAAAGATAATCAACGTCCATGGTATTCTGAAAGTTTTAGAGAGAGAGAAAAAAAATTCCAGATTTTGAAATATTTATATGGAGAGAGGGGAAGAAGATAATCAACATCCATGGTCTTCTGAAAGTTTTAGAGAGAGAAAGAAAACGAGAAGAGAGAGTTTGCTCGCGAGATTCCAGAATTTCGTTTGAAAATTTTGAATTTTCAAACCAGGGGCAAGAGGGGGAGAAAAAGAAATGAAAACCAGCCAAAAATGAGTTGTCCTGACATTTTAGACTGGAAGCTCATTTCTGGCCGAAAATGGTGTTCCCGCTCATTTTCCCCCCAAATTTTGGATCCCTCACTCATTTTTCCTTCTTTTTATAGTCATGAACCATATATTTGAATTCTAAATTATTTCATACCATTTTATAGGCTAAAACGGTAATAATTCATCACCAAATAAACCTAAAGGTGAAGCAACATTGGTCCTATAAGTATAATTCTTAACCAAAAAAGTCATTACCTCGAGAACTAGCTGAATTGGTTCATACTTGGATTATTATACCAATAATTGAAGAAGAAAGAAAGATTTAAGATCCCACAGATTTATTGTCTAAATCAAGTGAAATTTAATACTAGTTTGATGTTCATGGGTTTTGACTATGTCTATCATCTTATAATTTCATTCAACACATTATTATATTTTTAAGTTGTAGGATTTTATATCAATTCAAATTTTAACGTATTATAGCTTCACATTTACATTAATCAATTAATTGAACAAGTACATGATGAAAACGATTCAGTTATGAAAGGAGGCATTATAGTATGTGAAATTTAAGTACAACTACAAAAAATATATATGTTAAGTTATCAAACAACTAATATTGCGTAACAATCAAAAACATCATTTGGACATCCATAAAGAATGTAGTTGAACTAATCTAATGCTTGTTCTTTTTAAATTGCTAGTCCAATATTAAATAGCCCGCGCCAAACAACTTATCGCTACAAATCCCATATATTTGTTTATGCAAGTTATCCTTGGTACTACAATGTTTATCAAATAAAGGTAAAGATAACAATATCGGGATTATAATCTTTACGACAAAAACTTCACAAATCTGAATTATATTAATTATCCTTGATTACTACAATGTTTTAAGTATTTTAACTTGTAGTGCTGAACACAAACACATATTACATGACAAGATCTACAAGAAGTTTTAATTAAGATACTTTAAAGATGTAACCTCATTGTTAATGTACAAGAAAATAATTTACCAAGTTCTCTCCCTCTCTGCCATTTCTCTCTCTCTCTCTCTCGGCCGATTCTCTCTCTTTCTCGTCCATCTCTCTCTAACGGTATTTACTACGTGAGTGAGAATTTCACATGGTATAAGAGGTAGACACTAATTAAAGTCGCTTGGTTTAATATTTTTCTCTATTTCCCTCTCTATGGCTTCCGAAACTGATACCGGTTCTGAAACTATATCAACTTCTTCAAATCCCATCTTTGATGTTCATCATTCGGATTCTCCGACTTCTATTCTCATCACCCCACTTCTAAACGGAGATAACTATGCCTCCTGGTCTCGTGGGATGAAGATGGCTCTACGAGCTAAAGACAAATTCGGGTTTTGTGAGGGATCAATCTCAAAACCATCCTCTATCCTTGACTTGCATGCATGGGGACGTTGTAATGACCTAGTAGCAAGTTGGTTGGTCAATTCCGTTACTCTGGATATTAGACAATCAATTCTCTATGATGAATCGGCGGCCGCTATTTGGCAAAATCTTTTTGAACGATTCCATCAAACTAACGCACCTAAGATATTTCAACTTAAGCGTGCTATCTCTTCTCTTAAGCAAGATGGAATGGACGTATCTTCCTATTTCACTAAGCTCAAAACTATTCAAGATGAACTTCAATCTCTCATGGTACTCGAAAAGCGATCTTCCAGGAGGCGCCTCCAACAACTTCCATGACCATGGAACAGTACACCTTTTTAAATAACCTCCTGGACCAATAGCATTCTGCTGTAGGCACCTCCGCTGGAGGCACTTCTGTTGTAAGCACCTCCGCTGGGGACGCCTTTGCTGTCCACGGGCAGCTCGCGCCCCCTAGCAGGCCTTCGGGCATCACCTCTTCGGCTGATCACACCTCCGCTGAAGGCACCCCCAGGTAAACTCTTCTCTTCTCTTCCTTAGATAGTAGATTCTGGTGCGGCAAGACACATATGTTGCACCCTTTCATCCTTTTCTAACTATGTAATTGCTACACCCAATTACTTTGTTCGCGTACCCGATCGTTCTCGTTGCCGGGTATTTCATATAGGTTTATTTCTTTTACAAAAGAATTATCTCTATGTAATGTCTTACATATTCCTAGTTTCAAATTTAATCTTATCTCCGTCTCCCAAGTTACCAAGTCTCTTTCGTGTGATGTTAGTTTTAACTCATCCTCTTGTGTCTTTCCGGACTCAACGACGAATCGAACGATTGGACTTGGTGATCAACTTGAAGGTCTTTATTTTCTACGCATGGAGCATAGGATTTTTTCTTTTTATTTTTGTAATACGAGTGATTTTCATGTATGTCATTGGCGCCTAGGCCACCCATCTTTACCTCGTTTTCGTTTTAATTTCCATGTATTAAATCTAATTTAGTTAATAAACCTTCGTGTTTTATGTGTCCTCTTGCTAAACAATCACGTCTACCATTTAATCGTAGTACTACACGATCACGAGACCTTTTGAGTTAATCCATGCGGACATATGGGCACCATTCTCTATCCTCTCTCATTCCGGATGTCGCTGTTTTCTCACTATTGTAGACGATTATTCTAGATGCACGTTGATCTTTCTCATGCATTCGAAATCGGAAACTACAAAAATCTTAACAAATTTCTTCGCTTATGCGACAACTCAATTCCATAATAAAATCTCCTTTATATTAGTTCCGGTAATGGGGATTTATTATTTCCACAATTACAAACTTTCCATTCTGATAATGGTACGGAATTTTTATCTAATGACATACAACGTTGGTTTCAAGAAAAGGGTATCATCCACCAACGTAGTTGTGCCTATACACCTTAACAAAACGGGGTTGTTGAAAGAAAACATCGGCATATCCTCGATGTTGCTAGAGCTCTTCGCCTTCAAGCAAATTTACGTGTCTCTTTTTGGGGAGAATGTGCTCTTATGACCGTCTATCTCATAAATAAATTACCTACTCCTCTCTTGAATGGAAAATCACCTCATGAGATGTTAATTGGCTCTCCGCCTTCGATTACTCACCTGCGGGTGTTGGTTTGTCGTTGTTTTGTCCACAATAACCATATCAAGAACAAGTTTGATGCGCGAACTATAGAAGGTATCTTCGTCGGTTACCCACAAGGCCAAAAGGGCTATCATATTTACGACCCCTCTAGTAATAAAATATTCTCCTCTCGTAATGTTGTCTTTCACGAGAATATCTTCCCTATGCACTCTAATACCGGCACTGATTGCCCTCCGCGGCCCTTCATCACGCTGCCGGATAACGGGTCTTTCGTCTATCCGACGCCCGTCACTCCTCCCATTATCGGTCCATCCAGTGGGTTCCCACAGACAGAAGACCAGCACCCGGGCCTGATCGCAGACAATCTCCCTGCAGGCACTACCGTGCCAATTTCGGAGGGTGACATTCCTATTTCTGACGGCACCCCCTCACCCACTGTTTCTAACGGCGCCTCTGTGCCCACATTACAAAACACATCCTCACGAGACTCTGTAGGCACTCTTGTGCCAGATTCTACACACACCTCGCGAGATACACTCGGCTCTACTGTGCCGACGTCATCTCTGGACCAGGAACAGGGTCGACCGACCCGGTCTCGCCGTCCACCAGCTCACTTGGCCGATTATGACTACAACGCTATCTCGTTGCCTTTTTTGGATAACTCCGCTTCTGTTAATCACCCTCTCTCACATTGCCTTTCCGTATCGCAGTTTTCTCCCTCTCATTTGGTTTTTCTTGCTACAATCCTTAATGCAGAAGAACCCACTTCCTTTAAACAAACGGTGACCTCCCCCCTCCGGCGAGAGGCTATGTCTAAAGAGATCACCACTCTTGAATCTAATAATACTTGGACTCTCACTGAACTCCCACCTGGTAAAAGACCTATTGGATGCAAGTGGGTCTACAAGATTAAATTTAAATCTGACGGCTCGATTGAGCGCTACAAAGCTCGTCTGGTTGTAAAAGGATACACTCAAATTGAAGGGCTTGATTATCATGACACTTTCGCCCCAGTCGCCAAACTAGTCACTGTACGTGTTCTTCTTTCTATAGCCGCCATTAAAGGCTGGCCTCTCCATCAAATGGACGTCAAAAATTCCTTCTTACAAGGAGACCTTGATGAGGAAGTTTTTATGAAACCACCTCCAGGTTTCCACAGTAAGGGGGAGAACCGAGTCTGTAAATTAAATAAATCCCTTTATGGTCTCAAACAGACTTATCGCCAATGGTTCTCCAAATTCTCGACTGTTTTAGTCAATCATGGTTTCAAGCAGTCACTTTCTGACTACTCTTTATTTACGTACTCTCACGAGTCTGTTCAAATCTATGTACTTGTTTATGTAGATGACATTGTTATCACCGGAAAAGATTCCAAGGCAATCTCTGACTTGAAATCTTTCCTGAAAAACTTTTCTCTTAAGGATCTTGGTCGTCTTCAATATTTTTTGGGCATTGAAGTTTCTCGCTCTGACAAGGGCATCTTCCTTTGTCAGAGAAAATACATCGTGGATATTTTACACGATTCTGGCCTCACGGCTTCTAAAGTCTCCCCATTTCCTATGGAACAAAAATCTCGCTTAACCGTTTCAGACAGTACGCCACTTCCTGATCCTTCGATTTTTCGACGATTGATTGGACGTCTATTGTGCCTAACAGTTACTCGTCCCGATATCTGTTATGCAGTAAATAATCTCAGTCAATTCATGCAAAAACCGACTGACATTCATCTCTCCGCAACTCATTGAATCCTGCATTATCTTAAAGGATCTATCGGCAGAGGTTTATTCCTTCCTGCTGATAGTTCCTTCACTATTTCGGGCTTCACTGACTCAGATTGGGCAGGCTGCCCAACTACCCGTCGCTTTACGACTGGATATTTGACCATGTTAGGTTCTAGTCTGCTGTCTAGGAAATCAAAGAAACAACATACGGTCGCTCGTTCCTCTGCGGAAGCAAGATATCGAGCTCTGGCTACCCTCACTTGTGAATTACAATGGCTAAAGTCCCTTCTCCATGACTTTGGCATTCCACACTCCGATCCAATGTCTGTGTATTGCGACAACAAAGCGGCTCTCCATATTGCTGACAATCTAGTTTTCCATGAACGAACTAAGCACATTGAAATTGACTGTCACTTAGTTCGTGAGAAGGTAAAATCAAAGCTCATCCTCCCTCAGTACACGCCGACTTCCGAACAACTCGCAGACATCTTTATGAAGCCACTTGGAGCTGAAGCCCTGCAGCGATTAACTGTCAAGTTGGGCCTCATTGCCATTCTTGCTCCAACTTGAGGGGGAGTATTAGGATAGGCGGGTTGCCTATCCGACCCGACAGGGTCCACCGACCCGACAGGGTCCACCGACCCGGTCGGTTAGAGTCCATGCTTTATGGTATCAAGCTAGTGTTTTTATTTATCAAAATAGTAATAGTGTTTGTATTAGGATTAGTCTTCCATTACTATAAATAGGGATGTAACCTCACTGTTAATGTACAAGAAAATAATTTACCAAGTTCTCTCTCTCTCGTCCATCTCTCTCTCCCACGGTATTTACTACGTGAGTGAGAATTTCACAAGTAAGCTTAAGGGTTTTGCTTTATTCGTTTATAAAATGACTGAGGAATGTAAGAAGGCATTAGAAGTACCGATTAAGCAGTTTGAAGGTTGTAAGTTGCAACGCCAAAAAGCAATTCAAGGGCTTAACAAGGAAAATAATAATCAAACTAGAGAGAATGTGGTGGTTTTGACAGGATCGGCAGTTCTTGCTTGTCAGGATCATGGTCTGGATGGGCAAGAACTTCGAATAGTTCGATCTGGGATTTTGGGCGAGAAAGAAAATACAAAAATTGTATTTATCCCTCCATTTTGGTCCCTCTCCCAGCCATCCGCCGATGTAGCGACATATCACTGGAATATATTTTCTCACAAATCTCTCTCCAATTGCTCCACACTCAAGTGATATGTTGCCACATCAGCGGAGGGCTGGGGGAGGGACCAAAATTAAGGGATGAATAGAATTTCTAAAGAAAATATGGTAACAATGCATGAGGTAATGGATGCGCAATGGGTTCAGGTTATTTACAGGGAGAAGTGTTATTTGATACGTATTACTATGCCGCTTGGGGTTCTCCTAATTTACAGAACGACCATGAAGCTTTACGAGAACGTTAGTTTGAAAAGGATTGCGAAGCATACTCAGTTCGGCAGAGAAAAGATGGATGTGATAGACTTGGAAGATGATAAAATATTTGTTGAGATTCTGATTCAATGGTTGTTTTAGAGGAGCACTTCAAGAGTGCTCTAGGAACGACCAACCCCTCATCTCTCCATGTAACAATCGTTGGAGTGCCTAATGTCGGTTGGGAAGAAATTGGTAGTCTTGAAAATATCAAGAGGGAGCTTCAAGAGACTATTCCATATCCAGTGTGGCATCCCGAGAAATTTGAAAGTTTGGTACGTCTCCTTCAACAGGAGTTATGTTTGATGGTCCTCTTGGATGTGGTAAAACACTTTTGGTTAAGGCAATTGCTAATGAATACCCAACAAACTTTATAAGTATCACGGGCCCTAAGCTTCTCAATATGTGGTTTGGAGAAAGTGAGGCTGATGTGCGAGAAATTTTTGTCACGGTCAGGGGATCAACTCCTTGCGTCCTCTTCTTTGACGAGCTTGATTCTATTGCTACCAAGAGAGGAAGCAGTGTAGGAGATGCAGACCGTGCTGCCGATAATATATTTGACCAACTCTTTCCTGAGATGTATGGAATGTCAGCTAAATAAACTGTCTTTTTAATTGGTGTCCTGCAAATTCAATGCAAAACTTGTTCAAAGTGGGAGTTGAGGGATAGCTTTGGTAACTTCTTTGTATGCGTTAACATCAAGTTTTTTTTTTCAGAAATGGTTCAGGACGAACCTCTTGAGAGAAGGGGAGGCTGATGCAGATCATATTGGGCCCTCGGCCAAGCCTAATGGCCTCATAGCCATGAGAGGGAAGACCCACATGGCCAAGTCTAGTTAGGTTAGATTTAGGGTTATTATTATTTGTTTCCATATTCATCAGATTAGATTATTTAGCAAACAAGAAACTAGAGTTTAGGATTTATATCTTTCCTAATTTATGTTTATCTAGGAGTAAGAGCCCAATAAAACGGAGTCTATTAGGTCTTGTTTTTCAGCTTTCGAATATCAATAAGAAAATTATCTTGTTTGCAACCTTGTTTATCAGTTATTTAGTCTAGTTTATTAGTAGTTTTGTTCGTAGTTTAAGTCTTCCGCTGCGTCTACATCACTTCTATAGAAGAGCATCTATGAAAGAAGATCAACTCAGCTCTGGGACCATCAAGATGGTATGGAGACCTCCAATCCCTCCAAGAATTCACCTTGTGGGAGGCAACTCTCTAAAGACTACCGACTGTGGATCAGCTCAAAAAGCGGGGAATGATCCTAGTGAACAGATGTATCCTATGCAAGCAAGCAGAAGAATCTATAAACCACCTATTTCTCCATTGCCAAGTAGCCTCAGAGCTTCGGACATATTTCCTCTCGTCCATTAAACTGAATCTATTAACCACCTATTTCTCCATTCCCAAGTACCCCTGCATCATGACATTGCATATAGAGCTTAAGTCGAAATGCTTAGCATGTACCGTTTGGTGCAGATAATTTAAGATCGAATGAGAAATTTAAAAAGAATCACATGAATTAGGTTAAGTAGTTTCTACTATTTGACTCTATACTTCATCACGTTCTTTCGTAATCATGCTACAGCAACTCTACTTCATTGTTTTCTGTCATATTATTGTATGTTAATCCTGTAATTTATTGAGTCAAAATAAGATTCCATCTACCTATTTTGTTTGACTATAAAGTTATACATTGATAATTGGTATAACAATTAAGATCTCTTTGTTGTCTGTCATGATGTTACTTCATCACTAGCAGTACTAATAACCTGACGATGGGGCCCAATGAGCACCCGGGGTTACTTTTACCTGCTACTCAAGTTCCTGGTAACCGGTTTATAGGTCATCCGGTTACTCTTAGTATCTATATAAAGAGAGAACCTTGTAAGATGGAGATCATCATCTTGTAACACAACAATAATAACTTTGAATAATATTCTCCTTCTTCCATCATCACCCTTTCTTCCACTAATCTTTCCTTCCACTAATTGCTTGAAAATTCCAAGCTAGTTCTTATTACTTCATCTTTATCTCTTTCTTCGAGAGAGTGGTATCAGAGCCAGATTAGTAGGTATGTAGTATATTATGGTTTATAGTTCCATTTAGTTTCGTTTAATTTCTCGTAAATTTAAATTCTCGAAAATTTATGTTTTATGTTTTTATTGTAATCTTTGTTTTAAGTAGTTGCCCAAATTAAATTTCTTTAAATACTATTATACTTATTAAGTCTTGAAGGGTGACTTTGGTGAACCAAAGTATTTTTGTCCTGTGAAACCCGGGGAAACCCTAAGTCGCGTAGCCTAGAATTCCCGTGTTAGCCGGTGAGGGCGTTGTAAGGGATTGGCATAAATCGTTGACAGTGATCAGGAGCAAATATGCTTGGGATAACCAGAGCCATGTCTAAGAGACATGATAAGGCTAATAGTAGCTGTAATAAAGAAATTTTGTTAAAAGAAAATTTTGAAAAATCTTTACAAAACTGGAATTTACCAGTTCAAAGTTCTGTTTATAAACAGAAAGGAACTTTTGAATTCACCTCTGATTATATCGTAAAGACTGTAGAAGAGGCTATACCCTTAACTGAGGGTTACAACTCATTCCAACTGTTGTCAAAAAATTTGATTGATAAACATAGACAACAATACAAATTCTTGCATATTGGGTTAATTCAAGTAGGTTTGAAACCTGCTACCCGTTTAGGCTTAAACACGTCCGCAATTATTTGTGTACGTGATAAAAGGCACAACAAATTTCATGACTCATTACTTGGAATAGTGGAGTCTAGTCTTTGTGACGGACCCATATTCTTTTCGTGTTTTCCAAATTTTACTCTGTCATTAAATGACCCCACAATTATGCACTCTCTTTGCCTTGACATTAAATCTGATGGATTTAATATGATGCAAGGAGCTGAAAACATAATCCTTATTTACAGGATTCAGTATAAAGTTATGAACACCGTAGTACCCAAGATGAAAAATATTTTACAAGATCAAAAGGGGTCTACTACTTTGTTTATAACCAATTTAGAAAAAAGCAATGTAAAGGTCCCAAAAACGATCACATGGGATCATGTTAATTTACCTGAAAAATGGATACTTGAAAAGGCTAATGAGCCTGTTAAAAAAGATAACCGTGAACTCGAAGAAATCAAAGAGTTCCCTGACGGTGATGTTGAAATTGTTTTCTCTAATCAGAGAATTGCAAGGTTAAAATTGGAAAGCCTAAACAACAAAGTTATTCCAGGTAGAAGTTCTACTTCGTCAGTTCCAACAACTAATTATGAAAAAATTTCTGGAACAAAATTTACCTCTGACAGAGTAAACCAACCTGAATATAGGGTTAATTTACCCACTTCTGAAATTAATAGTGAAAGAACATCCCCCACTCCTTCTGATATGGGTTATTATAGCCTTTCGCCTATAACGATCCATAAAGAAGAAAAATTCAAATTTAAATTTCCTTTTAGGGGACTTCCAAAGGAATTATTTTATTCCAAAGAAAACAAATTTAAGAGAACATGGTTTTTCCTTGTTAAAGACTCTAAGAGTCATGAAAAATGGTTTTCTCGTTATAAAAGGTTTTTAATAAAAAATGGAGAAGTTATTGATTTCTTCATTTTTATGGAACAATGTTATGAAAAATTTCCTGACTTCAAGGATCAAGATTTCATATTTTCTGTTGAAGCTTCTTATAAGAATTTTATTGCTAAAAATGGAAAAGTTTTTAGGAGTGTTCATCCTCCGGAAACCCAATTAGCAATAAGAATCAACAACGAAGAAGTTGTAGCAACTCCTTACAGGAAAAGCGACAACATTGAGGCTGTTGTTGAACAAAACAATTTTACAAATTTAACTCTCAGAACAATGGGAGATCAATTAAATAGAATTGAGAAAAATATTGATTTTGAAAAACAAGAAAAGGCTTCAAATGTTTCTAAAATTTCAGAAACTACTTTTGAAGAAAAGGTTTTATTCAAACCAATGAGTTCTGAAAACTTTGATTTCAAAATGGATCCTCAGAATTCTGAAATGGTTGATGAGATTATAAAAAGATTAAAAAATCTTGGAATTAAAGACAATGAATGTGCTCCTCTAGAGACACATGAGTCAGATTATAATTCTGACGCTTCTTATGATGAAGCAGAAAATTCTTCAAAAACAGAAGATAAGATCAATCTTCTGGAGAATATGTTCTTATCAGAACAAAAAAATAATGAAAATAAATTTCAAATAAATAAGCTTGCATCTTCCTACAAAAAGAAAATGGCTTATAATATTCCTGCAAAGCCCTATTATCATAGGCCTACACCTGTAGACCTTCAATTAGAACAACATGATGAATTCATGACTGTTCAATTTGATGGAAAATCCATTAATGAATGGAATATAGATGGCATGTCAGAATACCAAATACAAACGGTATTGCACTACATGACTATGTATGCAACTGCTTGTAAAGCACATGGTAATTCTGATCAAAATATTGCCAAAGCCTTAAGTCAAGGATTTACTGGTCAATTGAAAGGATGGTGGGATTTCTACCTTCCTGAAGAAGCCAAAATACATATTTCACAGGCTGTTAAAACAGAAGTTAGAGACAATCAGCCTGTACAAGTTACAGATTGTGTCAATACACTTCTGTATACAATAGCAAAACATTTTATTGGCACTACATCGTTGCTTATTGATAGATCTCAAGAGCAACTGATGAATTTAAAATGTCAGAACTTATCTCAGTTCAAATGGTATAAAGACGTATTCTTTTCAAAAGTCTTCACCAGACATGATAGTCAAAATGATTTTTGGAAAGAGAAGTTCTTATCAGGACTACCCCATTTCTTTGCGGAAAAAATACGCAATCGTATTAAGCAAAGACACAATGGAATTATTCCTTATTCCGAATACACTTATGGGGATTTATCCTCAGAAGTGGTTGCTGAAGGCATTAATTTATGCAATGAAATAAAACTGCATAGACAAATCCAAAAGGAGAAAGTCCTTGGCAAAAGAATTATAGGGGACTTTTGTGAGCAAATTGGCTTACCGCCTATTGGAACCTCTATCGAAAATAGAGGGAAAAGGACCAATAAGGTCTATGCCAAGCAGAAGTATTTTCCCAAACAGAAAAAGAAAAAAATTTTTAAAGAAAAGAAAAGGAAGTCTGAACCTGAGAATAATTCTCGGCAAAAGACTATCCCTGTCTGCTGGAAATGCCAGAAACCTGGCCACTACGCTAATAAGTGTAGAATGAAAAAGAAAATCAATAGCCTGAATATTGATGAAGGCCTTAAGAGGTCACTTGAAAAATTACTTCTTAATGAAGAAGGAAAAAATTTTAAAGTAGCCGCTATTGCAGAAGACAATCCTGAGGAAGAATCATCTTCAGAGGGATCTGTTGATCAAATAGAAGAATCTGAGGATGACTCTTGCGAAGGAAATTGTGATTACTACAAAGCCTTATGTCAGGCAAATGGTCTATTTCCTTTAACAAAAGAGGATAATTTCATCCTTGACCTTATTGATCAACTTTCTGATCCCATTGCTAAAAGACAAATGCTTCAAAAGTATTTGGAAGATTACAATGGAAAGAAAGGTGACAAAAGGTTAAAATTTGAAGAACCAGAGACTTATAGTCTAAAAGAAATTTTACAAAGAGCTAAGGCTTCAATTTCAAAAGAAGAAACTCCTGGAGAATCTTCTCGCATTAATGAATTACTGCATGAAGTCAAAGTCCTCAAAAGAGAAATTAATACTCTTAAATCTAGAGTAACTTCTCTTGAAATTAAAAAGGATAAATCTATTCTTTCTGAGTCTGATTCTGATCAAGATGAAGAAGAATGGAATTCCTTAAAGGAAAAATTAGATACTTTAACATCTGTTAAATCTTCAAAAGACGAAGGATCTTTGAAGGATGAATCTTTAACATATGTTAATATGTTAGACAGGGTTATTACCCATAAATGGCATATTAAAATAAAAATCATTGTTCATAGAGAATATACTCTCTCTGCAATTGCCATGGTAGACTCTGGAGCAGATTTAAACTGTATCAATGAAGGATTGATACCCTCCAGATATTTTTCAAAAACTACTGAAATTTTAAATGCTGCAGATGGTAGAAAAATGCTTGTAAATTACAAGCTACAAAATACTGCAGTTTGCAATAATGGAATTTGTTTAGAAATGCCATTTATAATGGTAAAGAATCTTTCTCATGATGTTATTTTGGGAAATCCTTTTCTTCACATGTTATATCCCATTAAAAGCATTAATGAGAAGGGTATAACAAGTTCCATTAATTCTCAAGAAATTACATTTAATTTCGTTACTGAACCTTGTTATCACGAGATTGATTTGTTACAAAAGAAAATTCAAAGAAAAGAAAATTTTCTTAACTCCTTATCCAAGGAGATCAGTTACATGAAAATTACTGAAAAAATCAAACATCCTTTAATTCAAAAGAAAATAAATGATCTTCATGATCTTATTGTCAAAACAATATGTTCTGATTTCCCCAATGCCTTCTGGGAAAGAAAGAAACATATTGTTAGTCTGCCTTATGAGCCAGACTTCAATGAAAGGCAAATTCCCACTAAGGCTAGACCTATTGCTATGGGACCTCGCCATTTGGAAATTTGCAAAAAAGAGATTGATGAGTTATTACTCAGAGGTTTAATTAGAAAATCATACAGCCCTTGGAGTTGTCCTGCATTTTATGTTGAAAATGCTGCTGAACTTGAAAGAGGTGTTCCTAGGCTTGTAATTAATTACAAACCTTTGAACAAAGCTCTTAGATGGATAAGGTATCCAATCCCTAATAAAAGGGACTTATTAAATCGGCTGTTTTCAGCCAAAGTTATGTCCAAATTTGATATGAAATCTGGGTTTTGGCAAATTCAGATCGATGAAAAGGATAGATACAAAACTGCATTCACAGTTCCATTTGGCCACTATGAGTGGAACGTGATGCCTTTTGGGCTTAAGAATGCCCCCTCAGAATTTCAAAATATAATGAATGACATTTTCAGTCCTTATACGTCATTCTGTATTGTTTATATCGATGATGTTTTAGTGTTTTCTGAGAATATAGATAAACACTTTAAACATCTTCAAGCATTTATTAATGCTGTCAAACATGCGGGTTTAGTTGTGTCAGCCAAGAAAATCAAATTATTTCAAACAGAAATAAGATTTCTTGGCCATACCATCAAAGAAGGGACTATTTTCCCTATTGATAGAGCTATTACTTTTGCGGATAAATTTCCAGATGAAATCAAAGAAAAAACTCAATTGCAAAGGTTTTTAGGAAGTCTTAATTATATTTCTGACTTCTATAAAAACTTAGCAATTGATGCTAAGCCTTTATTTAACAGGCTTAAGAAAAATCGTCCTGGTTGGACTAATGTTCATACAGAAGCAGTCCAAAAGATAAAATTAAAGATTAAGGAAATCCCTTGTCTTGCCATTGCTAATCCAGAAGCTTTTAAAATTGTTGAAACTGATGCTTCTGAATTAGGCTATGGTGGAATCCTTAAACAAAGGATTAATAACAAAGAAACCCTAGTAAGATTTACTTCTGGGATATGGCAAGGGCCAAGGAAAAATTATTCCACAATTAAAAAAGAAATCCTTTCTATAGTTCTGTGTATACAAAAATTCGAAAGTGATTTATTAAACCAAAAATTTTTGGTCAGGGTTGATTGCAAATCAGCCAAAGATGTTTTAGAAAAAGATGTTAAAAATTTAGCATCAAAACAAATTTTTGCCAGATGGCAAGGCATATTGTCTGTGTTTGATTTTGACATTGAGTTTATCAAAGGAAGTAGTAATTCACTACCTGATTTCTTGACTCGTGAATTTTTGCAGAATCATGAGCAAGAAGTCTGATAATGGAAAAGGGAAAGCTAAATTGGCAGTTTCTCCCTCAAACGCGAGTTCTCAGTCTTATAAGACTATGATTTGTAAAACAACGGAACAGCTTAAAGCTGAAGCCTTAAAGGCGACTCCTAAGGAGTTAAAATTAAGAGAAGATGCTTATTTAGCAGCAATTCAGTCTAATCAGACTAATGAATATATCTATCCATATATTCCTTACACTACTATATGGATAGCTCCTATTGAGCTAAAATACGCTCATCTTTCTCCAGTTGAAGCTTCATCCTTTTACCTTAGGGAATCAGCAGACCCATTCCTTTATCCTAAGGAATACAATTTTTACTGCGCAATCCTGCAAGTAACTCAATCAGTGGAATTTGATTCTGTCATAAGGTCAGGCGCAGAATGGGCTTATTCTAAAGCCTTTATTAAGAAAGTTGTTACCCCTGAAATTTGGCAGGGTGATTTATTCAAATATCATGAAATACCCAGAGCTGGAAGAAGAGAATTGGATAAATATTGGTTTAACTACTTCGACTACATTAAAGCCTGGGAAGGAGCCTTCTGTTATGAGAATAGACTAAAGAAACACAGTTGGTTCCTCCAATTTCGTGATTTCAACACCACTAATCTTCCACAGTGGTTCATCAAATGGTTTTACACTTGGGGATCACACCCTATAATTTTCCCTGACAAAGTTAGAAATATATTTGATGATTTTATTAAATCTAACCCATCATTAAAAAATCCCGAGCTTATCTTTGCAGCTTATTATCAGGTTCCATGGATAGCTAGATGGGACGTTGTTATTGCAAATTGTCCTATTAAAAAAATTGAGATAACAGTCTCTCATATCCCTTATTTGGGAAGAAGAATTCTTATTAAATGGTGGGATAAATTTGAATTCTTTAAGGATTCGATATTTTCTGAAAAAGGAATTATTTCATTTGAACCAGCACCTCCACCAAAAGCTCCTAAAAAGGATGTCTCAGATCTTCTTAAGGAACTGCTCGCTTCATCCTCAAAGTCAGACCTAAAGAAGCAGTTGAGAGAAATTTTAAACAACTCATCTGATGAAGATGATGACACTGAAGATGATGACTCTATGCAAGATTCCCAGGACCCATTTGCATAAAAGTCTAAATCTCAATTATGATCGCTTTTATTAAAGCCAAGCATTTTGTAAAAGGAAGGATATTATTATATCCACCACAATTATTCGCACTTTAAGTTGTCGGTTATTTTACTTTCCTTCAATACTACAATCATCAGAAAAAGGTACAAATAAAATTATCAGGCTTATAATCTTTAAGGCAAAAATTTAAAGGTCTAAATTATATCTATTATTTTGATATCCTGTGTTTAGAGTACATAACATGGACACTATCCATAAAAGACTTTTTTTGTGTTGCAAGTATCCATAAAAGACTTAACCTAAAAAAATGTTTTATGGTCCTAAGTCCTAACACTGTTTATTGCAAAATCACATACCAGACAAGATTTCGAACAATATACAAGCATCTCATAAGCAAATTCGACACTAGCATCTTAGATGAGAGCCCGGCATGGTTATCCATCTACCAACCATGACAGAAAAAGTTAAAAGTTTAATGCATTCAAGATCAAAACTTTCATTAGAATAAACATTGCTAAAATAAGAAAGATATTTATGCCTTTAGGAGAAGATTTTGAATTTCAGAAACATTTATTGGGCCTTCCCTTCTATGATCCCACAAACCCAATCTTTAAAATCTCGAATATCTCTTAACTTCTTATTAGGCTGGAGCATTTATACTTCTCCGTCAAATTGAGCCTATCTTCAAGAGTTCAGGATTATAAGAACTTCTAAGGATACGTCCGGCAGTGAACACACCTTAAACGCATTCTATTTCTAGATTTTTCCTTGGAATCAATGTTACTAAAATCGAAACCAAAGGATTTCTTTTTTTGTCCCGCATACAAAGTCATCGACCATATCTTTAAATTCTAAAAATATTTCTTATCAATTTATAAGCTAGAACGTTAATAATTCTTCCCCAAGTAAGCCTATAAAGGTGAACCAACATTGGTTCCTTTAAATATTATTTTTATTGTGATACTATGTTAGCGAGTCTTGACTATATTATTATATGGGTTCAAACTATACCATAAAACTATAAGATTTCCGTTAATTTAAAGTATTGTAGAAGATTCAACTAGCTGGTAAATGAGAATAGTTTAAAATGTAAAATAATTATTGACCACAATCGCAACATTAAATATAGAATATTTCCTTACCAGATTTCTCAAAGTCTTCACAATTCCTCGCAAAACCAGAGCAAAAGACTTCAAATCCCACACTATAAATAAATGAAACAAATGTATAGTTTCATCACAAGGTCTGAAACATTTTCTTCAATTTTGTATTCAATTGTCAGAGCACACGGTACAAGTTACTTTCTCTCATATCTTTTCATTTATCTTCTTTGGTTCACACAACTAGTAAGGGACCTCTTGGCTAATTCAGCGGTCAACAACCATGTTGAATCAAGGAGTTTCCTTGGTCAATCAGTCGAATCAGATCACTGAAAACTTGGACGCCTAAAGGTTGAAAAGACAAGAGGACCTTATGTTGGTCCAAAACTATTTGGTAATTCCAATTTGTTTGTTCTTCTATTTTCAAACAACAATATGTATATAAATATACATACTATTATTATGTTCTTCTACGTGTTCCTCTTGTAAGAAAGTTTATTCAATATAAAGTTATATTTTGCAGAAGTACATTATCTATCATTATGACTTACACTCTCATGATTATCCTTCGTGGATGTGTTTGGAGAACTCGACTTCCCTTGCGAGTGATGGAAATTGCTTGGCCTCCAACAAAGTAAACTCATCTTTCTTTTTCTAATATTGTGCATTAATTAGTAAATTGGCTAGATGTAAAATGCCTATTAACTAAATCGTCATATTCAAAACAACAAACCAAATCGGTAATGGTGCATAGTGTTGGACGGAATATTATCAGAGCATTTGTACCACCTAGAAAGTATTGATTCTCTATTCCGATATGTTCTTCTGTTTCTTTTAAATTTTTTTTTGGGTGATTGGGGCCTATCTATTTTCAGTTCTAGATCTCTTCATCTATAACTAGTACAAGTTAACCCTAGTTGGTTCCTATAGTCGAAGGATCAATAATTCGATTTCCTAACATTGAGATTGTTTTTTATGTTGATTCAGGCTTACATGACCTGACATGTCAAACTGTAGCTGACATGATAAGAGGGAAAACACCAGCTCAAATTTGTTCGATATCGACATCGAGAACGACTTCACTCCAGAAGAAGAATAAGCGGTTGAGAGGAAGAGCCAGTGGGTTTTTCAGTGTTTGAAAGTCAAAAACCCACCAGATCTGGTACTTGAAAAATAAAGAACAATCTTTCTGCTATATTATACCGACAATATATTCATCGCAGAGTATCGGCTAGGGTAGGAATTTCTTTTGATTAATTGTTTGTATACTTTTTTGGTAACCGTATGGTTCTGAAATCACAAATACTTGCTCCCTTTGTTGTTGCTCTATATAAATGAAGTTTGTTGGGATATTCTGATTTTTCTTTTGTTTTTATTGTTGTGGGGATTGTGGTCTAAGGACTTGTTTGCTATGTATATTTGTATTCAGAACTGATTCCATTGTTGAAGTCCCACTAGGGCCGAGTTGTTGGAGCTGATGGCTTAATAAAGGAACTTTATTTCCCGAAAACTCTATATCAACCGAATATAATGAAACAAACTGAGTTTCTGAACTACCAATAGTCATTTATGGCTGCCAAATCTTTCTTTATTTTCGTAATTTTCATCCTTTGGATCCCGTCAAAGTAAATTTTGAAAAAAAGGTAAAGGGATGATTAGACATGTTATAATTAGTCTTGGGACTCCAAAATATTGTGGCTTAAAAAAAGATTCAGCAGGGGTATTTTAGGTATGTAAAGTGTAGGATTACGTATGTATCTAATACACTATCTAGTGTTTATTGCGGAATCTCAAACATCTATATGTTAACACTAGACATCCAAGATCGATATTTACATGACTAATCAATGAACTAGAATGGAAAGAAGACAACAAGTAAGGTTACACAATTTATTTAAAGCCAACAGAAAAGAGTCACGGAACACATGAACTTTTAGAAGGAACCCTAACGCTTCAACGGTGGACAAGAGGTGAGATGAAGGCAGTGTGTGAGTGTAGCAGACAAAATTAGGTATCCACTACATTTTTCGTAATGAAGAACAATAGATTAGTTTAGCAAGTTATAACAAATTTAGCCTAGAACATAGTTATAACAAGGTTAATATAACTATTTAATCTTATTCAAGAAACACGATATTCGGCAAAAAATCATAATTGACAAAAAAATGGTACATATACTTGGTTCAAGCATACCATATATGAAAGCTGATAAGAGATATGCACGATACAGTACCTCTGTCTCATAACACTGCAAAAAGAACTTGAGTCAAAATGCTAACTTGTACCATTTGAAAGAATACAATGAAGTAACATCATGACAAACAATAAACTGAATCTTATTACTTATTATACTACTTAGCAATTAATAGCAACATAAACTAATACAATGATACCACTTGTTTAAAAAAACTAATACAGGTAAATGTGGGACTCAAGTTAAATATATCTCCAAGATACAGATACACTAGAATTAGAATTATTTCTATATTTATGTTATTTATTTCCAACAGTTGTGTTACTCTTCTATTATATATAAACCTGGAGGTATATGGTTTTCCTCAACCAAAACCAAAATCTCAGAGCTACAAAAATCTAAAGAGTATAGTTTGGATCCTATTCTGCTTCCGCTTAACCGGCAGCGGTAGCCGCTTCAATGACTACCGTCCGCCGGAATATATATTTTTTCTCCTTTATTTTCTCTTTCAGTTTTTTTATTAATTTTGTTCATACTTCTAAATAAATTTAGTCAAGTTTTACTGTCAAAATTTTTTAAAATAAGGTATCATTGGTGGAGATTCTAGTTATCAATATTATCAGCTAGGGGTTTGGGAGGCTTTTGTTATCGATGATGGACAAACTATTCATAATGTGAATGGGATCTTCAATCTTAATGAGTTTTGTGCATGGATTTAAATTGGTGTTCGAGAAAGTTTACAGTTAATTCATTATTGGTGCAAGAATAGTAAGAAAAAAAAAAGTGGTAGTTTTGGTTTTTTTTTCGCCGATCGATAATATCGGCCGTCGTAGTCTGTCGTCATTTAGGGGCAAGGTTGTTGCCTCCTCGTCAGTGCTTTTTGTCAGTTTGTCTTTACAAGGAAGATGTCTCGTGTTGTTGTCATGAGTCTCTGAACCCAGAGTGGTTATGCTCACTAAGTGCAACTTTTTTCGTTGTTACTATGTCGTGTTTGTTCATTATTACTGCCGTAATATTTCTACAGATCTACACCAAAAATAAAAGATTCTTCGTCAACCAATTCCATGATTGTCTTTTAACGAAAGAATGTGCCAAAGAATCTTCTTATGAGGTTATTTCCAAAATTGAGCTTTCAGTTTGATCCTCGTTCAATCTGCGCGAGGGTCATAAGGGTAAATGCGGGACTCAAGTTAAATATCCCTACCAAGATACAAATCAAGGGAAATATTATCATATATATCTCCAAGATACAGATACACTAGAACTAGGATTATTTCTATATTTATGTTATCTATTTCCAACCGTTGTATTACTCTTCTATTATATATAAACCCGAAGGTATATGGTTTTCCTCAACCAAAACCTAAATCTTTCATAGACAAAAAAAATAGGTCGATTAACTCTAGTTTTGACTCAATAACTGACAAGAATAACCCACGATGATATGAAAGAACACGACGAAGTAGAGAGGCAAATAGTAGAAACTACTTAACAAATCGTTCAAAATGTAGGGAGCAGTGGCGTAATGTGTATCATCAAGAGGACTTACATGGCCTCTAAACCATCATCCACAATGAAGTAGAATTAACTTATCACATGTTCTTTTTAAATTTCTCATTGGATCGTAAATAACCTGCACCAAGGAACTCGACGCTACAAATCCCATGCATTTGTCTATGCAAGTGATCTTTAATTACTACAATATCGGAAAAAGGATACAAATAAAAGTTATCGGGATTAAATATTTAATGCAGAAACTTTACAACTCTGAATTATATCAGTTATTTAGGAATCCTATGTTTAGAGTAGGAAAACATCTACATGAAGTTTTATAGATGACACTTCAAACCTTAAACGACATTCTATCTTACCCTTTACATAACATGGACGCTATACGTTTGTACAGATTACAATTTACAAGCATTTACATTATATTTTCACTTTTATATTAGGTTTCCTTTTCGCCTGCAATTTTAAGTATCTGGTCAACAATGGTCGCATTATCCGTAAAAGACTTAACTTGAAATCAAGATTTAGAAAAATATCCGAGATGAGCATCTCATAAGAGAATTCGGCACGAGTATCTCAAATAAGAAGCCAACACGCATACCAGTCTACGAGTTTAATGCATTCAAGTTCAAAATATTCATTAGAATAAATATTGCTAAAATAAGAAAAATATTTATATCTTTAGAAGAAGATTTTGAATTACAAAACATTTATGATTTGTTTAGAGGCTAAGGAAGTAGCAAAATGTATTTGATTAGTTATGCGATATTTTGTATTTTATATCTTTAGAAGAAGATTTTGAATTACAAAATATTCATTAGAATAAATATTTATACGTGTCACCAAGTTGAGCCAATCTTCAAGAGTAAGTCACTGTTAGAGTGTTAGACACGTGATAATTTTATAGGATTATAAGAACGAGTCGTGACTCACTGAGCTCAACCACATTCAACAGTTAATAAATTGAAGTAAATGATCCAAAGATATATCTGTTAAAGTGTCTAAGAACTAATATCCCAATATGGCGTAACTAATCAAATACATTTTGCTACTTCCTTAGCCTCTAAACAAATCATAAAGAATGTAGTAGAACTAACCTAATTCATGTTCTTAAATAGTTCGCCCAAACAACTTAACGCTACAACTCCCATAGATCTGTATATGCAAGTTATGCTTGATTAGTACAAAATTCATGAGATAACAATAAAGATTAAAATTACCGGGCTTATAATCTTTAAAGAAAGAACTTCACAGATTTCATTTATATTAATTTTTTTGAAATCCTTTGTTTAGAGTATTTTAGCTCATAGTTCCCAAATGAAAACATATTGCAGTACAAAGATCTACATGAAGTTTTAACGATGACACTTCAAATCTTAAACGTCATGAAGTTTAAAAATTTAAAATAATTATTGTTCACAAGCCCAACATTTTAATTTAGAATATTTTCTTGCCGTGTTTGCTCGAAGCCTTCACAATTCCTCGCAAACCAAAGGATAAGACTTCCCATCTCACCTATAAATAAACGAAAAACAGTGTTTCATACATCATAAGATATGCTAATACTTTCGTTCATTTTTTTTCATTTTTGTGGAGTCCTACATATTAAAAGATGATAGGACCTTCCCTTGGTTCAAATCTATTTGGTAATTAAGACTTGTTTGTTCTTTTACTTTTCAAACAAAAATGCGTATATATACCATTATTTTGTTCTTTTAGTTGTTCATCTGGTAGGAATTTATTCAATATAAAGTTCTACTTCTCATGGGATATTATCTATAATTATGACTTTCTCTCTCATGTTTATCCTCTCGTGCACTGGTTTGGAGAACTGGAATTCCCTTGCTGGTGTTGGAGATTGTTTGACTGTCTAACTGGTAAACTTATGATTTTTGTTTGCTATTTTTTCAGTCGGTAATATCAGACTAGTTGTAAAATGCATATTGACTAAATTGGTTGGAATTACTTTTGAGTGACTTAGATACGTTGGGGCAGGAAGACCCTTTTCCAGCTCTAGATAATCTCTTCGTCTCCTTCAACTAGTACAAGTTTACCCTCGATGGTTCTCTTTTAGTGACGGGATCGCTATTTTGGTATCCTAACATTGAGTTTGTTTTTGATGTTGATTTAGGACAAGGATGAAAAGCTGGTTCTTTCACGATGGGCCAGGGTGGGGAAGCTGTTGAACTCGACCCCCAAACTAGCGCAAGGGCTAAATTTTTTTACGGGATCCGAGTTGCATTTGTGTTGAAAAACTACTACTAAGAGCCATGTCTGGGAATATATTACTCACCTTCACAAGTCGACCATCGACAACGATTTGTAACACCTGTGCGAACATGTAAAAGATCATTGACGAAGTTACATTCAGGAGCTTCATTTCTCACGGTTGGAGACAAAACAAAAGTTATTACCTTGAGAACTAGCTCAATTGGGCCGTACGTGGATAATTATACCAATTATCAATATATGGCATTATAGACAAAAAAAAGGTAGATCAACGCTTATTTTGACTCAATAAATGACAAGATTAACACACAATAATAAGACAGAAAACAATGAAGTATAGTTGTTGTAGCACGATTATGAAAGAACACGATAAAGTAGAGAGTCAAATAGTAGAAACTACTTAACCTAATTCATGTGATTCTTTTTAAATTTCGCATTCAATCTTAAATTTTCTGAACCAAACTACTTAATGCTACAAAATCCATCGATTTGTCTATGCAAGTTATTCTTCAATATTACAATCATAAGAAAAAGGTACAAATAAAATTATCGGGCTAAATATGTTTAAGGCAAATAGTTAAAGCTCTAAATTATATCAGCTATTTTGGTGTTCTGTGCTTAGAGTACTTCAACTCAAACTTACGAATATGAAAACATCTTCATGAAGTTTTATTGATGACGCTTTAAATTTTAAACGTCATTATATCTTACACTTTACTTAACATGGACACTATCCATGAAAGACTTTTTCTTTTGTTGCAACTTGCAAGTATCCATAACGACTTAACCTAAAGAAATGTTTTATGATCCTAAGTCGATTACCAGTACAGACAAGATGAACATACAAAATCACGTATCGGACAAGATTTACAACAATATACAAGCATCTCATAAGCAAATTCGACACGAGAATCTCATAAGCAAATTCCACACGAGCATCTCAGATGAGAGCCTGACAAGAAAACCCATCTACGAACCACGACGAAAAGGTTGGAAATTTAATGCATTCAAGATCAAAACTTTCATTAAAATAAGGGTTATTTCCCAAATAGCCCCTAACTTTGTGACCGGTTTTCTGCCTAGCCCCTTACTTTATCAAAAATACCCAGATCTCTTTTTCAGATTCCGTTATAACACCGTTAACTAGTCATCATTTCTCTCTCTTCCATCTCATCACCTCTCTCTGCCACCTCATCTTCTCGCCACCTCATCATCTTCACCGGCCATCGCAAACCGGCCGGCGACCTTCAAAAAAAAATTTCTCTCTCTCTTTCTCAAAATTTATCTTTTTTCTTTCCTCTCTCTCTAGAACAGATCTAGAGAGAGGAATCACGAACAAACAAGATTTGTTCGTGTTCTTCACGAACAGACCAAGTTCTATTCGTGATTCCTCTCTCTCTCTTTAGATCTGTTCTAGAGAGATAGAAAGAGGAAAGAAAAAAAAATATTTGAGAAAGAGAGAGGAGAGAGAATATAATTTTTTTTTTTGAAGGTCGCCGGCTGTAAAATTGGTCGGCCGACGACCTTCGCCGGTGAAGATGATGAGGTGGCAGAGAGAGGTAATGAGATGGAAGAGAGAGAAATGATGACTAGTTAACGGTGTTATAACGGAATCTGAAAAAGGGGGTCATCTGGATATTTTTGATAAAGTTGGGGGCTAACCAAGAAACCGGTCACAAAGTTGGGAGCTATTTGGGAAATAACACTTAAAATAAATATTGCTAAAATAAGAAAGATATTTATGTCTTTAGAAGAAGATTTTGAATTTCATAACATTTATTGGGCCTTCCCTTATATAATCCCACAAACCCGATCTTTAAAATTTGGAATATCTCTTAACTTCTTAAAATTTGGAATATTTATGTCTTTAGAAGAAGATTTTGAATTTCATAACATTTATTGGGCCTTCCCTTATATAATCCCACAAACCCAATCTTTAAAATTTGGAATATCTCTTAACTTCTTATTAGGCTAGAGCATTTATTCTTCTTCATTCAAGTTTAGCCTATCTTCAAGAGTTTAGGATTATAAGAACCTTAATAATTCTAGACTTAAATGCATTCAAATTCTAGACTTTCTCTTGGAATCAATGTTCCTAAAATGAAACATGACATATACATATGAAAGATCTCGAAACCAAAGGATTTCTTTTTGTCCCGTATACAAAATTACCGACCATATCTTTGAATTCTAACAATATTCCTTACCAATTTAAAGGCTGGCACTTTAATTATTCTTCACTAAGTAAGCTTATAAAGGTGAACCGGCAGTGACTCCTATAAGTATAATATTTATTTGGGTTTTTTGAGCTTACCCCCTCACAATTAATTGGTAATTGAGTTTACCCCCTTTAGTAATTGGTAATTGAGCTTACCCCCTTGAATTTAGATTTTTTGTCAAAACTACTAAGGATATGTTTGATTTGTGATAATAAAATCAGAAAGTAAATGATATATAAACAAAATCAATCTTTACTAATCATATTCCTGGCCAAATCAAACAATAAAATGAGGTAGAATCCCTAATATGAATCGTATTGAAGAATAGTCGTTCTTGGTAGTGACAATTATTTCACGTACGCCAAACATAATCTTTGTGTTTTTGTCACTAATAGTAAGTCTAAGGGGGTAAGCTCAATTACTCATTATTGAGGGTGGTAAACTCAATTACCAATTAGTGACGAGGGGGTAAGCCCAAAAAACCCTATTTATTTTTATACTATGTTACCGAGTATTGACTATGTTGTTAAATTGGTCCAAACATTACCATAAAACTGTAAAATTTCCATTAACTAAAAATATTCTTTCTAGAATATTTTAAAATGTAAACCAATTATTGACCACAATCCCAACATTAAATTTTTAATATTTCCTTACTAGTTTTCTCAAAGTCTTTAGAATTTCTCGCAAAACCAGAGCAAAAGACTTCAAATCCCACCATATAAATAAAGGCCGCGGCTTTGGGGAATAAAGAAAATTCTCCGGGGAATAAAGACTTTTCTTAAAACTAGTCAAACAAGATTGACTTTTATGTTTTTTTTTTATTACTAAGGGACTTCTAATTTTTGGGAGTTCTCCTCCATCTCATCACCTCTCTCTACCACCTCATCGCCATCTCATCATCTTCTCCGGCGAAGGTCGCCGGCCGGCTAATTTTCCGGCCAGCGACCTTCAAACATAAAAAAAAAAAATAAAAAAAATTCATTTAATTTTTTTTTATCTCTCCTCTGTCTCCAAATTTTTTTTTTTCCTTTCCTCTCTCTCTCTAGAACAGATCTAGAGAGGGAGTAGATCTCCATCTACACGAACAGACCTGCCAGGTCTGTTCCTGTAGATGGAGATCTACTCTCTCTCTCTCTAGATCTGTTCTAGAGAGAGAGAGAGGAAAAGAAAAAAAATGGAGAGAGAGAGTGGAGAAGAGAGAGAAAAAAAATTTAATTTAATTTTTTTTTTTTATGTTTTAAGGTCGCCGGCCGGAAAATTGGCCGGCCGGCGACCTTCGCCAGAGAAGATGATGAGATGGCGATGAGGTGGTAGAGAGAGGTGATGAGATAGAGGAGAACCCCCAAAAAAATGTATTTTGTGTTCCCATAAAAATTTATTCCCCGGAGAATTTTCAAAATAATCTGGATTCCCTCGAGAATTTATTCCCCGGAGAATTTTCTTTATTCCCCAAAACCGCGACCTAAATAAATGAAGCCAATGTATAGTTAAGCACAAAGTCTGCAACATTTTCTTCAACTTTGTATTCAATTGTCAGAGTACTTGGTACAACTACTTACATTCTCTCATATCTTTTCATTTCTCTTCTTTGGTTCACACAACTAGTAGGGAACACTTGGCTAATCCGGTGATCAACAATCATGTCCAATCAGGGAGTTTCCTTGGTCAATTAGGTGAATAGGCTCGTTGAAAACTTGGACGGCTAAAGGTTGAAAAGACAATTCGACCTTATGTCCGTCCAAAACTATTTGGTAATATTCAAATTTGTTTCTTCTTCTACTTTTCAAACAACAATATGTATATAAATATACATATACTATCATTTTGTTCTTGTGCGTGTTCCTCTTGTAAGAAAGTTTATTCAATATAAAGTTCTATTTTGCAGGAATACATTGTCTATCATTATGACTTTCACTCTCATGTTTGTCCTTCGTCGATGCGTTCGGGGAACACGACTTCCCTTGCAAGTGATGGAAACTGTTTGGCCTCCAACAAAGTAAACTCATCTTTCTTTTTCTAATATTTTTCATTAGTAAATTGAACTAGATGTAAAATGCCTATTAACTAAATCGTCATATTCTAAACAACAAACCAAATCGGTGATGCTGTATAGTGTTGGACGGAATATTATCAACATTTGTAACACTCAGATCGGAGTATCTCTTTGTATTAATTCTCTATTCCGATATGTTCTTTCGTTTCTTTTAATATTCTTTTTGGGTAATCTCTTGGGGCCTACCTATTTTCAGTTCTAGATTTCTTCATCTTTTTCATCTATAACTAGTACAAGTTAACCCTAGATGGTCCCTCTAATCAGA
This sequence comes from Eschscholzia californica, assembly GCF_041429995.1. Taxonomy (NCBI): domain Eukaryota; kingdom Viridiplantae; phylum Streptophyta; class Magnoliopsida; order Ranunculales; family Papaveraceae; genus Eschscholzia; species Eschscholzia californica. The sequence goes on along the minus strand of NW_028238198.1, from coordinate 65,840,720 downwards.
GGATTTATAATTCGATTTCCTAACATTGAGATTGCTTTTGATGTTGTTTTAGGGCTTACATGACCTGACATGTCAAACTGTAGCTGACATGATAAGAGGAAAAACACCAGCTCAGCTTCGTTCGATATTCGACATCAAGAATGACTTCACTCCGGAAGAAGAAGAAGCGGTTGAGAGGGAGAGCCAGTGGGCTTTCCAGTGATTGAAAGTCAGAAACTCACCAGATCTGGTACTTGAAAAATAAAGAACAATCTCTCAGCTATATGATACTGACAATATATTCATCGTAGAGTATCGGCTAGAGTAGGAGTTTCTTTTGATAAACTGTCCTTTTTTGGTTACCGTATGGCTCTGAAATCGCAAATACTTGCTCCCTTTCTTGTTGCTCTATATAAATGAAGTTTGTTGGGATATTCTAATTTTGCTTGTGTTTTATTGTTATGGGGATTGTGGTCTAAAGAATTTTTTTGCTATCTACATCTGTATTGACAACTGATTGTCCCACTAGGACTGATAGAGTGATAGGTAAGCTGTTGGAGCTGATGGTTTAATAAAGGAGCTTTATTTTCTGAAAACTCTATATATCAGCCGAATACAACGAAATAAACTGAGTTTCTAAACAAAAATAGTCATTTGTGGCTGCCAAATCTTTCTTTATTTTCATAATTTTCATCATTTGGATCCCACCAAAGTACATTTTGAAAATTGAAAAAAGTAAAGGGATGATTAGACATGTTATAATTAGTCTTGGGACTCCAAAATAATGTGGCTTACAAAAAGATTCTGCTGGGGTATTTTACGTATGAAAAGCCAGCTCACTAACGTCTGACTGGAACATGAAAAATAGGGTTGAATTAGAAGTTGGTCATCTTTAAGGGGTCATTTCGGTGACTTGGTCATCTTTAGGGGCCAAAATAGAATTAACCATATTGAATATAAGTGCAATCTTCTCAATAGTTACTGAATATAACCTATAATAGTTGCCTGTTCACATTACTCAATGAATATCATGTAGAATTTGAGTAAAATGATTCACGATATATCAATTATGTTGTCCAAGAACTAATATCGCCTAACTAATCAAAAACATTTTTACTACTGTTTTAGCCGCTAAGCCAATCATAAAGACTATAGTAGAACAAACCTAATTCATGTTCTTTTTAATTTGTTCATTTTATCTTAAATAGTCCGCGCCAAACAACTTAACGCTGAAAATCCCATAGATTTGTCCTTGATTACTACAATATTCATCAGATAGCAGTAAAGGTTTGTCGGGCTTATAAGCTTCACAGATCTGATCATCTCAATTATATCAAGTACTTTGAAATCCTGTGTTTACATTATTTTAGCTCATACCGGAAAGGTAACATATTAGTACAAATATCTACATGAAGTTTAACGATGACACTTCACATCTTAAACGTAATTCTATCTTACCCTCGACTTAACATAGACATTACACATCTGCATGGGTTACAAACGTTTACTAGTATATTCTCATTTTATTGGGTTTCCTATTTTTCACCTGCAATTGTAACTATTTGATTAACAATTGTCACATTATATGGTGAAAGTCCTAACACTATTGATTGCAAGTACACACAAGATGCAGAAACAAAATCATGTATCGGACAAGACTCGGAAGAGTATCCAAGACGAGCATATTATACGAAAATCTGACAAGATTATCTATGTACCCACTACGACTGAAGATTTACGATTAATGCATTCAACTTCATAATTTCATTAGCATCAATACTTGCTAAAATAAGAAAGAGACTCATATCTTTGGAAGGGGATTTTGAATTCCTAAAACATTCATGGTTTGTTCCCTTCTATAATTCTACCCACCCGATTTTGAAACTAATCAGACTTTGAATTCCATTCGTTTTTGTTCATTTTGTAGGATTATCGAAATTTACGAGGATAAGTTTGAAATCACATGTCACCTTTAAATGCGTTTAATTGTAGACATTCACTTGAAATATATGTTGCTAAAAGTGTTCTTTTTATAGGTATCAACCATATATATATGAATTCTAAATTATTTGTTATCATGTTATAAGCTAGACCGCTAATACTTCTTCATCAAATAAGCCTAAAAGTGAACCATCATGGTCCTATAAGTATAATCTTTATATTCATACTATGTTAGCCAGTTTTGATTGGGTCCGAACTATTCCAGTAAGCTTAAATATTCATTCTATAATATTTACCAGACCTTCAAATGAAGTTCTTTTTAAATAAGCTATTATAGAAGTTTCTTAGTTTTACCCGTTCTGTTGTTCAACTTGGAGTTGTTAGGTTCCGCCTCTTGAATTCGAAGCTACCACGCAATACCACTTTTACCCCTGACAATAAGTTATCATAATAAATGTCGTACACTCAAAATTATATCAGGATATTTGTTCGAAGACTAAGCCATGTGATTGTTGTCAACAATCAGTGATCCTAGTGAATATCCATAAACAAGATATCTATCCACGAATTAGTGGCAACTAACTATCCCATTTGTGACAACATGACATAAAAAAGTTAGCAAGTAAGGTTACACAATTTATTTAAAGCCAACAGAAAAGAGTCACTGGACACATGAACTCTTCGAAAGAACCATAACCCTTCAACAGTGGACAAGAAGTGAGATGAAGGCAGTGTGTGAGTGTAGCAAGACAAAATCAGGTATCCACTACATTTTTAGTAATGAAGAACAATGGATCAGGTCTCCGCTCCAATTATGGTGGAACATGAAAAATATCTAGGATCGTTAATTCTCAAGAAAGGTAATCGTATTCAGAGTTATTCTTGGCTAATTGAGAAATTAAAAAACTCTCTATCAAATTGGAAAGGCAAGTATATAACTCAAGCAGGTAAAACTGTCTTAATTAAATCTATTCTATCTGCTTTCTGTACTTACCCTTGCAGCTTTCAGCTATTACCAAAAAAGATCATAGAACAATTGGAGAAAATAGAGAGGGATTTTTGGTGGAACCATTCTGATCAGGAGACAAGAATTCATTTTACTAAATGGGATATACTAACTAGTCCAAAACATAAAGGTGGTCTGGGCATTAGATCAATAGAAGAGGTAAACCAAGCCCTGATTGCAAAAATGACTTGGAGGTTTGTCACAGAGAGAAATTCAATTTGGGTTAAACTTTTAAAAGCAAAATATCTCAAGCAAGATGACTATTGGAATGAAACAACCACAACAGGAGCTTCAAGTTTTTGGCAAGCAATGGCAAAGACTAAAAATACTACCAGGAACAATGTCATATGGATGGTAGGAGATGGTACTAACATAAAGATAAGATCGGATCCTTGGATTCCAGGCATACAAAACAATACACCAATCATAACTAATGAAATGCCTACTTACATCTACTGGGTGTCTGATCTAATAGGTAGTAATCACAATGCTTGGAATATGGAAATCATAAACACATATTTTGATGCAACTACCATTTCTGCTATTCAAAACATCAGTTTACCACAATCTGTTCAAAGAGATAGGTTAATTTGGTGTCCTGTGGAAAATGGGAAATTTACCACAAAGTCTTACTATACCCAAATCAAAAATTTGCCTACAATTTCAGCATCAGCCATAACTTTTCCTTGGAAATTATTTTGGAAAAAGAATCAGATGGAACCAAAGGTTCAATTGTTTATATGGAAGATGGTGCATGATGGTCTACCCACGTTGGTAAACATTGGGAAAAGGGTGAATCATATCGTTCAAACTTGTAAACTATGCAACACAAATCAACAGGAAGATAGGTTTCACCTGTTTGGAGACTGCCCTAAATTCAGAGAGCTTGCATCGATGGCTGGGATCAATTACCTGTACCAAGGAGATCGAGAACCCATTAGTTTATTATCAAATACCATCACATCAAACCAACTCGATGATTCAGAATGGTACAAAATCACATACCTACTGTGGGAATGGTGGAAATCACGAAACGAAGCTCACTTCCAAAACAAAGAGATCGACCTGGCTAGATGCCTCTGGAAAGCAATGGATCAAATAAGGTATGTTTCTAACCTTGAACCAAATCAGGTTTCTAACAACTTTTTTTTTTTGAAAATTAGATTGAATATATAAGGAGAAAAAAACTATATACAATAGGTGGGGATTCAAGGTTGATGTCTCACATCATCCAAGTATCCCAGTTTAATACTACTTCAAGATAAGATACATTCTTATATTTTTTCTATTCTCCTAATCCAAGCAAAGATAGTGCCCTTCACGTCTTCAATGTCAACTGAAGAGTTGAGGTTTTTCTCTTTAAAAATCTTGTTATTCCTGTCGCTCCATATGCTCCATATGATCGCTGCAGGGACTAGTTGCCACACTTCCCTTCTATGGATTCCCCCTCCGATAGGTAAGATCAAAATAAATTTCGATGGAGCATATAGGGACAACATGGCTTCGTGTGCGGCCATTGCCAAGAACAGTGAAGGAGTAGCCATGTATTCGAAATCAAAGCTTTTACAACCAAAATCCCCAATTTATAGTGAGATGGAAGGGTTGAAGTGTGGCTTGGAGCTGGCAAATGAATTAGGGCTAGAAGGTTTTATAATAGAGGGGGATTCTAGGGTTTCGATTGAAGCAATTTCAGCCGTTGATGGAGATATCCCGTGGAGATTGAAAGGATTAGGGTTATCATCCTGGAAAAGAACGTGGAGGTGTCTTATTGTAATAGAGTCTACAATAAGGATGCCCATTTGTTGGCGGCTTCGCTTTTGGTCCCTCTGTTGTAACATTTGGTTTTTAGTCCTTCATGTTTCCCTGTTGGGCTGTAATGTACTCCAGTTTTAATGTTATGGGTTTATTCTCAAAAAAAAAAATGGATCAGGTTAGCAAGTTATAACAGATATAGCCTAGAACATAGTTATAACAACTTACGTTTAATATACCTATTTAGTTTTACCCAAGAAACACGATATTCGGCAAAAAAACATAATTGACAAAGAAATGGTACATATACTTGGTTCAAACATACCATGGAAACTGATAAGAGATATACTCGATACAGCACCCCTGTCTCCTGACACTGCAAAAAGAACTCAAGAATCAAAATGCTAACATGTACCTTCTGAAAGAATACAATGAACTAACATCATGACAAACAAAAAACATAATCTTATTATACTACTTAGCAACATACAGCAACATAGACAAACAAGGTCTATTAACTTTGGTTTTGACTCCATAAGTGACAAGAACAACCCACAATAATATGAAAGAACACGACGAAGTAGAAAGGCAAATAGTAGAAACTACTTAACCAATCACCGAAAATGTAGAGAGTAGTGGTGTAATGTATCATCAAGAGAACTTATATGACCTCTAAACCATCATAAAGAATGAAGTAGAACTAACCTATTACCTGTTATTTTCTAATTTCTCATTCAATCTTAATTAACCTGCACTAAGCAACTCAACACTACAAATCCCATGGATTTGTGTATGCAACTTTATCCTTGATTACTACAATATCGGAAAAAATGGTACAAATAAAAGTTATCGGGCTTACAATCTTTGAGGCAAAAACTTTACTGAAAGTTTTTGTAAATCTCAGAGAATTTCTTATTTCATTCACTTTGAAGATTACAATTTCTTATTATGAAACTCTTTAATCTCTCCTCTATATATACAACTGTTTTAGTAAAACCTAGAGAGAGAAAGTAAGTACAGTTGGTTAGTAAAGTTTCTTAACAAACTTAACTAACAGCTTAACAAGAATTAACCTAAGTAATTACAATACGTGTGAGTCACACGATAGACAGTGAGTGCCCATATAGTCTGTAAGTTCGCAAGTGTGCCCATATAACCTGTGATCTGTGAGTGCCCATATCATTACTTATCTAACTCTGAAAGTTAGGTAAGTTGGTTAACTTCTTCTTCTTGAGCTCATCTGAGTGTATCTTGCATCCCCCCTCAAACGAAGCAGTAGCCGAAGGAAAATGCATGAGTTTAGAGCTCAAGTTTTGAAACTAAGACACCAAAAGCCCCTTTATAAATATGTCAGCTAGGTTCTCATCTGAAGCAACAAACTTGATAGTTAAAGTTTCGTTCTTCACCAAATCCCTGACAAAATGAAAGTCTATCTCAATATGTTTTGTTCTGGCATGGAATACAGGATTGTAAGCCAAGAATTTGGCTCCCATATTATCACACATAAGATCCACTGGACATGTAATCTGCTGGTGAAGTTCATCTAGTAAGTAGGTGATCCACATCATTTCTGATGTAGCTAGGGACAAAACCCTATACTTTGCCTCTGTCGAAGACCTACTAACTGTGGTTTGCTTCTTGGAAGACCAAGACACAAGTGTGGAGCCAAGAAAAATGCAATATCCACTAGTAAATCTCCTAGTATCTGGACAACCTCCCCAATCAGAGTCTGAAAACCCAGATAGACTAGATAAATCACCTGCCTTAATCAAAATTCCAGCTCCAATAGTACCTTTTAGGTACCTCAACACCTTTTTGAGTAAAGTCAAGTGACTCAGACCATTCCATGTTTGTGTTCAGCTCTTCTCAACATATGTTGGTCTTCTTTCATTATGTGGATGACATTATACTCACTGGCACTTCTCTGACTTTGATGGATGAATTGGTTACTGATCTTAGCAAGACTTTTGCAATGAAGAGGTTGGGTAATCTTCACTATTTTTTGGGTATTGAGGTTCAGCAGAGTTCTACTCATCTTCACCTATCTCAAACAAAATATCTCCTTGAACTCTTACACAAATCAGACCTCATGGATTGTAAGATTCAACATACCTTGAGCATAGGTCATATGACTTGTAGCTCCTGTGTCTGTTATCCGTCTTTTGTCCTTATCAATTTGAGGAGATGACAAGTTTGCTTCCTCCATGAGAGATACATTACAGTCAGCAAGAGCACCAAAATGTGCTTGTTCATCTTCATTTTCTTGAACTTCAAACCCCTCATTCTCTTCTTCTTCTTCTTCTTCTTCAATTTCTTGTAGATGAAGATTAGCAAAGTTTCTTTGAATGGGTCTGTTGGAAGATTCAGAGAAGTCTTTGAATCTCATTCTACATTGCCTGGCTGTGTGTCCCCATTTATAGCAAATACCACATGGAATGGTAGTATAATCAAAGAAATTGTTCCTTACTTGACCTTGAAACTGTTTTTGTTTGAATTGATTCCTTTGAGTTGAGTCAAGATTTTGGTTTCTTTGATAAGATTCAATACTTTTCTTCTGTGGTGAGAATCTTTGAATTGCTTTAAACTGGGTTGCTCTATTTGGAAGTCTTTTCACAAAATATGATTCACTCATCTCTTCTTGAGGTTCTTGCTCTTTAAGCCATTGTTCATGATGAATTAGTCTACTTCTTAGCTCAGCAAAGGTTAATCCTCCATCTCTATTTTGTATAGCTATGATGAATTGAGAGTATTCTCTTCCCGCACCTTGTAATGCTATTCTAGCTAACTCAGCATCACTCACTTTGTCATTCACAGTCACAAGTGAATCAGCTATGGTTTTAATTTTACTCAGATATTCAGACACAGAACTAGGGCCTTTCTTGATGTTTTGAATTTTGTTTCTCAATGAGGATTTTTTAGCTTCAAATTCTTGGAGAAAAACCAATTCAAGATAGGACTAGATTTCTCGAGAGGTTTTGAGTCCTAATATATCTGATGCTATTGATTGAGATATTGTGGCTTTTATACATGATTTTACAAAAGAATCTGTTTTCCGCCATTGAAGATAGGCAGGGTTAACCACATCTCGTCCATCAACAACAATCAATTGTGATGGTTCAGTATATGTTCCATCTATATAACAGACTAGGTCATTTCCTATTAGGGCATTCTCGATTTGATCTTTCCATATTAGGAAATTTGATCCATCTAACCTAGCAGAAATTAAACTAGTAATGTTGGCATTGTGAGTAATTTGATTTGGATTAGTATTCATACCTTGATGTGGATGAATTTCCATTAGATGATTTTCTTGTCTCTGGTTCTTTCACACAGAAGATCGAAGAAGAAGATGATTGCGTCTCTGGTTCTTTCACACAGAAGATCGAAGAAGAAGATGATTGCGTCTCTGGTTCTTTCACACAGAAGATCGAATTCTTGTTTCACTATTTCGTTTTGTCCGAATTAGGTTTTCGAACTTCTTGATTTTGGGGTTGAAAATCACTATTTGTGGCTCTGATACCATGAAAGCTTTTGTAAATCTCAGAGAATTTCTTATTTCATTCACTTTGAAGATTACAATTTCTTATTATGAAACTCTTTAATCTCTCCTCTATATATACAACTGTTTTAATAAAACCTACCGAGAGAAAGTAAGTACAGTTGGTTAGTTAAGTTTCTTAACAAACTTAACTAACAGCTTAACAAGAATTAACCTAAGTAATTATAATACGTGTGAGTCACACGATAGACAGTGAGTGCCCATATAGTCTGTAAGTTCGCAAGTGTGCCCATATAACCTGTGATCTGTGAGTGCCCATACCATTACTTATCTAACTCTGAAAGTTAGGTAAGTTGGTTAACTTCTTCTTCTTCCTCGAGCTCATCTGAGTGTATCTTACATTTACAACTCTGAATTATATCCGTTATTTTGGAATCCTATGTTTAGAGTAGGAAAAACATCGGCATGAAGTTTTATAGATGACACTCCAAATCTTAAACGTCATTCTTTCTTACCCTTAACATAACATGGACACTATACGTCGTCTGTACATAATACAATTTACAAGCGTTTACATTATATTTTCATTTTTATATTAGGTTTCCTTTTCGGGTTTGGCCTGCAATTTTAAGTATCTGACCAACCATGGTCACATTATCCACAAAAACTTAGCCTGAAATGATGTTTCATGATCCTAAGTCCGCACACTTTTGATTCTTGTACATGCAAGATGCACATACAAAATCATGAATTGGACAAGATTTACAAAAATATCCGAGAGAAGCATCTCATAATAGAAATCGACACGAGCATCTCAGATGAGATCCCAACACGCATACCAATCTACGAGTTAAATGCATTCAAGTTCAAAATATTCATTAGAATAAATAATGCTACAGTAAGAAACATATTTATACCCTTAGAAGAAGATTTTGAATTACAAAACATTTATTGGGCCTTCCCTTATATAATCCCACAAACCCAATCCTTAAAATTTGGAATCTTTTAACTTTTTATTAGGCTAAAGAGTTTATACCTGTCACCAAGTTGAGCCAATCTTCAAGAGTTAGTCACTGTTAGAGTGTTAGACACATGATAATTTTATAGGATTATAAGAACGAGTCGTGATTCAATGAGCTCAACCACATTCAGCAGTGAACAAACCTTAAATGCATTCAAATTCTAAACTTTTTCTTGGAATTAATGTTACTAAAATTAAAACAACTGTCCATCAGCCTTTGGTGCAATGGTTGGACACCCCTCTTAATCCCATGAGGTCATGGGATCGAGTCTCGGTGGAATCAGTCTGCCATCAAGATTTATCTCATGTTATAAATAAAGTAAATATGTAATAACTTGTCGGGATTTAGGCCTCTTTCATGTTGTTAGGCTTTAGGCCTCTTTCGTTCATGGTATAAATATGGCGGTTATCGTGCTTATCACATCTTCATGATGTATCAACGTCTTGTAATGACTAACGTAGATCGAAGTCAAATTCTCAAAAAATATTTAAAAACAACTATATATATATAATTAAAATGAAGATCTGGAAACCAAAAGATTTCTTTTTTGTATAAAAAGCACCAACCATATCTTTGAATTCTAAAAACATTTCTTACCAATTTGTAATCTAGAAAGTTAATAATTCTTCACCAAGTAAAAGTAAGACTCTAAAGTCTTCATCAAAAAAAAAAAAAAGTAAGACTCTAAAGACACCACCATTTATTTTTATAAGTATTTTCTTTATTTTCTTACTATGTTAACGAGTCTTGACTATTATTAAATGGGTTCAAACTATACCATAAAAATTTCCATTAATTTAAAATCTTCTTACTCGAAGATTCAACTAGCTCGTTAGTGGGAATAATTTAAAATGTAAAATAATTATTGTCCACAAGCCTGACATTAAATTTGGAATATTTCCTAACCATTTTTTCTCAAAGCCTTTACAATTTCTCACAAAACTAGAGTGAAATACTTCAAATCCCACCCTATAAATAAATGAAACCAATGTATAGTCCATTATAAGGTCTGAACATTTTCTTCAACTTTGTATTCAGTTGTCAGAGTACTTGGGTAATCAGATGATCAACAACCATGTTGAATAAGGGAGTTCCCTTGGTCAACTATGCAAATCCGCTCACAGAAAAGCCAGACCTTATGTCGCTTCAAAACTGTTTAGTAATTCCAATTTGTTTATTATTCTACTTGTTTGGCCTCCTCAAAGTAAACTAATCTTTCTTTTTCTAATATTTTTCATTGGTAAATTATACTAGATGTAAAATGCCTATTAACTAAATCAGTTAGCATTATTTTTTAGCGACTTAGATATGTTAGGGGTAGGGAGGTCCTCTTTTTCGGCAGATTCAGGACAACAAACCAAATTGGTGGTGGTGTCTACTGCTGGACCAAATACTATCGGAGCATTTGTGTCATATCTTTTAATATAGATTCTCTATACAAATATGTTCTTTCGTTTCTTTTAATATTTTGTTTTGGATGAACTCTCAGGGTCTACCTAGTTTCAGTTCTAGGAAGGAATGACGGATCAGTTACTCCTCGTTTAAAAAATTTATACAGGTCCAATTTCGAATTTTTGACAAAGGCCGGAGGGTCAAGTACAGGTTGCTCATTTACTATAGTTGAACCAAAAAAAAGATGGCATATCAAGTGTCATCATAGCGAATATGTGATTGACCCGGAAATTGGCACTAAGGGATCATTGCTAGTTGATCCATGTTGCACTGGTGTTGAGCAAATGCTGCAAAGAACTACGTTAGAGAAGATACACATTCTCCTCTCAAGTCCAGCAAGCAAGCAACAACAACAAGAACGTCTTGTGACAAACGGACAGTACAAACTCGTAAAATATCATCATGAAGGTAGAGTCAGGAGCTTCATCATTCAATTGGGACACCAAAAAGACATAACATGGTTCTAACCCTTGAGACTAAGTTGAATCGTTATACCAAGAGAAAGAGAGATTTAGATCAAATAGCTCAGTTTGTCTAAATCCAAGTGAAACTTAATATTGATCATGGGTTTCGATTATGTCTACCTTCTTATAATTCTTAATCAATTAACCCAATGTAGCTATTATGACTTGCTCACTTATTTATAAAAATGAAATTTTTATTCAACACATTGTTATATGTTTTTAGGATTTTAGGTTTTTATATCACTTCAACATCTGTGAATCTGAAGATTATTCATTGTATCTTTTACGTTGCAGACTTGCAAAAGTACAATCTTCCCACTAATTCTTGAGTAGCACATGTATCTTACTCGCTTATGTTTCAAAATGACGTATATACTCAAGAACATGGGTGCAGAGTAGTTGGACTGATTAATCATAGCCTAGAGAAACTCCAACATTCAACCAATCTTTTTTTTCTGTTTTGAGAAATCGACTACGATCTACGTTAGTCGTTACAAGGCATTGATACATCATGAAGATGTGATGAGCACGATAACCGCCTAATTTTAAACCATAATGGAAGAGGCCTAAAGCCCGACAACATGAAAGAGACCTAAAGCCCGGCAAATTTATTATGTTTACTATATATATATATATATATTGCTTAAATTACATGGGATAAATCTTGCTAGAAAACTGCTTCCACCGAGACTCGATCCTACACCTCATGGGCTTAAGAGGGGTGTCCAACCGCTACACCAAAAGGTGGTGGACTTAAATTATAGTGTAAATTCTCTGTTGCAGACTTATAAAGGAAAACGTGCAATCTTCCCAACAGTTAATGAAATGAAGTAAATGATCCAAAAATATGTTTGTTAAGGTCTCTAAGAACTAATGTCACATAACTAATCAAAAATATTATTGCTACTTCCTTAGCTTCTAAACTAATCAAAAAGAATGTAGTAGAACTAACCTAATTCATGTTCTATTTGAATTGCTCATTCAATCTTAAATAGTCTGCGCCAAATAACTTAATGCTACAGATCCCATAGATTAGTATATGCAAGTTATCCTTGATTAGTACAATATTCATCAGATAGCGGTAAAGATTAAAATTATCAGGCTTATAATCTTTAAATTAAAAAACTTCTCAGATTTGATTTATATTAATTATTTTGAAATCCTATGCTTAGAGTATTTTAGTTCATAGTTCCGAAGTGAAAACATATTACAGTACAAAGATCTACATGAAGTTTTAACGATGACACTTCAAGTCTTAAACGCTATTCTATCTTACCCTCGCCTTAACATGGACAGTATACACCTGTACGACTTACAAGCGTTTACGTATAGATTTTTTTTTATTAGGTTTTCACCTGAAATTTTAACTATCTAATCAACCATGGTCACATTATCCTCGAAAGACGCCAACTTAAAGTGATGTTTTATCATGATCAGTTATAACACTATAGATTGCAACTATACACAAGATGCATTTACAAAATCATGTACCCACCATGACAGAAAATCTACCAATTTCACAATATTCATTAGCATTAATATTTGCTAAAATAGGAAAGAGACTTGTATTTTTAGATGAGGATTTTGAATCCCTAAACACTTATTTGTTCCCTTTTATAATTCCACCCATCCAATATTCAAAATTTTGAACATTTTATTGTGCTAAAGTATTTATACTTCTCACAAAATTGAGCCGAACCTTTAAGAGTCGGTCTGCGTTAAACAGATGTCCATTTTATAGGATTATAGGAATTACGAGGATAAGTTTGAAAATACATGACACTTTTAAATGTGTTCACTTCCAGACCTTCACATGGAATATATGTTGCTAAAATTGGAATATATATATATATATATATATATATATATATATATATATATATATATATATATACATATAATTAAGTAGCAGATTTCGAACCAAAAACAATTCTTTTTATAGGCATCAACCATATCTTTGAATTCTAAATTATTTCTTACCAATTTATAAACGGTAATAATTCTTCACCAAATAAGCCAAAAGGTGAAGCAACATTGGTCCTATAAGTATAATCTTTATTTCTCTCATCAAAAAAAAAAAAAGTATAATCTTTATTTGCATAGTATGGTAGCCGGTTTTGAGTATATTATAAATTTATATATTTGGCCCGAACAATACCATTTCCAGTAGCTTAAATATTGTTTCTAGAAGATTTACCAAGCCTTTTAAGGAGAAAAAAATTAAAATCTAAAATAATTATTGCTCACAAGCCCAACAGAAATTTAGAATATTTTCTTACCGTCTTTGCTCAAAGCCTTCACAATTCCTCGCAAAACCAAAGCATAAGACATCCCATTTCACCTATAAATAAATGAAAAACAGTGTTTCATCCATCATAAGATGTGCAAATTCTCTTCAACTTTATAATCAATTGTGAGAGCAATTGGTACAGCTAATGCTTCGCTCATTGTTTTCTTTTGTCACTCCATTACTAAGGGTAACCTGTGAAGGGGCACTTGACTAATCAGATGATCAACAACCATGTTGAATCAGTGAGTTTCCCTGGTCGATTGGGTGACTCTACTCTCGGAAAACTTGTGGGAGTCCTACATGTTAAAAAATGATAGGACGTCCCTTGGTACAAAACTATTTGGTAATTAAGATTTGTTTGTTCTTCAACTTTCCAAACAAAAATGTGTATATATATACCACCATTATTTTGTTCTTTTAGTTGTTCATCTTGTAGGAAAATTTATTCAATATAAAGTTCTACTTGGCAGGAGTTATTATCTACCATTATGACTTTCTCTCTCATGTTTATCCTCTCGTGCACGGGTTTGGAGAACTCGAATTTCCCTGCTGATGTTGAAGATTGTTTGGGCGCCTAAAAGGTAAACTTATGATATTTGTTTTGCTACTTTTTCAGTCGGTAGGTTAGACTAGCTGTAAAATGCCTATTGCCTAAATTGATTGGAATTACCTGCGAGTGACTTAGATACGTTGGGGCAGGCAGGCCCTTTTCCAGCTCTAGAATGTAGATAGTCCTCTTTTAGTGACGGGATCACTATTTCAATATTCTAACGTTTAACTTGCCTCTGATGTTGATTCAGGACAAGGAGGGAAAGCTGGTTCTTTGAAGATGGGTCAGGGTGTGAAGCTGCTGAAATGGAGCCCCAAACTAGCACAGAGGCTAATTTTTTTTACTTCATCCGAGTTGCATTTGTGTTGAAAAACTACTACTAAAAGCTATATCTGGGAATATGCACTCACCTCCATGAGTCGAGCATCAACAACGATTTGTAACACATGTACAAACACGTAAAAGATCATCGACGAGGTTATATTCAGAAGCTTCCTTTCTAACTGTTGGAGACAAAAAAAAAAAATATTACCTTGAGAACTAGCTCAGTTGGTCTGTACTTGGATGTTTATACCAATAATTGAAGAAGGGAGAAAGATTTAAGATCCCATAGATTTATTGTCTAAATCAAGTGAATTTAATAGTGGTTTGATGTTCATGGGTTTTGACTATGTCTATCATCTTATAATTTCATTCAACACATTATTATATTTTTAAGTTGTAGGGTTTTATATCAGTTTAAATTTTAGCGTATTATAGCTTCACATTTACATTAATCGCTTAATTGAACAACGTACATGATGAAAACGATTCAGTTATGCTAGGAGGCAATATAACATGTAAAATTTAAGTACAACGACAGAAAATATATATGTGAAGTTATCAGAAAACTAATATTGCATGACAATCAAAAACATCATTTGGACATCCATAGCCTCCAAAGCAATCATAAAGAATGTAGTTGAACTAACCTAATGCTTGTTCTTCTTAACTTGCTTGTTCAATCTTAAATAGCCCGCGCCAAACAACTTATCGCTTCAAATCCCATAGATTTTTCTATGCAAGTTATGCTTGATTACTACAATGTTTATCAAATAATGGTAAAGGTAACAATATCAGGCTTATAATCTTTACGGCAAAAACTTCACAGATCTGAATTATATTAATTATTTTGAAACTCTGTGTTTAAAGTATTTTAACTTATAGTTGTGAAAATAAAAACATATTTTAGTACAAGATCTACATGAAGTTTTAATTAAGATACTTCAAATCGTAAAGGCCATCTAATCTTACCTGCTACTTAACACAGACTCTACATGTCTTACGGATTACAAGGGTTAACGAATATCTTTTCATTTTTATAAGATTTCCTACTTCTCACCTACAATTTTAACTATTTGATCAACTACGCGCGGTCACGTTATCCACAGAAGACGTTAGCCTAAAGTGATGTTTTATGATCCTAAGTCCTAACATTATTGATTGCAAGTACACACAAGATGTAAAAGAAATCATGTACTGAACGAGACCCACAAGAGTATCCGAGATGAGCAACTTGGACGAGAATCTTACAAGATTATCCATGTATCCACCATGTCAGAAAATTTACAAATTTAATGCATTCAAGTTCTAAATATTTATCAAAGTAAATATTGTTAAAATAAGAAAAAGACGTACACCTATAGAATAAGATTTTGAATTCCATAACATTGGTTGTGTCCCATTATATAATCCCACCAACCCAATTTTTAAAACATGGACATTTCTTGACATCTGATTAGAGCATTGGAATTAGAGCATCTAATGCAACACTCAACAAAAATTCAATTAATCCAATGTGTTAAGTATGAATTGAGAACCTCTTTCCTAGTCGGCACTATTGAGATCCTCTATTCAAAATACTTATCCAATACAACACTCAAAGTGCCCAACATTTACTTTAGATTTACTGTTGTTTTCTATTTTAATATATAAAATGATAATGTGGGAACCAATTGAGATATAACAATAAATATTCGAATACTAAAAAGAAAACTCAACAATTGAGTTTTCTTTTGAGTAACTCATCATTTATTGTTGCCATATCATATTGAGATTCAAGTTGAGTGTTGCAATGGAGAATGTTTTTACTTAAAAAATCAAGTAATCCTAGGTGTCAAATGGCCCCTTAAAGATTCACCTATATATATCCTTTCCTCTTACTTTTCCTTGCCGGCGAACAATGGCCGAAGGGCGACTGGCTAACCACCTGCCGAAGAGTTAGTTTTCTTTTCTCTTCTTCCTTCTGCTATGAATAACTTATATTGGTCACCTGTCGGCGACCCTACTTTAAAAAATATTTAGTTTTCTTTTCTCTTCTTCCTTCTCTTATGAATAACTTATATTGCTTTGCACTTAGAAGGTAAACCGGTTACTCCATT
This sequence comes from Eschscholzia californica, assembly GCF_041429995.1. Lineage (NCBI taxonomy): Eukaryota > Viridiplantae > Streptophyta > Magnoliopsida > Ranunculales > Papaveraceae > Eschscholzia > Eschscholzia californica. The sequence continues at coordinate 65,824,345 of NW_028238198.1, read as the reverse complement.
GTATAACCGTTTGATTTTCTAAGTTCTAATTTTGATCAGTTTTTTGTTTTATTTGCAGAACGATACAACAACTATTATGTTTTCTCTGTGATTAATAAAAGTTTAAACCTTACTACCATAATATGGGACATTTCAAAGGTGATGGGCAATGCAATTTTTAGAGGAACAAGAGTCAGGACACACTTATTGAGGATCTCCAAGCTCTTCTGTATCATTAGAGCAGAAATGATATGTGGGCTAAACTTTGTTCCTTACTAGATTTTATTGTGTCGTTGGATGCTTGGATAGGAACATTAAATGTAACTTTTATTTTTTGGCCTGCGGAAGCCTCCTCTATTTCGTTCCCGTTCCTTTTGTATGAGGTTTTGTAAATTCCCTTTTGTTTTCAGTTATAATTCAAATTGTTAAAAAAAGAAGATGATTCCTTTATTATTGATACAGGGAGACGTTATGTTTTTTTTTTTAATTGTTCAGCGTGTCTTGAACCCTTGACCTTTAGGATGGAAGACTATACCTCTTACCACTTCAACCAAGGGTTGTTACAGAGAGACGTTATGTTGTTAAGCTTCTTCTTTCTTACCAGATATAGGAATGTTAGGAATATTTTAGATCTATTAGTTATATTGTCCAACTAAAATGAAACATAATGTTGGTTTGGCGGTGATGTGTTTTCGGCAACCATCATTAATGCTATAAGTTACATTAACATAACGGCACTAATAGGTCGACCGTAACATTGTTATATCTTGCCTACAATACCAGAAACTGGACCAAAAATTTAAAGCAAAAATGTTAGTGAAGTAAAATAACATTTTACCCTGCCGAATACCTATAAGGTGCCTCGGCCAACAGTGATAAGTATCCCAAACAATGACTGATTCATCATGGCAGAAAACTATATCTGTATTGTTATCACGTGATGGAAAGAATGGTGTTCGACTACAAATGGATGAGCTGGATTTATGGGTGTGTTTTGTCTGCTGCGTTTTCTAACCTAATCAATGGTAGACCTTCCAAACTTTTCTCGTGGCCTTAGACAAGGAGACCCAATATCGCTTATGCTTTTCTTGCTAGTGGGGGAAATTTTGAGTCATTGTCTTCAGAAGGCTGAGGAGTTAAATTGGATTAGAGGCTTCAGAGTTAGTGAAAAGGGTGAACCTATTAACCACTTACAATTCGCAGATGATACCTTTTTCTTCATTGACGACAATAGGAACAAATTAAGGAGTCTGAGAGATATTCTAATCTGGTACAAGTTGGCTTCGGGCCTTAAGGTAAATCTACTTAAATCTCTGATATTTCGAGTTAATGAACAAGAAGGTGGGGAGCAAAATCAATCCGAGCCAGAAGTTTCAACACTATTTAATTACTCAGGTTAGATGGTTCTAGAACCATCTCACTCGTGACTAATTGGTATCAAGCCCTCAATTCAATCTACATGTTTTCTCGCGCGATTAATATGAGAAGAAAGATGGTTTCCTTGTACCAACTACCAAGTAACTACCAACTTACCACAGTTAGGATGAGACGAAAATTTTATGTAGTTCTTTTTGGGCTATTTACAATTAAGGTTATGATTCGTATATGACTCGTGAGAGGAGATGTTACGTCGTTAACATTCCCACTAGGTATTGAATTTTAAAGATGTGTTTATCTTTTCCCTTTAACGAAGCTCAGTTCGATGACCGTCATTTTATTTCTACGAGCTACATTAACCAAATATTACTAGTAAGGCCACTATACTGTTACTAAGTTTTCCCTACTAGAATACAATAAATGGAACGAAGGAAATTCAAAAAAAATTGGTAGGTGTGATAGTTGTTACCCTGCGAAATTGTTTCGTTGACCACACATAGCTTCGCCCAATTCTTCCTCTGTGAAATATGCTACGTGGAGGTTGTGCAGATCACATACCACTTCCTCTATATTTTTGCCAATACCTGCAAGAAGATTCTAAGTTAGAAGGTTCATACTACATTAAGTAGCTTACTAAAGAAACTGGAAACATCTGTATAGGCCCTCAAGTATCTACATTCTTGAAAAAAATTAAAATGTGTCGTAACTTAATGTAAATGTGAGCACATATACATTGAGCTCTAGATCCTACCAAGAGTAAGTTTTACTGCTGGTAACTTAATCATGGCGTACGTGTAACGAGAGATGGCACTTAAGATCACGAAAAAGAAAAAAAAAATCTATGCACAGGTTATGATCCATGTTTAATACTTACTTCCCAATTTAAATGCAGTTTTTCCAGAGTTCAAAGATTATTTTTTTGAAAATTAGATTGAATATATATAATGAGAAAAGCTATTTACAAGAGTTGGGGATACAAAGGCGATGTCTCACATCATCCAAGTATCCCAATTTAACACTACTTCAGAATAAGATACATTCTTATATTTCTCTATTCTCCTAATCCAAACAAAGATTGTGCCCTTCACATCTTCAATGTCAACTGAAGAGTTAAGGTTTTTCTCTCTAAAAATCTTGTTGTTCCTATCACTCCAGATGCTCCATATTATCGCGGCAGGGACTAGCTGCCACACCTCCCTTCTATGCTTTTTCTTATAGAGCCCATCCCATTGAGTGATCATGTGATTAATAGAGTTAGGGGCACACCATTGGCCGGCCATAGATTGAATAAAGAAGCTCCACAGGTTTGAGGCCACCTTACAGTGCAGAAACAGGTGCTCCATCGATTCTTCCTCTATCTTGCATAAGACGCATCTGTTAGGTATCTGGAATCCTCTTCTTTTCAATGCATCCACCGTGGGGATTTTGCGCAGCAAAGTTGCCCACATAAAGAAACCCACCCTAGGAGGCAAAGCTTTTAGCCACACGTAGTTAGAGACGCATTGCTCAAGCAAACTGTCATCTATGTCCAATCTCTTATAGCAATTTGACACGGATAGTGGCTCTTTCTCCTCAGAGCGCCATATTCTTGTATCCGTGCCTTCTCCCCAACTGACTTCATGGAGGATTTGCAAAAGATGGACATACTGTTGGAGTTCCCAGTCATTCAAATTTCTTCTAACTGTTATGTCCCAATCCCTGCTAATACTGTTGAAAACCTCTGCCACAGTTGCTTTCGGTCTCATAGCCAGCCTATAGATACTAGGGAAAGTAGCTTGCAACGTTTCGGTCCCCAACCATAGGTCCGTCCAAAACTCAATTTTTGTCCCGTCACCTAACCTCCACTTAGTGAGGCTATGGTACTTCCCCACATTAGATAAAATGCCTTTCCAGACGCCACATCCATAGGAAGTTCTTTTACATTTATCTATCCATTCCTTATGGCACCTACCATATTTGCAACTTATAACCCTTTGCCACAGTTGATCCTTCTCATGATCCATTCTCCATAGCCATTTGGTAAGGAGGGCTTGATTCATAAGTGCTAGGTTTTTTACTCCCATACCTCCCTTAGCTCTGCTGGTAGAAAGTTGCTTCCACTTCAGCCAATGAAGACTTTTCTGGTGCAAACTGTTGTTCCAAAAGAACGAACACATCTTCTGCTCAATGCATTTCAGGACCCCTTTTGGTATTGAGAACAGAGACAGGTAATAAGTTGGTAACGCCTGGAGAACTGACTTAAGGAGGGTTATCTTGCCCCCTTTAGACAGGGTATGACCTTTCCATGAAGCTAATCGCTTGTTGATCCTTTCTAGCACAGGATCCCAAAGCTTCTTGGACTTATAGGTCTCTCCCAGGGGTAAACCAAGATAAGACGTAGGTAGGCAACCAACCTGGCATCCAAACTCCTTAATCATTTCATGATTCATATTCTGGTCACCCACTTTAGTAGCACTATATATATAAGATTTCAGCATGTTCCCCTTAAGGCCAGATGAAATTTCATACCATATGAGGATATCTCTTAGGACCCTTAATTGGCTACCATCCTCATCTATGAAGAATAAGGTATCATCCGCAAATTGTAGATGATTTATTCTTTCCCCACCATTATGCACGTTAAAACCTTTTACCCAACCTTCTCTCCCAGCTACCTGCAGGCATTGACTAAGAACTTCAGCCACTAGCAAGAATAGAAGGGGAGACAAGGGGTCCCCTTGTCTAATTCCTCTAGAGCTTTGAAAGACCTCCGAAGGCCTACCATTAATCAGGACGGAGAAGGTTGCAGTCGAAATACAAGAGTAGATCCAGCTTCTTCATTTGTAACCAAACCCCATTCTTTCCATAGTTTTGTATAAGAAATCCCAACTAATTCTATCATATGCCTTTTCCAAATCAGCCTTCACTACTAACCCACTGGTGCCTGCTTTCCTTCTGGAGTCAATCAACTCATTAGCTATCAACACTCCATCCAGGATCTGTCTGCCATTGACAAACTCTCCCTGGAAAGGTGAAATTAGGCTGCCCAAGACTCTAGACAGCCTTGAGGCCAGGACTTTAGAGACAATCTTATAGGCTCCTCCCACCAAACTGATTGGTCTGTACTCTTTGAAGCTAGAGCTATGATGGGTTTTGGGAATAAGTACAATGAAAGTATGATTCAGCCTCCAGTGGAAATGAGCTCCTGACATAAATTCACATATCATTTCCATCAGGATGGTTTTAATGGTATCCCATGTTCTCACAAAAAAGGATATAGGAAAACCATCCGGCCCAGGAGCCTTGTCCTTAACTAACTCCATAAGTGCACACAACACTTCCTCCTCTGATATATCTGCTTCCAGAAGGTCAGCTTCTACATCAGACAAGGAGGGAAGGTGCATATTGTCTAGGCCTGGACGCCACAACCTCGGTTCCTCATACAAGTTGCTAAAGTATGTGACAGCCTCCCTTCTGATCTCCTCCTCCTCAGAGATTGCTGTCTCTTCCTTCATAATTACACTTATCCTGTTCTGTCTTTTTCTGCACTTCATAATCTTATGGAAATATGATGTGTTCCTGTCCCCGACTTTCAACCACTGTGACCTGGATTTCTGTCTTAGGCTAATCTCCTCGAGGCTAAGTAACTTATCCAGATTGGCCTTCATCAGGTTCTTTGAAGTGAACTCACTATGAGATAGGCCTTGACTTTCCTCTTTCACCTCTAAATCCTTAATACCATTCTGCAACTCATTGAAGTCCTTAGAGAAACATCTGAACTTCTCTCTCGACCAGGATTTGAGTTTATCTTTCAGGAACTGTAGTTTGGTCCATAGTGTGTGCCCAGCTGAGGTTCCAGAAGGACCCTCCTGCCACCAACTAGCTATTTTGTCCTTGAAATCTTTATCCAGCATCCACACCTCCTCCATTCTGAAAGGTGGGGGGTTGGTCTGGTCGATCTCAGCTCGGAGCAAAAGGGGAGTATGATCTGATGTGGGTCTGGGTAACACAATTTGTTCAACCCCAGGGAACTTATCCTCCCAAGTCCCATTGATCAAAAATCTATCCAACACACACAAAGTAGGGGATTCTTGATTGTTTGTCCAGGTGAATTCCAGTCCTTGCTTGGGCAGGTCTAACATAGCATTCCTATCAACCCAATCCCCAAAATCTTTCATAGCAGGTGAGATAGTAGAGTTTCCTTTCTTTTCATGGAGGAATCGGATTACGTTGAAATCACCACCTACACACCAGGGTTTATCCCAAGTAGCTGCTACTAAGTCAAGTTCGATCCATAAATCTTTCCTCATAGAGTTCACACAAGGTCCATAGACACCGGTAAAAACCCATTCAAAATTATCATTCATATTCTTAAACAAAAGAGAGATGCTATACTTACCTTTCAATACATCACACATTGACAAGGCAAGTGAATCCCACAAACACAATATACCCCCTGAGGCACCCTCAGAGGGAATCCCATCCCACCCACACACATTAGAACCCCACAGACTACGAAATAAAGAAGGCTGAAAATCACTAACTTTCGACTCCTGAATACATAACAACGAAACATCAAACTGCCTAAATAGTCTACGTACTGCTAGCTTCTTGCCTGGCTTGCCCAAGCCCCTTACATTCCAACTAAGATGTTCAGGGGCATCAATCATCCACGTTCCCTTGTCCTGAGTTCTTCTTATCCTTCTTAACCCTCTTGGACTTCCTCTTCCTGTCAGCTGAGCCCCAAACGACTTTCTTCAACTCAACTCTTTTCTTCTTCTTCTTGCCTTTGCCTCTGCTAGATCCTTCATTTGGTTCCTGGTCCACAGAACCAACATAAGGTACAATCGCTCTGCATTCTAACTCCTGACCTGATGGAGGGGCGATGACTGAGAGTGGTTCTACTATCATGGCTTCCTCATCCCCGGTGGTATCTGTGTTCTTGAAACACACCTCAATGTTCTCCTCCCGAAGGATTTGGATCACCCTCTCATACTCTTCCCCCCTGAGAAACCCAAACTAGCTCCGGTCCGATGGAGGTGCTCCAACCTCTCATCTTCATTCATGATAACAAACTTCTTAGCAGGTTCCTCTGCTTGGGCCTCAACTTTAGGATCCACGTCCTTACCTCCTATCTTGATACCTGATGATTTCCGCACCACTTTCTTCTTAGGGCCTTCTCTAGACTTAGGAGACGAATGGGAAGTTCCTTTACGTTTCCTAACATAGGTAATTCCTTTGGCCCATTTGTTTTCACTGTTCACCAGGTCGGTCATAGCTTTGACCATTTCTTGACGAATTTCAATTCCAATCATATCCTTCATTCCCGCCAACTTTTTTGAAATATCGTCTGGGTCGAGCTGGACAACCGACCCCGCTTGTGCTTTTCCTTTCCTGGGATCTCTGACAAAAGGTGTTTCTGTCTCCTCTGCAGTCGATTCTGTCTGATTCACTGTAGCTTCGCCCACCTTACTGCCGCTTCCACCCACCGACCGTCCTACGTTGTCTCCTTTGTCATTATCCATCCTCTTCTCCGGGAGTGATTGACCACTCGCCGGCGTTGGAAATTCCAATACTGTCGCCGTATCCTTGTGGTGCCAGATCCTCTCATGCTTCTCACAGATAGTAATGGTTTTGAAATCTATGTTGTAGCCAACTCCATCCACTAAGAGAACTTTTCTTTCAGCCAACTTTCCCCCATTCTTAACTTCCACGTTAACTGAAGCAAACTTGAGGTTTTTCAGATACAGAGTATCCTCCCCAATCTCGACAACTTCCCCTAAATCTGCTACCAGATCAGAGAAAACTCTTTCGTTCCAGAGATTAAACGGAATACCATACATTCGTACCTCCACCAACTGTTGAGTGATGACCACCGAATTGCATTCCGGATACCATGGCCTGAAATAAATCGAACCCCTAGCAAAAGGGTGAATCACCGACCTAACCTCCTTCAGGATCTCAAGGGAGGATTTAGACCAAATAATTGCATCCTCTTCGGTGAACGGACGTACCACAAAGTCCGACGAGCCGATGATGTTCCTAACAACCACTTCCACATCCTTCCACCTACTGTCATGACATTCAACCGACACAACCATTGTTTTGGACCAGTCTACCAAATGAATCTCGGACGAAGCCATTAGAGGGTAAGAGGAAGAGGAAGGAGAAAGAGAAGGTGCTTTCGAGGAGTGAGAAGAGGGTTTGGGGATGAAAGAGTTGTGGTACTTACCTCCTTGCTGAACTTGAGCTTTATAGGCATGTGTCCTCTCCTTATGACGTCTTTTCGTATTCCCAACCGTTGGAGCAGGCCTAGCCGCGCCAGCTGCTGCCGCCGTCACCTGTTGCTCTTCCACCTCGGTATCCTCTAGGATGTCAAATCTGTTGCTGATGGCCACTTTATTAGGTGTTATCCTATTCCCCAGATGGATCTTAGAATAAGGAATGGATGGAAGCACCCTCAATCCTATGTTCTCCTAGGTTGCTTTCTTGGCCTGAAAACCAACCTCCACCAAAGCCTTTAACTCCGCCGCCATAAGCCTCCACCCACTGGCTTTAATCCCCATTGGGATGCAGACCGACTTCCTACTATTGTTACCTTCCCCTACCCTATGAGCCCAGATGAACTCACCTCTGGAGTTAACCATACTTTCCCATTACCAGAGAGAGGAGCCATCTCTAAATCTAGACATCTTCCTGTCTAGAATCTTTCTGTCTCTATCCTTAGCCAACTCCGATAAGAAGTCAGACAGACTCACTATACCAGAAGACGGAAGATCAATACTCCATTCCCTGAAGAAACCGAGCTCAGATATACCACACCTACCATATCTAGACCTAGAGAGAAGATAACGTTTATGTTCTATTCTGATATTCTTATCGTACATGGTTGTCTTTGACTGAGGTCGATGAGACGGTACTCCCTTTTGATGCAACTCAGGTCACCAGACGGCGCTATACCAGAATCCAAGATTCTGTGCAATGGCAGTAGCGGTGGGCTGGTTTCCTGCGATCTCCAGGGAAGAAATGCTACCGGACCTTAGCTAGGGACTACCTCTTCTCCGATTAGCACCCAACACACTGGTCCTATCGATGCACTCAGTTAACCGGTCGACGCTATACCAGAATCGAAGATTCAGTGCAGTGGCGTTAGCGGTGGAACGGTTTAGCTGCGATCTTTAGGTTTGGTGTGTGTCCGGCGTTCGTCGGAAAAGTGACCTGTGTCAGAGCTTCTCTCTCCACTGATTTCTCTCCTGCCAGAGTTCAAAGATTCTAAAGCAGCTTTCAATTACTAGATTTTGATATTCACGACATAAATAAGATATATATATATATAGCATGGCACTATAACCACTCCCACTTCATAATTCATATAACCACGATGAAATGTAAATCGTCGTATATTAAATAGCAAGAATCAACACCTTAATGGATAAATGATCCGACAAAAACAGATCGCACATATATACAAGTAAGGTACATAGGAGTAGGACCATTAGTAATGGTGCAGATGCTCACATAGCATCGCTTTAGACGTGACACAATAACTTCACTGGCCAACAAAATAGCTTTTTGTATAATATTTCATTCATTAGAAAAACCTATTAAGATTTCCAACTGCAAAATGTCACAATTTGTACAAGAATGTGAAAGGAAAAGAAATAATATGAAATAGAATGAAAAGAAACATCTTTTGTTTCTCTTCCTTTGAGGCAAAAAAACCTTCAAGACAAATTCTAGAGTTTGGTGAGACGCCTTGTAGGAACTAGGACTACGGACTGTTATGACTCACGAAAGTGACAACAAAGTTTAGGAATAACATTCTCAAACTAAAATTCATGCATGTGTTTCAAAGCACGATGGTTAACATTTCTTTCTGAAGATCTCAACATCCACCAAACCTTTCTCACTTCATTCGATTGAAAAGACATTATCTAATAAGTTATTACAGGTCTATATAAGTAAATAGACGTATTCTGATTACGTCATCCGAACTTTCATGTAGATGATTACTATTTCAGTAACAAAATAAATAGTGAAGAAGTGTACATGGAAGCCCAAAGCCTTCATAACTTAATTATTGATCAACCCAACATTAAATTTAAGATATTTCCTTACCATTTTGCTCAAAAGCCTTCATAACTCCACGTGAAGAAACAGAAAAGCAGACTTCAAATGTCATCCAATTAATGTTTTCACCATGACAAGGTGATGTAGGACAGAAATGGGAAACTGGAATTAAGGAAGCAACTAACTTGATTATATTATAGATATAAGAAATAACGCACTAGTATAGTAGTATCACACCAGTACAAACTAGGAATCACTCCTAGAGCCCTTAGGCATCACACCTTTGGGGTATTTGCATCACACAAACACATAAAGCTTAACTAGCTGCTGGAATACTCTCTGTCTGTCCCAAACAGCAGAATTACATGCCTTATATAGGCCTAAAACCCACCTTTGCCATCTTTACTTGTAGACTATTGAACTTCTAAACTCCTAGAGCACTAAAAGACATTATAAAGGACATTTAAGACATTAAAGAGACACTATGACATTAAAGACATTAAAGAGACACTAAAAGGCATTAAAACATTAAACAAGGTGGAACCATTTTGGATTAGGCCCACATTATTCAAGATTCCAAGTGGGCCCTTCATCTAAGACATGCCAAATCAGAATTTGGGCCTTAGAATCTTTCTTTTGACGCCTCCGATACACCTTTTGTGGTTGTTGCTGCCATTCTTCTCTATCAACTCTCCCTGGCTTGAGAAAACTCGACCCCGGCGAGTTAATTGCATGAAACTTCTCATAAAGGTCTTGGTCGAGTTTTTGAAACTCATCATCTCTAATCCAAGTACAATCCGAAAGTGGACGTCCCCTCCATTTAATCAAATACTTTTGATAACCACCTGCCCTAGTAGAAACAATTTGATGATCCACAACGTCTTCAATTTCTTCTTTTGAATGTGGGGCTGGTGGTAGGCGAATGACAGGATCCTTGTCAACTACATAGCTGTCGTGTTCATGGTACAAAGTAAGATCCTCAATGTTGAACACATTACTTATGCCCATATCTTTGGGTAAGTCGAGAACATATGCATTAGAGCTGATCTTCTTAAGAACCATATATGGACCAGCACTTCTAGAGTGAAGTTTCTTAAAAGTACCTTTTGGGTACCTTTCGGGCATGATTCGTACCATAACCATGTCTCCCTCGTTAAACTCGATAAACTTCCTCCTCAAATCAGCATGTGCTTAATAATTTTGATTGCTGATTGCAATCTTTCGCCTTACCTCATCATGTATGTCCCGAATGTGCTTACTAAAAGCATCTGCTTCAGCACTAGGGTGTGCTTCAATTGGTAAAGGAACCAAATCAATAGGCTTCTTTGGCAGTATACCAGTTACTATTTCAAAGGGGCTGCGACCAGTAGATCTGTTAACTGAACTATTATAAGCAAATTCAGCCATAGGAATGACCAGATCCCAGCTAGGAGCATGGTCACCGACTAGGCAGCGAAGTAAATCACCCAAACTTCGATTAACAACTTCTGTTTGACCATCCGTCTGTGGGTGAAAAGAAGAAGAAAACTTCAGCTTTGTATTCAGCATTTTCCATAGAGTACGCCAAAAATAACTCATAAACTTCACATCATGATCCGAGACAATGGTTGTAGGCAACCCGTGAAGTCGAACCACCTCTTTAAAGAAGAGCTTAGCAACAGATACAGCATCAGCAGTCTTTGTACACGGAATAAAATGTGCCATTTTCGAAAATCGGTCCACAACCACATATATGGAATCATGGCCTCTTAGGGTTTTTGGTAACCCAAGGATAAAGTCCATGCTTAGGTCTTGCCATGGTTCATGAGGGACAGGTAATGGCATATATAAGCCGGTATTTTTCCGCCTTCCTTTTGCTGTTTGACAAGTTCGACAACGAGAAACGACTTTGGCAACATCTCTTTTCAAGCCTGGCCAATAAAATCGATCTTCAACCATCACAATAGTCTTATCTCTTCCAAAGTGACCTGCTGCTCCTCCTGCATGTAATTCCCATATTACTTGCTCTCTAAGAGACGTGTCGGGTAAACAAAGTTGAGTCCCCTTGAACAAGTAGCCATCGTGTATAGAAAATTCAGTATGTACTCCTTGCTGTCCAGCCAACAAATCAGCATAAATGATGCTGAAATCTTTACAAGAGGGGTAGTCCTTTTTTAGTAAATCAAAACCGACAACTTGGACTTGCATGGAAGAGAGGATATGAACTACTCGACTTAAAGCATCAGCAACCTTGTTTTCAGTACCTGCCTTGTGCTTGATAACAAAAGCATATTCTTGTAAGAAAGAAACCCACTTACCATGACGACGATTTAAATTCTTTTGAGAGTTTATGTATTTGAGAGCCTCATGGTCAGAGAATAGCACAAACTCTTGAAAAATAATATAAGTCCGCCAATAACGAAGGGCTTGAACAACGGCATAAAATTCCTTGTCGTACGTGGAATACTTTTGCTTTGCCTCATTCAGTTTTTCGCTGAAAAATGCAACTGGATGTCCTTCTTGACTTAAAACACCTCTGATTCCCACATGTGATGCATCACATGTCACTTCAAACACCTTTGAGAAGTCAGGAAGGTGTAAAACAGGAGCTTCTGTCATCCTTTTCTTTATCTCCTCAAAAGCTATTGCTGCTGCCTTCGTCCATACATATTGCCCATTCTTCAAGCAATTAGTTATAGGTGCCATGACCGTACTAAAATTCTTGATAAAACGCCTATAGAATGTTGCCAAACCATGAAAGCTTCGTACATCATGTACTGTACTCGGAGTTGGCCAATTTGTGATAGCTTTTACCTTTTCCGGGTCGACCTCCACACCTTTAGCTGAAACAACAAAGCCTAGAAAAACAACATGTGTGCTCATGAAGGAACACTTCTTCAAGTTAACATACAACTTCTCTTGGCGTAAAAGCCTCATAACTCGTTGCAAATGGACAAGATGCTCCTCTTTTGTTTTGCTGTATATAAGGATATCGTCAAAGTAAACAACCAAAAATTGACCAACAATAAAGGGTTGTAATACCTGGGTCATGAAGCGCATGAATGTGCTAGGGGCGTTAGACAGGCCAAAAGGCATGACTAGCCATTCATATAGACCATCCCTCGTCTTAAATGCAGTCTTCCACTCATCCCCTGGCCTAATACGTATTTGATGGTAGCCACTTTTGAGATCTATCTTGGAAAATATTAGAGAACCAGCCATCATGTCTAATAGATCATCAAGTCTAGGTATTGGGAAACGATACTTGATGGTAATCTTATTGATAGCACGACTATCAACACACATACGCCAAGTACCGTCTTTCTTTGGTGTGAGCAACGCGGGGACAGCACAAGGGCTTAAACTTTCACGAATAAAACCCTTGGTTAACAACTCTTTAACCTGCCGTTGTAACTCAGTATGCTCACTTGGATTCATGCGATAAGCTGGAAGATTAGGTAGTTGTGATCCCGGAACCAGGTCTATTGCATGTTGAATAGTACGCATAGGAGGCAGTTCATCAGGTAGTTCTTCAGGTGCCACATCAGAAAAATCAGCCAATAACTTCGACACTTCCGAGGGAATCGAAGGGGCATGGACAGCAGCAGTTTTATCAACTTCTTTCTGTACTACAATATACACAAATCCCGATTCTTTGCTGTCTAATTCAAATTCCTTCCTGGTAATCATGTGAAGGGACTTTTTATTGCTTGCAACAACAGTTTTGGGCTTCTTTTCCTTGTATTTTTCAATTTCAGCTGTACTCATAGGCTTCAACACAATGTTTATGTCGTTGAATGTGAAGCTGTATGTGTTCTCCTTCCCGTGATGGTGTACATCACGATCATAAAGCCATGGGCGCCCAAGAATTATGTGGGCAACTTTCATAGGAATCACATCACACCAAATCGAATCACTATAAGTACCACAAGAAAGTGAAACGAGGCAGCGATGACTTACCGGAATTGAGGTATTATCTATCCATGCCACTTTATAAGGATGTGGGTGCGGTTGGGCAGCAAGCTTAAGGTGTTCAACTGTGGTTGCTGAAACAACATTCATGCAGCTCCCACCATCGATAATAAGCTTTTTAGCTTGGTCACCACAACGAACCAACATTTGGAAGATTGAAGTACGTCGTCAATCTTCTTTCTCAACTTTTGGAGATGCTAGGATGCGCCTAACAACAGATAAATGAGACGTATCTTCTTCATCTTCTTCTAAGTCATCGGGGTTATATGTCCCGTAATCAAACAAATTTTGATTCTCCTCATCTCCTTGTAGACCGGCCTCCGTTTCGTCTTCTATACCAATATGTAAGTTCTTCTTAGGGCATTGGTATGCCAAATGACCAGTCTCCCCACATTTGAAGCACTTATTTGCTGAAAAGGGTTTGCCATTGGCGTTATCTCTTGCAGAAGAACCCCTAAAAACTTGAGATTTGTTGGCCTGTTGATTTGTTGCTGTCCGAACTCCATAATTAGCATCATTAGACCTTCGATTTGCTGTTTCCATGGTTTGACTCCCAAACTTCTTTGTTATAGGGTAGCTTAGGTACTCATCCATGTCCAACGCAAGTTGGAACGCATGTTCCAGATTGTAGATTGGATGTCGAAGTAATTCCCTTCTTATATCAGCTCTTAGGCCTGCTTTAAATCGAGCAAGGGCTTGTCGAGGATCTTCCACCACTTCACTCCTAGTTTTAAGCTCATCAAATTTCTGCATGTATTGTATCACTGACATGCTGCCTTGCTTTAAGTTAATAAGTTGATCACACAATTTGTCATGATAGTTTGCTGGCATGTATTTCTCTCGTAGTTTAATCTTCATTTCTTGCCATGTGTCAATTGATGGCAGTCCTTTTCGTCTGATATCTCCTTCAACACCATTCCACCACACTTTTGCTAAGCCCACCAGTTTCATCTTAGCAAATCTAACTCGTCGCTCATCAGTCATATCAAACCAATCGAAGTACTCCTCGATTGATATAAGTCAATCTGAAAATAGAGTTGGATCAACCTTACCTTCAAAATCTGGTACTTCAATCCTTACTTTCTTTGTAATATCACCAGCTGCATCATGTTCTGGTACCCTCATGTTTCTTAGTGGTTCAAAAACACGAGTCCTACGTCTTGGGGGACTGTTTTGGGGTTGATCGTCTTGATTTTCCTCCTCATCATTACCAACTTGGTCATCTTGTCCCGCAGCTTCAGAATTATTACCTGGATGGCGTGTTCGAATTTCCATCTCTCCTAGTCTGATTTCAATATCATTGAGAGTATCTACAATTCTGAAAAGGATCTCGTCACGCTGGTCATCAGTTATTCTTCCTCGCAAATTTCTTCCAGATCTATTTGCCATACGTAACCTCGCTCTGATACCAAAATGATGTAGGACAGAAATGGGAAAATGGAATTGAAGAAGAAAATAACGTGATTATATTATAGATAGACACTAGCATCACACTAGTACAACTAGGAATCACTCCTAGAGCCCTTAGGCATCACACCTTAGGGGTATTTGCATCACACAAACACATAAAGCTTAAGTAGCTGCTGGAATACTCTCTGTCTCCCAAACAGCAGAATTACATGCCTTATATAGGCCTAAAACCCACCTTTGCCATCTTTACTTGTAGACTATTGAACCTCTAAACTCCTAGAGCACTAAAAGACATTATAAAGGACATTTAAGACATTAAAGAGACACTATGACATTAAAGACATTAAAGAGACACTAAAAGGCATTAAAACATTAAACAAGGTGGAACCATTTTGGATTAGGCCCACATTATTCAAGATTCCAAGTGGGCCCTTCATCTAAGACATGCCAAATCAGAATTTGGGCTTTAGAATCTTTCTTTTGACGCCTCCGATACACCTTTTGTGGTTGTTGCTGCCATTCTTCTCTATCACAAGGTCTGCAGAATTTTCAGAGTACTTGATACAACTAGTCAGATGATCAACAACCATGTTTAATCAGGGGGCCAACTTACCCTATATGATGTAGATCTCACTGATAATGGTTAAAGTCTTTACCAGCTTCAGCATTTCCTAGCTGTTATTGCACTTCTTATTGATTCAGAACAGATTGTAGCTATAAGTCTATAACTACTAAATTTGATTCTTATCTACATCACAACATCTGCAAAGGCCTAGAGAGAACTCGCAAGAGCAGAATGGCACCTGCGTATAGAAGATTTCAGTTCAGATTTCAGAATAAGAGAATTATTTCCCTTTTATGCTCACGATACATGAACCATGGTAACCTAAATATTTAAATATGAAAGAGATCAAACATAGAGAGAAATTTACAGGTAGAAGTTCCCCTTGAATTAAAATACAGCAGAGAAATACTTCTCCAAATTCAATCACCTGCATTTGTAGAAAAGGAAATAAAAATAGTTCTCACTTCCAGACCCATCTTCTACGTTTAGATACAAAATGGCAACTGCAAAATAAAACCATCTAGAAGATTCATTATACAGTGTTTTCAATAGTCTACTTAATTTAGCATCAAATGTTTGGTCCTTTATATGTGGCTTCTATGATCTAGTTGTGAGCTCAAAACTTTTGCATCCACTGAACAAACACAAAAATGTACTTCCGAATGGAACTGGCCAACCAAACAAGTGTGAGACAAATTAAAAAAAACTGTTCCAATTGTGCGGTTTTCTATTTCTACAAAATTACTCGGAGATTTAAGACCAAAGTGCAATGGATAGAACAATGAAGTGTCTATGTAATGGCTTTGTGGGTCTTTTCCTACTCTTGATCTGTTTGGGTTTCTATGATTACCACGAATCAACCGAAGATCTAGAAGGGTAGATCCAAAGTGCATACGGTATGATTCACAAGAGAAATGACAGGGTACTTCAATGGCGAAAATAAAGAGAAAATGAGGAACAAGATGACATTGTAGTTAAATGGAGGGAAAACATGCGTAGAAGAAGACGAACTACAGGGTAGTGCTAGAAAACCGTAGGCAATGAAATGGCACAAAGGTTCCAGAAAAACACCAGGAATAGAAATATCAAACACCAGAATCTTAATCCTCACTACACAAGTAATAACAATAAATCAAAATTTCGATCATCTACAGAAATAGAACAAAAACAAAAGCACTGCCCTTTAGCACCTTTGATTGAAAACCCACAGGACCCGTGTTAGAGTCAAACCCTAAAGCCTAGCCTTAACTTAGAATAAGTGGTCATTGGAACCAACTATAGAATAATATAAACTTACAAAATATTTCATCATTTTTAGTTCTAAACATATTTCAGCTATTCAAACCAATTAATATCACTCTACAAGATTTCAAAAACAAAAAAAGAGTGACAAATAGTAAGAATTATCGAACTTACGTACCTTTACCATATTTCGAGCAGGCTCTGTTGTAGCTAGGTTCAAGACCTGCAACTAGAACTCAAGAAGTTAACATTCCCTTTTTGGCTCGTCGCTCTCCATACTTTTCTTCATATGCAGTTGGATAAGCTGCTTGACTTGATTCTCAAGATCTATCATGATAGTCATTGTACATGCTAGTATAAACACTTTTACCTCCTTATTCTGAATTTGTTTTTCATTACCCACTGAAACATAAGCCTCCTAGTGGGTTTCAGATTTAAATCACTAACCAAATAGTAGTGATGATTAGCATGGAAGGAAACCATGTGCTTTAGCTGTCCTCGTGATATCATTACGATCAAATCTTATGTTCATTCGATATTCGTCATGTTAGAACAATCTTATAATGCCGAGCATGTGAACATATATATATATATATATATATATATATATTGAAAAAAACAGTTAGCACTAACCAAAGCAGATAAAAAAACAACGAACTGTATCTTATGTTCAACTCCCTCAGCGTGCATTACACTTTCATAGCCCACCAGGGAACCTTCTCTAAGGAGTGGCATTTCATTGGGGTCGATTTGAAACATTTTAGAAATGTCTGTGTTTGGTCGCCCAGACTTGGGTATGTCATACCACAGGAGCTTCCCCTTCAGCTCCCTCGACGTGCATTTGCACCTTTTGCTCCAATCTGGAAGCTTCCTTAGCTATTGTGCTTTTTTGAAGTCTTTTGGACACTTCCAAATTTTCTGCCTTCGGTCGCTCACATTGTGCCTCAAGCGACGCCTCTTCAGCACCCTCAACGGGCATTACACCTTCCTGCCCGACCTGATAATCTTCTCTGCATATTGCACTTCCTCCGGGCATTTGCAAATTTCCTACCCCACTTGAAAGCTTCTCAGGGTGCTGCACTTAGTTGGGGTCAATTTGTAACAAGCGATGTAAATGAGTTTTCAGCAAAATAGACTTTCGTCTCTAAATAGTGATTTCCACACTAAATCTACATATGAAAGTTCAAATTTTGATGGTATATAGTCGCACTAAAACCTTCCAGAGACTTTGTGAAGAAGCAGGGTACATCGTACATGTAGATAATATGTGAATCCCAATATCAAGTATTTACAACTATTATTTCGAATATAGACTACCACCAACGTTAATTTTGAAAGCCAGCAATAAATGACAAGTTGCAACTTGTAAAAGCTATTGTAGATTGTAGGGAAAGCTTAACTGCCAGTAATCGAGTCCCCCAAATGTTATTTCGAGTACATCACAACGCCACCTTAATTTACCACCCCAAAAGCAGTGATCTCAAATAACTACTGTATATATGAAGCTTACAATAAAGAATTCTAAACCCGAGCAAGTTTATGCTAGTATAAAACCACAAAGGTTAACCATCTGCCAACCATTATTATAGTTTAATTTGTAATCTATAACAAGTCAATCTTGAATGAACCCACATTCCTTGAAGTCATACCTAGATGTATGAAGATACTTATAAAAATTATAGCACTATTAAAAATCATCATCATAAAATAAAATAAGCATCTTTGAGCATCACATATATAAGCAGAAAATGTAGACCAATTGCCAACCATTATCTTGAGTAAAACCAATGCCTACCCATAACCTCGAGTGAAGCCCACGGTTGTTGGTAGAAATATATGATGTCAAAAGAAACTAAAAATCACAAAATTGTGTGTTAAAAGAAAGAAGGAAATAAAAATAAGTTTAAGCTGTAGGTAAGTCTCTACATAACAGTTGAAATCAATGTAACACCCAATTTAAAGTATTTCCGTAAGCAAACTGGAATAAATCTCACTACCATCATTTGTCCGCCATTAGCCGACATTATTGGGCAGCCTATTGTGATGTGTGAGTTAACACTACAACGACATATTGTCAAAAAGAGAAAAAACTTTACCATGGTTTGTTACATCGTACCACGACATATGCAGAGACTCGCACTACTTTAAAAACTTCTGAAATAATGTTAAAAACGAAAAAAAATATAAACATCTCCATATATTGCAAGTATAAGTGCATAGCCACCCAAAGGTATATCAACTGCCGGCCATTATTTGCAATTCACTTGATACCAATCTCAAACAGAAACTCAAATTTTTGGGTGTCAAACCATAATAGATGAAGATGCTTACACAAATTACAAACTAGTAAATGTTTTTTTTTAAGATACAAACTAGTAAATGTTATATACAAAAAACTATTATAAAATATATTGAAACATAGTCTCTAAACACAACCCAAGAGAACATTAACCACCGATATTAATTGTTGTCTGTCACAACCTGAGATTCTGAATATAGTACACTAACAACCTTAATCTCATATGAGCCCACAATTTTAGGTGGCTTTTTACAATTTGTGTCCATATTAAGACTTGAGAGTCATATTTCTGAAAAATCCATGTATAACACTATTACGGTGGTGCACAACTGGGTAACTTGTTAATGATATAAAGAAATGGAAAAGGAAAACAAAAGTAGAAGAAGAATCTTCACGCATCATATGTATATGCACAACTGTAAACCAACCTTCATCACCTTCTATAGGACCCATGCCTCTTAGTGTCATACAATGATGCATGAAGATAAAGACGCCAGTAAAAAAATAGTAATTATTATTACTAAGAAAATATATTAAGTAACAAAAACGAAAGAGAAAGTCTATGCATATAACAGTTACCAACAAGATACAAGTAATGTGTACATCTGAAATAGAGTCAACTGTGGAACATAATCTTGCACACGCGCACATCTCTAGGTGCCTTTCACTAATGTGTACACCGACTTCTCAAATAATATCCATGTATCTTGGTGGTGTACTATGGCGTATAAAGACATTTAACTTCAAAAACGTGGAAAATACAATTAAAAATAAACTCAGTATAAGCATATCCGAACATCATATATATAAGCACAAGCCTTAACCAACTACCAACCAGTATGTCCAATTAAACGGATTCCAACCTTCCTCCCCACATAGTACCCACATCTCTTAGTGCTATACCATGATGCATGAAGATACTTAAACGAGTAAAAAAAGAAGTATTGTTACTGAAAAAATATGATAAGTAAAAAAATAAAAGAAGTCTCTGCATACAGCAGTTACCACCAAGATACAAGTAATGTGTACATCTGAATAGAGTCAAATGTTGAACATAATCTTGCATAAGTACACATCTCTAGGTCCCTTTCAGTTTCAGTAATATGAACCACCAACTTCTCAAATAATATCCATGTATCTTGGTGGTGTACAATGGCGTATGAAGAGACTTAACTTCAAAAACTTGTAAAATAAAATTAAAAATAAAATACTAAGAAAATATGTTTAGTAAAAAAGACGAAAGAGAAAATCTATGCATACTACAACAGTTACCACCAAGATACAAGTAATGTGCACATCTGAATAGAGTCAACTGTTGAACATAATCTTACATAAGCACGCATCTCTAGGTCCCTTTCAGTTTTAGTAATGTACACACCAACTTCTCAAATAATATCATTGTATCTTGGTGGTGCACTATGGCGTATGACACTTAACTTCAAAAACTTGTAAAATACGATTGAAAATAAACTTAGTAATAGTATAAGCATATCCACACATCATATGTAAAAGCACAAGAGTTAACCAACTCTCAGCCAGTATTTTCAATCAAATGACTTCCAACCTTCATCTCCATATAGTAGCCACATCTCTTAGTGCTATAACATGATGCATGAATATACTTACACGAGTAAAAAAAATAACAGTATTGTTACTGAAAAAACATGATAAGTAAAAAAATAAGAGAAGTCTCTACATACAGCAGTTACCACCAAGATACAAGTAATATGTACATCTGAATAGAGTCAACTCTATGTCTCTTTCGGTTTCAGACTTTCACTAATGTGTACCACCAACTTCTCAAATAGTATCTATGTATCTTGGTGGTGTACTATGGCGTACGTAGAGACTTAACTTCAAAAACTTGTAAAATACAATTAAAAATAAAATATATACAATACATCAAAACAAGTAAAAAAAACTAGTAATTATTGTTACTAAGAAAATATATTAAGTAAAAAAAGCGAAAGAGAAGTCTATGCATACAACATTTACCACCAAGATACAAGTAATGTGTACATCTGAATAGAGTCAACTGCTGAACATAATCGTGCATAAGAGAACATCTCTAGGCGCCTTTCAGTTTCAGTAATGTGTACACTGTACACTCCATATAATATCCATGTATCTCGATGGTGTACTATGGCATATGAATAGACTTAACTTCAAAAACTTGTAAAATACAAATTAAATATAAAATACATACATAATATCAAAACAATAACCACAAATGGGAAGCCAAGTAACCGCCATCAAACATGAAATTGTATTGGACACATTGCCAATCCTAGTCTCGAATGAAACCTACCACGAATGATATTTTTGCTGGCTAATTAATCGCAACTTGTAAGAACTATCAAATATCAATGTAATAACTTTAACTGCCAACAGCAAGTATCCAACTGTTGTTTCAAATACAAACCGACATTGATTTTGCAGGCCAACAACTAATTACAAGAAAAGCTTAAGTGCCAATGTCAGGTATTTCCAACTATTGTTTCGAGCATAGACAACCACCAACATTAGTTTTGCAGGCCAACAATTAATTACAACTTGTAAAAGCTAACGTATATCGAGGGAGCTTAACGCCAATATCAAGTATTCCAACTGTTATTTCGAGTATAGCCCACTGCCGACCTTAATTTTCACCCACATATCTTAATGGTGTACAGGAACTAACTAATCGCAAGAAAATCCCACTATAAGCATAGGAACTAACAACCAGCATGGGAGTGTATTAGAGATAATGTCAAACGTAATCTCGAATGAAGCAGATTTTAATGCATTCATGTAATTAGTCGTAACTTGTAAAAGTTATTGTATAAGAAATTATAAGTATGTACCAATTTTCGATTTGACCTAACAACCTTATACTTACTTACCAATTTTCTATATGCAATAAAATAACAGCCAAGGCGGGTTTAGAATTCTTGAACGATCCAAAATGATAAATTTCAAAAACCCCATTACTAGGGTTTGAAAGGGATAACCAAAAACGAGATGCATTTATGCTCACTCATGGGGCATTTCAAGATTGATTCAAAGACACAACAACTAGTAATTACCAGCAATATCCAGCGACAAAGATCGAACAGTAGTGCATCCCACTATCGAGTTCCACATGTGCGAATTTCCTCACTGATCGAATCAATGGGATCAGTATCCATGATGTACAACACTGGATCGCTAGATCAGATCCAAACACAAAAAGGTTCAAAGAATGTCGAGACTTAAAGATTAAGTCTTACCAAAGTAAGAGAGGCCAAAAAGATACTCACAAAGAATTTAGGGTTTTCTGATATCGTTCAGAGATTGTAACACTACAATCAGCCTAATCTTCTTGAGAAAGATTTCGTTCTTGATGTATGTTTCTTATATTCACCGCTCCCTCTTGCTTAGTAGTTAGGGTTTCTTCATCTTTCGTACAATTAGGGTTTTCTGATGACCGCGTCGCCAACGGCCAAAAACCCGAGAAAGTTTAAATTGATAACTAGTTTCGTTAACTGACCCAAGGAACTAGTGTTCTCTTTTTCTCAATCATCCTTGTAGAGAGACATTTTTACATCTTTTTAGGTTCCCTTCCTCTTTTTTTTTTTTGACGAAAAATAAAGCCTTAATAACATCCCCGTCCAATTTTAGTGGGCTAAAAGACTTCGGTGCTGTTTGTTTTTTTATTTATGTCTGAATCTGAATTGTCTGAATCTGAGTTGGCTGAATCTGAATTGTCTGAATCTGAATTGAGTGAATTTAGATGTTTGTTTTTAAGTCTGAATTATAAAGTCTGAAAAGATAAGATTACGCTTATGCCCCTCGTTACAAAAAGTTCAACTTTTGTCTCCCGGCCAAATAAAAGTGAAGAACTATAAAAGCCCTAAAAATCTAGGGTTACATTCTCTCTTTATTTGAAAACAAAAAAGATTGAGAAGTCTCCATCTCCCTCACAATAACCCTAACAGGAAGTCTATATTTTTTTCAAATGTTTTAGGGTTGTTATCATCTCCCTCACCATAGCCTTTTTCAAATGTTTTGGGGGTTTTGATAAAGTTAGGGTTTCTTAGGTGGTGGCTATGATGATAGTGTTTTTTATAATCCCAGCTCATTATGAGACCTTTCATTTGTTGGAAGGTCAGGGAAAAGAACCATTAACCATTATCTGAGCTTTTCATCCATTTGAGCAAAGCTAACCCTTGCCAGATCCGGTGAGGGTCTCCCTCTTCCCCCTCTATTTCTTTCTCTCTGCGGTGGCCGTGATGTATGGCGGTGGTGGTGGTCGTGATGTGTGGTGGTGGACGTGAAATGTGTTATTGATGTGCTTTGGTGTTGTGTTGACACTTGACAGTGGTGGTTGCGGTTTTGGGTTGACGGTGGTGGTTGTGGTTTTGGGTTGACGGTGGTGGTTGTGGTTTTGTGTTGACGGTGGTGGTCTGACTTAGGTTTCCGGTGGTGGCTTTTGTGTTGTGTTACCGGTGGTGGTGGTGGTGGTGGTGGTGGCCTGACTTATGTGGTGGTGGTGGCCTGACTTATGTGTTGGCGGTGGTGGTCTGACTCATGTGGTAGTGGTGGTCTAACTCAGGTGGTGGTTATCTGACTCAGGTGGTGGTGGTTGTCTGACTCAGATGGTGGTGGTTATCTGACTCAAGTGGTGGTGGTGGTTGTCTGAGCCAGGTGTTGGTGGTGGTCTGAGTCAGGTGTTGGTGGTTGTCTGACTTACATATTTGGATGAGAAATTTTTTGTAAAACAGAGGGTATAAAGGTCATTTGGTCTATTTCAGCATTTGGGTCTCCTTTTCAGACTTGTTTTGAAGTCTGAATTATATGGGCTCGTTTTCAGCCCGTTCAGACCACAACCTAATTCAGCTACATTTTCAAATTTTCTTAAATTAGAAAACAAACATCTGAAATCTGAATTGTGTCTCTATTCAGATTTCAGATCTGAAAAAAATAAAAAACAAACAGCACCTTCCTCTACTTAGGGGTTGGTGGCGCAAGCTCCCCTAATTCCTCTCCCGGAGCAGTTATTGGCGGTTTTTTGTTTGAAACTTTGATTTTATCCCTACAATTCCTCAAACCGACTCCAAAATCTATCTTTGGTCTTCCGTTTCTATACATTTTCTCAGTTAATATTCACTTTAAACTTCATGATTCGACAGAAATAATTTCCAAATCGACAACTCTCCATCATAGGTTAGATCTAGTAAAAGAGAATCGATTTTTGCATCAGTGTTGAACGAAGATGAAGATGAACTTTAGAAGATTGTGTTTGGGGTTAGATTTAGAACAGGATCAAGGAATTCAAGAGATATTTTGAAGTCTGATTCCAAAGATTTAGTATTTTCCTCCTCAGACGGTATATACAACTTCCCTCGGAGATGACGGTGGCTTTTCCGG
Source organism: Eschscholzia californica (assembly GCF_041429995.1). Taxonomy (NCBI): domain Eukaryota; kingdom Viridiplantae; phylum Streptophyta; class Magnoliopsida; order Ranunculales; family Papaveraceae; genus Eschscholzia; species Eschscholzia californica. The sequence continues at coordinate 65,800,085 of NW_028238198.1, read as the reverse complement.
TTATGACGGCAGTTTTCCGGCAATTGTGGCAGTTTTCCGGCGACAATAACGGTTTTTTCGGCGAATGTGACGGGGATGTTTGATTAGTATTTTCTTTTTTTGTATTATCAGTTGTTTTGTTGACCTTTAGGGTCTTTTCATTTGTGATCTTTAGGATCCTTTCATCTTTTTTCTATCTTTCTTCGTCAGAGTCTAATCCAATTTCTTTCTTATCACGAGGTACTTGCATTAAAAGGTATGCAACTCTCATGAAGTTGGAAAAGAGAAATAACACTTTCATCCATGTAAACAATGTGATTTTATCCATGTAAACAATGTGATTTTATCACTTATGAATGGAAATCGATTCTCGTGGTTTCAAAAAAAAAAAAAAAAAAAACGTTACAAACCCGGACTAAACTTATAACAAGGTTAACCATAAGGACAAAAATTATCTTAATAAATTTGAGGGGGTGAAGCTGAATCAGCAAGAGCATGCGCTTCCTAGTTGTAAATCGGTTGCAGTACACCACTTTAAGTTGGAGTTGGTTCACCCTTAATCGTAGTCCGTCGATTTCATTTGATAATCTCCAAGGAACGTCGCAATCAACGGTTGTAATTAAGTGAATCAACACCTGTGCATCACCTTCTATTATAAAACCCACTAACCCCAAATCTTCGTCTAAATCTAGGGCCTATTCTAACCCCATTAGCTCACTGTAAATAACCGATATAGGGGAAATCTCTTTCACTTTCGTTCCCAAAATCCGACCTCCTGAGTATCTTGCTATGGCTGCACATGAAGCCTTTTCTTCTCTGAATGCTCCATCAAAATTTATTTTGATTAATCCGAATGGAGGGGGACACCATCTACCTTCCTGTAAAACATTGTTAGTATTAGAAGAAATGGTTAAGTTAGTAACATACCTCAGAGATTCTTTAGTACTCCACCAACATCTTTCGAGATCTGGTTGCTTTTGCTGGAAGTGTCTATCACATCTGATTTTCCACCATTCCCACATCAAATAGGTGAAGGTAAACCAGTCTTTGTTTCCTATATCTCTTTGTAGTAGCAAATACTTCAAATTTTTTTATTGGATCTACGAATCTCTGTTGCAGATCTATGGTTCCAGCTCTGATGGTCAGATCTACAAATAAGGGACAACTACCAAACAGATGTGTTATTGTTTTCGTTTCTCCTTGATTACATATTAGGCACAGTTGATTAATGTGGTGTACTCTTTTACCAATATTGCTGAGAGTCGGTAAGCCCCCATGAACCATTTTCCAAATAAAATTTTGGACCTTCGGATTCATTGATTTTTTCAACGAAAAACGTTTCCAAAGGAAGTCAGAAGCTTCTTCATTAAGTGATGGTAAAGTCTTGATCTCTGCATAGTAAGATTTAGTCGAAAATTTACCTGTTTCAGTAGGGCACCTGATGTGACACGAAAATGTCACATTTGGAGAGCCTAACTAAGCCTAGTTAGTTCGTTTTCGAGTGTTATCAATAATATTTTATGTGTTTTTCATGTTAGGTACCTATTTTGGAGTTAGACATGAAAATCGGAATAAAGGGAACGAATTGTCACTATCATTTCATGTGCCGAAAACGAGGGAAAAAGCTTTCAAGCAAATCAAATTACAAGTGGAGGCAATGGCGAGTCCAAGGGTGAAGACGAAAGTCAATTCCGAGTTCGGACGGGGAAGATGTGAAAGATAGAAGCCAAGGTCTTTTCTTGAAGGCACCCCCCTTTGGTTCTAAATGTAGAGACAAGATGAAGACACTCCCTTAGTTTTTAATTAAAGCCCAAAGCCAAGTCCAAGCCCACAAAAGAAAAGAAGAAGAACAAGATAAGGAAGAATCTTGGAGGCACTCTCTTTATGGATCCAAGTCTGAGTCAAAGTCAAAGCCTTGACCTAGGGTTTTAGTAGTTTAGGCGACTATTCATCATCTTCTACCTTGGAACCAAGAGGAGGGAGAAAAGAGGAGGCAAGAGGCTAGGGTTTTCAAGCTTCTTCATCACTAAAGTTCAAGGTTCAAGAGCTTGAGAGAGAGAAAAAGAGAAGAAAGAGAAGGAGGAGTGCCGGCCAAAGCTAGGCCGGCAGGAGCTCGGGCTGCACGGCAGTAGCTCGAGCTGCTCGAGAGAAGCTGCAAAAGAGCACGGGACCGCAAGGAGCAGCCTTCATCACCAGCTCGGGACACAGCAGCAATAGCAAGCTCGGGTAGCTGCTGCTCCTGGCCGGACGCAAGGAAGCTGCTGTTCGGGATCCACAGCACCAGCTCGGGACGGTCATGGCACGGGACTCTATCAGACGCAGGGTGGGGCGGGACCATCTGAGATACCGTGCACCCAAGAAGGCGATGTTCATTATACACCATCAACTCAAGAAAATGACTTTTTTTTATCAAGCACACGGTCATTATGCTCAGTTCATGGCACATGGAAGTGTATGTGTTTCTATCCTACTTCTATAGCGTAATGTTACCAACAATATAATATAACTTAATAACATTTATATCATTTTAGGTTAACACAAGCGGAGAACATTATGAGAACGTGTCGAGTACATCAGTTCCGCCATATTTTCACTATGCAGACCTCCTAAAGCAAGTTGATCAAAGATACGACAGTCTAGATCAAAATTGACGAGTTGTTTCATTTACTTATATTTACTTATGAATGTTAGTTTTCTGTTATGTATGAATGTTGGTTTTTAATTATATACTAGGTTTCCTCCCCGTCCGTAGGACGGGGAAGCCCTCTTGGCTAACTCCTTTGAGGAAGAGAAAAATAAATTTAAATTACAACATAAATTACATTAATTTCCCTTAATTTGTAAATCATATTATAAAATCAATAGAGGAGAGATAACCGTGTTTTAAAGAGGAGAAGTGAAAACTGTATTTATGGAAGAAATATCACTAACAGAAAAGATTCGATAAAAAAAATTGAAAGATTTAATTTCAATTTTAAGTGAAATAGTTATGAGAGAAATTGGGAAGATATAGGAGAGTGGGTTAGTTATTTAGATGTCTCATATTCTACTGTAAAGTTGGTAGTTTCTAAGATGTAATCCGTGAGAGAAAAAAAATAGGGAGAGAAATATGTAGGTAGTTATTCTAAAAATTTTGAGTTTATAGCCCAAAAAACGGGTCCTAATAGGAGATATAGTCCTCTATAATCCTAAAAAGGATTTCAAAACCTAAATAATAATTTAAATGGATATCTAGTCCTTTTGGTCTCATCTAGAGAGAAAACACAAATCCATATAATACATATTAAAGATTTAATACCTATATTAACCTTCTTTAATATCAAAACGTGATTTACATTCTAAACTGTTAAAGATATTTTTTCCATTTTTATCTCAACTTTCTCTCTCCAATCACGTTTCAATGGAAAGTAACCACTATCTTCAATATATTCCGTGATTGAAATCTGGTAACTTTCTCTCTCTCTCTCTCTCTTTTTTTTTAAAAACTAAATCTTCAATAAACCTCCATTAAACTCACCAGCAGCAGCTCAAGACTTCATTGTTTCATCTTCATACAGCAGTAGTAGTAAAAACCTCCATTGTAATTCAGGTTTTAAACTATTTCTCTATTTATTCAAACCATTGATAAGATCTAATTTTTATTTCCTCTCTTTTAAACTCGAAGCTAGTTGTTAAACCTCCATTAATCTCAGAACTTTTCTTTCATCTTCATTAGATTGCTCGAAAATCATTCATCCTTCATATGGTTTAAAATTTACAGTTTTGTATTAACACCATCGTTAAAATCTAATGATGATTCTTTTTTTCCATTATCAGATTACGATGCTCTATTATTGAACATATTACATTTGTGATCCAACTACATAAGATCTGTTTCCATCTTAACTAGCTTCGAATGGAAGATTTATAATTTCTCTCTATAAAACTTTCATAACTCTTTAAGATCTTTGATGTTTATTTCTTATTTAATGATTTCTTCAATTTTAGTATGTTATTTCTCCTTCCAATGTTCATTGTGTATTTCTTCATATCTACGTTAAATCCTTTTTTTTTTGCAGATCAGAATCATCTGTCCGTACAATTCTTGATCTTTGTGATTATCCACACTTATTCTTATAACAGAATATAAAGTACAGGTACTTTACGATAACTTTCTATACTTTCTGATACAATTTGCTAATAATATCTTGATGTTTATCCTTTCTGATTCTTGTAACAGAATAAAAATTACAGTTACTTCACGATAAATTACCATACTTTCTTATACAATTTGCATATATTTCACGTAAGATGATATTATTATTGAACAAAGGTGCGTAAAGTATGAAAAATTTATCCAACATTACACGCCCTTTTTTTACCAGAACAGTGGTCATGACAAGCATATAAAACTTCTCATAACCTAATAAACAATTGTGTTTTTTCATACATTATACATAATTTATTGATCTGTACCTGTTATTTATGATACATCTCATTTGTTTTTTTATTAAATGTTTCATTATTAATGTATGTAAATTTGATATCACAGATGACCTTTTGTGTTTGGCATCTAAGGAACAAACTGAATTTAAGAGTCCTTTAAACCGAATTTAGGAGTCCTTTAAAATAATCTGTACCTGTTATTTATGATACTTTTTCATTATTAATGTATGTAAGTTTTTGTGTTTGGCAGATAAAAGGTGAAAAAGAGGGAAACAGAATTTTCATTTTTCACCTTTTAAGTTTTTTTAATGATAAAATAATCATATAGTATTGTTGTTTAAACAGGTACACAGCTATATCTTCTCAACTATTAGAGTCCTTTGACAACCAGATTCGACATGCTCGTGGACTCCCAATAACATCTTCAATTTATAATTTTTAGAACTCCCAACAACCTGTACTATAAATTATAGATCAGAACTGTACATGCAACCATATAGTATGTAAAGTATACATACTTTATGATACATTATTGATTTACTTAAAAAATAAAAAAGAGTATGATATATGTAAATTAATGGCTACTTAGAAGAAATGAAAATGTATATTAAATTTTGAACACTGATACGTAAATGATACATACTTTAGACAGTATTTACATACATTAACAATAAATTACTACAAATTTCAAACACATTACCTCAGATATTGATGTTTCTTTGGGTCTTCTTCTTTCCAACATCTTCTTCAACAACAGATTTTCTTTTAATGGACATCAAATTATTCTTATTAAATGATTAGTATTTGTAAAATATAACTCATACTTTATCATAAAATCAAAATGCAACAACAGATTTATAAAGCTTTCACCTGAATATAACGACGATTCGTTTTTAAACAGATTTGAAAACGAAATGGTGTTAATGAACAATCTTATCTTTTCACCTGATAAAAATGAAAAGGAAAAGTTGAGAAGAAGAAAGGATGCTACCTTTTCAGTAGTTACGATTTTTTTAGGGTTCGTATTCAATCGATTCGGGATAATTTTTTATTTCCAAAACGGTTTTGAAGAGAGAGAAAATTCAATTTCAATTTGATACCGTTGCCAGCTTTAAACCCTCAAATCACGTCCTTTCCACTTTAGAAACTTTCCGAATTCAGCCGGAAAATCTAATATACCCGCGATTTTGTGAGGAGGGACATGGACGGTATTATGTAATAAAGTATGTGTTATTTATGTCCATAATGTAAAAGGACTAAATATTCATATTTTGGGAAGATTGGATCATATACCTTTTTTGAACATTATTTTGGTCTATATACCCATGGACTCGTTATTCTAACCAATTTTGACGGATTTACATAGATACCTTCTTTTTTTTAGTGTATTTACATAAAAAGATTTTATATTATCCGTTGGATGTGTTCCCAATTAAATTTCTAAAATAAAATGGACGGTCAGATTTATCCCCTGGATAACCGATTAATCCTTTTTAATATAATAGATGTATGTTAATTTTAAATTATTCAAGTACTCTTCAACTTCAGAACTATAACTTCACTGAGAGAGATGAAGTGGGATGAGGACTCTTGAAGTGAGCCCTCAAGATGCTTCCATGAAAACGTTTAATTAATTTCTTTGTTGAAAAGAAAATGTTAGATAAATGTGGCACTGAAAGGATTAAACATTCTTCCACCTCACCATTAAATATAGAATCTTTACTAAGCAAACTTCGGTTCAGATCATTGAAAGGATTAAACACTCTTCCACCTCACCATTAAATATAGAATCTTTACTAACTAATAAGTGTAGGAAACAACCAAAGCAACACCAATGGAGACCTCCATCGACACCATTTCTCAAGATTAATATATATGATTCTTCTTTCAGGAAACTCACGGAACCAACAGGAATAGGTTGTATTATACATGATGAGCATGCTAACTTTGTTATAGCAGCCGCAGATACAGTTCGCGGACAACACGCAGAGGAATGTGAGAGTCTAGCCTTACACTTCAGCATAACATGGCGGGCAATACAACTTCAAATTAAATTCATCCATATCGAAAGTGATAACCTAAATATTATAAACTTTGCAAACAACCAGAGTGATGGACTGCTGTGGCAATCGAAACGGATCATTTCATCGACAATGGAGCTCCGTAAACACTTCACCGAAATAATCTTCACTTACACTCCCAGAGAATGTAATGTGAAAGCTGACAAACTGACAAAATGGAGTAGAATCAATCGACAAATGAGGATTTGGAATGCAGCGCTGTCTTTTCTCACGAATGTAGCGTAATTAGTTAGTTTTTTTTTTCCTGTTTTGCTTTATTTCTCATCAAAAAGAAAAGATAAATGTGGCACTAACACGAGAAGAATATAATTTACATTTCTTTTAGATAAAGCGGTTAAATTGAAAAGAAAAGTTAAATTATTGGTGCCACCTCATCTTTGTTCCTTCAAAATGCTTCCCTTACCAAAATTGCCTTCCAACTCACCAATACGGTGAACGTGATGGTCAAAAAGATGGCAAGGGAAGCATTTTCCCTCTTACTAACGGCTTCATTTCTACTTCTCACACACCTCCATGACCGCCGGTCCGCCTGAAATTCTCTACAGCGTGATTCTCTGATAAACCCTAGACGACGTCGATCGAGCAGTCAAGAAACAACAGCTAGAAATGGCAGCCAAATGTAGCAAAAACTGCTCCAAAAACACGGCATCTGGTTGGTAAAACCTTGGCATCATCTCATTGCCTTTCATTTTATGTATTTAGAACAAAGTCTTAAGTCTATTTCAAGCCCTAGAATTTTTTTTTTTCTTTACTGTTAGGAATTTGTTCAGCTTTTTGAATCGCTTTCTAATTCTAAGTTATAATCAATCTGAAGATAATTACTTGTTTACTCTTATCACACTTTGGTTTGATGATTTATATTATTTGTTGTGAAAACTTGTTAATCCCGCTAGGTTCTTCGGGAGAGACGAGGGACTGGCTACAATTACCACCAGAAATTACGACAATGATATTTCAAAAACTAGGGGTAGTTGATACCCTAGAGAGAGCACAATGGGTATGTTCTGAATGGGAAAGGCTTAGCCACGAGCCTCATCTATGGTGTTCGATACATTTGCCTAGGGAATGGAATACATATAGAATGCGGGAAATTGGGGTAGAAGCCGTGCATAGGAGTCGTGGGCTATTGGAAGATTTCTTTATTGAAGATTGTGCAACTGATGAGCTCTTAGACTATGTAACGACTTGGTTAGTGTCTCGATATCTTGCTTTTTTTTTTTTTTGTTTATGATTTTCATCTTTTATTTGCAATTTATGTACCCATTCACAAATAGTAAATTTTCTTACTTAGCTTACAACTAGTATTGTAGACCGTTTAGAATAGGGTCGTTTTTCTATTGTATGTAACATGGATACACTTCTTTTAATATACTCGTCTATGCTGATCAACGTGTTGGACACGTCTCGTATTTACTTGTGCGATTGTGTTGGGATTTAGAAATTTGTGAATACCCTGTTCATGTTTTAGGCATTTCCAGCCTGCTACTCATGTCCTAACAGATACGACACCATACCCTTTTCCATTTTATGTAGCAACGCAGCATGAAAAGTCCCTTTTGTAGTGTATACATTGTTATTGTTACTGATATTGTCTTACAACATCTTGTTGGACATGAATCTTCATTGTGTATTTTAGGAGCATGGACATGAAGCGTCTACGGATGGCTTACTGCGACGGAGTTTCAGACGATCGGTTGATTAATATGGCTTACAGACTTCCCGATCTGGAGGAAGTTGAACTGCGCCGCTTTCCATTTGGAACAGAAGTTATTGCAGCTTTTGGTGAAGAATGTCCTCGGTTGAAGTCTTTCCGTATAGATTACCCAGCAGGCGATGAGTCGAGTGATGAGTATGCGCTAGCCATTGCAAAGAATATGCCTCATCTACGACACCTTTGTCTTTTCTTCTATGGATTATCAAAGCATGGTCTGAGGGCCATTCTTGATGGTTGTCCTCACCTTGAATCTCTGAACCTTTTACAAATATATCTCCTTACAGATGATGATGATCTATATAAGAGATGCGTAGATGCTGGAATTACAATATTAGGGGGTTCAGACGATTTCGACGAAGACGATTCTGAAGAAGAAGAAGAAGAAGATTCTGAAGAAGAAGAAGACGGGAAACTTGGCTGCTCTTTTTCCTACTTAGAGAACTTTAACCCTAAATAATTAGTGAGCTTCTATGCCTATATAACTTTGCTAAAGTTTCAGTTTTTTGTAATACCAATTTTATATGCAGTAAATATTCCCATTTTGATGATGAAGGGTATTTCATCAAAATTCCCATTTCGACGTATTATGTCATGTGTTTCTGTATGGCATCCTAATCATTTGACTGATTTGTAGATCTATAAGTATCAACTTATGTCTGAAACTGACTCGTCTAAATAAGAATCACATGTCTTGCATAAATTAGAACCACTCTAAATTAGTCAAGCATATCACACATTATCCGACGACGATGCCCCTTTCATCATTATCAAGTAACACATTTTCTAAGTCATGAACCCAAGAATGCGGTAAGTCTTACCAACAATCCGAAACTCTAGTATTTCGACAGGAAAAGGTAACTCAAAAATCTAGCCCATAGAACATAATTGATGTTTTTGACAAATTTAAATAATTTTTTTTTTGTAATAAATGAATCATCGGGGATGGTAATTCGAAAGGGATGTCATTCTTTTTTAGATTATACCGGTATGACCACCACCATATCTGTTCCTCTCTCCTGATCGTCTCTCTCCTTCTCCAATTTCTCTCTACTTCTTGCCGACGGGCAGATGGGTTCTATTAGAATATATAGTTAGTCCCACATTGTTCAAATGCTTAAACTTTTCTCTTGTACTACTCCTTATAAAGATCTTATGTAATAGCTATGAGAATCAATGCAATTAATATAATTTCTCTTTTCTTACATGGTATCAGAGCTTCTAGGTTTCTTTCTTGGGTTAGTCAATAGAGTCTTCCGCTTGCCGGCGGCGGTAGTCCCATTAATGGCTACCGTCCGCCGGGCTTTTATCGATTTTTAGTTCAAGTTTAGTGTTTTTTTTTTCCTTTCCAATAAGAGTAGTTCTTTTCTATTGTTGAGATCTAATCATTCTTCAATACTTTTCTCAATAGTATTTGAAGATGATGAAGATTAACAAGAAGATGAAAGATCCAAACAAGAGTGATTTGTTGAAGAAATCACATGATATACTCTTCAATGATCTCAAGCATTTCAAATGTCAAGTCCTCCACAACATCAACTCTATGTGTATCCATGGTCTATGAAGTTATATTTTGAGAGAAATTGGAAAGCTATTAGAGAGGGGGAAAAGAATTCATGGATTTATTGTTAGAATAGTTATATTATCTTGATTTCCAATATGATGCACATGAAGTGTTTGATAGAATGTATTAAAGAAATCATGCTTATTCTCAAAGATGGTTTTCTTTTGATGTTTGAAAACATGTTTGTGGGTTCCTTTATGGCAAAAGAGTTAATTCTCTTACTTGATTTGCTCATACTTCTTATATTCAAGATGAGAACTCTCAAATGTTTGTTCCTTTAATATGCTACTTGGTTCCATTATATTTTCTATAAGATCAAATGAAGAGGGGATAAGTGGAAAGAGTATAAAGAGGAATTCAAGTGGGAAAGATCGAGAACGGTGATTGCTAGTGTTTGAAAAAGTATAAAATCATAAGATCAAGGGTTTGCACTTTATTTTATTGATGATGGAGTAATAATCATGTGTGAGGGCTATTGAGAAAAAAAAAGCAATGGAGGAAGAACTCCAAACAACACCAATGGAGGAAGAACTCCAAACAACATCAATGGAGGAAGAACTCCAACAAAAACTTGACAATGGTTTATATTGTCAAATTTCTCTTTAAATAGAGAATACAACAAATCGACAAAATGATAAAATGACAAAACCGGGCAATGGTGCCAACTTTTCTTCAAATGGACTTCCAATGGAGAAAAGAAAAAGAACAACAACAAACAAGATAGCAAGGAGTATATCTCCGCCCACAACCGGACAATGGGTTATAATTGTCCGCTTTCTCTTTAAATAGAGACCACAATTCTCTTTAAATAGAGAAAATACCTGGCAATGGAGCCAACCTGGCAATGGAGCCAATAACAACAACAAACAAGATAGCAAGATAGCATAATACGAAGTCCAAAATCTACAATTTGTTTGCAAACTCATGAATTTTTCACTAGCAAAAGTCATTCGTTTGAGGGGGAATATTAGAATATATAGTTAGTCCCACATTGTTCAAATGCTTAAACTTTTCTCTTGTACTACTCCTTATAAAGATCTTATGTAATAGCTATGAGAATCAATACAATTAATACAATTTCTCTTTTCTTACAGGTTCCCTCTCCTGCTGGTAGAAAGTAGACAGATTATATGACGGTGGTGGTGGTCACTTGGTCAAAGTTGGTGGTCAAGGGCGATGGTGAAGGAGAGAACAACAACAAAAAAGAAATTGTATTTTTTGGGCAGTAGTACCAAGCTCAACATTCAGAGGAAGCAGTCGAGCAAATACTATCAAGCTCACTACCTAACTCCACTTACAACGACCTGCAAAAGCAAGGGGTCAAGATTACGTTACAACTGGCCCTCTGAATGAAGCATTCGCTACACTTTGAGATTGACCCTGCTCATGGGACCAAATTGGGTGGAAGAGAATCAACTCATATGGCCTGAAGATATTCAGCATCCTCTGATCCTTTCTGGATTCATCTGATATATCCCTTTGCATCTCGTGTCCACCCTTCACTTGTTAAGGTTCCTGCTACTTTATCAGTTCCATAATGTATCTCTTCAGTTGTATAACCTATTATCCAACCACAGACCAACTTCTTCTTGATTTGGGGTATTTCATAATAATGTGGAAATGTAATCAACATCTCTTTGTTGTGTTGCACTTTTATTTGGGCTGCTTCAACAGTCCTTGCGGCTTTTATTAGGTTTCTTCAAGGTTTTCAAAATTTTGGTCGGCAAGACCCTCAAAAGTCAAAACTTGTCGCGGATACCTCTCCACATGTTTTGGTTTATTTGCTGCAAGCGCGAAGTATGTAGCATGCTCAAGTAGACTGTTTGCATCCTCCGTGCACGAATTATTTTTAATAAACAGACAAATAAGAAGAAGATCAATGACTGCCACAAACAAGTGGTCAAAGGCTAAATCTTGGATTTTTGTCCGTTTACCCCTAAATGTATAATAGAAATCATACATTAATTAGCTTGGATGCATCCTAAGGATAGATTTGCTTATAACTACTGTAAATTATCGTTGTAAAGAGATATAAACACTTTAAAGATCATAAAAATAACAAACTACACTACTATATAACCAATCACTTAGATCCAAATAATGTATTTTTCCGCCCACACCACTTTTAAATTGTTGGGATGATTGACCGGCTCTATTTCTAGCAAAGATATGTGGACGACATGATTCCACAGAAAATAGACATAAAAAATAATAACACATGCCTTTAACGGGTCGTCCTAAAAGAATAAATTTGGCATGCTATTATTTAAGTCAACCATTACATAAAAATAATAGCACTACTTATTTAACAATATTAACTTTGAAGAGGAACACATTTAATTTGTTTTCCATACCCACTGAAACATGGGACTTTCAAGTTTCAACTAGTGACAACCACTGTAACAAAAAAAACTAGTGACAACCACGTGTGACATCTGGATCCAAGGAATCCTCCTTATAGTTGACTTAATTTTGACCCAACTTCCCATTATCATTCCCATTCTAACTGTCTAGGGGTGGCAATTTGTCCGTACCGACCGATTTTTTCCCAAACTCGCTCGGAACGGGTTTTACCGTCCTGTTAATTAAACGGTTCGAGTTTAGTATGAAGTTAAAAAAAATTAATCGGGTTCGGAGCGGGTTTGGTATTAGATAGTAAACTCCGCCCCGAACTGATTAGTATGTTATATTTTAAATTTATATTTTATCTAAGGTTATGTTTCTAAAACTTTAATCTTTTTTTTGATAAAAGGGGGCAAATGTCTCAATTTATTAGCTACTCGAGCTTAAATTATTGTTGGCTACATCTGTCGCCAACTGACTTACAATACAACTAGGATTTTGTAGGATCTCCATAGTTTGATTTAAGTTTAAATTGAAAGCATGTTGTGCTAATTGATGTGCAACATGATTTGCCTTTCGAGGACCAAAAGAAAATGAACAATTTTGAAGTTTCAAGACTTCACTTTTAATCTCCATAATGATAGGTCTGATCTTCCATGGTGCCTCGATTGGGTCCCTCGAGCATGCATTAATAACTGTTAACGCATCACCTTCAATAATGCAATCATATTCAGGAATACTCAACGCCATAGAAAGTGCCAACTTTGCTGCCTTTGTTTCCGCTTCCAACGCCGAGTATGTCAATACTTTTGCGGTGGTTGCCATTACGAATTCACCACCATCATTCCTACAAACCGCAGCCAGAGCTGCTCTTCCAGCCTTGAAAGCAGCGTCAAAGTTGATTTTAAGTTTGCCTTGATCTGGCGGGATCCAATTTTGTATTGGATGATGAGAGCTCTCTTCATTGGGGGCATCTAGATTTGAATTTGAGCATGCGAAGTCTGTTAATAAAGTCAGAGCCTCTTGAATAATTTTATAGCTATTTGGGAATGTGCCTTCGAACACACATTTATTACGAGCTTTCCATAAGCACCAGGCTATATAAATTCGAAGTGCAATAATCTCCTCTTCTTCTTTACCTATTATCCATCGACATAGTAACTCTGGAAAGCTTTCATCACCGTCGACTCGCAGATTTAGCGGATAGGCCAGCCAAGTTTCTCTAGCAACTCTACACTTTCGAAATAAATGGTCCAAATCCTCATCTTCTTCTTTGCACATTGCACATGTTTTCGAGGCCTGTGGATTGAATTTTAGCGATCTCATCTTAGTTGGTAATGCATCATGTAAGAGCCTCCATAAAAACATTTTAACTCTTGGTACTAAGTTTATCTTCTTCCATATCACATTCCAAGACAATCCAGATGGTAGTTCCATTCTAACTGATGAAGATGGTTTCTCTTTATTAATAGTGGTATAGAGGGATTTTGAAGTAAACTCCCCTTTCGCCGTATGTACTCATATCAATTTGTCGCTCATTCCTGATTTGTTTAAAGGTATCTGTAATATTGCTCTGGCCGAGATCTCATCAAAAGTATCATCAATGATACTCCTCTTCCATTCTCCTTGTTGGTCTATAAGATCACGAACATAAAAGAGATTCGGAACTTCTTGATTCTGCAGTTTTTTACTTGGCTTAAAACCTCTTAGGTTTGGCACCCACGGATCCTCCCAAATTCGAGCTACTGAGCCATCACCAACCAAATAGCAGGTTCCATCTTCTAAGAATTTTCTCATTTCTAGTATGCTTTTCCAAGTAGAGGAACTGGACTGTTTTGCTTTATGGGTCCAAAAGCTTCCGGTTTTTAGGTATTTGGCCTTCAATAGTCGAACCCATAGTGCTCTTGGTTCTTGTATGAAGCGCCAAGTCAGTTTTCCTACCATTGATTGATTGACCATTCCCATATCTCTAATGCCTAGTCCCCCTTCTTTTTGACTTGCTTGCATCTTCTTCCAATTTATGTAATGCATCTTGGATTTCTCCGTATTGTGTTCCCACCAAAAGTTTCGTTGACATTGCTCAATTTTTGTAATAAGTCCTTTAGGCACTATATTTGTTGATAGGAAGTATATAGGTATGGATGCGAGCTCACTTTTGAGTAGTACAGTTCGGCCGGCATGAGATAAAGAGCTACGCTTCCATCCCGATAATTTCTTCTCTATCTTGTTCACAATAAAATCATAGGATGCTATTTTGTGCTTCGACTTCAATAAATAATTGCCCAAGTAAACATCGTCTTTCTTCATCTCCTTAACTCCCAAAATGCTTAAGATTTTTCCTCTTCTAACGGGATCACAATTAGAACTAAATTGGATAGAAGATTTGTTGTAATTTATTAACTGACCCGAGCAATTCGAATATTTATCCAGTATAATTTTCAATTGCTCTACATTGAAATCCGAGGCTTTTCCGAAGAAGAATAAGTCATCCGCGAACATAAGATGACTAATACTTGGTGCATAACGATTTACTTTAAGCCCATTGTAGAGACCATTATTTTCTGCCTGAACCACCAATTTTGTAAGAGTTTCTGAACACAAAATAAATAAGTATGGGCTAAGTGGACATCCTTGCCTGAGTCCCCTTTTACTGTAGAAACGACCTTTCGGTCTTCCATTTAATAATATTGAGAAAGACGCCGTAGTTACACAGTTCATGATGAGCAAGTGGGTGTTTGCAATGATTCCATACCGCTTGAGAACCTCACTGAGAAAATTCCAATCTATCCTATCATAAGCCTTTGCCATATCAACTTTAAGCGCAAAGGATCCATCTTTAGCCGATGTATTAGCGATAGAATGAAATATCTCCTGAGCAACTATTATATTATCACATATTTGGCGACCTGGTACAAAAGCGTTTTGAACCTCAGATATTAAATTTCCAAGCAACGGTCGAATCCGATTGGTGATGATACGGTAGAGGACATTACATAGAGCAATAGGTCTGAAATCAACTGGAGTTTCGGGTGCCTGCACTTTGGGGATTAATGTTATAAAGGTATGATTCAAGTTACCTGGGAGTTGGCCTGATTCAAAAATGGTTTTGATTTGAGAAGTCACCTCATCGCCAATAATACTCCAACACCGTTTATAAAAAATAGCAGAGTATCCATCGGGTCCCGGTGCTTTACATGATTGCATCTTCTTGATTACTTGCCAGATTTCTTCCTTTGAAGGTACAGTGCTAATCATCATATTTTCTGTTTCTAATAACGGCCGATCAGATAATTCAATTGCCGGGGGGAACTCTTCAATTTGCTCCGCTCTTGATGCCCTGTAAAAGTGATTCAAAAACTCGTTAGTAATTTTTGTTGGATCCGAAGACCAGCTATGATCTGCCAATTTAACCGCGTGTATATTATTTTTTTTTCTCCTATTCAACACGGATAAATGGAAAAATCTAGTGTTCCTGTCATTATCTTCAACCCAATGTTTCTTAGCTCTTTGTTTCCAGAAGACCTCTTCTAATTTTCTAAGTTTCTCCAAATTAGCTAATACACAATTTTCTTCTTTTAAATTCTCCACCGTTGGTGTTCGATTCTGAATCTCTAGGAGTAAGGTTTCGTTTTCCTTTAGTTGTGTGAAGAGTTGGCCGACTCGATTCTTACTCCAATATGAAAGTTTACTAGCCAATTGTGTGAGTTTATGAGTGAAGCTGCCACTAGTTTGTTGCCAATTCTCTTTCATAACATCTGCGAAGTCACTATGAATAGTCCAATGTGCCTCAAATCGGAAGGGTATGGGTCCCTTAATTTTTTGCTTTTGACGTATTCATGAGAATCGGAGCATGATCACTATTAATTCTCGGCAAGTGTTTAACTATTGTATCAGGAAATCTAATACTCCAATCTGGGCTAACAAGAACTCTGTCTAATCTTTCCCGAATATGATGATTAATTCCACGTCCATTCACCCAAGTGTAAGCCGGTCCAGAGTATCCAAGATCAATCAGATTACAATCATCAATCATATTTCTGAATTGTTCCGCAGCTTTTCTATTTAGACCATTCCCTCCCCATTTTTCAACTTCTTCTGCAATAGCATTGAAATCACCTATAACACACCAAGGTTCACCTGTTTGTGTTCCAAAGTTCCTTAAGAAGTTCCAGAAACCCTCTCTATCTTTAGTACTAGGAGGTCCATAAACTGATAATAAACTCCACTTCTGCCTTTTTCCAACTTCTTTTATTCTAGAATGGATGTGATTCATCGAAGATGAAACAATCTCAATATCAACCTCGTCATCCCATAACAACCATAACCCTCCGCTCAATCCAATAGCCGGAACAATAAAATAATTCTTGTATAACAATTTACGAATCCAGATTTCTGATGAATTTTGCGATAATTTTGTTTCAGACAGAAAAATAATTGAAGGTTTCACTGCCCGGAGGAATGAATTCAAGGACAGAATTGTCGGAGCATTCCCCGCTCCCCGACAATTCCAACTTTGTACTATCATTTGGTGAGCGGCCTTATTGGGCTGGCCGCTTTCACCCTCACATCATCACTGTGTTCAAGTACAATTTTTCTTCTCTTTCCATCATCTACAAGCTCTTCTTCATCAGCAATGGTACCCGCGACTCTTCCACGTTTTGTAGGTGTTCCAATTGACTTGTTCATCCCTTTTTGCTGGATGTAAATTTCTCTCGCCATCTTCCTCCATGAGCCACGACCATTTGCATGCTTTATACGATTAAATTGTTTTGTTCCCGAAATTTTATTCACTTCGTCATTTAATCCTTCATCCTCTTTATTTAAAGGCATATTTGGAATTTGATTCTTGATCTCCTATTGAACTTGTGGTACTGTCAAATTAACTTGGGTCTTGCTTACTTTCTGCACATGTGGTGACACCAATGTTGTATCCCATTGCACTATTCCTTGTAAGATCTGTTTTTCGACTTGGGGTTGTTTGTTGACATCGGGATTAGGCCGGCAAAGTAATTGTGTTCGCCCTATTTCAATTTCCATAGGCGCATGCTCCTTTACGTTATTATCTTGCATGGAGATACCTACCTCTAGCAATTCCGTAAGTGATTTGGTAAGTTCAGCATTTTTTTCCTTATTTTGCTCATTCCCAGCTATCAATTCTTGAGAAATTAAGCTCTTTTCATTGCCTTCTCTCGGTTGCTGCTTTTTAGTAATAACTAGATCATTTTCGCCAATTAGTTGAGTATTTTGGAACTGTTCTACATTATTCTCATCAATGTAGGATTGGTAAGTTATTATCTTCTTTCCTTTCGTTACTTCCTCCATGATATAATCGGAAACAATTTTATTGGAATTTGAATTTTGAGTGAAATTAGGCAACTTGCTTGAATTAGTCGATTCATTAACATCTTCTGACCTTTTTCCCGGATTCTTCCTAGATCTTCTATCCGGGTTCCGGCCATCACCATCTTCTCCGTTCGACCAAGGTTTGTAATCTAACTTTGGTCGACTTCTAAATTCGGCTTTCATCTCATCCGAGAACTTTGGTATTAGTAGTTGTTGTGCTTTTTCCTGAATTTTGACTCCCCATTTATCAGAGATAGCCTCTCTTACTTTTGCTCTGATGATACAATCTGCCATTATATGACCAAGCTTACCACAATAGTGACAACATCTTATCAACTTCTCATATTTGATCTTCAACGTGCATTGGGCCGAGTTCGACAATTCTACCTCAATCTCTGGTTTCAGAGGTTTTGTAACATCTAAACACACCCTAGTTCTGGCATACTTCCCCCATTTCTTTTCTTCTTCTTGAGGAATGAATCTAGTTTCACCTACCCTATCACTAATTTTCTTTACCGCTTCTTTTGTTAGATAATCGATTGGTAGTCCATGAATTTGTATGTAGAAATCTACCTTTGTGAAAGAATATTTTGCAGGTAGTTTGTTTCTCTCACACTTTTCATAAAGCAAAAGTTCATCTTGAATATACCAAGGACCTCCATCTTCCACCTTCTCTCTATCTGTAGTTAGTTCAAAGGTACAAAGATACGAAGTGCCATAAAATTCTTTTAACCATAATTTTCCTAATGGTTTCCACGATTTCAACAGAATCTCCTTCATTATGTTTATGTTTATTGTCTTCCCTGATATTAACTTGAACGCCAAGCTTCTTCTTCCCTCCTCATCGGATATTGTATCTTCTTCGGATAGTTTCAGTTTTCTATCATCTTTCTTCCCCATCAGTTCTCCCATAAGGGATACCATTGTTTCATAATCTTTTTCCATAGTTCTTAATAACCTACTTTTCAATCAAGTGAAGCCGATCTATCAATCCCTAGTACTGACTTCCGGCGAGAACGTAGTTTCTCAGAGAAATATGTATATGAATACTCGGAGATCAATAAAATAACTTTTACTCGGCGATGATGTTTAGATTGAAATCACCTTTCTAAAACTTTAATCTTATGTTATCAAATATATTTGATAATTATTTTATGTTTTATATTATTTAAGTAGTTGTAGTGTTTATGATTGATAAACTCAAAGTCTTACAAAATTTTGTTAACAATTGTTATGTTACTTCAAACTAAAATAACTTTTGTGAAACAAAATAATTTGAACCCGACCCGACCCGTTTTATATTAAACGGTGCGGGACAGGGCGGTAATGGTTTAACAATTTTAAATTGGGACGGTTATGGTAATTGAATATCCACCCCGATTGATTATTGGGACGGTTATGGTAAAACCCATTTACTAACGGGACGGAGTTGGGAAGGGGATGAACCGTCCCAAACCCGCCCCGTTGACATCCCTATAACTGCCGTATTTATTTTAAGGAAAATTTGTTTTAGACATCACAAAATATGGGTAGGCATACTTTTTTAGTCTCTTTTATTGTTTTCTATTTTTTTTTCTTGTAGACAATAAATCATAGGGTGCTTCTAAAGGCACCGGGCCAAAAGGCTGTTAGCATCCGAAAATTTTATTGACTCGGGTCAATAGTCATTGACCCGAGTTCTCTATAAGCACCAGTTTTTGATGTGGGTGACATTCACCTTCATTTGCTTCTTCCATCTTCTTCTTCCAAAATAAAAAGAATACCAATTCATTTTTTTTCGAAAACAAAAATCATGTGTGCTCATCTAGATAGTGTAAGTAAAAAAAAATTTCATTTTTTCTTATTTACTTTCTAATCCTGTTAGTAAATACACAAAATTGAAAAGAATTGGTCCACTCTCTTCTTCCTTCTTCACCAAATCTCATCCACAAAATAAACTCATTTTCTCTCCTCTTCCTTCTCATGTTCATCTTCATCCCTTGAAGAAAACCTTTGTAAATGTAGAAGAAAGATTGCAAGATTCAGAAAGGTAGAGAGATGAGAATAAGGGGTTTTAGAGAGAGAAAGATGAAGAAAACCTTGCGAGAAGTGGCAGAGGAGCTGGTCATGGTCGAGTTCACGAGAAAGAGAGTGAGGATTGGGATGTTTTTCAAGCCCCGGATCAACAGATCCGTTTTGCCCTCTTAGGTCCCGGATCAGCTGATCCGTTTGGTCCTCCTAGGTCCCGGATCAGCTGATCCGTTTGGTCCTCTTGAGTCCCGGATCAACTGATCCGTTTGGTCCTCTTAAGTCCCGGATCAACTGATCCCTTTGGTCCTCTTAAGGCTCGGACTGGTTCAGTCCGTCAGATAGATTTTGTTTGATTTTGTGATAAACGGATGGAGGTGTTAGGGTTAAGTTGGCTTTGACTGGTGCCTACATAGTTGAACGGTGCTAACAAAGAAATGAGCAGTTGAGCCTGATGCTAATAGAGATGGATGCTAACATCCTTTTGGCTTGGTGCCTTTAGAAGCACCCTAAATCATAATATGAATCTAACATAGATCTGAGTTTCATGTATGAAACTCGTGATCTGTCGTGATTCGCACTTCTATAGATCAGAATCATCGGAAATACGAAGTAAATTAAATATTTTTTTTCTAAAATCTATCTGATTTTTCTGGTTATCCAGTATTTATCCATCACTTTAGGTTTGATTCATGAAATCTTTTTTTCTTTTTGAATGGTGGATTCATGAAATCTTGCTCAACTAAATATGTTTTTGGATACAATAAGGACTTATCTATTAACCTAATATTGAATCACTTTTTGACCCTAGATAAGAACCCTAATTTCCGTCAATCTTGACTAAACTTTCCTTTTTTATTTCACAGTCATTACCAATGATGTTAAATCATTCCATTACATTACCACCAGCAACCATGAATTCCCACTAAAAACCCAACCCCCCTCTTTCTCTTTTCTCTCTCTAGAGAATTCATATCTTTTCTTACAATCTAAGCTTTCATTTCCAATTTAAAACCCCCCATCTCCAGAAATCCCTTTCAGAACTCACTTTCAGGTACCCAAAAATGGCATCAGTTTGTATATCAAATTGTGTGAATGAGACAATAGTTCCGGTGAAGAGAGCGACGTATGTGAATTTATACAAGTGGCCGGAATCTGACGCAGAATTTGTTCGATCAGTTAGTAACGGTGGAAGAAGTACCAAAAGTGAACAAATGACTAGTAGTAGAATTGTTGATAGTATTTCATGTCGACAAATGTATTTAAGAAGTTATACATTTTCAACAAAGAAAGAAACTGTACCTGAAAAAACCAGGAAATGTTTTGGAAAAGTAAAAGAAAGGGTAGTTCAAAGAAGAAAAGTGATGAAGAAAATGAAGGAATTATCATGTAATGCTCTGTTTTCTCTGTTTCATAGATTGTTATCTTGTTCTACTAGTGTAGATGTTGTTGATCGTCAAGATTGACAATTTTTCTTGTTTTTGATCTTGTTCTTTGTTTAATTTCATGGGTTTTTCTTGGATTTTAATTTGGTAGAGTTTTGATGATTAAGATTATAGAAATGGGGAAGGATGATATCATAAGAGACAGAGTATTATTGTATATTTTAAGAAAGTTTTGATTTTTTAGGTATTAATGTTTGATTTACTTAATTAATTTCTTGATTTGTTTTTGGTAATTAGTGAAATTATATTGGGTTCTTTGGATTCTTGTTATTCTTGACCTAATTTGACTTTATTTTGTTGATTTCATTTAGGTACTGTATTTTTTTTTTTTTGATGAGAGAATTTCATTTAGGTATTTATCTGTTTTTTCTTTATGATCTTTCTTTATAAGTCATCGAGAAAAAGACAGAGAGATAATTGCATGTGGTAAAATAAGAAGACAAATATGTTACTTTCTCTGTGTGTTCTTAATTTTGTGGGACCCTTCACAAACAAACTAAACAACGATGATCTTTTTTAGGGCTAACATTAGTTTTTTTTTTTTTTTTTTTTGTTGAGGAGGGCTAACTTTAGTTTGTTAATATATTATAATTCTTTTTATTAGCAAAGTACACAAAAATTTATTCAAATGGTTAGAAGCCTACACATTATTTTTTGTCCACATTGCATGTCCCACTATTCCTCCTAAGACGACCTTCCTAATAGGACTAAGAGATCTACATAAGATAGTATGTTTTTGGCTTTTTGCTTCCTCCTCCGTCATCTAGTCCGAGTCGTCTCATCTGTATCTAAAGTTATGCAGAAATAGAGTCATATTTAGTTTTTGTGTGGAAGATTGACATCCTAGTTACTGTGGACACACCACAGTGTATTTATGTTTTTTTTTGTTTTTTTTGTTGAAGAGAATGCCACCAGAAAGAACTAACTAGCTAGATCTAGATTCATATAAGTCCTCGAGTGCCATAGTCGCCTTATGCTGTGTCGTCGTCTCCATTTCGCCAGTTTGTCTGCCGTAACATTAAGAATTCTAGGCACGTGGGTGAATCTAGTGCCCTCGAAGTCTGATTTAAGTGCTATGATGCTGACCAAAAGCTTGTTAGATTGCCAATCGATCTCCTGTCTTTTGTCGTTGAGGTAGTTAATTAAGTTCAGGTTGTCGCTTTCGATGTGAAGGTGTGTGATTTTGTAATTTGAGGCCCATTGAATCGCACTTAGAATTGCTAGGCATTCACATTCCTCTGCTGTTTGTCCCCTGATTGTGTCGGTCATTGTTGCAATCAAGTCGCCTTTCTCATCATGTAGTACCCGTCCAATTCCTGCTAGTTCGATGCACGCTTTGAAGGAGACATCAACTTTGAACTTGAGAAACGGAGCTTCTGGCGGGAGCCAGGTTGTGTTGTTGTGCTCTTTTTTACTCTGGGTCGTTATGTTGATAGTTCTTGTCGATCCTTGGATCATCCTGATAACCTGCATTGGGGTATGTTCTTTCGATCAAAAACATTTTTAGCATCTCACCTTCCATATAAACCACATGATTTTGGCCATCATAGTCATATTATGCCCATCCATAGTTTTCCAGTAAATTATCCAGTCATGGATATTAGCAAAGTTTTCTGTAATGATACCAAAGTAATGATATGAGTAATCGTTTCATTACTATAACAGTAACTACATTTGTATATAGCCTATATATTTGTTGAAATACAGTATTTATTTATTTATATAAGTATGCTAAAATTTCATTCCCAAAGAATAACTTAAATATTAGTTATTTTCTTTTTGACTCTTTAATTTGTGATCAACTTCCTTTTCGTCCCCTACTTTATGTAAATTCAAAATTGACCTCATTTTTATAAGCTTCGTCTTGTTTATGTTAGAGACAATGTTTTTCTTCCAAAAATACCCATGTGTGTTAATGTGTGTAATGCCGTTAATAATCCTCCTTTCCAAGGTTGTTATATCAACCACTTCAAATTAAATACCAAGTTTGTTGATATATTATAAAAAAAAACGGTCTTTAAGCATTTTCATTTTCAAGAGATTTTTGCAAGTTCTATTCAAGAACAATCAATCAATTTGATTCTCAACCTACTATTGGATTATTCACAAAACTCACAACCAAGCCAACAAAGCACTCCAAATTCACAGGAAATGTACTAAATCAAACTGTTCAATTTGTAGTGTTCATTCAGTTTGTAAATCTAAAGACAAAACTAAAGGTACCTATAAACTTAAATCAACAGATATTGCTTTGAGTTTGATTTCATGGAAAGTTATTTTTTTTTTGTTGAACTTAAAAAAAATTTCTGCAACTGCTATTTTGAGTCAATTGTGTAATAATATTGGGATGATCAGGTAGATGAAGAAGATGATTCTTATTGTCTTTTTTGATTTGATGGGTATTTGATTTTCTGGGAATGAGTAAAATCAAAAGTCGATGATTTTTGAAAAAAAGTTATAGATTGCTTGACTGATTGATCATCTTTCTTTAAGTAACAATTCATCACCTTAGACAAAAATAATTACAATTGAATGAAGATTTGTAGGGTGATAATGAAATTGTGAATTCAAAATCAGGGGAAGAAGATGAGTGATGTGATGAAGATGATGGAAGTGTTTTCGATCTTCCATTTCTTGATCTTGCTTTTCCCATATCTGGGAGTAATAACTGCACAAATTTTAGAGAGAGAAAGAAGACCATTTTTATTCAAGTTCATTAATATTCTCTCCGTCCCAAATTAAGAGTCCACTATTCATTTTTTAGACGTCCCAAATTAAGAGTCTCATTTTTTTTTATCACATAAAATCCTTTACTTTTTCATAAATACCCTTTCTTATATGTTTTCAATATATAGTGCATTAATTAAGCTAACTAAGACATTTGATGATTTCCAATACAGAAACTTGTTTTTCAATGAACAAATCCACATTTTTTGGATTAATCAAGTGAGAAATTAATATGGTTACGTGTATTTCTAGAATGAAAATTGCAATCTTTCAATTACTTCAAGAAAAATTATCAAATAATTAAGGACAAACATGGAAGAAGAGAAAATATGAAAATAAGTTGGATTCCCAATATGAGACTCTTAATTTGAGACGGAGGGAGTAATAAAGAAGAGGAAAATGAGTCATTGTGGTATTTAATTTCAACCAAATATCAAAATGAAGAGAAACTTACAATTGTTAACCTTGGAAAGGAGGAGTATTAATTACATTAAGCACGTTAACACATAGGGGCACTTTTGGAATAGTATCATTATCTCTAATGGAAACAAGACGGAGTTATAAAAAGGGGGTTAATTTTGAATTTATAAGACATAGGGGGCCAAAAAGAAAACTGGTCTCAAATTTGGGGGCCAAAAAAGAAATATAATCTTATAGATCAAGGACTTACAAAAGAATAATGCTAGAGAATAAGAAAAACTAGACGGACTTTGAACATAATCATCTATATGATCTTTTGTGATTTACGGTTCAATAGACCAGAATAATCGGAAACAAGAATCACCTTAAACCTCATAATATTTATGTCTGTAATGTACCTGGTTTGTCTTGTTCTTTAATATTTGTTATAAATGTTGGATAATTAGAGGTGGGAGGATTGAAGGGGTAGAGAACTCATTGGGATATTGTCTGGTGCACACAGCACGCATAATAGTTAATAAAATAAGAGGAGGTTTCTAGTTGTTGGGAAAAAAAATCAACACTTTTTACCAACTATACTAATGGATTCCAAGTTTGCAAGGGAAGGGAGAGAGAAAGTAGTTAGTTGAGTGGGGAAATCTGTTATAAAGAAAATTGCAAGAGCAGTAGGTGGGATTTTTGACTAACCAAACTGAGGTTATGTCCAGATAAGGAGTGGGGGTCAGATGGTGAGGATATTAAGCTGGATTCTCGCGCCTTTTTTAATTTTCAACAATTGTCTTTAGGAAAAGGATGTGTCTCTAGTGTATCGGGACACAATTAGTGAAGTAAATTATAGTGTAACGAGATACAATTCGTTAAGAGAGGATAAATCTAAGGCCCAAAAACACAGCCCAAATAGGAAATCCAACCCAATAGGGATTTATATTTCAAAAAAAACCCAAAATGTTAGATTACCTCTCTATCCCTCCAAAAGAAATTGTTCCCTCTCTTATCCCTCACACATTTCCCGCCAACACACCCAGCCTTTCTCTTTCTCTCCCTGACTTTGATTAGACACAACACACATCCCTCTCTTGGCTTCCGCGCTCTCTCTCTCTCTAACTTGAAATCCTATCTTCTCCCTCCATCAAAACGTTTCATCTCTATCTCTCTCTCTATTTCGATCAAACTCTCTCTCTTCATTCATACCGGCGCATCTCTATCTCTCTCTCTGTCTCTTTTTCAAGCGAAATCCCTCAGCCATTAACGCCTCTAAGAGTCCAAACGTTACAGCCGAATCTCTCTCAACCAAACCTATTTAAGCAACCGGATCTCATCTTTTTTCTCTCTATTTCTCTCTGTTTCAACGAATCTCAAGCTTCTTTCTCGATTTCTCTCTCTTCCAAAAACAGGTACGTCTCTGTTCTTCCTCTAACTCTTGATCCTCTCTCTGTTGTTGGTAAATTATTAGGATTGTTGGAACATTTTTGGGGTTTCTTGTTTCACATCTGTGGGTTTTGGTACAGATTTAGGGGTGTTTGAAAATTTGGGGGAGTTTTCAAACAATTAGGGTTTATGATTTCAAGTTTAGTAGTCTGATCTATAGTCTGTGATAAATCATTTTGGGTTGTTTTTCGAAAAAGTTTTAGGGTTAAGTTGCTCTAAAGTTTGTGATAAAACATTTTGGTTGTTGTTTTGTGATTTCGGAACCATTTGGGTGTTTATGGTTCTTCATCAAGCTTCTAGGTTAGTTTTGTTTTAACATTTAGGGTTGTGATCCGAAAGTTAGGGTTTGTGTGGAGACATTTAGTACTTTGTCTTTGTTTTTTGGGGGTCTGTCTTTGTTTATGAAGTGCATGATTTGGTTTATCATTGTGGGTTGTGTTGAAGAAATGTTGGATTATGTTCAGACATTTTGATAGTTGTTAGTGATTTCGAAAGCATGCATCTACACATAAAGGTCATTTGGGTGTTTATGATACTACATCAAGTTTCTAGGTTAGAGTTGTTTTAACATTTATGTTTCTGTGGAGAAATTTAGTCATTTGATCAAGATTTATGGGTTGTTGATTAACAGAATGTTTTTTCTTTAACATTCATGGTTGTGAAAAAAACAAACTAGTACATGTTTATACATTTTGGTTGTGTAGATACATTCTGCTTTTGTTTGTCTTTGTGTTTGTTTGAAACATATGAACTTTTGCAGACAATCCCAAGATGGCTAAAACTAACACAAAGAAAGGAGATGGTGCTGATAAGAAACAACAGACTCCTGTGAGGGCTAGCCCCAGGAAGAGACCTGCTGAAGAGGCATCAAATGCTGGGCCGAGCAAAAAAGGCAAGAAAGTTGCCAGCCCCGAACAAGCAAAGGTGTGTTATTGTATAAACATTTTTTCAATGTTCTGACAATAATGTTTGTGTTCTCACATTTCTTACAATTGTTATGCATATTTGTTTGTGTGTTAACATTCTGTAAAATGTTGCTTCAGTTATTGATCTGTCATTATTGTGTAGAGGCCTATGCTTATTGTGTAGACACATTAAACAATGATCTGCCATTACTTATTGTGATGAAGCATTAAGTTTACTGTTGAACATTTTGTTGAATGCCCTGACATTTCTGTTATTGTTTCTGTGAAGCACCGTGGGTTTACTTCAAAGGCGAGAGTGGACAAGGTGGAGCCTCAACCAAAACCAACAGAGGCTAAAGAGCAGAAGAAGAAAGCTGCTTTCAATTACAAATGTAACTTCAAAGCAGTTTTCAAGGTGGCGCGGGAATTGCAGTTATATATTACTGAAGAGCAAAAGGAGATGTTGCTTTCTTCACCATTCGGGGCCTTATTTAAGGCAGTGACCAGTTTTAGTTTCCGAACAGAGAATGTGATGGAGAAGTCGAACAAAGCCATCTATGATCTTCTGTACTGCTATGACAAACAGAGCCAAGCCTTCAACATCGGAGGGAAGTTGATTCAGTTCACTCCCGGAGATGTTGCTTTGTTGTTGGGAGTCCCAATGGAAGGACAAATATATGATGCATTCCCAACCAATGTCACCATAGATGTGGCTAAGGACCAGTTTTTGAGCAAGTATTTCAAAGACTGTATTGTTGAGGGAAAGGCTGCATCTTTTGGGGGTCCCAGCATCGAAAAGGCTTTGCATGTGGCTGCAAGAACAAAGGCTCCAGCCATTGAGTTCTTGAAACTATGGATTATGTACATGGCAGCCACATTCCTGTTTGCTTCAGCTGCCGGCTCCTCGGTTGTCGGGAGTTTTTATCACAATCTCCAAACGGAGAGAATGATGAAAAGAGTTTCATGGGCGAGAGCTATTCACTCCT
Source organism: Eschscholzia californica (assembly GCF_041429995.1). NCBI lineage: Eukaryota > Viridiplantae > Streptophyta > Magnoliopsida > Ranunculales > Papaveraceae > Eschscholzia > Eschscholzia californica. Next base: position 65,772,721 of record NW_028238198.1, on the reverse strand, counting down.
ACATGATGGAGAGAATAAACAAGCACTCGGAAGACCCGGCAAAAGCTTCAGGATGCCTGACTCTTCTCCCCGTAAGTATTCATAACCATGCACTTAAATGTTTCATAATTTCTTATAGTGATAAAAGTCAAATTAGTGTGCTCTGACATTCTCTTAAATGTTTCATCATTCTTTTGGGGCTTCTGTAATGCTGAAACATTTTGGAGAATGTTTGGGCATGTTATAAAATGTGTTTACATTTCTTATGGTGATAAAGAAAAACAGTACTGACCTAAGAGTGTTTAATTTCTTTGCAGTACTGGTATTGCATGCACACCAGGATCCATGAGGACCTGGTTGGAGAAGTAGGGGTCAGTCCTAGAATAGCTCGATGGATGATCGAGCCATTCTTCCTTAAAGGACTGGAAGAAGAGCTGGAAAGCATTACAGAAGAGCAGGTAATTTGTTTTAACATTTCTTATAATGTCTCGGTTATTTAAACTAATGTTCTAACATAACTGATGTCTGAGTGACATTTTAACAAATGTTGGAACATTTCCAAGAATGTTGGAACATTTAATTAAGTGCATGTGTTTTTTTAAGAGGTGTTGAGATAATAACCTTATGTATCCCTTCTTGTAGGTGAAGGTGGAGTTGGTGGCGGAGTCTGTGGAAGAGGAAGAGTTGTTAAAGTTCACGGAGAGGGTGGTGGAGGAGATGAATGAGGAGGAAGTAGAAAAGTTGAAGGAGGAAGGGGAGAGGTTGAGAGAAGAAAATTTGTTGGTTAAGAGAGAGTGTGAGATGGTTAAGAGAGAGAGTGAGATGGTTAAGAGAGAGAGAGAAGTATTAAAAGAGGAGTTGGAGAGGATGAAGAGAGAGAGAGGAGAGAAAAATGATGTATTGGAATTTGATTTTGGTGTAGGAGGGGAGGTGGATGTTAGAGACGAGGTTGGTAGAGAGTTGGTGACTGTTGGAGAGGAGGTGGAGGGTGGGGAGGTTAGACAAGAGGTGGAGAGTGGAGATGGTGGAGAGAAGATAGTGGAGCAGGAAGTAGCCCAAGAAAATCCGGAACAAGTAAACGTAGAACCCAGCATCGAAAAAGAAAGTGATGCCGAAGCCCAAACTGAAGGAGCAGAAATAGACGACAATAAGGGTAAGAAGGCAATTTCTGATGAGTCGGTAAGGGGTCAATCTTCCGGAGAGGGCCAAAACCAGGAGCAGAAAGTGAGACAAGTTGCTGGGTCAAGTGAGTAAATGCTCACGCAAATCTTTACTTCTGTTGACATTCCTGTCTTTGCTTGATTAGAATTTGGAAATGTTGGAGCAAATACCAGAATGCTACAACATTTGAGATACTGTTATAAAAAGTAATGAATATTGTCTTTGTTTAGATTAAAGTTGGTTTTATTTCTAGTTTATTTTTTTGAAGCAACGTATTAACTTGTGTGCAATCTATCTATCTTCTCTGAAATTCTTACTTACTTGTCAGATGATTGGTATGAACATAAATTGTTCCGCCATCGTTACAAGTTTTTTGATAAACGGTAAGTAAAAGAGTTCTATCGTACTCCCACGATGTCTTTTACCACGACAATTGAAGACTTTCTTTTACCACGAACGAACGACAATAGACTGGTCGGCTAAGTAATAAATAAGAAACAAACAAGTAAGTGTTCTTCTCCCACATAAATACGTAAAATGTTTGAACATACGTGCTAACGTTTATATATATTGATCGAGAATTGGATAATAATTTATGTTAAGATTTGGTTTTCTATCGAATGTTGACTAGTTAAACGTGTGGTGGTGGGAACAGGTGAAAAGCATTTTCCAAGTTTTTTCAATGTAGGTGAAAATGAGAAGGAAGAAGTTGACTTTCAGCTGACTTGGCCTTCAGCTTTCTTTTCAGAGGTTTGCGAAGTGGCAAAAGTATATGAGAACTATGAGATCGTGGAGAACGAAAGTTCTTCTGAAGACGATTTTGTAGATAAGCCAAAGGTTGAAACGGCTGAAGTTGTGGAAAAGAAAGATAAAAACAAACCAAACTCTTTGGTTAAGAGGGTTAAAACACAGCCAAGAACCCGAACCATGACCGAGAAAGCAAAGCAACTCGAGAAGAAAAAACCAATTAATGTAGATGAAATTGTAGAGTTGGGAGGTGGAAGGTCAGCAGCAGAGGAGGAAGGCCAGAAGCTAGGTAACTGGAAAAGAAGCCCGGTGTGGAAGAAGTTGAAGGAAGAAGAAAAGGGCCTGTTGGAAGAATTTATCAGGAAAAGTGACAAAAGGTACGAGAAAGTTACTGTAATCTTCATGCATTTACAGTTATGTTCGCACATTATAGTTTGTGTTTATGCATTTATATCTGCTTACTGTAATGTCCATGCATTATCACAAATGTCATAACATTAGCAACTGTGACACTTGTTTTTTCAAATGTTGCAGCACGAAAGTCTAGTTCAGTAATGGGATCAACGACATTTGTGGGAAGCAGCTAGATATGTTGATGATGAATCTGGAGTGCGACTCACAAGTTATTAACTGGGCGAGTTCGTTCGTCACTAATCACGAGGATTTGAAAGAAAAGAGTGTCCTATGTCTACCATCAGAAATCTATGTGAGTTTAGTGATTAGAATGTTTTCCTATCATCATCTTTTATATGAGTGAACATTTTAATAACTTTGTGTATGTTCTACAGACGATGATCAAGTCCGAGGTCAACCAACCTTCTATCGAAAGAATGCTCAACCGTACGTTGAGTAATAATGCTGGGAAACCGGAGATCTTATTTGTGTGTGCACCTATCTGCCATGGGGGGCACTGGACACTATTGGTATATAATATATTTCTCCATCGGTGGACCCATTATGACTCAATGTCATTTGATAAGAAGAATGCCAAGGAGTGTTACGAAAATGCCCGGGAGTACGCGGCATATATTGAGGATGTAATGGAAGAGGTGGGATTCACAATGTATGGAACCCAACAAAGATATGCTGATGTTCTTGGGGAGCCAGAATTCCCAACTCAGGGAGAAAAGTAAGTGTTTTCAAACTTTATTTGTTCCCAACATTAAGATGCATGCTTTAATTAGTATGAAAATGTTCAAACATTTCGCGAAATGTTTAACAAAAGCCTCTTATGTTTTCATACAATTGATAAAAAAACACGTCATTTAATATAATGTTTCTGTTTTGTGTGGGAATGTAGAAACATTATTGGTTATGCTTTAACATTCCATTTGTGTCTTGAACAGTCCGGATTGCGGTCTATTTGTTATTTTGAAAATTGAAGAGCTAGTCCAAGACTGCATGACTACTGGACCCAAACAGCGTACAAAAAACCCAGATTGGGTCTCCCGGGCACAAAGGAAGAGGGCTAAGATCACGAACAATATATTGAAGGAGAACACAATATCTTGGAGGATGGGCCGATGTTGAAAGTGTGGTTGCCGTGAATATTTTTTTGTTTGGTGAAAGATCTTTTAATCAAAAATGAAGTAGTTGTTGAGGTAACGGGTTATGTTCGCTAAACCCGAAACCACTTCATTCTTGATTAGATTAAAAACAATGATGGTTTGGAAAATTATTTTGTGAGGTTAACGACATACAATGATTTTGGATGGGATATTTATGTTAAAACTAAAGGAAGTAAATTTGAATATATTATTATTTTTCTTCAACATCATGTGTGACATACATTGTCCCCTTAAAGTTTGTTTCAGGAAAGAACATACACAGACATGTTAGAACATTCCTCTTAATGGTTGGACATATGGACAAATGTCTCGGGAAATATGTAATACTGAACCTTCATTGTCTAGAATGTATTCACTAAACTTCATAATGTGGACACATTGTAAATAATAGCTAGACATGTAGTAATTCATTCACTGAACATTTTGTAGAATGTTATCACATATTCACTAGACAAAAATATATGTACTAAAGACCAAAAGATTTTACTAAACATTGAGCACAATGTAACAACACTCTGTTACATGTTGGGACATATCGGTGAATGTTATAACATTTAGTAAAATGAGACTACAGTTGGGCTCGACATGTCGCACTGTTGTGATAAGCGGGTTGGTTGCACCTGCGACATATTCTTTTCCTCCTGGTAACATCTCCGGAACTCTGCAACCTTGTTGTACGTGGTCTGCCTGGTGCCCTTCTAACTAGTGGAGGAAGAGTCTTGGTTAATGGATCAAAAGTATATGGTTCGTCAAAATTTGGAACGGGGTAAACACAATGTTGGTATGTGTTCCTGTAAGCCTCCACGGTCCAGACCGGATCGTAAAAACATGTACTATCACCACGAGTCTTGTTGATGCATAACATTGCATGTTGACACGGAAGCGAATCTACTTGCCAACGCCGACAAGAGCATGTGAGAGTACCAAGATTTACGGAATGGCGTGGAGTAGAATATACTTCATAAACAAGTGGGGCTGCCTCGACGTATCTCCAAGTCTCCGCAACTTTGTATTTCGCTTGTTGCTCCAAGTTAATGGATGGGCAAAGAAATGTATTCCATCCAATAGAAGCGTCTCTATGCTTTCGCATCTTGTTCATAATCTTCTGTCTTATGGCATCCAACAATGCTGTAATAGGGAGCACGCGGGCTTTCTTGACCATGTTGTTGAAGCTCTCAGACAGTTGGGAAGTGATGGCGCCATACCTGTGAAAAAACATTAAATGGGATGCTTGTAAAACATCGTGTCGTGTTAAAACATTGCGCGAAATGTATAAACATGTATATGCCTGACGGAACACATGAACAAATGTCCATTCATAACAGAAAGATATGATTAATGTTAAAAAAATAACTGAAAAAGAGAAAACAAAATACCTATCCCCTGGGAAAAAGGAATCTGCCCATGATTCCGGATTAAGGGATTGGAAAAACCTCTCGACATTGGTTCCACCCATCTCAACCATTTGTTCAATGGTTGCGTGATACTCGCTCTCGGGTAATGCCCGTGCCGCCGTAAACATAAGACTCTGAAAATAACGTGACTGGCGCGCCCCGTTACGTATCCTCAAGTTCAGATTACATCGTAAGTGCCAAGCACAGAATGAGTGATGAGCGGTGGGAAAAACGTTCTTCACGCCTTTTAGAATTCCAGCATGTCTATCCGAAATAAAGGTGTAACGTTTGATCGGATCTACTGCTAATTTCAAATTTTGCAAAAACCAATCCCAATTCTGATCATTCTCAATGTCCACAACTGCGTAAGCAATGGGGAAAAGACCTAACAAAAAAAAATGAAATACAAAATTAGTTCTGTTGATGCATGAATCAAAAGTGCATAAGCATTTTTGGAAATGTAAAACCATATTTGGGAATGAGGTATGACTTCAATAAATTACGCCGCATCTTTATCTATGTCGCGTCAATAATGATCATGATCTAACATTTTGTCACGTGTTAGCAGGAACACTAGAATGTTAACATGTGATGTGAAAATGAAAACATACCGTCGTTTCCGTCCTTGGTAACCGCAGCCAAAATGCAGCCATTAAAACGAGTTTTGGCGAATGTTCCATCAATATAGATCACAGGGCGACAGTGTTGAAACCCAAGGATAGATGCGTGAAGGGCAATAAAAACTCGGACAAATCTGTTGGTAGTGGGTTCGATTTGCAAATCAATTATGCTATTGGGATTAGTACTCTCCAAAGCATCTACGTACCACTTCAACTTTGCGTAGGAATCACCCTCCTGCCCAAATACTTTGTCTATGGCTACCTTCTTACCACCGTAAGAAAAATAATAGGTCAACTCAACACCGTAATCGTCTTGAAACTTTTCTTTAACTTCAGCAGTACTCCAATTTGGGTGTCTTCTGATGTCTTCATTCATTAGGCTGCCAACAAGTTTACTAGACAACTTGGGATCCGCAGGTTTGAGAACAACATCGAGACAAGCGTGATTCGGTTCGTACTCTTTCAACAAAAAAACGGATTTACATCCCAATGGTGCAACCCCGTGCACTCTCCAATTACATCCGGGTTTGGAACAAACGGCAGTGACACGACCTAGTTCATTCTTGATATATTTGTAGTTGTTCTTGGTTGCAATGGTATATCGACCAAGAGCGTCTCGAAAAGCTTTGACACCACCGGGGAATATTTGCCCAATCTCCGTAAATACGTCGCCCCATGAGTCACATACTAACTTCTTCTCATTATTTTGAGATGTAGAAAGTGACCTTTCAGTTTCCATACTGCAAAATTGAATAAAATGTTATGAAAGTATCATCAATTGTATTAAAATGTTAACAAATGTGTGAACATCTAGTGTAATGACTAAACACCGCGCATAATGTTTTGACATGCGTAGGAATGTTTGGTTATCAAGGAGAATGTCGTAGAATTATACGAAATGTGTGAGTTTATGTGAAAATGATGGATAACATTATACTGATTGTTTCGAATATGTGGTATAATCAGGTGGTCCAAGAAGCAATGTCTGATCATTCTATCAAATGTTGAAGCAATGTCTAATCATTCTATCAAATGTTGGTCTAACTGCTAGTTCAATAGCTATGAAACAAATGTGTTAACACATGATAAACTACTTTTAACATGTACCATGTGTTCAGACATTTTAGAAAATGTTAAAACAAACTTTAAAGTTGTACCAGAAACCAAAAGATTGTACGGACAGCGGTAGAACTGTACGGACATTCCAGAAACTAAACAGTAGACGAGAAGGAAGAACAAGAGCATAAAAATCATAAAAAAGAGATTCAACATCAACAGTTACCTGGATTTATAGGACAAGAATATGGTGATTCGAACAAGTTGATGAGTCTAGAAACAAACAAGTTGATGGCTTATCTCTATGATGACTGAAGGAATAAAGGGTTTTGTAACTCGGTTTGGAGATGTAGGTGATGACTGAAGGAAGATGATGACAATATTAGAGAGAGAAACGTGAAAACGAAGATGATGATCGAAGAGATGAAGACTGTAGATAGATGAAGGTGGAAAAAAAGGGTTTGTATTTCGGTAGAGAGATAAAGTGAAAAAGATTTTGGAGAGAGAAACTAAATCAGATTTTGGAGAGAGAAAGATATGAGTTGTTAGAGTTGAGGGATATATATAGGAGGGCAAAAGAGGGTTTACAAGAAAATAGGAAATCTTAGAGATAAGAGTTGGGCCCGGATTGCACATTGGGATGTGTATTTGGGTTTGATATGAGTTATTATTTGATTATTGGGTTTTGGGTGAGATATTAAACCTTGTTGGGTTTTTTTTTGTATTTGGGCCTTTCATCAAAATTTTCATTCGTTAAGTAAATTAGTCCTAGCAAGTAAATTTTTCTTTTTTTTTTCTTTCAACAAAAAAAAAGTAAATCTTTTTAAAAAAAAAACTAACATATATCCACCACATTTTGGTGCAGCGGTTGAACACCTCTCTTGAGTCCATGAGGTGATCGAGTCTTGGTGGAAGCAGTTTGCCATCAAGATTTATCCCATGTAATTTAGGCAATATTTATACTAAATGATATAATATATTTGTGGGGCTTAGGCCTCTTTCATATTGCCGGGCTTTAGGCCCCTTTCATTATGGTTTAAATTAGGCGGTTATCGTGCTCATCACATCTTCATGATGTATCAATGCCTTGTAACGACTAATGTAGATCATAGTCGATTTCTCAAAAAAAAAAAAGAACTAACATATATGCACTTTAAAATAACTATATTAAAAATACTTTAATATTTAAAATTAATTAGAAAAGGATATAACATTTTAAATAGTTGAAGATCTCTTATTCCATACAAAAACACGGAATAAATGATGAAATAAAATTTGACAGAAAATTTTCGAACAAAATAAATGAATGCCCAAAATTGGACCAATATGGTCGAAATATACGTAAAATTTTGATCACCATGGTCGAAATATTAACATATTTCGACGTATATTTGGCCAAATTATTTCAGCTTCACCAATAACAAGCGTCCAAAAATTTTGTCGACAAAGAAAATAAAGTAACTATTGTGGCCAAATTTTTTATTTTTTCAAACAAATCTTCGCAATCACTAATATTTTTCACTAATAAGATTAAATAATAAATGTGTTACACAGAAAAAAACGAGACTAAAAGAACTAAAAAGTAAATAAGAATGCAGTGCTTGTAGGTAGTGGTTGTTTTGTAAAATAGGTTAAAAATCAGAGTTTGTGCTAGGATTTGTGGATCTAATGAAGTAGAACATTAAAAAAAAGAAAATCCTAATACTAGTAATATTTTAATCTTAGTTTTTATCATAAAAGTAATTTATTTGATCTAAATCTCTAAAACTAATGTCTTTTTTCAAATGCGTAGACCTAAAATCTAATAATATGATATTTTGACCATGTCCTGCCACCATTAAAACCAGGTCCCTATACTAAACACTTTTTTTCATAGCTAAATCATCATGGGCTAAAGACTAGAGGCCCAATTTCAATAAATGAAGGCCATTTAAGCACTAAAGTTTCAATCGTAAGCCCGAATATCTTTTTTGGAATATATTTTTTGTTTGTTTTGAATATTGACTACAATGGTAATTACAAAGGTATTGATACATCGATACGATGTGATAAACACGATAACTGCCGAATTACTACTGCCCTAAAGCCCGACGAAATTAAATGACCTGAAATCCGACGAATTAAATGACCTAAAGCCCACATAAACTACTTTATTTATACCCCAAGTTCAATATTTCTGGATTTGCACTTCCATGAGATCGAACCTTAGACATCCGCATTGCGAAGTAAATCAACTGGGCTACCAGTTCTTGGCAGCTAAAGGCACTCGATGAAATTGTTATTCACTCTAGGTGCCTATTAGCACCGAGTACCGACTGGGTGCTAATGGGGAGGTACCCAGTTCGCCCCCTGTTCTAAATTGGGTTATTTCCCAAATAGCCCCCAACTTTATGACTAGCTTCCTGCCTAATCCCATACTTTATCGAAAATACCTAGATGGCTCCCTTTTTCAATTACCGTTATAAATCTGTTAGCTAGTCATCACCTCCCTCTCTTCCATCTCATCACCTCTCCGCCACCTCATCATCTTCACCGGCGAAGGTCGTCGGCCGACCAATTTTCCGCCGACCGATTAAAATTCCCCCGACCTTCACTTAAACAAAAATTCATTTCCCTCTCTTCTTCTCTAAAGGCCCATGAACTGAATTAGGTCTTCATCTTTCAGTGATTGAGGGATTTGCCAAGACGGAAGAAGACCAAGTTTCTCTCTCTGTGTGAGAGTCGGTGGCGAGACTCCAATTGGAATCCAATTTGGAATTGGATTTCCAAATTGGACTCAAAATTTGGAAACTGCTCAAAATTTGGAAACTGCTTAAAACTCAAGATTGGATTCAATTTTCAATGCTATATATAGGGGGTTTCAGTATTGGTAAAATACACAACAACACAAACACAACAACTATTCAACATAGAGTGAGAGCAAGTGAGAGAGAATTTTTATTCATTGTTTTGAGCGGTGTTTAATTTCTCGGTCGTTGAAGATCTACTATAGAAGGTTAATTTCTATACGGTACCATCTTGGGACGAACTTGCGGGTTGTGTGAGTCGTCTTCATCTATCCTTCAATAAAGATTTTTTGTTCGCCCGAGGACGTAGGCTTTAAGCCGAACCTCGTTAATTCTGTTTGCATATTTAGTTTTGACATAGCTTTTCGATTAATTTTCATAATCAGATCAATTTCTAGGATATGTTCGATAGCTTCCGCAAACTTAGTACTAACACTCTGTACTAGCTTTCTCTCTCTAGAAATTGTCACCGATCAGAGAAGATCAAACCCTAGCAGTGATCCTTTTTGTATCATCAACGATATCCATCCATTTCTGCAACTCAGGCCAACTCCATTGAGGGAAGAACTCTCCTTTTTATAAGTTGTTGAGATGGAATCTTACCCATCTCCAACACCAATCAATCGAAGAAACCCTAGTCAAGTTCCAATCATTCTTATTTATAATGAAAACCCACTCTTTAATTTTAAGACCCATTTCTCAATTCATCTCAAACCCCAGGTATTATACTTCTCTTTCTTCATCTACTACCTCAGACATCAAAATAGAAACCAAAACAATCCTCAATGCTTCCAACAATGTTGAACCCCTTTATGAAAAAAAAACAATGTTGAACCCCCATTGGAAACCGTAGTTTCTTTACTCTTACATGATGTAGTAACCTCAATTCTTCAAGAACAAGATGATATTACATCAAGTTTCACATTCTTCATATGGGCAATGAAAAGAAAGGAATTTAGAAGTTGGGTATCTCATAATCAATGACTGATATACTTTGTGGGTCTAATGGATTTGAACTGGGTGGAAATTGTTAGAAGAGTTAAGGGATTCGGGTATTAATTTTTGGGTTCCTAGTCAAAAAATCTACACCTAAACACACATTTAGTCCACCCTAATATTAATATAAGATTTTAAGCCAAAATAATAATTATAATGGATATTTAGTCCAAATTGAACCATCTCTATAGAAAAAACAGATCTCTATCATTTCAATTTAATCATAATACCCATTATAACCTTTTATATAAGGAAAAAATCCACATTTGAAAACCAATCCCCAAAATTCTCTTTCTTTTCTTTCTCAGATTTTTCCGATTGATTTCAAACTTACTATCTGTTTCCCAATATACACGTTATTTAGTATCAATTACGTATATTTCTACAACCATTTGGTATAGTTAAAGTATGTCTAGATGTCAAAGTTACAGTATTTTTCTGTTTATTGATTCTTGTTTTGTTTCATAAATAACATGTTATTTATTTTTAAAGTTTCATACTTTATTTCTTTTTTTTATATGTGTCATACATAACACATTATGTATCAACAATGTTTCTTCCAAAAGGAGAAATGATTAAAATCCTATTTTCTGGGAAGATTGGACCTTAATCCCTTTTTGAATTTTATTTTGGACCTAAATCCCGTGGACCCTTCTGGTATAAGTGTATAACTATAGTTTGTCATGCTTTTACTGTGATTACAACAACTTATGCTAAGTTGCAACGTTTGGGAAGATGAACAATTTCAATTGTCGACCTAATACTTCTTTTATAATACAATTTTGCATTTACTAGTTGAAAAAGAGGTTTTTATATTAGCATTAGCGGTTAATAATCAAATGGTGAAGACTGATTGTTGGCCAAATCAAACTACTTATGGTATTTTGATTGGTGTGTTGTGTAAAGCTGGAAAACCCCCAAGATGCACCTCAACTGTTTGATGAAATGATTCAAAGAGAGAAGGAGAGAAAGCGGAAGAAGAAAAGAGATAAAGTTTTATTTTTAAGTGAAAGTCGCCGACCGTTCACCGGAAATTTTGACCGTCGACTACCTTATCGGTGAAGAAGAAGAAATTTTTTTTTTAATGTTTAAAGGTCGTCGGTCGCAAAATTGGTCGGCCGACGACCTTCGCCGGTGAAGACTATGAGGTGGCGAGAAGATGAGGTGGCAGAGAGAGGTGATGAGATGGAGGTGAGAGGTGATGACTAGTTAACAGATTTATAACGGTAACTGAAAAGGGGGTCATCTGGGTATTTTCGATAAAGTATGGGGCTAGGCAGGAAACTGGTCATACAGTTGGGGGCTATTTGGGAAATAACCCTTCTAAATTTTTTTTCTATTCGTCTATTCTCCTTCTTCGCATCATCATCATCATCGTCGTGTTATCACGAAAACAATCTTGTTTCCAAACCTATCATCATCAATCTACAATTAAGAGTTAGAGAGAAAAAAAACTTTATTTTAGAAAGAGAAAGGAACTAAAACCTGAAGGAGATGTCCTTCGACCAAGATTGCAATGCGAGCAATTTGTCGGCTAGGACAATTGATGAAGAAGATTATCAAGTCCGATTGATTTAGGGGTCGTAGTGTTTAGCTAGTAACCAACTACGATCGTCGAATTACGAAGTAATTCGCGGCTAACTTCGATCGGATCCTACATCAGTTTACACATACGAATGGGTATTTAATCGGTTGATATGATTAGTGGGAGTGAGATATAACCATGGGAGTGTCCCATAAACATATCTCATAGGCCTAAAGAGAATTTAGACAAAACATAGCAAAAAGGCCCGAAAACAGGGTTTTGGGCATAAACCGATTTGAGCACTTTTAGGGCTCGGGATTGGGCTGATTTTTGGAGGGTCAGTTCATCATGTTAGAAAAATTAAATCTGACAATTTTGGCTGGGTTTGGACGTCACCTCCTCAAGGAATTGAGAAAATATCAGCTAGTTGCTATTTTCGGCAATTTCCTTAAATCTTATTCTATAGGGTCTTTTAGGAAACCTAACTGGAGGTGGATTCTTATTAGGGTTCTATATAAAGACTCTTAGGGCAGAGAATAAGGAGTGGAATTTCTCTCTAAGCTTTCTTACTCTACCACATCAAGTAAAGAGGAGAAAGTGAGCTAATTCCCAAGCTATCAACTAGTACAACAAGAAGAAGGTGTTCTTCTTATCAAACCACCATTGAAGTGCTAGCGAGCTTTCAAGGAGGGAGATTAAATACACCGTTCGGTGTTCCAATTAGAAGAGCGACAATTGGAGCTTTTGGTCTTCTTAATCGATTGGAAAGGTTCGAGGGAAAATAACAATTAAGGTAATCTCTACTTTTCTTTTAGTTTAACTATTAGTTTATGCATTGTAGACGGTGAGAAGTCTACGGGTCGGAAGTCAGAAGGTCGGTAGCTGAAACGTCTTCTGGAATTCCAAACGTCAAGTTCTTGATTGATGGGCACCAGCAACGTGTGAAAGAAACCTGCAAAAGAAGATGAACAGACACAAACAAACCCGTGAAGGCTTGGGGGGACACCGGGATGGTGCCTGCCAAGGGCCCTCCGACGGTCAAGTCAGCAAAGTATTACAATGGATAATAAACGAAAAGCCGAGGGTATAACCGTTGATGTATTATCGGAGAGTGGCTAGGCTCGTAGAATGACCGGAGTTCGAATCTACGGGAGTGAAATGATCAGAAGTACGAGAGTAGATGTTACCAGTAGCGTCGAGCAAGAAGAAGGTTGTGATCTCCTCGAAGACGTCTGGAAGCGTCGAGCAGGAAGCGTCGAGCCGGAAGCGTCGAGCAGGAAGCGTCGAGCAGGAAGCGTCGAGCCGGAAGCGTCGAGCAGGAAGCGTCGAGCCGGAAGCGTCGAGCAGGAAGCGTCGAGCAAGATAAGCTTTAACACCCTTGAGGCGTCTAGTAGAGTCGAGGACCAGAACCAGGTGGACTTGTATGCAAACGTCTCGAGGATAATCGAAGAACAGAGGGCGAGTGGAGAAGAAGAAGTTTGTATGAGTTGCTTTGCTCTGTATTCGATGATCTGAGAAATGAAAGTGCTCCTCTTTATATAGGCTTGAGGAGTGATCCGTTGGGAGGAGTAAAGGTTGACCGTTACGGAGTAAATGCATGTCAAGATACCTGGGATATGGTGACGTGTACACTGGCTGTACATGCACAACGGTTGTGCATGTTCTCTGACAACTACTCTGCATGTGCATGGTCTCACATTTATTTGAGACGTTACCATGTTATGCATGTCAATAATGGGGGAATATTCGTTGTTGGGGTTACGTTGACCAAGTCTGATATCTTTGTCATTATGGATATATTTGACATGTAGAGTATCTCTTCATTAAATAATCTCTTACACGTGGTACGTGGAGATATAGACGTGTCGAGCGCCAGACGTGTGGAGATTCGGGCGTGTGGAGCTTTGTGCACGTGGAAACTCTTTGCACGTGATTGGGCCTTGACACGAGTTTTAGGGTCTAGTTGACGAGTGCCCATTAAGAGACTTCTGGGCTGGGCCCAAACAAGGACAAGCGAGCCGGGTTGGGCTTGACGTCTCGATGGACATTTTATCGTCGAGGGCCCAGGTGTAGTTTTTGGTCAACACAGTTTGTCCCCCACTCTCTAAGTAAATAGTCTATTTCCTTGGAGAGTAGATGAGAAGGAAGGAACGAGGGCGGTCCCATTGGTTAGATGATTTCTGTGTCAGGCGTGTGGACCAGATAGCAACGTTGCAGCCCTGCTTGGGAGGAGAAGTCCGGGAGACCTTCCCCGTCGTCGAGCAGGTTTCGAGATGTCCCTCGCGTTATTGGAACACGTCGAAGGTTCGTCGGGCAGGTTTCTGACGTGGAGCAAGGTCAAAGGTCTCCACGCTGCCTGGCAGCGTGGAGCTTCTCACGCTGCCTGGCAGCGTGGAGCAAGATCTCCACGCTGCTGGGCAGCGTGGAGCAAGATCTCCACGCTGCTGGGCAGCGTGGAGCAAGATCTCCACGCTGCTGGGCAGCGTGGAGCAAGATCTCCACGCTGCTGGGCAGCGTGGAGCTTCTCACGCTGCCTGGCAGCGTGGAGCAAGATCTCCACGCTGCTGGGCAGCGTGGAGCTTCTCACGCTGCCTGGCAGCGTGGAGCAAGATCTCCACGCTGCTGGGCAGCGTGGAGCTTCCCACGCTGCCTGGCAGCGTGGAGCAGGATCTCCACGCTGCATGGCAGCGTGGAGCCTCCCACGCTGCCTGGCAGCGTGGAGCTTCCCACGCGGCTGGGCGGCGTGGGGCCAGCGGGGAGCTCTTGCTCCACGCTGCCGGGGCAGCGCGGAGGCTTCTCCCGCTGCCGGGGCAGCGCGGAGGATCCACCGTTGTCGAGGTACGACGCTGGGAGTTCTTTTTTCGGGGAGTCCGAATTTGGTGACTTGGCGGAGTAGTGCCATGTGGACGCCCAGGTGGCGTTTATGTCATGGGTCGTCAGGATCTTGCCATGTGGCGATGTGACCCATGAGTCGATGTGGCCCTTTGATCAGGGGTTGGGAGTCCTATAAAAGGGGTCCTTAGGCCCTTGAAGTTCATTGTTGTGAAAACTTTTTTAGAGCTCTGGATTCCTAGAAGCGGTTTTCTCCTGTTCTTCGCGTTCTTCGTGATTTTCATACCAATTCTCAACAAGTAAGTCATTTTTTCATTTTTTGAAATTCTGATCCTTCGATCTGTTTTCGTCGTATGGAACTTGTTAATTTCCGTTTGTCTTACCGATCAGCATGTTCTTCCATATTAGTGCTTGTATGAAACTTTCCGTATGCATGTGAACTTGTAGTAGGCGTATGCGTCCACTCGTAGTAGTTATAGGGATACACAGAAACCTGTAGCTGTTTGTGTAAACTGGGAGTAGTTGTAAATGTGCATGCAAACTGGTAGTAGTTGTAGTACAAGTAACCTCAATTTAACGTGACTCGTCTATATGCGTTCTTGATCCGTAAGTGTCTTTATTTTGTACATGTCTCCATTTTGCACGCGATCTTCAGTTAGTCCGTCTTGTACTCGTGTGAGGCATTCCTGAGTGTGTTTTCCCTTTGATACGTAGGATGGCCAGGACTTTCCCATACAACCGTGAACAAAGTAGTGCTGAGCTTTCTTCGCATTTAGGTGAAGTGCCTCATGTTGACTCGTCTTCTGATGACGAGATCGATGTGGAACAACAACTCTCGGTGCTGACTGAGGAGTGCGTAGAAAACCTCAGGGTGAACTATCAAATTCCAGCAACTCTAAAGATGAGAGCGCCTGAACTTGGTGAAACTGTAGTCGAGTCGCGTCGGCCTGGATATTATGCCTTTTATGAGAACTTTCTGGAAGCGGGCGTACGATTCCCCCTTTCCTGTCTGGTGAGGGATGTGTTGATTAGGTTTGGGATAGCCCCCACCCAACTCATGCCGAACGCGTGGAGGTTGTTGATGGCCTTGGAGAAGCTTGGGGAGAATCTGAATGATCCTCTAACCGCGCAAGATGTAATTGCCCACTATTTCATGAAAGCAAATGATCATGGATCAAGGCAGTACCAACTCAAAGTCCGTCCAAAGATGGCAAAGATTATAGTCGGCTTGCCACGTTCTGAAAAGAATTGGCAGCGCCGGTTCTTCTTTGTTAAGAGGGACGGCGTGTTTACCCCGCGCGAGAGCGGGAATGTCTCGTTCAAATGGAGAAATGCTCGTGAGTGCCGTCCATATTGTCGATTACGCTTTCACACGCCTTGTTCTTACGCGTTTGGTTTTCACATGTTTTGCTCCACATGTTTTGCTCCACGTGTTTTGTTTCACATGTTCTGCTCCACATGTTTTGCTCCACGTGTTTTGTTTCACATGTTTTGTTCCACATGTTTTGTTTCACATGTTTTGTTTCACATGTTTTGCTCCACGTGTTTTGTTTCACATGTTTTGCTCCACGTGTTTTGTTTCACATGTTTTGCTCCATGTGCATTGTTTCACATGTTTTACTCTGACATCTGCTCTGTGTAATGTAGATATAGCAGACGGGAATTTGCACGGATTTTCTCGTGGCGACCAGATAGTCAGACTCCAAAAATTTTGGGAGGAGCCCGCATTGAGGAGGAGTTGGAAAAGGTTGGTTTTCGGAGAGACTGAGTCTAGACGCGCACAGGGTACGTGTTCTGCTTTCAGCTTTCTCCAGTCGTTTGACTTTTACCTGTTTCCTTCGTGCGAGTAGATGTTTTCTTCAGCTGTTTCCTTTGTTTCTTACAGGTGGAAACATGGCTCCAAGACAGAGTTTTAAGGTACCGTCAGCTAAGGAGGTGGCCTCCAAGAAGAAAATTCCAACGAAGAAGCCGAGAGTCGAAACGTCTCCCGAGCGTGTGTTCGTTCATCCCCCTACTTCTGGTATTGGGCCCTCTTCCTCGAGAGTTAATACGCATGAGGCAGACTCTGAAGCGATGCATGTGGATTCCTCCTTGATGTCGGTGTTCGAAGACCCATCCTCCCTCCGACGTGTTTCTAGCTCCTTAGCTTCTGAGAGTGATAAAGCTTATCTTAAGAAGATAGGTGTTCAGAAGGCGTTGGAGCAGACTGCGCTTAGTGGTTACCAGGTTTGTAGTTCAGAAAGTGTTAGAGCAGACGTCTGTTACATCATTGGCTTCCCGACTTGTATGTGTTAACGTCCATATTCTTTGTTGTAGGCGATGATGAGTGCGAACTACGCCCAGGAACATATTAGTTCTTTGAACGCGCAGATCGAAGCGGAGAGTAGTCGCCACGCAGAGTCGGAGAGATCCATGCAAGGGCGCTATGAGGAGTTAGAGGCCAAGTACTCCAAGCTGAAGATCTCGCATAAGAAGTGTGCGGGAGTGCTTAAAGAGATGACTTACAATACTGTGGCAGTAGCTCGAGGCGAGATGATGAAGCAGTACGTCGCAAACGAGCATGCAAGATGGGACCCCGAAGGAGAGATTGAGCGTTATGAGGCCCTGAAGGATATTGATTACAGCTTGGATCCTTGCTCTGACTAGAGATGTCTTTCGAGTCGTGGACTCTATTTTCTTCTTTGCTTGTTTGTTTTTGTTTCAGTACTAGTTTGATAAACTTCGTGAATGGGCGCGTTTTTGCCCCATTCTTTTTAAGTATTTCAACTCGAACTTGGTGAGACGTTGATTCTCACTTGTTATGTTATGAATGAAGTATTTTGTTTACGTTTATACTGTGCACACAAGGTGTGAACGTTCTTTGTATGGGCAAACGGGTTGCCTTTTATGAGTCATATTGACTTATGTTTTATAGATGTGGAGCATGCCGAATCTTGTGCAAGTATTTTGTGCATGTAAAAAGACAAGCAGAAGTAAGAGACTTAGATTTTAAGTGAATAATACCTCAGGAAATTCTTTATTGATACATGTAAAAATTTCGTGCGTTAGTACGAGTACAAGACAATCGGGTTGTCGTATGTAACCCTTTTATAGGAAGGGTGGCAATCGGGTTGCCGAGTACATGTAAAACAGATGAGCAATCGGGTTGCTAAGTACATGTAAAGAAAATGAGCAATCGGGTTGCCACTTTGTCGATGCTTGCGAATGTAGACAAACGGATTGTCTTGTAGTTGAGTTTGTTGTACATTCACACCTGGTTTGTGTCGTCTTTTCATGCGTTTTATTGGTTCTTCATCTGTTGCTTCTTCATATGTCTTTACGTGCAATGTTGCTTCTTCACATGTCTGTATGTGAATTTTATTGCTTCTTCGTTCATGCTTGTTTTTTCCTACATCTCTTTGTCCTGTGAAATTACATCATGAGCGTGCTCCCCCCAGCCTAAGTGTAGTACTGAACTTTGTGCTGGACTTAGGCTGTGTTAACCTTCGGCGAGAGGTGTCTTCGATTTCCTGTGGGGGAAGAAACAAGTAGTCAATGGCATAGCCATTGACCCTCCGACGCTCAAGTTAGTCAAGTACTAAAAGAGAAGTGAAAGATGGAATATTTGAGTTTAGAGTGCGAAAACTACTTCCCATTTCCTCTCGACATGTTCTTGTGAGCGTGAAAACGTGTACTGGTGTGAAGATGTTTTTACCTGCACAATTTCCGTTGAGGGGCTATAGTCGGTGGAAATCCCACCGACTCTCCGATGCCTAAGTCAGTACATGTACAAGTAGGAGAGAAAACAAAGAAGTAACAATAGAGTTTAGAAATGATACAGTTTGAGATGCACGGCATTCCAACTGTTGTTTATGTCACGTCCATCTTGTGCTTGAATTTTATACGCGCCTTGTCCTACCACTTTAGTGATCTGATACGGGCCTTCCCAAGTAGGTGCAAGTTTTCCAGCGCCGCTTTCTTTGGTGTTCTGGAACACCTTTCGAAGTACCCAATCTCCTACCCTAAATGTTCGAGCTCGTATGTTTCTGTTGTAATGACGTGCCACTTTCTGTTGGTAAGCTGCATTTCTAATGGCTGCCATATCACGAATTTCATCGAGCGTGTCGAGATTGTGATTGAGTTGTTGCCAGTTACTTTCTTCTTCTGTCCATTGGTAACGGGTAGAAGGAAGTCCTGCTTCTGCTGGTATGACGGCTTCTGAGCCATAAGCGAGTGAGAAAGGAGTTTCTCCTGTCGGAGTTCGAACAGTGGTTCTGTACGCCCATAAGACTCCTGGTAGTTCATCTGCCCAGGCGCCTTTGGCTTTCTTCAATCGTTTCTTTATTGTGTTCATGATTGTTTTGTTGGAGGATTCAGCTTGTCCATTTGCTTGGGGGTATCTCGGAGTTGAGAAGTTTAGTTTGATCCCCCATTCTTTGCAAAAATCTTGAAAGTCGAAACTAATGAATTGCGAACCGTTGTCGGTCACAATTTCTTTTGGAACGCCAAACCTGCAAATGACATTCTTCCAAATAAAACTTTTTACCTCTCTATCACGGACTTGGTGGAATGCTTCTGCTTCAATCCATTTGGTGAAGTAGTCCGTCACAGCTAACATGTACACCCGTTGTCCAGGTGCTGTAGGAAGTTTTCCTACTATGTCCATCCCCCATTTCATGAATGGCCAGGGAGATAGTATTGAGTTGAGGCGTTCTGGGGGGAGATGAGATGTGGGTGCGAAGCGCTGACAACTATCACATTTTTTTACGAAGTCAATGCAATCTGACCTCATAGTTGGCCAATAGTACCCGGCAGTGAGTACTCTAGCTGTTAGACTGCGTCCTCCGGAATGATTCCCACATTCTCCTGCATGTAATTCAGTGAGGACGTACCTGGCTTCTTGTGGGGTGATACACTTGAGATAAGGTCCTGAGTATGACCTCTTGAGTAGTTGTCCATCTAGGATGGTGTATCGGGCAGCTTTAGCACGAATCTTTCTTGCTTCTCTTTTGTCTTCTGGTAACTCGTCATTCTCCAAGTATCGAATCAAAGGATTCATCCAGCTGTCGGTTTGATCCGTAGCGGCTACCTCTGAAGTAGGATTTTTCCATACTGCTGGCCACTCAAGCAAAACTAGAGGAATATTTTGAGTTACCTTTGTTTGAATTGAAGAACCGAGGTTAGCGAGCGCATCAGCGTGTCCATTCTCTAGACGAGGTATCTGTGTTATGTTCATTTCTTTGAAGGAAGTTTGTAATTCTTTTACATGAGCAAGGTATGCAGTCATTTTGGCATCACGTGCTTGATATGTTCCCTGTAATTGGTTGACAATGAGTTGGGAGTCTGACTTAACGTCTACTCTCTGGACTCCCATTTCTTTTGCAAGTGTAAGTCCAGCTATAAGTGCCTCGTACTCAGCTTCATTGTTTGTTGCTTTGAACGCACAACGGATAGCTCGTTGTATTAGATCTCCTTCGGGAGAAGTCAGAGCTATGCCCAACCCTACACCATTCATGTTGCTTGAACCATCTACTGAGAGGTTCCACTTCTGTTCGCTTTTGTCGGTTAAACACAACAACTCTTTCTCTGCCTGCATTAGCATATTAGGTGAAAAATCAACAAGGAAATCCGCTAATACCTGTGATTTGATGGCGGTCCTTGGTTGGTACGAAATGTCATACTCACTCAGCTCCACTGCCCATTTGGTAAGGCGTCCAGAGAGTTCTGGTTTATGGAGAATGTTTTTCAGCGGGAATTCTGTAACCACTACCATCGAGTGACATTGGAAGTAAGGTCTGAGTTTACGAGCAGCGTGGACCAGTGCAAGTGCAAGCTTCTCCAACTGGCTATAACGCGTCTCTGCGTCTAGAAGTGACTTGCTCACATAGTAAACTGGAAGTTGTTTTTTATCTTCCTCTCGTACTAGCACGGCGCTTACTGCCGTTTCTGCAACAGCCAAGTAAACATAAAGTTTCTCACCTTCTTTGGGTTTTGAGAGTAGAGGTGGAGAGGTCAGGTACGCTTTGAGTTGTTGAAGTGCGTCTTCGCATGCTGGCGTCCACTCAAAGTTTTTTGACTTGCGTAGGGTGGCAAAGAAAAGGTAGCACTTTTCAGAAGATTTTGATATGAAGCGACTAAGTGCGGCGACTCTCCCTGCTAACTTCTGTACGTCTTTTATGCAAGTGGGAGATGGAATGTTCATGACTGCTTGTATCTGTTCTGGATTGGCTTCGATTCCTTTTTGTGTCACCATGTAACCTAAGAATTTTCCAGAGGAAACACCAAATGAACATTTAGCAGGGTTTAGTTTCATGTTATACCTTTTAAGGACGTCGAAGGCCTGGCGGAGATGATCCAAATGTTGTTCAGCCTCCAAAGATTTGACTAACATGTCGTCAATATATACTTCCATGGTATCACCTAGCATTTCGGCAAACATTCTGTTGACGAGTCTTTGATAAGTGGCTCCTGCATTCTTTAACCCAAAGGGCATCACCTTATAACAGAAGATACCTCGTTCCGTCACAAAAGCCGTCTTCTCTTGATCTTCAGGATGCATCAAGATTTGGTTGTATCCGGAGAAGGCGTCCATAAAACTCAAAAGTTCATGGCCAGAGGTAGCGTCGACCAGCATGTCAATATGTGGCAATGGAAAAGAATCTTTCGGACATGCTTTGTTGAGGTCGGTGAAATCGATGCAGACTCTCCACTTACCATTCTTCTTTCTTACCACTACTACATTAGCGAGCCAGTCAGGATAGTTGACTTCGCGTACTGATCCGATATCGATCAATTTCTGAACTTCTTCATTGATAACTCTATTTCTCTCTGGAGCAAACTTCCTCCTTTTTTGCCTGACAGGAGAAAAACTTGGGTCGACCTGCAATTTGTGAACTATGATTTGAGGATCAATACCTGTCATGTCAGCGTGTGACCATGCGAAGCAGTCATGGTGAAGCGTGAGGAATTCTACTAGCTTTTCTCTGAGCGTAGGATTTAGTCTTGAACCGATTTGTATTTTATGATCCGGTAGCTCTGGGTGAATCTGTACTTCATCCAACTCCTCCATAGTTGGCTTGTCTGGGTCACCATGGAGTAGTTGTTCTGTCTGTAATTGCTATAAGGGAGCTTTGGGCGTCTTCAAGGTGTTTTTGTAGCAGTTTCGAGACGTGCTCTGTTCGCCTTTGACTTCACGTACCCCCCACGGAGTAGGGAACCTTATAACTTGGTGGAAGGTTGATGGAACCGCCCTCATGTTGTGGATCCAAGGACGTCCAAGTATGATGTTGTAGGCAGAGGGACTGTCGAGTACTACGAAGGTTGTACTCATGTTGATTCCACCTGCAAAAACAGGTAAAGAGATTTCGCCGAGCGTGTACTTTTGCTCGCCGCTGAAACCGATGAGAATGGTGGGTCGGCGACATATACTCGTTTCTTCCAGTCCCATTCCTCGCAATGCATGTAAAAACAACACGTTAGTAGACGAACCATTATCGACAAGTATTCTTTTAACAAGAACATTAGAAATAGTAAGTGAGATAACGAGAGCGTCATGATGAGGGTTGACGAGCCCTGATGCTTCATTGTCTGGGAAGCTGAGAACTTGGTCTGTGAAGACAGGTGAAGATGTTTTAGATGAGTGAGCGTCTGGGTTGGCTGCTACACGTGCACTTCTTTTGGCGGCTGAATGACTGACTCCGCTTACTTCTGATCCTCCTGTGATAACCAAACATGTTTTTGTTGGAGTTGGTTCCTCTGGTTCCTTTGGATGAACATCTCTTTGGGCTATAGTATTTTTCCCTTTATCTGTCAATAGGTCAGTGAGGTGACCTCTCTTCAAGAGTTCAGCTACTTCTAGTCGAAGGGCTATGCAATCAGCGGTCATGTGTCCGTGGTCAGCGTGGAACTCACACCACTTGGTATTGTCTCTCTTATCACTAGGAGTTTTTGTCTTGGCGGGCCATCTTACTACATTGCCCATTCCTTTCATTACAGCGACTACTTCGACAGGTTCAATGTTGAGATTGTATTCCGGAAGTTTGGAGCGAACAGGCGCTTGATTCTTATCACTTGGACGTCCAGAGGGGGTGTTGAATGGTTTCCTGTTCTCTCGGGACAAGGGTCCTCTGGATGTTGGATATGGTTCTGCATGTCGACGATCGGTCCTTCTGTCGGACTGTCTAGCGCGTCGATCACTGCTTCTTCCTTCATACGAGTACGACCTGTTTCGGTGAGCTTCGTCTTCTTCCCAACGAATTTCTACCCACGCCCTTGCTAACACGTCTTCCATTGTAGTGCAGTTGAACTTTGTGAGTTCTTTGTAAAGCTCTCCATCTGGTAAAAGACCTTTTCTGAAGGCGTCTACAGCAGTTTCCTGGTTACAATAAGGGATAGATACTTTCTCCCTGTTAAATCTTCCCACGTAGTCACGTAATGGTTCTCCTCTTCTTTGGTGGACTCGGTACAAGTCACCAGAAAGTTTTTCTAACTTTTTGCTGCTGGCGAATTGTTCGACAAAGGTGTCCGTCAACTGGGCAAATGATGCAATTGAGTTATTTGGGAGGTTTGTGTACCACTGTAATGCTGGTCCGATGAGACTAGACCCAAAACTTTTGCACATGCATGCCTCACGCAGGTCTCTTGGAATAGCTGCTGTGAACATCCTCTGCTTATAAGAGGCAATGTGGTCATCTGGGTCAGACGTACCATCATATATCTTCATGTTTGGGAAAGAAAACTTCTTTGGCATCTCCACCAACGCGATAGCATCGACAAAGGGCGAGTCAGCGTAACTGTGAGGAAGACTCTTTTTGAAAGGAGTGGGCATTCCTGGAATACGTGTAATCAACGCTTCCATCTCTGCCAATTTCTTTGCCATTGCCTGTTCTAAAGGAGTACCTGTAAACGCAAACGGAAGTGAATCAGAAGACACATTAACCTGAGTTGATCCGTTTGTCATAGGATACACAGTAGGTAAAGTATATGGGAGAGAAGAGTAAAAGGGGGTAGTAGTTGGAAGAGTTTGATGCGTGTGCTGGGTGACACGTAATGGTGTGACAGGAGTAGCGGTAGGGACTGGAGTCGATCCTCCAGCTGTTACAGGAACTTCTTGACTCGAGGGGCCTGCTTCTTCTGTACTTATAGGAACTGGTCGGGCATTTCTCGAGGTATGAATTCTGGAACCTCCTGGAGTCATCATAGAAATTTCAGTAATTTTTTCTTGGAGTAACTGGTTCTCTGCTCTGACCAGTTGGTTTTCTTCCTCTAACGCCTTGACACGTTCAGCGTTCTCTCGCATTTGGGCGTTAAGTAGAGCAAGTTGAGCAGAAACGTCAAGAGGAGCAGATGTCATGTTCTCTTCCATTTGGCTGATTGTCTTCGTTGTTAGTTGCTGAGGCCCCACGGTGGGCGCCAAACTGTAGACGGTGAGAAGTCTACGGGTCGGAAGTCAGAAGGTCGGTAGCTGAAACGTCTTCTGGAATTCCAAACGTCAAGTTCTTGATTGATGGGCACCAGCAACGTGTGAAAGAAACCTGCAAAAGAAGATGAACAGACACAAACAAACCCGTGAAGGCTTGGGGGGACACCGGGATGGTGCCTGCCAAGGGCCCTCCGACGGTCAAGTCAGCAAAGTATTACAATGGATAATAAACGAAAAGCCGAGGGTATAACCGTTGATGTATTATCGGAGAGTGGCTAGGCTCGTAGAATGACCGGAGTTCGAATCTACGGGAGTGAAATGATCAGAAGTACGAGAGTAGATGTTACCAGTAGCGTCGAGCAAGAAGAAGGTTGTGATCTCCTCGAAGACGTCTGGAAGCGTCGAGCAGGAAGCGTCGAGCCGGAAGCGTCGAGCAGGAAGCGTCGAGCAGGAAGCGTCGAGCCGGAAGCGTCGAGCAGGAAGCGTCGAGCCGGAAGCGTCGAGCCGGAAGCGTCGAGCAGGAAGCGTCGAGCAGGAAGCGTCGAGCCGGAAGCGTCGAGCAGGAAGCGTCGAGCCGGAAGCGTCGAGCAGGAAGCGTCGAGCAAGATAAGCTTTAACACCCTTGAGGCGTCTAGTAGAGTCGAGGACCAGAACCAGGTGGACTTGTATGCAAACGTCTCGAGGATAATCGAAGAACAGAGGGCGAGTGGAGAAGAAGAAGTTTGTATGAGTTGCTTTGCTCTGTATTCGATGATCTGAGAAATGAAAGTGCTCCTCTTTATATAGGCTTGAGGAGTGATCCGTTGGGAGGAGTAAAGGTTGACCGTTACGGAGTAAATGCATGTCAAGATACCTGGGATATGGTGACGTGTACACTGGCTGTACATGCACAACGGTTGTGCATGTTCTCTGACAACTACTCTGCATGTGCATGGTCTCACATTTATTTGAGACGTTACCATGTTATGCATGTCAATAATGGGGGAATATTCGTTGTTGGGGTTACGTTGACCAAGTCTGATATCTTTGTCATTATGGATATATTTGACATGTAGAGTATCTCTTCATTAAATAATCTCTTACACGTGGTACGTGGAGATATAGACGTGTCGAGCGCCAGACGTGTGGAGATTCGGGCGTGTGGAGCTTTGTGCACGTGGAAACTCTTTGCACGTGATTGGGCCTTGACACGAGTTTTAGGGTCTAGTTGACGAGTGCCCATTAAGAGACTTCTGGGCTGGGCCCAAACAAGGACAAGCGAGCCGGGTTGGGCTTGACGTCTCGATGGACATTTTATCGTCGAGGGCCCAGGTGTAGTTTTTGGTCAACACATGCATGATGATCTTGGGACGTACTAATGTCAAGACATGAGATGTCTGAGATTCCGCTTATACGACATTAGTAGACACGACCATAACCCTACAAAACCACCATGAAAAAAAATGTGATCCCAAACAAACTTTGATCAATAATGAGGAGTTAGAAAGAGAAAGAACCCTGGTTCCAAAAACTTGATCCAAAACCACCACTAAAAATACTCTCAGGGACCTTATTCTCGGGTTGGTCTCGGACTCAGACCCGTTGGAGACCTTAGGCAAAGTTTCAGACTAACCAGTCTGAGACCCAAACAAAGGACTCAGACTGGGCTCCGTCCGAGGCCTTCCTAACTAGTCTGAATCTGAAGCCTTACTTTGGGTTTTTTACGGGTTCGATTTGTACCCAGATGCCAATAGATGTTTGGTGTGTTGAGTTATGGTGTCTCTTAGAGTTCTAAACGGAATCTCAGACATCTAATGTCTAACACTAGTACCCAAGGTCTCATGCATAAGCTTAATATGAACTAAGTTAGTTTACAAATTAGCTTAGGTGTCGTTTGGCAACACTAAAATAAGTTACTTTTTTGCTTATTTAAGTAGAAAAGTCAAAAAGTTAGTTTGGTACGCAAAAATTATCGACTTCATTTAAGTTAAAATTTGACTTTTTTTTTTAAGTTAAAATTTTTAGCTTTTGACTTCAAAGTAAAGTAACTTTTTTAGACATGCATGAATTTTTCTTAGACGAATTTTTTGTCTATCTCCGCTCCACTACCACAACTAAACTTCTACTGTACCGTTCTACCCTCACCACACCACAACAAGCATTACACCTCCCCCACCACCTTACCTCAACTACCACCACCACACCTTAACCACCACCTTCGTACCACCACCACCATACACCACCACACCTCGACAACAACCACCTCGTAGCTCCACCGCCACTACCAGCATCGTACCTTCACCACCACCACTGTACCTTCACCACCACCACCACGGTACCTTCACCACCACCACGGTACCTCCATCATTACCACCATACCTCCATCATTACAACCTACATATCTTATTCACCACCTTTACCACCATCACCATACCACCACCACCATAACTCCGTCACTATCACTCACATACCTTATCCACCACCACCACCACCGTATTTCCACCATCACCACCACCGTACTTCCACCACTATCGCCATCATCATGCCTACACCACCACCGTTGCCACCATCATATCTCTCTACCACCACCACCACCATCAAACCTCAACCACCACCACACCCCATAACCATACCTTCATGGCACCACCACTACTACCAATATCACCACTACTTCGTATACAAGAGTAATTGTAGAAATCATAAATAAATTCAAATTAAAATCAAGTATCTCTATGAGAAAGAAAAATAAAATTAGCAAAAGTAACTTTTTGACTTTTTTACTTATAAGTAATATTTTTGCCAAATATACTTTAAAATTTTCTTTTTTACTTTTTTTAAATTAAAAGAACTTCTACTACAAGCAAAAGTACCTCTACTTCTAGTTGCCAAACGACACCTTAATCGCTATTTCCCACGGACTTACACGGTTTAATATAAGAAGACCAAGAGCTCCAAGTGTAACTCCTCTATTTGAGACACCGAGTAATCAACTTGATCTCCCAGCGTCAAGTTTAGCTAGAACTTAAATGATGGTTAGACGAAGAACACCTTCTTCTTTAGACTGGATAGATAGTTGGGAACTATTCTCTCATTCTTTCTCTACTTGATGTTGTAAAGTCAGAAATCTCTTTGAAAATTTTCTACACCTAATTTTGTTCTAACGAGGACCTTATATAGAATCCGAAAGTTAGAGTCCAACCCTAATTAGGTTTCCTAAAAGACCAAAATAGAAACAGACTTAGGATTTCAGAAAAATCGTTCGCGCCTTTTGCTTGGCCTTTTGGACATTTTTATGGGTCCAACCCATGTTCATATGTCTTATCCCTCTAGTCCTTTCTTCCGATCAAATTGACACTCTTTGGTGTACCCTGATGTAGGATTCAGATGAAGTTAGCCGCGAATCGCCTCGTGATTCGACGATCGTAGTTGGTTTCTGGCTAAACACTATGATTCCTAAATCGTTCGGACTTGATGAACTTCTTCATCAATTGTCCTATCCGACAAATCATTCGCATTGCATCTTTGGTAGAAAGACATCTCCTTCATGGTGTCAAATGAGATTGACCTTAGTTAATATGTTCTCTCAGGTCTTTCTAAGATTTATACGCTGGATTTTGATAGTATACGTTGCCAAGTAAATGGATGATTTTTAGAAAAACCATAAAAACCATAGCATACCTAGAACTTTATTTCTTTAAGTCTTATAAGAAAATGTAGCTTTAATACAATTAATTTAGGGATGCAAGTAAATGAATGGTGTGCTTGGATAAAGATTCATAATTTGTATGGACTCTAAGATTGGCTAGGATTCTAGAAACATACAAGTTTCAAACTTAAAATCAACCAAGCGGAGGTATCAAGTAGTAACCCGGCAAAGCCGGGGCCGATCCAAGGATAGGAAGGTAGTTTGGATATCGAAGGGTGTT
Organism: Eschscholzia californica; assembly: GCF_041429995.1. Classification (NCBI taxonomy): domain Eukaryota; kingdom Viridiplantae; phylum Streptophyta; class Magnoliopsida; order Ranunculales; family Papaveraceae; genus Eschscholzia; species Eschscholzia californica. Next base: position 65,744,752 of record NW_028238198.1, on the reverse strand, counting down.
ATCCACCGGTTTAGATATCACTAGCTAACTTATACTAAGACGGAAAACAACAAAGATAAAGGGGGTTTTTGATCGATGAAGCAATACAAGAGGAAACACAAGTAAAACTAAACTAAACTATCATAGTAAAAGGGCGAGAGAGATTCGAGAGAAGAGTCGGAGGAACAAGAGTCGGGGAACAACAAGTGAGAAGGTGTCGAACTCCGGGAATCCGTTGTGGTGAACTTACAACTATGTGGGTCCAATCGAATGGATTGACACAAACCTAGTCTCGATTCCTAAGGTGGGTGCTCGTAAGTACTACGTATGTCCGGAGATAATACTTAGTCAAACAAACTTCCTAAACAAATAAAACCGAATCATCAAAAATGTCGTCTAGTCGCCTAACTATGTGAAGTGCATGACAAGACACATGAAATTTTGACCTAGACTACGATCGATACAATCACTTTGCCTAATCAATTAACTATGCGAAGTGCTTGACAAGACACATGAAAAACGATTAAAACAAGTAACTAAAATAAGAGAACATCAATTTATTATCAAAACATTATGAGAACAAATTCATCACATTTCATCCCATAATCGACACACTAAAGTTAACTAAACATGGTTAATGAGTAATAAATGACAAGAAGATGAAGTGAGAATCTCCCTTTTCCGATGTGGCTCGAGGCTAAGATCGTCGAAAAAAATGAGTATCTAGGTGCAACCGATCTCCCCTAAGAAAAATCAGGGTTCCCCAATCAACATCATCATCTTCTTCATTTAGAACTCAACCTCGATTAAAGCTTAACCCTAGCTTTCTCTCTCTAGAAATTTTAACCCAAAATGAGATCAAACAACATGAGAAGCAAGATACTAGGATGGGGAGTAAAAATCCTAAATTTTCCGGCCAAGAAAGTGGCCAGGAATACCCTAGATGACTCTGGCCAAATCCGCTTTTTCCGGCAAAAAAGTGATGTTCTGAGTTGGTTGCGGCCATCCCGAGCACGAAGCTTCAAATCTGGCTATATTTAGCTGCTCCAACCGAGCTATCCTGCGCATCCCCTTGCTAGATCGAGCCATCAAGTGCTTCTTCACGGGTCGAGCACCAATGTCCTTCAAAACCCGAGCAACTGCTGTGCTACCCGAGCAGTTGTGCCGTTACCCGAGCAGCTGTTGTGTTACCCGAGCAGCTGCTCGTGATACTGGAGCAGCTTTGATGCACCGACCAAGCTTGGCCGGCCTTCAGTGTTGGCCGACTGAGCTTGATCGTGACCTCCTTTTCCTTTTCACTTTTTCTCCCTCTCAAGCTTCTCAAGCACCTAAGAACACTTCAAACCCTAGCTTTTTCTCTCTTTGATCCTTCATTTCACAAATCAGACTTGGAAAACTTGTTATATCTTCTAACCCTGGACTTGACAAGTCTCAAAGTTTGACTTGGTCTTCTTAAAGAGGGGTGCTCTTAAATTCTTCTTTAAGTTTATGGGTTATGGACTTGGGCTTGGTCTTCACTTAAAACCCAAGAGGGTGCCTTCATCTTCTTCTTTACTAATCTAATTTCAAGACACGACCTCGGCTTCTTTCATAACTTCCTCGTCCGAACTCTGAATCGACTTCCGTTTTCACCGTCGGACTCGCCAATGACTCCACTTGTCGTTTGATCCCTCTGATAGCTTTTTCTACCGTTTCGGCCACATGAGATGAAAGTGACAATTTTCTCTTTTCATTTCGACTTATGTGTCTAGCTCCATGTAAGTTACCTAACAAGAAAATACACATAAAATATAATTAACACCTGAAACGGACTAATTAGTCTAAGTTGGGCTCTCCAAATGTGACATTTTCACGTCACATCACCTGTCCTGACTCATATGTAACAAGCCTTTAAACCCATATGTTATCCCTAGAGGACGAGTGTTGTCTTGTGAGGGTTTCCATAGATGACGCCTACAAACATCGAGTCTCACGAGACACAAAGGTCCAACAACCACATTATAGGTACGCATGGTTCATATAGTACAGGCTTTAAGCATGTCAATATATAATTAATTAAAGTAGATAAGTTCGTATGAAAGCTAAAGACCTCTTCACTTATGATCTTACCCCTAAAATGCAAGTGTCATACCATAATGAGCAACATCTATGTTTCGAAGGCAAACAACCTTGATTCCTAGTTTAGTACCTGATATATGATAGACTTCGTGCTCTTTCAATGTGGTTCATCTCCCGACCATGTTGTAGGACGCAGATATAGCAGTTTAACCTCTTAAAGGTCTTTCTACCTATTACAATCCGATGCCGGAACGGAGTTTTGAAGCAATAGCTTAAGATGTTTTTATCAAGCTTGATGTTTAATAAACTTTTATTGTTTAGAAGGATTTCGTGTTTAATTAGCATAAAATGAATTTTATTAAGGTTTTATTAGACTTGATATTTTATAAACATTTATTAAGGTGTTTTATAGACTTTTATTAACGTGTTTTATCAGACTTGATATTTTATAAACTTTTATTAAGGTGTTTTTATCTAGTTTGATGCTTTATAAACTTTTATTGTTTAGAATGATTTCATTTTTAATTAGCATAGAATGAATTTTATTAAGGTTTTATTAGACTTGATATTTTATAAACTTTCGTTGAGGTGTTTTCTAAACTTGATACTCTATAAATTTTATTATGGTGTTTTATCGGACTTTATACTTATAAATTTTTATTAAGGTATTTTTATCAAGCTTCATACTTATAAATTTTTATTGTTTAGAACAATGTCATGTTTAAGGAGATTATTATTAAATTTCTTTTAATTATTATATATGCATCACTTAATATGTTCTAACATTAATTACATCCTTGTTGCACTCAATAAAAGCTATATCAGTGCAAATAAGTAATTTCTCTTCCTCTGAATTTTTTTTAAAAGCTCACGCCCCTATAAACGAATCGTTTTGTAGCTGCTTGACGATATTAGCACGTAAGGATGGATAGGGTTCCAGCTCATAGAGGCAATGACTTTAGAATGTTCATGTAAGGTCATCAATAGCATACATGTCTTCCTATGTGATGAGACATGAAAATGTCTCATCTGAACCTCTTAACTCGGGCTAGTTAGTCTAGTTCGAGCAGTTACTCTGATAAATTACTTGTTTCTCTTATCTAGATGTGTTCTAAGGTGTTGAGCAGTGGCGAGGCCAGAACTTTTTTTTGTTGGGGGCACAGTTTAAGGGTAGTTAATACAAAAATCAAACAAATTTCAACATCTTTAAATATATTATATTCTAATCCATGAGCATATTCACTAAACGATGCAGGACTAAACTTTCGTGCTTTTTTCCAACATTTGTCGTAGGATACGTACGATTTCGAATTTGATAAGGCCTTTCAAGTAGATACGCTCTTCAAACTTGATATCTAATATTAGGATAAATATATAGAATTTGAATTCGGCATCCAAAATCAAGGTTTGTAAAGTCAATTGTGTTATTTGCATTTCATGAACAATTTATTTGTTTTGTTGATGGTGATGGCACACCAATAGCATCATAATTCTCATCTATATTGTGTTTTCTTGCAATTCTAATCGAACTAGGCTTGTTACATTGTGGCTACGATTCACAAGTACTTTTTGCTCAAAATGTCTCATAATGATTTTTGAAAAATTAAGAAATAGAGCAAAATTAAATTTCTATTCTCGACTCGTAATATTAAAAGCATTTTTAATATATCACTTACCTTCATTGCATCGTCAAATGTCTTTTAAATCTATGAAAAACCTTAAATGCATTCAAGAAAAAATGGGTAACATCAATAACTAATGTTTTGTATAACTGGGCTTACTATAAATCCTAATGTATAAAAGACTAAGTGAATTGGAATGGGATGAGAACCAAAAAAATGAACTCCACTATCCTATATAAGTTGTCCCAATCCAAAGAAATAAAGCTACCAAACATAAAACTAAGAAAAAACCCTAAGACTTAACATAGTGGTGGACTGGTGGCTAAGAGGTTTTGTATGGATTTGAATGATGAGGGTAAAATAGTGAAGTATTGGTTGGGTAGCCAAATGAATGTGCGATTGAAAAGAGCCGGAATTTTTTTGTCAACTATTGGGCTGGGATATGAATCTGCATTAGTGACCAAAACTATTTATATAGGCACTCAAATTTAATAATGCACTAAAATTTAATAATGCATATAGGAAAGGAAGCTCACATTTGGGCCGTGGGGGCACGTGACCCCACGGGCCCCTATGTGGGCTCGCCCCTGGTGTTGAGCGCGAAAAACAGATAAAATCGGGAGAAAGACACACTTGAGAGCATTTTGGTCATTTAAAATGAGGGTGTTCTAGAAATTTTAGTACTCGGTTCAAAAGTATAGTCCAAGACAAGCCCGTGGTGAAAACAAAGGTCAAATTGGAGTGCAGACGAAAAAATATACCAAGTCAAAGTTTGGGTCAAGAATCGGGTCTTTCTCTAACACGTGGCGCAAATTTGAATATTTCGGTAAGACTTATGGCGCAAATTTAATAATAATCTCCTTAAACATGAAATCATTCTAAACAATAAAAGTTTATAAGTATCAAGCTTGATAAAAATACCTTAATAAAAGTTTATAAGTATCAAGTCTGATAAAACACCTTAATAAAATTTATAGAGTATCAAGTCTATAAAACACCTCAACAAAAGTTTATAAAATATCAAATCTAATAAAACCTTAATAAAATTCATTTTATGCTAATTAAAAATGAAATCATTCTAAAGAATAAAAGTTTATAAAACATCAAGCTTGAAAAAAACACCTTAATAAAAGTTTATAAATATCAAGTTTGATAAAATATCTTTATAAAATTTATAGAGTATCAAGTCCATAAAATACCTTAATAAAAGTTTAAGAATTATCAAGTCTAAAAAATCCTTAATAAAATTCATTATATGCTAATTAAACACGAAATCCTCCTAAACAATAAAAGTTTATAAAGCATCAAGCTTGATAAAAACATCTTAATAAAAGTTTATAGGTATCAAGTCTGATAAAACACTTGAATAAAAATTATAGAGTATCAAGTCTATAAAACACCTTAATAAAAGTTTATGAACACTACAAAAAAGAGATTTTTAGCGACAGTATTTTGCGACGGTTTCCTAGAACCCGTTAGTAAAGATTGCTAATACTAAGGGTTAGTTCAAAAATCGTCGTAACAAACCTACTTCTCCCTATTTTGAGAAAACGAATGAGAGAATAGAGAGATGGAAAGAGGTGATTTGAAACTCCTGATGTCGAGGTTAGGGGTCTTCCACCTCATCCTGGTTTAATCATCAATAGATCATTTGAGGTTAGTTATTTTCCTCTCTAGATCTTAGTTCCTCTTTGTATCTTCTGTATCAAATTATTTGTTCACCCATGGTGGTCAAGTACGTAACCCTAATTTTTTCTTGTTCATTCTATTTTGATTCTTCTGTGTTAATAGCCAGCCTATTATTTTTTCCGTATATTTCGAGTTTCAATTTCAGATATTTGATTAATTGTTCTTGTTGTGAAATCCCTTCCTTTTAAGTCATTGGATGTAATGAAATGGCAATACAAGTAGAAAATCTGTTTCTTTAGATTAGGGTGTGTATTTTATCAACTCATGGTAAGCTAATGTACGGGTCAAATGACATTTATGAGTTTAACAGATCATCGTTACTAAGTCTTTCTTTGACCATTTTAGTCTTCACGACATTAGGCTTTGCTTCATGAGCTTTAGCTTCATGTATTTTCTTTAATTTCCTCTTCTCAGACCTAATTTTAGTCGATGGTGTAGAAGAATCTTTAGGCTCCGTTTACATCCTGAAAGTAGTCACTAAAAAAACAAATTTTGATATCAAAAGGCCACCTAGCTAATATCCAACTTCAAGAAAAGCTTTACAATTATCAATTCTTACTTTTCATTAGGTTGCTTCTCCTTTTGATTATATATAACGGGTTCCTCGTCCATGTAATCAATATTTGCTACCTCTGCAGATCGTAATTCATTCACATTCTTTGCGTTACCACTCTATTCCAATACATCGCTTCTCCATATGCGAAGATTCTTAGCAGATGCACCGGAAAGGTTGCACACCCAAGCGGAGGTATCAAGTAGTAACCGGTAAAACCGGAGTCGATTCTAGGATAGGAAGGTGATTCGGATAACGAAGGAGTCTCGTTCGCCGGTCTAGGTATTACTAGTTAACTTAGACTAAAAAGGAAATGAACAAAGATGAATGGGGGTTTTTAATGATTGATTTAAGAGGAAATAAAGAAAACAAATAAAACTACTAAACACTCAAAGTAAATGAGCAAGAGATATTCGAGAGAAGAGTAGGAGGAACAAGAGTCGGGAGGCAACAAATAAATGAGAGAGGTGTCGAACCCGGGAATCCATAATGGTAAACCTACGACTATATGTAGTCCGATCTAATGTTTCAAAGTATAATCGATGTTCGACTCCTAAAGTAGATGTCTCTAAGTACTACGTATATCCGGAGATCATACTTAGTCAAACAAACGTCTAAATCGGTTAATCCCGAGTCATCGAAAGTGTTGTCTAGTCGCCTAACTATGTGAAGTGCTGACAAGACACATGAAATTATGACTTAGACTACGATCGATATCGAATACTTCGTTTCGTCTATTAACTATGCGAAGTGGTTGACAAGACACATGAAAATACGATCAAAACGATAATCGAAATAAATGAACATCAAATTATAATCAAAACATCAAATCATATTAAACATAATCACGAATTCATCACATTTCATCTCATATAATCGACACACTAAAGTTAGCTAAACATGGTGATTGAATAAGAAATCGAAAGAAAATGATGAGAGAATCCCCCTTTTTTCGATGTGGTTCGAGGCTAAGATCGTCGGAAAATATAAGTCTTTAAGGTGCAGCCGGTCTCCCCTTAGCAAATTTCTGGGTTCCCCATAGCGACCACCATCATCTTCTCCATTTAGAACTCAACCTCCATTAAAGCTAAACCCTAGCTTCCTCTCTCTATAATTTCTAGCCCAAAATCAAATCAAACCATATAGGAAGCAAGTCCATGACATGGGGAGTAAAAGCCCTAAGGTTTCCGACCAAGAAAGTGGCCGGAAACCCAAGAAATTCCGACCAAAGATATAGAAATTCCGGCCAAGATCCGACCAAATAAAGTGTTGTCCGAGCCGTCCCATGCTAGGCTGCTACTCTCCCGTGCTTCTCGTGCTCTACCGGAGCCATTGAGGAAGCGTGAAGGCATCCCGAGCTTGTGTGCAGCTTTCACGAGCAACCCTTGATGCTCCGAGCTGCCCACTGTCCCGTGAAGAAGCTGCTGTTCGGAGCAGCTTTGGTCGCGTCCGGTTGCTGCTAGCAGCTGCTTCTTCACGCGTCGAGCTCCATGCTCCTTCAAAGACCCGAGCTACTATTGTTCCGACCAAGCTTAGGCCGGCCTTAGTGCTGGCCGGCCTCCTTCACCTTCCTCTCTTGTTCTCTCTTCAAACCCAACTCAAAGCTTTCCAATCTCAAGAACCCTAGTCTCCTCTTTCTCTCTCTGACTTCTTGCTCGGTTGATGAAGATGATGAATAGTTCCTTCTCTTTTGAGTACCCAAACCCTAGGTCCATCTTGACTTTGACTCAGATTCGACTATTTTGACTTGGACCATAAAGAAGGGTGCCCATATATTTTCTACTATTTTCTTCTTCTTTGGTTTTTTGTGGGCTTTGGGCTTGGTTGAGAAATCAAGGGGTGCCTCCATCTTGTCTCTACATTTAGAACCAAGGGGAGTGCCTTCAAGAAAAGACTTTGGCTTCTTTCTTTCATAACTTCACCGTCTGAACTCCGATTCGACTTCCGTTTTCACCGTCGGACTCGTCATTGACTCCACTTGTAATTTGATTTGTTTGAAGTCATTTTCTCTCGTTTTGGGCACATGAAATGATAGTGATAATTCGCTCCTTTTATTCTGAATTTCATGTTAAACTCCAAATATGATACCTAATAAGAAAAACACATAAAATATTATTGATAACACTCGAAAAGGACTAATTAGTCCAAGTTAGGCGCTCCAAATGTGATATTTCATGTCACATCAATTACCACTCTTAGTAGTTCTTCAACACATTTCTTCTAAATCTGTTAAAAATAAAGAGAGTAATAAGTGAGATTATACTACATAAAAAAATTTAATGAATTATTCAAAAAGAAAATAATGGAAAAACTATGAAAAGTTATGCTATGTTAACTTTATAGGAAGTTGTTCAAATATTGTTAGAAACCTCAAGTAAATCGTCTTCACATTAAATTATTCAAAATACTATATCTGTAAAAGAAAAAATAACAATAACTATTAATAAATAAAAAATTATAATTTGAGTTTGCCATTACATAGAAAGAAAATTAGCAATGAAAATAGAACCCTAAGTTAGAGTTCAACCCTAATTAGGTTTCCTAAAAGTCCTTTTTGAATAAGATTAAGGAAAATAGACGAAAATAAAAAGTAGTTTCTATTTTCTTAATTTCCTTGTTTATGGTCGGCCACATCATGGCCATCTTGGGCAGATCTGGTCGGCCTCTATAGGTAGGTCGGCCGAGCATGGGCGGCTATAATGGGTCCTAAAACCTCTTTTAAGCCACGCCCCAAAATTCTCTTCATTGAGTTCATTCGGGCCTTTTGTACTATCTTTGCCTAAACTTCTTTTAGGCCTATGGGACATATTTATGGGTCTTACCAACCATCATATGTCTCATCCCACTAGTCATGTCATCCGATCAGATAGACATTTTTTTTGTAACCCGATGTATGATCCGGTCGAAGTTAGCCGCGAATTACTTAGTAGTTCGACGATCGTAGTTGGTTTCTGGCTAAACACTACGACCCCTAAATCGTCCGGACTTGATGATCCTCTTTATCAATTGTCCTATCCAATAAATTGTTTGCATTGCATCTTTCATCGAAGAACTTCTCCTTCAAAGTTCGCCATTTGAGGGGATACCATTGGCCCCAAAAGACACATGTACCTATTCGAGTCCTATTTAAACAACCCAAACCCACATCATTTTTCATTCAATTCATTTTCTTATTCTCTTCTCTTCAAAATCAGTATTCTATTGTGTTTGGAATATAATTCTGATTTTAGAAATATTTATTTTGAATTCTGAAGAAAGAAGTCTCCGAGTGAATTTCGTTTATTTTCTTCTTGTCTCCTATTCTAAAATCAGTATTCTAGTATTTCTGATTTTAGAAATATTTTAGTGTGTATAGAATTCTGAAGAGAAGTATCCGAGTGAAGTTATAACATTCACGTGTCTAGAAGATCCATTCACATTAGTCCAAGAGCTCGTATTATTTACGAAGGTTCACCCGCTTTAGAAGATAAGTACTATCTTAAAATTCTGAAAGAATAGTTGTTGTATACCGAAGGCATGCACCCTAACTGTTGCTATTGTTACGGGGGTGTAAAATGTTTTAAGGAAAGAGAATTTATTCTTGAAACGACTACATAAATTCTTCTTCTTAACTTTATTTATCTCAGTTAATGCGAAAGAAGGATTACTGACAAGATAGTATTCACTTATTGTCTATCTCTCTATAACTTAGAGAAAGGAAAGCTCTTACTTCAACCCAGACTCTGTCTTTGTCTTAGTCACGACAAGACAGAGATAAAGTGAAATCGACTCATAACCAGAGGAACAACATTTCTTACTCTTTCTCTTGTAAGATCATAACTAATGAGATCGTCGGGTCCTCAAATTTAGTAAGTACCGAAGTCTTTTGGGTGGACTCATATAACCTTTGTCAAGAACGTCAAAACTCTGTAGCCATCGGATTTGGGCATAGATGGTAAAAGAATGGACAACAACAGTAATTGATGGTGTATGAGTCGTTACAAGTGATACCAGAGTATAGGACAAATCATCTCTAAGATGGGGTTGATGCGATCGTCCCACATTAGAGATAGGGGCATCTAAGGCCTCAAATACAAGTGTTAGCTCAAGCTTAGTACTGTTGTGAGGGTAAGATCCTTTTTTTTGTGGAAAGCGTAATGGTAAGATCTTTTTTTCTTTTTTTAAAGCGTAAGGGTAAGATCGGAGTGGCAAAATGAGAGTCAATGTTTTTTTTTTTTTTTGTTGAACTAAGACACATATTGTAACAATATAAATGTAGAGAGACTAAGGAGATTTGCAGTTTGGACTCCCTTTCGTATAACTGACTTGCTATTTGGACTCCCTTTTTCCAGTGTTGCACTTTGGACTCCCTTTTGACGGAATCACTATAAAACATTCCGTCTCTAAAGTTATATTTTACAAAATTTCCACTTTACCTTTAAATAATTGATATTGCAGTTTGGACTCCCTAATTTATTTAAATTAATTTGGACCCATCTTCCTCTTTTGTTTAACTCATTTTTTTCCTTCATTCAATAACAGTCACGGCCCAAACAATAATCCAAATTTATCCTACCAACCATTAATATAATTACGCAAACCTCCCAAGTTGAAGACAGGTGAACTGTTAGAGATAGATAGAGAAAGCTTGTAGAGATAGAAGGGGAGATGATTTGTTGGGTTCTTATAAGAAACATTAAATGAATTGAGATAAATTCAACTTTTGGGGATTCAATAGTTTGCCGAGTTCTTCAGGTATTGTTCCATTAATTTGATTATGACTAATTGAAATATCTTCTAGATTGCTCAATTTAACAAATGAAACAGGAATTCTTTCTCATATGAAGTGATGATCAAGGGTCAATTCACCATTAAAGTGAAACTGCAAACTAGTAAAGCTTCGACTTGTTCTTCTAGTTGCGAGCAGACTAAAGAGATGAAGATGAGGAATGGATTTAATTCAAAGAAATTGTAGGAATTTTTAATGGATGATATTTTCTCTGAGATTTTCATTACAACTTTTAATTGCACAATCATTACAATTATTCATACTTTTAAGAGAGAAAGTGAATGACAATAGAAATTTTGTAGGATTAGTTTAAATAAAAAGGTTGATTAATCAACATAATCAAAAGGAGAATACAAAATGATTAACAAACAAACAAAACAAAGAACTCCACAAATCAGTAAAATAAAGAAACAATCAAGACAAAGAGAAAAATCAAAAGAATTCAGAACAGATAAAATCCTTTCTCTCTCTCTAACTTCGAACTTCAATCTAAACTCGGGGTTCAATACTTCAATTTCCATATTTCCACTGAAATTAGATTTGAAGAAGATAAAGTGTTTCACCTTTTTTTAGTAAGTAATCAAGCATAAGTTGGCTAAGTTTTTGTTCTTCATTAGCAACTCCTTGTTCAGTAGCTCTTAACCAAATAGGAAGAACAGTCAAACTAAGAATCAGTGAGGAATCTGAAGATGAGAAGGGATAGGTCCTATGAGAAATTCGGAAGAAAGATGAAGGGGTAACAGTTACGGCAAGTAGAGGGTAAAACTGTCATGATTTTTGAAATGGTTATATTTAACCTTGTTTTTTAAAAAAGGGAGTCCAGAGTGGAACACTGAAAAAGGAAGTCCAAACAGCAAGTCAATTATATGAAAGGGAGTCCAAACAGCAAATCTCCCGAGAGACTACCATATAATTATATATTTCGAGTGTTTTTAGCCGTTCCCTTTTTTAGTTTTAATCCATGTATTTTGGAGGTTTCATACCTTCCACAAGGATTTCATCAGAAACCATCAGAGTTTATATTCCATTCACACGAGACAAAGAGGAGATCGACAACAATAGGGTTTTTCTGCGGTCGACTAAGAGAAAGAAAAAAATGAGCAGAGGAGACGATACTGAGATGAAATATAAGAGGACAGAGTCACATACGATGGCGGTAGCGATAAAGATGACAGAGATACAGTGAAATTAGCCTGTTGGCACTTGCCAGTATAGTCAATCACTTAGTTTATTTTTTAATTAATGTGTCAATTGTCATGTGTACTAGTAGTGTTTGTGAGCTTAGAAAAACCTGAATTTGGGTAGAGTGGGTTTATCCGTGTAATAAACTTGTGGGAGCATACAAGTTTTTAGTGGTGCCTTTAAAATTTCCTTCTTTCATTGATAAGTTCATAACAACCTTCTAAAGAAGAGGGGAGAGAGAGAGAATGACTAACTAATCATTTTCCTTTCTTTGTTAGCTTAAGTAGGAGTTCAATTATCCATTGTATCAAAAGATACATTCTTTCCTCGTCTTAACTATCGGTATAATACATTGATTACACACCCGTCGATATATAATTCCATCTAGTACTTCACCATCTTCATCTTCTTAGTCTTCATCGATCGTCATTCAAACAACAATTCAAGATGATCATTAAAAGTTTGAGAAAAGACTATGCTGAGACTGAACCATATGCAATTCGGGGTTCGTTTGGCACTCGCTTTCCTCATTGATATATGTCATATTCCTGCAAATTCATATTAGGATATTAACATATATGCATATGCCTAAAAATGCCTAAAAGGACTAATTGAGATTGAATGCATTCGTGAGAATAGCTTACTCGCGGGGCCTAGATGCCCAAAGAGAACTAAGTGCTCGTAATCGGTTATAGTACTCCCCAATTGCTAGGAAACATCGAGCAGCTTGTCGTACTGTTAATATCCGATATAACTGATGAAGCGTCTGCTGCCTCAAATTATCAGCCTAATATATAACAATCAGAATTCATTCATTAGTTTGATAAATGAGGTGTAACTAAGGTGTAAGATAAGTTGAGTGTAACAAAGGTGTAAGATAAGTTAGAGATAATCTTCTTACTTGGCGAAGGAAGCTTTCTAAGTTTGAGAGTTTGCTCAAACCAAGAGCCATATGACCCATGAACTCTCCGACATTTGGTGGTTCATGATGAGAGAAAGAACCACCACCACCGCCACTGCCAGCACCTCTCGAGATGGTCTCGGACAAAGAGTGTTGAAGTTGTTCAAGACCCTGTGAGAGAGCTTCCTCTCCTTGCTGAGTAGATTGTTGCAGACTACATATGCCCACCAATTGTTGCTCCGTTAGTGGGTCTAATTGCGGGATTAATATCTGCAAATTAGTTTTGAGTTGAAAATCAACAAATTAATATCAGAGCAAACAATATGTTAAGAAAAGCAAAAAAAGTATCATACACTGATACACTAATACTAAAGAAGAAGAAGAAGAAGAAGAAGACTACAAGGAATAGTAGGCCTACTTATAAATCTGCACAAATATAAAACAAACATTCCGTTTTACCGACTAGAAACGTACGATAAATCCATTAATTTGTTTATAAAACCTAGTCTTATAATAGGAGTGTGTGTGTGTGTGTGTGTGTGTGTGTGTGTGTTCGGTGTTGCTACTAGTATCGTTTGCTTTGGCACTCATTATCATAAATGTTGCTAGGAAAGAGTGTCTAATCCTTTATAAGGAGCATTACATTTTACCTCTCACCCATTGTGGGTTTGAACTGCATCAAATGGTGCAACTTATATGGGATTACACACAATTTCCTACAAACATGTTCTATTCATGATACTCTGAAGTGTCAAAACGAACATACGCTACAATTAGCATAGAATGTCGGACCACATAATATGTAACATTTATATAATTTCTCATCTTCTTCAAAAATTTAGTAACAAAACTATATGCATGCACGAAAGCCTCATTAGAAGAAGAGAATAGTAATGACCTTAATGAGTTCGGAGGGACGAAAACCACCCATCCACAGGAAGCAACGTTCAGCGGGAGATGTCCACATTCCAGTGATAAGATGGAAGACATCAGACTTCGTAGCGAGTTCTTTGAGGCGGAATATTTCGTCATAGTGTGAGAGATAACCGTCAAGAATTAACCGAAGATCACCATCGGAAAGGTGAGCTTGTAAACCAGCTCGGAGCTCAGACATACGTCTTTGATCATCTTCTAACCATCTTGCATATTCCATGTCAAACACTGTTGTATCTGTATTTTCCGAATGTGTTAGATTTAGGGTTTAGGGTTTGAGGTTTGGGGTTGTAAAACCAAATGAATTATAATGTATAGAGTAACAATATGCCACATCTTTTTCTAAGTTTTGTCTCTCTCTAATGTACAAACTTGTAATAAAGGGCCTAAAATCCAAAACCACTTTCATTTGGAGAATATTGTTGGTGAAACATATAAAATTGTCTGAAAATGTCTCTTCTAGATTATGTATAAAAGAATATAATAATAAATAGTCTATAAATATATAAAAGATTAAATATAAAATAACTTTTTTTTTTGTTGAAAGAAATATAAAATAACTTAGTAAATATAAGTATTTAAGAAAAGAAATTTATTAAAAATAAATAAATAATTGAGAATATACCAGAATTGACATTTCCACCTGCACCACCTACTGAGGCTAAGAAAAGTCCCTTAACAAACAACAAAAAACCCAAAATGAATTAAAAAAATATATATTGAAATTCAATTATTTGTAGAAATTAATTATTACAAAAAAAAAAATTAGCTTTATACTAAAATATTAGGAAGTTACTTAGTACCTGAGATCTAGCTCTTTGGAGATCTTGTTCTAACTGAGCAAGTTTAATCCTACTAGATTCAAGTTGTTGTACATAAGCCTGCACAAAATGGGTATATGAGATTTTTAGTGTTTGGACTTTTTCAGGCAATGAAAGGGTGATCGGAATCCGACCCACCTTTTTTCTCAGTCTACTCTTTCTTGCTGCTTCTCTGTTTTGAGCTAACCTTCTCAATATCTGAATAACAAAATTTTATAACAAAGATGAGGTTAAATTTGAACTTAGAAATAGATGAAGTTTTAATTCCAATCAACTTATTATCATATATACATGAGAGAATGTTACTAGGTTTACAGATGGATATCACGTTCATGTCTGTGCTTATAGCCCTCTCACATGATGAGAATGTTAAATGTAGATAGGCTCATGTCCACCCCACGAGCGAGCAACCCGTGGGAACCCCTTTGATCTGAGAGGATTGTAGGCGAAGACGGGTAGCGAGAAAAAAGGTGGTTAATTACCTTTGCATCAAGTGGTTTGCTTGAACTTGAACCAGGTCCCTTCCTCTGCAAATTCAAAGAAAAACCAAAAACATTAGGGTTTTTGTCATTTTTAGTTTTGATGTTTAGTTTTTTTACTTCTTATTTTTTATTTTATTTTATTTTAGGCAAGAATGACACTGGAGTGATGTAAATTGAGTGTTAGAATATGTGAAAAAATAAAGTACTTTTCCTCTAAACTTAACCCTTGTGCTCCATAACACAAAGTGTCAAAGACCCTAATTTTAGGAGAGGATCAAGATGAAGATACTGATTGAAAGTTCTTCCTTTCAACTTTCAGATTTGTTGAGTTGAAAATGATGTCTGAAAAGTAAAAAAACTTTTGCTGTTGATTTTCCTTTTACTATCATGAGTTTGTTTTGAGAATTGGGTTTTCAGTATATTCAAAGATAATGTCAGAAATAATGATCATAATCAGATTCTTAAAACATAAAAACAGCAAAAAAATTCCTGGGGACTTCAAGATACAAAAACAAAATGATTTCTATCCATTTATAGACATTTGAGCTTCAACCTAGCTAGGTTCCAACTTACCAGTAATTCCTTCATTTGAACCTTCTTAATTAGACTTATAAACCCTTCCTTTAAATGTTATTTTGAGCCATTTGGGTAGGTAAATTAGCTACAATTTTAGGGTTTTAAGCTCTTTGTGTAGTAGCAAGCTAGCTAGTAAATACAGGAACCAACTTTTCCTAAGCTTTTGGGACACTGTTTTTAGATAGAAAAGGAGATTAAAAAGCAGTAGTTTTTAGAAGGAATTAAACCTTATCTAATGCTTTGGGTTGTTGATTTTGATTCTGATTATGATTCTGAGAACTTCCTGCTCTATTTGCATCACTTGCTGCCATCTCTACTAACTGTTTTTGTTGATGATAGTGTTGATTTTGATCATGAAATTGATTTGATAACTCTGTACTAATAGGAGATTCTGGTTCTATTTGAGTAGAAAATGCATTTTGATTATGAGCAGCTGATCCTGAATCAGTACTATCTCCACCTGATTTTGAATTTCCCTACACAATAATCAAATGGGTATTCAAAATCACATTAAAAATGAAGCAAGTTGAAGATCAAAACAGAGAAAAAAAAATGGTCAAAGATGAGAAAAAAGTACTATTGGAGTTGGCTGAAATCTCATTGGCCATGAAGGGAACATTTCCAGAGTTGCAGCTGGTCTTGTACTGAAAAAAGCTGCAAGAATCACAAAAAAAAAAAGTAAAATCTCAGAGAATCATCAAGAATCAAGACTACCCAGAATTTTCAATAACCAAAAAGTCTAATTTTTTTCTGCAGTTAAGAGACAGTTTTTTGTGTTTGGGGTCTCATGCCATTCTAGTTTCTTGTATGAGAATGATTGTGTAGACTATGTCAAACCTCTCTCTCTCTCTCTACTTTCTCTCACTACCCTCTCTCTCTTTCTCTGTTTTAAGGAGTTGGTTATGATCAAATCTTAAGAAACTTTAATAATGAAAGAAGAAAAGAATCAAATTATAGAGAAAGGGTTTACATTTTTGGGCTTCATCATGTCTAAGATTAACTCCTTGAAACACAATTGCTTCTTCAAGTTCTCCAAAATCAAAAGAGGGTCCTTGTTGACTACTGAAAAAATAAAAAAAAACCATGAACTTCAATCAATACCCATAACAAGAAAAGAAGAAAATCAGACTAAAAATGAGAAAAATAGTTAAACCCCTAAAAAAAGGTGTGATTTTTATGCTTAGATTTTGTTGAAAATGAGAGTATAAGTTAAAAAAAGACAAGTACATGAAATTGTTAGATGAAGAAGTTGGAATCCCATGTTGAATATCATATGATATATGTTGATTTGATTGTCTTGAATCTCTTTGATTAATCTCTCCAACTCTATGATGACTAGCCATGCATATACTTCACCTTTAGATCATCTTAATAACTCTATGATTTTTTCTGCAACAAATAAGAAACAAATTAATTTCAGAGAAAGAAATAAATTGGAAAAGAAAGAAAAAAATTGGAAAGAGTTGATAGGCTTTTTGAAGAGTTTTTTCAAATATCCTCATGTTCCTATAGCTAATTTTGAGCAAGTACTTCCAGTTTTCTTTTTGGAAAATTTGAGGAAATTTTCTTCAAGATAGAAAATGAAAGCCTTATAACCCACCTCAGAGAGATAGAGAGAGAGAGAGAGACCATAGAGAAGTGAAAGTTCAAAGCTTTCTTTTCAAGTATGACTTCATGGTGTCTAGTTTTTTTTCTTCTCTTTTTTTGTATTTAACTCTCTTTGCACCTCTTGATCCTTGAAGGCTCTCTCTCTCTCTCTACTCAAAGCTTTATCTCTCTCTCTCTCTTCCTTGAAACCTGATTATTCTGTTAGGTTGTTTTGTTGGCACCCTGTGGAGGAGTAGTTAATATTATCAAATTTTGAAACTCATTTATGTCAAAGGAAATCTCACCTTTGAAATATTGTTTCAAAGTAATTCTAGAAAGTTAATGGCCCAACATATTTACACAAGATTTTGACATTGACTCCCACTTTTATATTGTTCTTAGGACTACACTCCCTTTTTCTACAACTTCTGATTTACATCCCCACGTAAACGGAAAACGTTAAATTCTAGTTAAATGTCAGTTGTGCTCAGAACAAAAATGCCCTTATGTATGATTTTGACATTGACTCCCACTGTTATATCGATATTAGGACTACACCCCCATTTTTTAAAACTTTTAATTTATACCCCCACGTGGACGTAAAATGTTAACTTCTAGGTAAATGTCAGTCGTGGGATTACACATGTGAATCAGGGTAAAAATGCCTTTATTTGCGTTTTAATTTCCATCTCAATACCTTCTTTTTTCTTCCATTAATCAACTTCATCAACCACAGACAACTATTCCGTAATCGACTGTCACCACCCCTGCACAGCCACCAACACAATCTCTATCTTCATAAGACACCATCAACCTTAGGAATTTTAGTCAGTGATCAAAGTTGTATGCCTTCTTTGGTTGATTAAATCTAATTGAGTTAAAGGTCAGCTCATAGAAGAAATCAAAATCAGGAGTTGATTAAGAAGATGATGATGATGGTGGTGGTGATGGTGACAATAGCCGAAGATCGCCATGATTTCAAGACAAGCTCATTCTGGTCCATGTTTTTTATAAGAGATGACTCCATTTTGGGATGTATAAGTTGTTGATACTTCGGTATGTGATTTTAAAATGAGATGACTCCATTTTAGGATGTATAAGTTGTTGATACCTTTTTTCACAAAATTTCACAAAAACACTGTCTGAGTAGTGCTGATAATGATGGACTAGGAGATGATGAAGATTATAAGATTCATTATCAAGAAAATTAGTTCAAGCAGTTTGTGAAGATTAAGATTGTGGCAATGGTTCTGTAGGTCGGAGAAGATGAAGACGATGATGACAATGGTGGTGGCAGTCGATGAAGGAAATATTTGTCTGTGGTTGATGAAGTTAATTAATTGAAGAAAAAAGAAGAAGGTATTGAGATGGCAATAAAAATGTAAATAAGGGCACTTTTGTCCTGATTCACATGTGCGATTCCCAGGGCTGACATTTACCTAGAAGTTAACGTTTTCCGTCCACGTGGGGGTATAAATCGAAAATTTTGTATTTTTGTCTTGATTCACATGTGTGATTCGCACAACTGACATTTAACTAGAAGTTAACGTTTTCCGTCCACGTGAAGGTGTAAATCAAAAGTACTATAAAAACGGGGGTGTAGTACTAATATTGATATAAAAGTGGGGGTCAATGTTAAGATCTCCCTTTTATGATACTATAAATCAATTTCCATGGATACAACTTTTTGGAATATAATTTATTTTTTTTGTTAAAGAATATAATTAGTTGATGTTGTTTTTATAAATCAAAATTTTGTTGTAAGTGATCAGAAAAATATTGTATTTTTGGCTCATATTTAAGTACGATTTTTATATGAGTAATTATCAAATTTGACGTGACAAACCAAAGTCACAAATTGCAACAAAAAAAAAGAGCAAAGTCACACTAACCAAATTTTTTTGTGGTTCTATGTAATAATATTACCAGCGCAATTATTTATCAGTAACAGTAGGATTTTTGTTATGCAGTTTCTATTAGTTGTTCTATGATCTTTTTTTTTTGATGAGAAATTGTTCTATGATCTTGATACGTAGTATTTGTACGTACGTACTTTGTATGATGATGAATGATAACTTGCCAAAGACAAAGAATTATTAATACTTTATGGGTTGAGAGATTTTCTATAGTTATTGATGGGAATTTTAGAGAATCTACATAAATCATACCATCATGTTACTCTTTCATAAGCAGCAATACTTTTTTCACAAAGCTTATATCCCAATCACTTAATATATATACATAGTTCAATCCAAGGGCAACCAAGGTGAGATAGTTTCTTTCAACAAAAAAAAAAAAGGTTAGTTCAACAAAAAAAAAAAAGGTGAGATAGTTTCAGAATTCCTTTTTTTCCTTTGACATAAGAAGGCCTAAACTAACATATTGACCTTAGAAACATCAATGCATCATATGATATTGGTACATCAAGCGGACAAAGTAAGCTTCATATACCACAGTGAGAACAACATATAGACCTTAGTGACTAAAACAAACCCTAAACAAACCACAACAACAAGCCCTTAAGGTCATGAAAATTTACTTTTTATTTTGTCGGAGACATTACACCTATAAATTACTTGAAACATATCTAAAGAGTAAAGTGCGACTTGTGAGATTTGAGTCCACTACCTTTCAATGTTTTAGAGGAGTGCAAAATCAACTGGACTACAAACCCATATACAACTCCTATTGGTAGAACTTCAAAAAAAAACTCCTATTGGTAGGAGGTTGAGTTAGAACATTCACTCTCAAATTTCCCAAACTACTTTAGAAAAACCTTAGTGGTTATTTGATTTTTTTTTTTTTAGCAATTACAAGTGCTATCAATTAGTAAGTGGTCATCACTTACTAAATGCTGTCATTCTAAAGTGGTATAATGTTTGTTTTTCATCACATGTAAGTGCAATTGGAATCACTTACAAATGCTATAGAAATAGGCAAATTGGCTATGTCACCGTATGGTTTCTACAATTTGATAGTGTTGAATACTTCATTCTAATATATTTTTACTTTTCAAAATATAAACACTAAAGTTAAACTTTCACAAATATAGTGACAAATTAAAATGATCATGGTATGTCACGGAATGTAACGAATAAAGTACAATTCTAATACCACTATTAGGAATAAAGAGTTAACCTAGTTTCTCTCTTTTCGGTTGGTGAGCGACCTTTTCTCTGAAAACATGACTTAGAAATCTAGATTTGAATGTTTAATAGGTTTCTCAAAGTAATATTGGGATGACATATTTATATAATCTTCTAGAGGTGTATTAGTCTTTTTCAACACTTACAAAGTGCAAAATATAATTTCTCAATTTTGAATTTAATATTTTGTACTTTTTGCTTGCCCTTTATAAGTATAACTCTTCTAAGTGCAAAAAAATAAGGTTCGTGATTTGGTGGAATAAGAAAAAATTTCGGAGAATAAAATATCAAAGGCGAAAAACTAAAAATGTTCTCCTAAACACACCCTCCCTTTATATCGCCGGTCGGCGAGTCTCCCCAGAATTTCTCATCTCTCTCTTTCTTCTATCTCCCTCTTTCTTCTCTCTCTTTCTTCCCTCTGTCTTCTTTCTCTATCTTCTATTTCCGGCGAAGGGGAGGAGTCCCTTCACCGGATTCTGGTTTCCAAATGACATATCTGGTTTCTTTTTCTCTCTCCTTAACTCCGGCGAAGGGGAGTAGCCTTTTGCCGGAGCTTTGGTTTCTAGAGGAAATCAACCTGGATTCGTCTGGTCTCAAATAAGGCGAGATCTGGTTTGAAAAACAAACCAGACGCGTCTGTAAACCAAAGCTCCGACGAAGGGTTCCTCCCCTTCGCCGGAGTTAAGGAGAGAGAAGATAGAGAAAGAGATAGAGAGAGAAAAAGAGGAGAGCGGGAGAGAAAGAAAAGATGGGAAAGGAAGAAGTGTTGCGGAGATGGTGGAAATGTCGCCGGAATTTGTGTTGGGGGTCGCCGAAATTAATGGCGGTAGTGGGAGAGGAAGGAGAGGGAGTTCGAACCAGATCCATTGATGACCTAAAATCATAACTTCGCAAAAAATTCAAGATATGAAGAAATGCCAATTCTTCAACTAAAATCAAGTTCGGTACTTGTTATCTACGGGACTCCAATTGTTGCTTCAAGTGAACCAAATAATCAACTTGATACTTATTATCAATATTGGTGTTAGCATTTTAGAACCAGACAAGAAAATGTTAACCTTAAAACGGAAACGTTGAAATTCAAATTTTTTTTTTCATTAGTGAACCAAGCAGTGGAAAGTAGAAAAATTAGAAAACAATTTTTTTTCACTTAGCAAAACCAAACTGGAAAAAAAAAAATTGAAATGTTTATGGACAAAATGTTTCACGGAGTAAATGTTTCTTGGAGAAACTTTTTCTCTATTTTTTTTCCTTTTCCCCGAGTTGCTATCAAACACAACCTAAAAGTTTAAATGTTTTCTTTTTGTTGAGCTTAGAGTTTAAATGTTTGGAAGAAACAAAAAAATTCAAATTTCTTTTGTTTCGACCCAAAATTTATATTCAGAAAAGTTTCTTTATTTTTTCAAATCACCCCCAATAAATAAACAACTACTTAGATCACCCCTAGAGATTGTTTGCCACCAGCCCACCCACATGTAAAGGGAATTATATTGGGTTTTTTGAGCTTACCCTTCCTTACTAAATGGTAATTGAGTTTACCCCCCTCAATGATGGATAATTGAATTTACCCCCTTAATTTTATTATTTTTACCAAAAACACAAAAGTTGTGTTTGGCGTACGTTAAATAGTTGTGACAATTAAGAGCAATTATTCTTCAATATGTTTCGTAGTGGTTATTCCACGTTACTTTATTGTTTGATTTGGTCTCAAATGTAATCAGTAAAGATTTATTTTGTTTGTATATTATTTAATTTATGATTTTATTATCTCATGTCAAACATGTCCTTAGTAATTTTGAGAAAAAATTTAAATTCAAGGGGGTAAACTCTATTACCAATTACTGAAGGGAGTAAACTCAATTACTAATTAGTGTTGAAGGGGTAAGCTCAAAAAACTCTTTATTTTATTTTACAGAGAATTTTAATTTTTACATAGTCTATATTGCATAGTAACCGTCATAATACAAGTGACGTTCATAATTTTGTTGGCAGGTGAACTTTAGAATGGGCGTTATGTCTAAATAATAAGAACTTTTGGACCCATATAGAATTCCCCATAAAAAATTGGATTATATAGAAAACCATAAACTTTAAAAGCTAAGGAAGTTAGGCTTGAAGACAATATACACTACTAGAAAGTTATTACAAATTTGGCTTTTGTAGAGAGAGAGAGATGGAGTTTCTATGGAGAGAGAGATGTAGATTGTAGGTGATGGACCCATGATCTCTTAGAAGTTACAACTACATTGGAAGATATTATGGCCCCTTAAGGAATTATTCCTTTTATCTACTACCTTAGTTGTAGGTGATATGCCCTTGAACTATTATTCCTTTTGGTCATAACAATAATTGCCAAAAAGGGTTTTTGAAATTTTAATCATTATTTAAGTACTTTGATGATTTAGGTAAACTGTTTTTTTAGACCTAACAACTTAATCTTCATTTAAGAAAAAATTCTTCTTAATTAATATACTCGTATCTTGTTTTATTTCTCAACTTGAAGTTGTAGATTCGTCTGAAACCTACTCTCCCTTATCCCAATCTGTTTCTTTGATTGCTCGGTTTGTTTCTTTTGATTTTTTAATAAATTTATCAAAATTAAATACTAAATAAATATATCACTGATAAATTTCTTGATTAATGCTCATATTCCATAAGAAGACTATGGTTTGGTAAAGTCTAGTTCTTTATGAACTAATATTTCAATTAATAATGTAGACTTTAGATCATTACACTTATAGATCTCATCAAGGGAATGATATATCAATGATTAATCGAAATCTAATCAATTATAAACTAAGCTAAAAATTAGTTGTGAGTGGTGGGTTAAGAACATTTTTACTTAATCTTGATCAAATTATTGCGTATCCCTTAGGAAAGCACTAAAAATATTTATAAATGCCTTCTATTTGTGTTTTGATTAAGGTATAATAAGTTGTTTGTCATTTTGGATTAGTCTAAATAATATGACATCATGAGAAAGTCTTTAAATAGAAAATGTTTCTTTCATAATCTTAATTTAATGCTTTTTTAATAATTTTAAAATTAATTAGGGTTTCTTTCCTAATTTTATTTTCATATTATTTTAACAAATTAAGAACTAATTGCTTTTTAGAAGCAAAGATTTATGGATGATCAAAGTCATAAAGGTTGAGAATTAGTTGTCCCTTGACCTTTCATTATTAAGAAAGATCACTCTTTGACCCAAGATAAATATCCTTTATATTGACTTATTCAAATTTAAATAAGTCAAAATGAACCCAAAACCCCAACTTATTTAGATGCATTAAGCAAAAGCAAGAAAGAAACTCGACTTAACCCAACTCTAAAATGTTCTTCACGTCGATACTATTCATAATTTGAGACGGCCAAAAGAATGGCAAACTACTAATCTTAATATATTTATTGTTTAAGAGGTTATTATAATAATCCAAATATAAACTGATTAATTAGATCCATCCAAGCTAATCATACAAGAAAGTAGCTAAGGAGTTGTTCAACTTTTTCTTCAAATGGTTATTTTGTAAAGTTGACCCTTTAAAAAAAGTCGAATTTATTATTTATTATGACAAAATAAATAAGTTTATGTTAAATTTGTTCAAAATCATGCATGCTAATTGCTTTTTACCCAAATAGGTAGGTTTTGAACTTTTTTATTTAGTTTTTTTAAATGAAATCTTCTCATATTCAAGATTTGCCAAATGGAACATTTGGCCTCCAAATTTACTTTTCAAAAGCGAGCTTGAATTATCTTCGGAGTACTAACATTTCCGCATTTCACTAAAATCTTTTTCCGAGAGTAGGAATGACAAATTAAAATAACAAGAGCGACTTGAATGTCATTGTTTAAATAAAACAGACGAAAATGGGGCCAAAATGATATAAATGGCAAATAGTAGAAAAGGCAGTAGCTGCCCAAACACAAATTATTGAGTATAATATACTTATATACACATGTATAGATACATACATGAGTAAACCCTAGAAATCAGTGTGTGCACTTTTACATGCATGATTCCTGCAAAGAGAAAGAGAGAGAATATTGTTAGGCTGCTGACCAAATCAAAACGTGGTCTGTTAGCCTCACAGGATATTGTTTCCCTGCCACAATCACAAAATGGCCTCTTTTCAAAAAAATATTTCTTTCAAGGACACATTAGATAATCGATTAATTATTTCGCTTTTATGTCGATTCACAACATTATTTTAACACCTTTTCTGATGGGCTGTGCTTCCAGGGCCACAACCCGACTGATCTTAAAAGGCCCATGGTGTAAGGACCGCGAACGGGGTACTTGAAGTTTTAATGATCTATTCCAAGTTAGAACCAGCTGAACTACTACTAATGGCCAGTTTAAAGACTGGAAATCTCTCCAGGCCACGAGACCCAGCATGTATTAAACTATTTTACCCTTTACTTCGAAAGCATTTTCATCTAACACCCACACAGGCAAAGTATTTTTCGGGAATTCAAAACAAGAATATTAGAAGTTACTATATAACCTTGACAGCAGAGAATTTTTCCATGGAAAATGCTGACCTTATATCTTCTTCTTATGATTCATTGATCCTGTTTACAAAGATTCAACATGGATATTGTAAAAGGATCCATCTATCTTTCAGAAACGATGTCACAAATAATTTTGCAGTTATTAGAATTGAAATTTCTTGTATATCTTGTACATACAAACCCAACTGGGCCTTGGTCATAAAATCTGTCACCATTCTTGGAGTAGTTTAGTTGGAAGCTCTGTTATCTTTGTTATGGGACTTGGCTAACATTTCGGTTAGCAGCTCCACTGGTGCTACCTGTTACCAAAAATGATTCTCCATTGCCACGCTCACCTTTGGGGTTTGGATTTACAAATACAAACTCCGACCTATTTTCAAACAAAACGAAAATGCGTCAAATACCCACAAACACATTCTTCGAGTGAGTTATAATTCTTAACTCAATACAAATGTTAGTCGTTCACTATTGTTTTATATAACGTGAACTATGATTTATGCATGTCGGAAATAAGCTCAAACTGGACAAACAGATAAATATGGTGAAATCTCCGATTAGAAAGCTCTTTCATTCCTTGAGCTCCAATCACAGCTTTAAGTTGTGTTACCGCTAAAGAGGGAGATTTAAAATATTGGCTAAAATCGGATACCAGACCATCCAATTTTATGTTACTTTGCTTTCGTAAAACTGCATTAACATCTGTATTATAAAGTCAAAACCACAAAATGAGTCTCTTTTACTAACTTTGTCCTCCAAATTCAATTTTCCCATTATTAGTATCTTAAGAACAAAAGAATTTTACCCCTAGTTTGGTTTCTTACAATGTTAATGAGGACTTCAAGTCTTCTAGTTTGTACACAACAAGCAGTAGTTGACTGATATCTCAAGAGTCAAGACTTGCAGATTATGAACAGACGTACTGTTGAACAAATATATCTGACAGTTCAGAACAAGTAATCAGCATTTGATTTTTTTTTAATCAGAGTGTAACATTGGATGAATAATTGCTTCAAGGTGGGATCAAGTATCTACTTCCCATGAACTAGCTCTCCTAACTTCGTTCGTGCTTTGTACATCTACTTTATTGAGGAAAGAGGAGGTCACGAATATTTTACGCACTAGTTAGCAGTACAATTTATCCATGGAAAAGAAATAAAAACTGGTAAGAAATATTGCTTCCTATAAGGCTATAACATGCATTAGTGCCTTTGGATCAATCAATATCTTGACCGAATTGAGACTGACATGGACGAATTGAGACTGACACAGACTGATGTTCTCAAAGGTAATAGCCAACAAGGTACAAAGATCTTCAGTATTGATTATTAACTAGCAAAGCAAATGGATTTGATTTGAACACTGGTTTCTCGAGGATGTGAATGGAGCTTAAATTTGCCAATAACCTACAGAACTTTCCAATTATATCCTTCATCTGATACCTTCTTAATTCTACTGACCGAAAAAGGGAGTGTAGATATTGATCGTCAAATGGTTACGGAAGTGAATAACCCTCAAAGTGCCAACAAAAGAGTGAACATGGAGTATGACTGTATGAGTTACCTTTTTTAGTACCACTCTGATAAATTCGATATGTACGTATGAATAAACTACTATGTTCTTTCGAGTATATAGTTTCTTTGCATGAACAGGTGTACCTCTAAAAACATATGTATATATATATAAATATATTACTCTGTGCTTCCTTTCCGTCAATTAGATGGAGTTTGTGTGATTTGGGTGTTTTGTGGTTTGGGTGTTTCTTGATTTGGATGGTTCACGAGTGTCCTTTCAAATCGAGTTGGAAACACTAGAATTTGATTAAGGCATTGTTCTTCAACAATTTTAACATACAATTGTACAGAACAAGGACCAAAGATAACAGGAATCACCAAAAAAATAACAAAAAGACTTTATTACATTCATTCTATGATCCAAGGTACTTGGAAACTTCACAAGATTGAAAAAGGATATCCAAAGTAAACAAATGGGATTAACTTTCATATGTTATGAGCAACAATGAAACAGATAGACATAGTACAGAGAGAGGGGGAGAACCTGCGTAATTTAGGGTGCACGATAAGCCATTGCAGCCATGAGCTTTGATTCCAAGCTTGAGGAACTGACGTTGTCTTTGTTGGAGAAGATGGCATATTCTGTCAGCTGCTGTATCTGTTAGGGTAACGGCTTGCCTTCGTATTACTTTTGAGTTGGATATCTACACTTCCCTCATAAGTCAAACCCGTTGTCATAAACGTGCTGGGGTGTTAGCTGTATGAAGGAAAGCGATCTGCCCATACCATAAGGCGGCTCCCTTATGCGGGGAACGGAGCTTTTCTTCTGTTGGAGCACAAACTGACACCCGGGCACGGGTCGGGGGACAGATCGAAACAAGTACATGCTCCGAGACACCCTTACTGCATTTATCCCGTCATTGTTCAAGATCTCACAAAGCTATATCCTCTAACTTTCTTTACCATCAGTTCCCTTACCCTCTCTGCTTCTTCCCATTTCCCATTCATAGTATATATATCAGAAATAAGAGCATACACTCCTCCATCACTCTCCGGCTTCGCCACTTCCAGAACCCGTTCGATCACTCTTTCAGCCGTTTCAAACTGATTATGAACTTTACATGCTGCTAATACAGAACCCCATATAACTATATCAGGCTCAAGTTTCATAGATTTAATCAGTTCGTATGCTTCCTCTAATCTCCCTCCCTTACCTAATAGATCAACCATACACCCATAATGTCGGATCCCTGGTTCGATTTTATACTCTTCAATCATTTCTTTGAAGTATTTCTTCCCCTTTTCGATCAAACCAGCGTGGTTACATGCACAAAGAATTCCTGTAAATGTAATTTCATTAGGTTTAATACCAGCCTTTTTCATTTGTTTGAACACTAAAAATGCTTCATCACTATACCCATGATTTCCAAACCCACAAATCATAACACTCCAAGTAACTACGTTTCTTTCGTTCATCTTCTCAAAGACCCGAAAAGCGCCTCTCAAGAATCCACATTTTGCATAAACATCAACAAGAACTGTCCCAAGTTCGACATTCAATTCCCACCCATTCTTCTCTATAAAACAATGAATAGATTTACCCAACAATAATCCTAGTGAACTAATTCTTGTACAACCAGATAAGATCGATATTAAAATTATATAATCAGGTTTTAATGAATCTTTTACAATCATTTCTTGAAAGAGTTTCACCCCTTCATTCCAATTCCCATTATTCAAGTACCCGGATATCATTGCAGAATATGAAGCAATATCTTTAACGGGCATCTCATCGAAAATCAGACGAGCTTTCTTTAAGTCTAGTGACTTGGCATAAGCATTAATCATGGTATTAAAAGCGATAACATTTCTTTCAGGCATTTCATCAAACAGTTTGCGTGCATCATAGAAATAACAGACCCCATAAGAACGGAGAAGAGAAGTTGCAACATGAACATCAGAACAGAATCCAATTTTGAGTAAATGGGTATGAAGGTGACGAATTAGAGAGAGATTTTGGGATGAAAATGAATGGGTAAATGATTTAAGAGCAAATACAATTGAGTAATTTTCAAAAGGGATGGATTGGTTTAGCATTTGTTTGTAAAGAGTTAAAGCTTGTTGAGGAGAAGAAGCTGTTTTAATGGCTAAAGACCATGAAGTTATGTTCTGAAATTTATTGGTTAAATAATAGTAGTAAGGTAATATTTGATGGTAATATTTTGGATGGGAGAAGAGGTTTTGGAACTTCACCTGAGTTACCATCTATTAGAAGAGATCGCAATTAGGCTATTCTTTTTATTTTGTGTACTACTTAAGTGGAAAGTAGTGTCTGTAGAATCGAGTTTTCACTTTGATGGATTAAAATAAAGAGGGGTTGGGCCATTGATCCAGAAAGGGGGCCAAAATGAAAATCCCACCCAAAGTTGCCTAAAAATGTAAGGGAGGTCCAATGTGTCAGTTTGGGGGGTCAAAATTACGTAAAGGGCCCTTAGAAAATAAAGTATTTACCGTTCATGCCATCGAAAATTACAAAATTGCCATCGAAAATTCTCGGGAAACGATTTTTTTTCTGAAAAATATATAATCTGACAACCCGTCCATCAGAATCTGTACTGTTCAGAAAATTACTGAACAGCCACCGAAAAATTCCCGGAAAACGAAATTATTTTCGGGAAATTATTTTATTTACTGGAAATTTTTTTCTGTACTAGACATTTTTGCTGGGCGGGAATTTGAAATTTCGTAAAAAAATTTGAAACTTTGGGCGCGAATTTGAAATTTCGTAAAAAAATTTGAAAATTTGGGCGGGAATTTGAAATTTCGTTTGAAAATTTCAAAACTTCGAAAAAAAAAATTTGTGACCGGGAAATTACTTTATTTACTGGAAATATTTTTCTGTACTAGACACTTTTGCTAGGCGGGAATTTAAAATTTTCAAAAAAATTTGAAAATTTGCCCGGGAATTTGAAATTTCATTTGAAAATTTCGAAAAAAAAATTTCGTTTGAAAATTTCAAAAAAAATTGAAAATTGGAATTTTTCGTGTACGGGAAATTATTTTATTTACCGGGAAGAGATGGTTTGCTGGGCGGGAATTTGAAATTTCGTTTCAAATTTTCAAAAAAATTTTGAAACTTTGAATTTTTCGTGTATTGGTAAATTATTTTATTTACCAGTCATTTTTTTTTTTCCAGGAAACGTCAGCATGTCTTGTCCAAGGGCAAGAGGGGAATAAAAAAAAAAACTGACATTTGGACCTGCAACTAATTTTTGGGCAAGAGTGGATTTTTTTTGGGTTTACCCCCCAGATTTTGGACTGTTGACTCAAAAATCCTAAAATAAAATGTGAAAATTGATTTTTCATGGGAAAGGAACCTGGTTTACTGCATCACAAAAAATGAATTTCGTTCGACACTCTCCCTAAAAACTCGTTTTATTTTGTTTCATTTTCGTCACTTTCTCTCTCTAAACCAAACTATCTTTTTCTGATTGAACTATTTTCACGGAACAGACAAACCCTTAAGCTTGTTCTCCCAAGTTTACAAAGACAATTCAGTGTCTCTAATTTAAGTCCTATAGGGATAAATTGAGTGTCTCTAATTTAAGTCCTTCTCTAATGCAACACTCAAAAAAACTTTATTAGTTACACATGTCATACATGCATTTAATAGGAAAAAGGGGTTGATAAAGAAAGATTTTCTATTGGTCGGAAAATAAAATTTGATGACTAAGACACTTAAGACTCTCAAAAAGAATCTCAAAAACAGAGTTTGTAATTGAGCAGGGGCGTGGATGGGGGGTGCCACAGGTGCGACCGCAGCGGACCCCCTCACCTTAGGGGCCCTTTTCCGTGTCAATAAGGTCATATATCTGTAAGTATAGATTTATTACAAGATGCTGGCGTTGTCTAGTTGGTACGCGGTTAGGTTGAATGCATCAAGCGTCCCGGGTTCGATTCCCTTTGCCCATTTCACATAAATATCTCTTTGGGCACTCCAAGATATTTGGGTCTCGGCTAAAGCAACTTTCAAAAGTGCCTATACAATCCATTCAACCTATCAACGCCAACTTATAAGAAACTCTTCGTTAACTTAAAGAATTAAACAAACAATTGTTGTAGACACATATTTTCTCGATAAAATATAGATTTATTATTTTTTGCTTTGAAATACACATGTTTCTTTCTTTATTCCGATCTATGTATTAATGCAAAAACTATTTTTATATCTCTGTATATCCCATACTTATTTTGTTATATGAATACTTATTGAATCGAAATTTATATGATTGAATATTTATTGAAATCATCGTGATTGTCCATTGTAGTAGTCTAGTAGAGAATTGTACTTTTGATACATAACTGGATTACAAGATTTCAATTTTTTAAGTAAATTAGTTATGCAAATAGTACGCTCATGCATAAATTCTTGCTTAATACGTTTTTGTATGATTGTGTTCAAGATATTATGGGCAAACTGTTATGTACTTATATATTATGTGTTTTAATTCTTTTTCATACTATTTTTTAGGGACCCCGATCAAAATCTCGCACCGAGCCCCCAAATCTTAGCCGCACCACTGTAATTGAGACATCTCAAAATTAAATGCTTCCACACCATCTAAAGATCTCAATTGAGTTTTGCATTGGATAAAAAACTCTAAAGTCTTAGAGCATCTCCAATGGGACACTCAATCTCTAAGAGCATCTCCAATGCAACACTCAATCTTAGAAACTCTGAATGCCACATATGATTTTTAGAGTTTTTTTCTTAAAAACTCTCTCCAATGCAACACTCTATTTTGGATCTCTAAGATGACGTGTCGAGGGTGGAATAGAGATATCCCAAGAGGACACTCTATTTCTAGAGTGTCCTCTTAAGATATCTCTTAGAGCATCTCCAATGCAGGACTAAAAAAAAACTCTAAAAATCCTATGTGTTAAGTGTGAAAAATGGATCTCTAAATAGTCTCTTTCCTATTTGGCCATTTAGAGACACTCTATTTCAAAACCATCTCCAATGCAACACTCAAGAGAAACTCTAAAAACGTATATTTTAGTTTAAAACTAATTGATTTGCTTATGTGGCACTTAGAGAAACTCAAGAGGACACTCTAAACTTAGAGCGTCCTCTTAAGGATCTCTAAAATGAATCTTGACACATCACTTTAGAGATTCATGTTGAGTTTTGCATTGGAGATGAATTTTAGAGAAAAACTCAAAAAAATCCTATGTGGCACTCTAAGATTTAGAGTTTGAGTCTTGCATTGGAGATGCTCTAATTGTCCAACTCATCAATATTTGATTCTCAACCAATAGAAGTTGAGTCTTATATATTTTTTAAAATAACTAACTTTTTATTTACAAAAATAACTACGCCACATAATGTAGGGTTTTGTGTATCCTATACACTAACTAGTGTTCTAAGCGGAATCTCAAACATCATATGTTTAACACTAGATTGCCCAGGATCATATGCATAAACTAATCAATGAACTAGAAGAGGGATAAATACCTTAACGCGTTTTTCCCTCGAACCATTCCAATCGCATGTAAAGATCGAGAGCTCCAATTGTAGCTCCTCTACTTGAGACACCGAGTGAATAGACTTGATCTCCCTTCCTTTCAGACTGCTAGGACTTACTAGAAGGTTGAGAAGAACTCTTCTTCTTGACTAGATTGATAGAACGGGAGCTTTTTCTCTATCTTCCTCTCTCTCCAATAGCTGTATATTTAGAGAGAGAGAGAGTTGTATATTTTTCCACTAGAGAGAAATCCACACCTTTTCTGTTCTCTACTGACCCAATATATAGACAAACCCTAATTAGAATCCCATTCAGATTAGGTTTTCTATTTTCGGGTCACAGAAAAGATAATTACCAAAATACCCTTTTGGGGTATTTTGATAATCCCTTAAGTGTGGCCGGCCAGGGCAGCCCACCATGGGCCTTATATGGCCGGCCCACTTACTCTGGTCGGCCATCTCATGGCCGGCCCAATGAGCCTTCTTTTCTATCTTGTCCCGAATCTCCATTCGGATCCTTTCGGCCTTTCCAGCTGGATCTCATCCACCTTTAGCCAGTTCCCGTCTAGTCAATTCTCTCCGATCAAGCTACCACTCTTATGTGTAACCCGTTGTAGGATCCGGTCTATGTTAGCCGCGAATCATCTCCTTAATCCGACGATCGTAGTTGGCTTCTAGCAAAGCATTACGACCCCTAATTGGACCGGACTGGATGATCTTTACGTGTGGTCATCGTTATCCTAACTGACAAATTGATCGCATTGCCACCTTGGTCGAAGGACACTCCTTCGGAAGGACACTCCTTCGGAAGGCCATCTCCTTCAGACCGAACGGATAAATCCTTCACATAAGTAACTAAGTTTAGAGTTTTACATTGGAGACAAAAAAAATTGAAGATCTCTATTTCCGCCACTAAGGAGTGAGAATCTCAACTAGAACTTGACACATAGGATGAATAGAGATTTTTTTTTAGTTTTGGCGTTTAACATTGAATATGCTCTAACACTTAGAGTGCCACATATGACTTTTTAGTTTTTGTTAAAAAGCAATCTCCAATGGGACACTTTGTTAAACACTCTATTATGAGGTGGACACATTTACTATAGAGTGTCTAGAGAGAGAGAGAAACTCTAAAACTAGAGTGTCTCTTTGAGACTCTCTAATTGTCATTTTAAAATTTAAACCAATAGAAACCTTCTCTTTTCAACAACTTTTTACATATTTAATTTACGAGTGACATATGTATTAAGTAGATAGATTTTAGAGATCTCCATTGGAGATCAAAAAAATTTAGAGTGTTTCTATATTGACACTTAGGAAAGAGAATCTTTATTTGACAACTAAACTTTTTGAGTGTTTGCTAGAGTTTTCCATTGGAGATGCTCTTAGGTGGCACTTGAAATTTTAAGATTGAATTTTGCATTGGAAGTGCTCTTATTATATAAGATTTACCAATAGTTTAGGTGAGTTTGTGTATAATTGCATAGTTTACATAAATTTGCACGAACAACACGATTTGCGCATAGGACAAAAACCTAAAAGAACCGACATATTTAGGGAACACTAGAAATCGTTGTTGTTAACAAGAAACTAAAGATACATCAAGTAATTCTTCAGATTCAATAGGACAGAAATCTAGAGAGCTATTCATTTCGAAACTTCACCATTTTTTTAATGAAAACATCCACCCATCTCCACCTTCTTCACATTTTTTTTGTTGAAGGAAACACAAAGAGCTAAACAATGCTCTTTAACTCTAAAACATCAGTCCAAATACGTCTACGATTGTTCTTCCGACTTCATTTGGCAAGAGCATATGCTTGTTTGTTGTTTTGTCCTAGTGTGAAAGAGAATTTGATGTCGTCGAACGAGCTTTTGAGATCTGAGATTTCATCTATGTGCTTTCTCGACTGCCATTGCACATGGTTTTTGCTATTCATGATGTGGTTGATCACGTTCTTATTGTCGCTTTCAATGTGAATGTGCTGAAATTTTAAATCTATAGCCCATTGCATAGCTTTGAGAATAATTATGGATTCACATTCTTCTGTGTTTTGTCCTCGTACTGTCTGAGAGTGCCATAATGAATTTCGCTTTACCGTCATGAATAATACAGCTATACCTGCAGATTTTGAAAAGATAGTGAAAGATGCATCTACATTAATTTTTATGAAGGGTGTCACAGGAGGTTCCATGATGGTTTTTGTTTTTTCTTTTTCATAGTTGTTGTTATAGCTTTCATAGTTTTTGTGGGTGTGGCTTTGATTCTTGTGATTATGTTCATTGGAGTAGAAGCCTGGTTTGAGAAGCATTTCTCACATCTCGTTTTCCAAAGGAACCATATAATTTTAGCATATAAATTTACCGATTTTACCTCGAAAGGGTAAGCTATTAGTACAGTATTTCCACAAGAATAATTTGATTCTCGGAGTTGTATTGATATGCCATATGAAATTCCAACCCACCCTATCAGTATTATTGTGATTACCTGTAGTCCTTAAATGATAATAGATTGAACTGATGGTGTGATTGCCCGATTTAGTTAAAGGCCATTTCGCTTCATCATCTTTGTGGTCTTGCAAGTTAATACTAGAAATCGCATTAGCAATATCTGAATTAAAACATTGATTAACAAGATTAATATTCCAAGTATTTTGATTGATGAGTTGGGCCACCTGATTGATATCAACATTTCTGGAATTGTGTATGGGTGGAGGGTGACCAGGGATCCAGTAATCATGCCAAATGTTGATATTAGTTCCCTGATTAATGTCCCAGAAGATCAAACTAGAGATTTGCGTGTATTGTTTATAGAGAGACTTCCAACGCCATAAGTGGTTAGCTTTGGGGGAAGCAGGTGTTTGATTATTGGGGTAGTATTTATCTTTGAGAATTTTAACCCAGAGGGCCTGAGGATTACTGATGAGTTTCCAGGCTAATTTTCCAATGAAAGCTTGATTATCCAGATTTGGAAGACGAAAACCTAACCCCTCAAGTTTGCGGGGAAGACAGATATGAGACCAGTTGACTGTGTGAATGGTTTTGGATTTTTCCCACCATAAAGACCTTTGGAGGGTCTCGATGCTATTCCTAATACCCTTAGGAAGGGTAAAACATTGCATTTGTTATTGGGGAACAGCCGCAACAATTGCTGAAATAACAATAGAGCGACCAGCTTGAGAGAGGAGATTAGTATGCCATTTAGAAAGTTTGCATTAGATTTGCGACAGAAGAGAGGAGAAGGCTTGCTTTTTGTTGGGACCAATAAAGAGATTAGTGCCAAGGTATTTATCTATGGAAGAGGATTGTCTAACTTTAAGAGCTCGAATGATCATTCTCTTAAATTTATGATGAGAATTCTTAGAGAAAAAATTGTGGACTTGGAGTAGTTGATCATTTGGCCTAAGACCTCGCTGAAGGTTTGAAGGATGTTCTTAAGATTGTGAATATTCTCGAGCGAGTTTTGACCGAAGATGATGTAGTCATCTACAAAGAGAAGGTGGTTGATTGTGATATTGGAGTTAGAGATTGGAAAGCCTATGAAATGATCAGTGGAATTATTATTCTCAAGCAGCCTGCTGAGACCCTCCATGACAAGAGTGAAAATGAAAGGGGAGAGAGGGTCTCCTTGTCTAATTCCCCTACTAACATTAAAGGAAGCACTAGGACACCCACTGATCAGAACCGCCGTAGAAGAGGAGGCAATACAAGAATGGATGAGTCTAATCTAGTGGTTAGAAAAACCCAATTTACTCATGATGATCTCAATGTAATTCCACTCGATCCTATCAAAGGCTTTTGACATGTCGAGTTTAAGCCCGAAGTAACTCTTGGAGCCTTTGATTTTTTTTAATGAATGGACTAATTCCTGGTTGATAATGATATTATCTGTAATTTGCCTATCAGGAATGTAGGCGGCTTGAAAAGGAGAAATGATGTCAGCAGAAGGGTTTTCAGACGATTGGCTAAAATTTTGGTGATTATCTTGTAGGTAGTGTTGAGAAGGCTAATTGGTCTGAAATCAGTCGGGGTGGGCTTTTGGATTTAGAGAGTAAGCAACTGTGAGTATGATTGATCGAAGATGACCGCCACTATTTCTCTCTGTCCGAAACAAACTAATGATTACTATGAGACTTGTAATGGTCAAACTAGATTGAGTATTTTTCTAGCATTCTTTTATTTTCTAAACGCCAAAGCATTTGGCGAGAGACTTGACATGTTTACCAAGACCAACCCTTAGACCTCAATTTCTTGATTGGGTTATTTCCCTAATGGCCCCCAACTTTGTGACCAGCTTCCCGCCTGGCCCCCTACTTTACGAGAAATACCCATATGGCCCCCTTCCGTTATAACACCGTTACTCTCTCTCCTCTATCTCATTTTCTCTCTCTGCCACATCATCTCACCTCGCCCCGTCATCATCTTCTTCGGCAAGGTCGCCGGCCGGCCAAATTTCCGGCCGGCGACCTTCAAATAAAAAAAAAAATTCTCTCTCCTCTCTCTAGAAATTTTTTTTTTCCTCACCTCTCTCTCTCTAAAACTCCGGCGAAGGGGTTTCCCTTCGCCGGAGCTAGGTCTGTTCGTGAGCAGATCTAGGTCTGTTTGTTGAACAGACCTAGCTCCGGCGAAGGGAAACCCCTTCGCCGGAGTTTTAGAGAGAGAGATAGAGGTGAGGAAATTAAAAAAAAAAATTCTAGAGAGAGAGGAGAGAGAAGTTTTTTTTTTATTTGAAGGTTGCCGGCCGGAAATTTGGCCGGCCGGCGACCCTGCCGAAGAAGATGATGACGGGGCGAGGTGAGATGATGTGGCAGAGAGAGAAAATGAGATAGAGGAGAGAGAGTAACGGTGTTATAACGGAAGGGGGCCATATGGGTATTTCTCGTAAAGTAGGGGGCCAGGCGGGAAGCTGGTCACAAAGTTGGGAGCCATTAGGGAAATAACCCTTCTTGATTTTGGTAATTAGGAGAGAAGGAAGGAGATCCAATCACTTGATTCCTGAGTGTGAGCTTTTCCAGACCCCACCTTAACTAGTTTGTTTACACCTCCTCCACACCATGAAAACTCGATACTCCCCTTTCCCCATTTAATACATCACACTTCACAGTCATCTCTCTCTCTCTAACCCCAAAACCCAGACAACAGAGAGAGCCTGGAGAAGCACCAAACAAGATCAAGTAATCTTTCTACCCTAATCTTCCTCTTTAATCAAAAGCTTATTTCCAGCTTTGATTTCAAGAAATGCGGTCGTCTCACTAGTGGTTTTGGTGCAATTAGGTATTTCACGGTTCTTTCAATTGTATTTGGGTCATTTTGCAATTATTATCAGTATCTTGAATCGTGATTGCTTCATGGGTTTTGTTCTTTTCATTTCATATTGTTGAAAACTTTCTGAAATGGTTTTTTTTTTCAAGTTCCATTTTCTTGTTTTTAATTGTTTCATTTAAAAAAATTGGACAGGTTTTAGAAGGTAGAGTTGGTGATGGGTGTATAGAAATTTAGGTATTTGGGTATCTGAATTTCTCAGGAAACAATCTCATTTATCAAAACCCTAGAAATTTGGGTTTTACCTTTCTACTAAGATGGCAACTCACTTGCCTTGTTTTTCTTCTGCTGACATTATGAACTCTGTGGGAGTATTACCTGTTCTAAGTGGAAGAACTTTTACTGAGAATCGTATGGTTAGAATTAGTCCTCAGAAGATGTTAGAAAGTGGGATTTTTGGTGCTGGTAAAAGAATTGTTTCGACATCTTCTCGTTTCAGATGTTCAGTCAACTCCCATGGAGTTAATTCATTTCACAATAATGACCCTTTCTTGAATCTTCGCCCTGAAGTATCCTTGCTCAGAGGAGTTGAGAGAAATGACCCAGTTATTAGTCCGAAAAAGGAGAGTTCAGGTGGAAGTATTACCGAGAACTTAATAGATTCATCGACACCAGATAATTACAACGCAGCAAAGATAAAAGTTATTGGTGTTGGTGGTGGTGGGTCTAATGCTGTCAATAGAATGATTGAAAGTTCCATGAAAGGTGTGGAGTTTTGGATAGTCAACACTGATATCCAAGCAATGAGGATATCACCTGTGTTTCCTGATAATCGCCTGCAAATTGGTCTGGAGCTAACTAGGGGTCTTGGTGCCGGTGGGAACCCAGATATTGGCATGAATGCAGCAAAGGAAAGCAAAGAATCAATAGAAGAGGCTCTTTATGGGTCCGACATGGTATTTGTAACGGTAAGATTAAATGTTTGAATTATACTCTTTGTGATTATATTCTTCAACCTTGTTATAACATATGTTTGACGTTAACTTATTAAGTTAGTAGGCTTCTAACTCAAAGCCAATTAGCAATGAATAGTCAGGTCGATGGAATCCATTTCGCAATCCAAACAGAATTTTTAAAAATTTCTTCTGATCTCCTGAACAAGGTTACTAGGTTTGACAAGTTCGATATTCCGGTGAATGTAAACTAGGATTATTTAAATTACCCATAACTAAATTTTGTAGGTTTATGCCTTTCTAACATTTTACATTAGCATGCGAGGCTATATTAACAAATAGCAACCATGTAAGTCTTCTCTGAGCCAAATGGAGGCTGTTTTTTGGGGGTCTTTTGTGTTATTCCTAGTGCTTCGATTTGAAGCAATTATCGTCCTTACTTGTAATTAGTTTTCTTTTTTAATTTTCATTCATACTGTCTGGAAAAAAAACGTCATCGGGTTTGATCATTTAAGTTGGTCAACTAGGATAGGTTGATGTAACCTCCAAAAGGGAAGTTGTAAATGGCAAGCCATCTGTAAGCGAGTGTTTTGTAGGCTATTTTTCTCAAATGAAGGGCTGGCTTGTTTTGAGGTGCCAAATCACAACTTCCACGAGGGTCTGGCTTTGTACTTCTGGAGTGGATCACCAAAATCACATTTGGTGATCCAGTTTCAGTGTGGATGGGTATACCAAATTATTACCTTGTTGCTTTCTTTTACACGTGCATTAGGAAAAGTACAAATACAAATTAACCATCATTGTGATACAAGACAATATTCCTTTTTTCTTCAGTTATTTTGGTTCTTACCTTTTTTCTTCTTCTTCCTAGTGTTTATAGTTAATTGTGTATGCAGGCTGGAATGGGCGGAGGAACTGGCACTGGTGGAGCCCCAGTTATAGCAGGGATTGCGAAGTCAATGGGTATCTTGACTGTTGGTATTGTCACAACTCCGTTCTCCTTCGAGGGAAGAAGGAGAGCAGTTCAAGCACAAGAAGGAATTGCTGCTTTGAGAGAAAATGTTGATACATTGATAGTCATTCCAAACGACAAGTTGTTGACTGCTGTTTCCCAATCTACACCTGTTACAGAAGCTTTTAACTTGGCCGATGATATACTTCGTCAAGGTGTTCGTGGTATTTCTGATATAATTACGGTATGGAATGCCTAAAGTTGTTATAGTTATACAAATACAGTACTTCCATAATTTCATTTATAAAAACAACGGAAAAAGTGGCATGATTGTATAGTTAGGATAAATGGAGGGAGAAAACATTATAGTTACGTGTCACGGAAAACAGATACGTATTGAATGCTAGGATTCTCCCAAATCTCGCCCCAACTTTCCTTTATGTTTATTAGCTTCCTTGAAAATACACGCCAGAATTAAGTGGATGATGGAGTGGTCATTTATGACAAGACCTTTTGAAATTCTTCGTAGAATATCTTTGATTTTCTCATTTCCTGATAACATATAATCCCATCTTGTCGTCGATACTGGACTTTTTACCATTTGCAGGTTCCAGGTCTGGTGAACGTTGATTTTGCAGATGTTCGAGCAATTATGGCAAATGCTGGTTCTTCTTTAATGGGTATAGGAACTGCAACAGGTAATAAATAGTCTTCTTGTTCAAAAGATCTAAACTAAATATACGTATATAAATGTATATATATTATTTGCTAGATGCTCTATTTTGCAAATGAAATTCAAAACAAATTCCATGCATGCCGTATAGTGTTGAGGTCGTTCTTACATTTTCCTCTATTAGATTCCCTCGCCGATTTGTATAGAAATACCATTTATTATATAATCATGTCACCTGTTTGCCGATTAGGAGAATAGTAGAAGATAATATGCTTCATTTGATAACTTCTTGTTTGCCGCAGACACTCATAGTTTCTATTAGTAGCTCCTTACTTCATATGTTAAAAATAACACATGTTTTTATTTTCCCATTTCCTGGATATAGGTTTCAATAGTATGATGGTTATCGTTTCTTTGCAGGCAAGACCCGGGCAAGAGATGCTGCATTAAATGCGATCCAATCTCCTTTATTAGATATTGGTATTGAACGGGCAACTGGAATCGTATGGAACATCACCGGTGGTAGTGATCTAACTTTGTATGAGGTATGCTGTTTTCTAGTGATCCGGGATTTAACTCTCTCCTCCGTTTTTACATTTTTTTACTACTTATTGTACATAAACCTGAAGAACATTTCTCAATGGATTATAATAATCACATTGTTATAGTAACCTAAAAAATGTAGTCGAAGGCAAATAAAGGCACTGTCCTATTTTCTGCTTCTTCTCTTCTTTCTTCGATTTAATTTTTTTTGATAATATTTTTTTTTGGAATGAACTCGTAACTTTTGTGAAACATTACAATTATGGCATTGATGCATCAAGATGGAATAATCTCCTAAACCGCCATGGACACAATACATTTGAACTCTAAAAGTCGTAGAAACGAACTCTAGAGGCCATCGAGAACTACCTTTACTTAATTTACATCTATAAATTACATGTGCAACCGACAAACTATCTCACCGCATTTCACCGGGGATTCATTAAATCCATATCATCCTTGAATGTAAGTTTTAGTTAGCTATCTTCTAAAAAATTCAAGGGTTATTTGAAACCATTATTTCACTCAAAAACCTTGTAGCCTCTTAATCTTTTTGGCTTGCTGTGTATTCAGTCTATTACAATTCTATGCTTTCGTTTCCTGCTTTTATTTTACGAAGTTAGATTAATGACCCTTGTTCTACTTTGCGCGTCTGTTTGGCCCAGGTAAATGCAGCAGCGGAGGTGATATACGACCTTGTTGATCCAAATGCAAACTTAATATTTGGAGCTGTTGTTGATCAGTCACTCAGTGGTCAAGTAAGTTTCAGCTCTAGAAATTATAATAGCATTATCAAACTATTACCAAAATACAGGTTTTAAATCCCATGCTTGCTCATAAGCCACTTCGAGCCATAGTAAAGTAACAGTCGAATTCAATCTTTCGACTTTCAACACATTCAGCCTGTTTCGAAGGGACAAAAAATATGGATGACCCTCCTTTCCTCTTAAAACTATCACGTACTTCATTTTTTTCGACTAAGTCAATGTCATCTAGAATTCATGGTCCGATTAGACTTAATCCTCCATTTTCCGGAGTAATTGTGTTTCGTAATAACCATTTCCTGGTTGTGTGAAATCAGGTTAGTATAACTCTGATTGCTACCGGATTCAAACGACAGGAAGAAAGTGAAGGAAGGACTCCTCTTCAGGTGACTCACTTTCTTCCCCTACTTTAACTTGAATATAATTGAATTATTCCATAGAATTCTGATATACGTTCTCAGGGTAAATTGCAGGGAAATCAGTTAGGAAGCGGAGAAGTAAATCTCGGAGGAATGAATCGACGCCCTTCTTTTTCCGAAGGTAGCACAGTCGAAATCCCCGAGTTCCTAAAAAAGAAAGGACGCTCTCGTTTTCCTAGAGCTTGATATATTCACTGTAATATATACTTTCTTCTTTCATTGTTTCATACCTTTCTCCATTTTACTAGAAGTTTAACTCTTCTTTTAGAACTCTTCATTTTGGTTTAGTGATTGTCTAAAAAAGACCACTCTCTGTTATTTGTTCTCTAATAAATATCAGGTTGGATTTGAGTTCTGACTTCATATTCTGTTCAAGATATTTGAGTATGGCTTTTAGATTGGGACATTTTAGATCGGGACATTTGAGTATGTTCTACTTTCAGCAACGGTTTACATACATAATGACGATTGGTTTTGCGCCAAATAATTTATGTAGAATAAACTTAAAAAAAAATGTATGTCACACCTCTGACCAAAATAAGCCTGCTCAAACGACTCAGATCCAAACAACATAAACAATCAGACTGGAAGTTGTGCCGAGTGACGTTAAAGGTTCCACGAACATCGACCAAAGCCAAACACCCTGGACTATGGTTAAGAAATTCTTTTTTAACCTAAAGATCTGAGTTTCGAGGTGTTCTAGGTTCAAACTTCCTCAACAAGCCTTTGACTTCAGAATCAAGGAAAAAGCCAGAGGACTCAAATCCCCCATAGACACATGAGTTTGTTAGAGTCCATGGACACTCGAAATTTAAGCGCAGATCCAACTCGATTGGCTTGATGAGATAAGTGGGTCTTGGCTTGATGAGATAAGTGGGTCTCGTTCGGATCTTACCCATAGTGTTTATCTGACAACACCTGCTTATTGATGTTCTCCATTAAAAAATAAAGAGGAAATATAAGTGATTTAATCACATATCATAAAGAGATAACATATGTTAGGATGACTTATATTTATAACCGTCTGAGTTTTTCAAATTTCCATTAAGCTTAAGTGATCTATTGGGCCTCGACATTAATGCCTTTATGTTAGCAGTGTCCGAAAGTGCCACTCTTGAGTGACTCGTAAAGGCGCACTCCTTTTAGATTATGTAACCGAACACGTACATGGCATACCTGAAAGACTTTATGGATTTGGATGGATTGTGAACACTAAGATTTTAATAAAACTATACGGTGAAGTCTGCATAACAAATATGATGGACATAAAATTTTGGACCCAGACTGGGCTCACCCGCCCAATGGATGAGGAAATAAGCCCGTGGTCACCCGACCCAACCCCGTACCCACCATAAGAGCATCTTTAACGGAACACTCTAAAGAAAAATTCTGAAAGTCTTAGTTGTCAAGTGGCAATGGAGATTCTCTTTCTTAAGTGACAATATAGATACACTATAACCTTTTTTTTGTCTCCATATGATATCTCTAAAATACATCTGCTTAATTCACATGTTGCTCTTATATTCGATATGAAAAAAGTAATTAGAAAAACAAGGGTTTCTATTGGTTTAAATTTTAGAGTGACATTTAGAGAGCCTAAAAAAGACACTCCAATTTTAGACTGTCTCTTAAGAGTCTCTATAATAAATTATCGACATCATCACGAAGTGTCAAGTAGAAAGTCCCATTAGAGAATTTTTTAACAAAATCTCTAAAAAAATCTTCACGAAGTGTCAAATAGAGAGTCCAATTCGAAGAAAAACTCTAAAAGTTCTAGTTGTAATTAAGATTCTCATTCTTAAATGTCAAAATAGAGACACTCAAATTTTATTTTATTTTAATCTCTAATGGAGATCTCTAAAACACGTCTATTTAATACACGTGTTACTCTTAAATTCAATAAAGAAAAAGTAGTTACAAAACAAGAGTTTTGTTGATTTAAAGTTTAGAGTATTTAGGTGCCACTTAAAAAACTCAAGAATACACTTTAATTTTAGAGTGCCTATATTGAGACTTTATAAAAAAATACAACCACCTCGTAATAGAGTGTCTAACGAAATGTCCTGTTAAAAAATATTTTTTAAACAAAATGTCCAAAAAGTCATCTCGTGTTAGAGTTTGAGTGAACCATTGGAACGGCACAAGCTCTCAGCTAACTTTTACAAATAAAAAGAAAAAAGTTCGAAAACCGTCGCCAAAAAATGCGTCACTGAAAGTGCCACAAAATGTAGAAACCGGATCATATATATGGACC
Organism: Eschscholzia californica; assembly: GCF_041429995.1. Lineage (NCBI taxonomy): Eukaryota > Viridiplantae > Streptophyta > Magnoliopsida > Ranunculales > Papaveraceae > Eschscholzia > Eschscholzia californica. Next base: position 65,701,090 of record NW_028238198.1, on the reverse strand, counting down.
CTAATTCCGGGTTCAATCAAGAGCATCGCATTTTTATTCGTTCATTGGGGTGGCTTTCGCTCAGGAGAAACTAGAAAGAGAAAACTTTAGAGAGAGAAAGTAAAGAGCTACAACCATGGAAACTACGGCGAGAAGAACCGGAGGAGGACTCTTCGAAGGCATCTACAGAGTTTTGATGCGTCGGAACTCCGTCTACGTTACTTTTGTTATTGCCGGCGCTTTCCTCGGTGAACGAGTAGGGTTTCTCTTTATTCAATTTATCCACTTCTGATTCATTCGTTCCTGATCATCTGAACTTTTTTCGTTCGTAAATTCTTCCGATTTGATAGTTTTTGTGTTTGATCTATTAAGGATTTGATGTTTCGAGTTTCTTATTTTGTTAGAATTCTGTTCGGATCTAAAACCTAAAAAAATTCTTCGGATACCTAATCTCTAGGGTTAATGTTACGTTTCCCGTGTTTGTCCTTAGAATCCATGAATCTTGTAAGAAAGAAACCGTATGCCCTAATTCAATTGTTACCTGTTTAATGTTTTTATGATTCGATTGATAGATTGGTAACTCAGTTTATTGGTTTCAGGCTGTGGATTATGGAGTTCATAGGCTATGGGAAATGAACAACGTCGGGGTACAATTTCTAAATCATTTCTTATTTAAATTCTATTCGTTAATCTAAATTCATGAGTTTTTTAGTCTATATTGATATTAACTACTCATACTTGTTTCTAAACTTTGCTATCTGAAGAGACCTACCCAACCTTGTTGAAGAGGTTCTGTTTTTTAAGGGTTTTGTAATGGAACTTCTAATTCTTTTATTGAGTTTTTCACCTCGACAGCGAATAGATATCCAAAAACGATAGGGTAGTGATAGAGCAAGGAAATCCCAAGCATATTTGGGAGAATACCGAATCAACGGACGAAACTTCATCTTGATTTAGGACACAAATGAAGATGAAGTTGACAAATTAACCCTGGTCGTTGATTTGAGATTCCTTCTCAAATCTGCCTAGGATTTCCCTTGTATATCATTTTCGAATCCGATGTTCTGATGATGAACTATTCTTCGTATAATTTGAGAAGGGAGATGCTAGAGTGCCCAGTTTTTAGCCCATTAAATTGCCCAGCTGATGTGGAATCACTAAAAGACAAGGGTTTTTCAAAGTTTGACTACGGTGGGGACCGCTTTTATTTCTAAATAAGGAAAGTTGGGCATTTTAATGGGCAAAATTGCTGGGCACTCTATCATTTCCCATTTGAGAATCACTACGGAGTTTGACACCACATTTTATACGAGATTTGTTAATTACTATGGGTTTTGTGGGATCACAATATATTATCCTTGACTCCTTGTTAACACTTGACAAAGATGTAGGAATTGAATCTTCGGTTCTTAGTCTAATGACTTTTAGTACATTTCTGTCATTTCATTCATGATCTGGACTTTTTTTGCTATTCCGGAATTTCTTAGAAACTGTAGGAGCATCTCAATTTTCTGAAGCATGAATGATATTGTTCTGAAGCATGAATGATATTGTGATATTGCAAAAAGTTGCATCTCAATATAGATTGTTGAGAAAGTGAGTGAGAGAGAAAGAAATGTAGTTCTTGGGTAGTTTCTTATTGCATGAAGAGAGAGAAAAGGGACAGAAGATCACTAGGATAATCCAATGGGAGACCAGAAGCCGAGAATGCCTTCATCTTATCAATTGACAACAGCACCAGTCCCCTAGCCATTGAACGCCTTCACATCACAGAACCTCGGAAGATATTTGCTCCACTTGGAGGAAAAAGCAATGGGTGTCTAAGAAATTAGAACTCTAGAGGCTAGAGCTTTTAGATAATCTTGCTTTAGGAACAACAACAATCAACTGATACGGCCTTCTCTACAATTGCATTCATTCATATAGCTCATGGTGATTAAATTTTGTCAAACAGTAGAAACAAAAACTCTATATAGGGTGTCGGAGAAACTACGGATCATGGTGTGCGAAAAAAGTTCTACAGAAATGTCTTTGAAGCTCCATTTTGAAACCTCTTCATCTGCATCATCATCACCTATGCCACCAAAATAGAGCTAGATGTCAAAGCTTCGACGTTCATGGAGCTACACTAACCAAGCATATGATTTTAGTTTTTATTGCATAACAATTAATAGAGTGGTGGTGGGGGTTCCCATGTTCGAAACTTTGATATTAGACCAGAGAACTGCTCAAAAAGGAAGTTCGGGAGCGTATAAGATAAAAGGATGCATATTTGCTTGATATAAATTATAGTTATTGTCATTTGCTACTCAATTGTGTTTGCTTTAGCATAATTAGGTTGTGACGGGTTAGTGAAATAGTAGTGACTTTTCTGTCTTGCTGGCCTAGCTGGATTAAATGCCAGCATGAAGGAGGCTTTTCTTTCTCCTCTATTTGAAAACATGGAACTAAGGCTATCTGATGTTGTAATAATGAATTCTTGGAAATAGTACCGTGATTTCTTTTTCTTGAAGAATTCTAGTAGTGGTAAATTTTTATTCCTACAATGTCATTTTTAACTGAAACATTTTGTGTTTATGTATAATGCAGAAGCGATACGAGGATATTTCAGTATTGGGAACAAGGCAATCCGAAGAATGAATATATCAGCAATACTCTTCTACAAGTGTTTTTTTCGTTGTTGAATTTTGGACTTTGAAATGCCGAACTGATTATTGTTCTTGAGGTATCAGTAATTGCGGAAGCATTTTGCTGATGATTTAATAATAGCTCGATTGATTTTGGGTAAAACTTTTGTAATCTCTTTCTGTTTTATATGGAATAGAGTACATTTATCAGAATGTCTTCATGGTCTTATCTCTGTTTTACTGGTATTCAATATATTGAAACCAATTTTAACTCTTCATTTATTTCTTTAGCATAAACTTTCGATTATCTTGATTCATCACGATATATTTGGTTACCCATTTATCGTCTCAGTAAAGCTCCTTAATCTGAATCACTTCTCATCCCATGTGTTTGGGAGGATAAAAACATTTTGAATTTTTTAAAATTGTAGATACTCTGGCTCATATTTCTTTTCCGGCTCATATTTCTTTTCCTTCAAATTGAGATACAAAGTGAGACTAGAGGTCTAGATTCTCTGTGTCACATTTCAGATATGCTATATTGACTTTGGTTGATTTTAGATCCATTCCAAAGCATATAAGAGTTAACCTAACCCAGCTATCCAAGTTGAGTGCGTCTTTTCTGCAAAGCTATTGTTTCAAATTGATCTCTCTTGCAATTTTATTGCAGTTTCTATCTTCAAATTTAAAAACTTCAACCATGACATATTAACATTGGTTAGAACCATTATCTTTAAAAGCATAAAAGAAAATGGTTGCCTACCATGAACGAAAAAAATCCATCTACAGATCGAAGGTTTATTAAAAAATTAAGAACGTTGATTTTGTGTAAATCAGAAGTAAGCATTGAATTCGTGTAAATCAGAAGTAAGCATTGAATTCGTACTCTCTTAAACACACTTTCCGTATTATGTAACTCTCATGTCGCTGAACCGAAGGAATTAACAATTATCCATGTAAATCAGTGATTTATTCACTTATGAATGAAAAGGGTTTCAATGATTTCACAAAAAAAAAAAACACACTTTCCGTATCAACAGAAGAGTATTAAAAGCCGAAATCGCTACTAGCTTTTCTAATGTCTGTCCAATTCTATACCAACATGAAATACTGATTTGGCCGAGTCAGCTTCAACGACGGAACCCTGTTTTTAGGGTTTGCACTTCATCTTCTGTCTCTCTGGTTGGTTTTCTCCCTCTTCTTCTTATCTCCCAATCATAATCATTTGGAGATAAATGTATTTTGATAATATATCTTCCTAAAAAAAGGCCAGCGCTTTGGGAAAAGCTAAATAGTTTCCGGGGTGTGAAATTTTAAAGGGAATATATAGAATTTTAGAAATTTTCTGGAGAAATAAATTTCAAGGGGAAATAAAAAAAACACTCCACCTCACCTCACTCTCTCTCCACCTCACCTCTTTGTCTTCTCCGATTAGGTCGCCGACTGGAAAATTTTCCGGGCGACGATCATGAAAAAAAAGAAAAAAAAAATTCACTCTCTCTCTCTATAGAAACTCCGGTGAAGGGATTTCCCTTCGCCGGGAAATTTTTATTTTCATGGTCGCCGGCCGGAAAATTTTCCGGGCGGCGACCTAATCGGAGAAGATAAAAAAGTGAGGTGGAGATAGAGTGAGGTGAGGTGGAGATAGAGTGAGGTGAGGTGGAGAGAGAGAGAGCTGAGGTGGATTTTCCGGCCGGCGACCTAATCGGAGAAGATAAAGAGGTGAGGTGGAGAGAGAGTGAGGTGAGGTGGAGAAGTATTTTGCTTTTCCGCTAAATAAAATTGTCAAATTTTTGACCAAGTCTTCACATCCCGGAAATTATTTAGCTTTCTCCAAAGCGCTGGCCAAAAAAAATAGTAGAAGGCATGAAATTATCCACTAACAAAAGAACTTTTTTTTTTTTTTTTGTTGAAACACTAACAAAAGAACTTGAAAATATAAAAAACAAAAAAACGGAGTTGAATGGCTTCGCCCGGGTTCAAACCGGAGACCTTCAGTGTGTTAGACTGACGTGATAACCAACTACCCCACGAAACCTTGGATGGTGAAATTATCAGCTTTATATTACATAGGTATCACAGGAGTTGGATTGTGTTGATATTCTTCAATTACCTGCCTGAGATTTGAAAACCTAATCTTGAAATTCCTCAGATTGATCATAATCCGAAGACAATGACAATGGGAGGAGAAAATGAACCGTTTGAGATCAGAAGATTGCAGATTTCAGACAAATCCAAGGGTTTCGTTGAGCTTCTCCAACAACTTAGCATTTGTGATTCTATCTCAGATGAAGAATTTGAAGCGAGATTTCAAGAATTAAGCTTTAATGGCGAAGACCATTTTATAGCCGTCATTGAAGACGATCAATCCAAGAAGATAATCGCAACTGGATGTTTATTTGTTGAGAAGAAATTTTTGAGGAGTTGTGGGAAAGTAGGTCACATTGAGGATGTTGTTGTGGATTCAAATGCAAGAGGGTTGAAATTAGGGCAAAAAGTTGTTGAATTTCTTAGTGAACGAGCTAAATCAATGGGTTGTTATAAGGTGATTCTTGATTGTGATGAGAAAAACAAAGGGTTTTATGAGAAATGTGGGTTTGAACAAAAGGGTATTGAGATGTCTAAGTATTTTAATTGTTAAATGATTCTTTCTTCTGATTTGAATCAGTATTTGATTATCATCTCAGTTTCTGAAAATAACCTTAGATTTTACATGATTATGCAATCATTTTGTACCCAAATTTATATTAAACATGAATCAATCTGTTAATTCTTGATCTAATTTAGTTTACACTGTTTATGTCCTAATGATAGATCAAAATGCATTATTTTTCTTTCCTTGATCTCTTGTTTTTAATTATTTCATTTGAAAAAAAAAATTGGACAGGTTTTAGATGGTAGTGTTGGTGATGGGTGTATAGAAATTTAGGCATTTGGGTATCTGAATTTCTCCGGAAACGTTCTTAATTTCTCATTTATCAAAACCCTAGAGATTTGGGTTTTGCTTTCCTACTAAGATGGCAACTAACTTGCGTTGTTTTTCTTCTGCTGACATTATGAACTCTGTGGGAGTATTAACTGTTCTAAGTGGAAGAACTTTTAATGAGAATCGTATGGTTAGAATTAGTCCTCTGAAGATGTTAGAAAATGGGACTTCTGGTGCTGGTAAAAGAATTGCTTCGATATCTTCTCGTTTCAGATGTTCAGTCAACTCCCATGGAGTTAATTCATTTCACAATAACGAGCCTTTCATGAATCTTCGCCCTGAAGTGTCTTTGCTCCAAGGAGTTGAGAGATATGACCCAGTTATTAGTCCGAAAAAGGAGAGTTCAGGTGGAAGTATTACCGAGAACTTAATAGATTCATCAACACCAGATAATTACAACGAACCGAAGATAAAAGTTATTGGTGCTGGTGGTGGTGGGTCTAATGCTGTCAATAGAATGATTGAAAGTTCCATGAAAGGTGTGGAGTTTTGGATAGTCAACACTGATATCCAAGCAATGAAGATTTCTCCTGTGTTTCCTGATAACCGCTTGCAAATTGGTCAGGAGCTAACTAGGGGTCTGGGTGCCGATGGGAACCCAGATATTGGCATGAATGCTGCAAAGGAAAGCAAAGAATCAATAGAAGAGGCTCTTTATGGGTCCGACATGGTATTTGTAACGGTAAGATAAATGTTGAATTATACGCTTTGTGATTATATTCTTCAACCTTGTTATAACCTATGTTTGACGTTAACTTATTAAGTTAGTAGGCTTCTAACTAAAAACCAATCAGCAGTGAGTAGAGAGGTCCATGGAGTTGATATCGCAATCCAAGCAGCATTTTTGTAAAAAAAAAAATTCTGATCTCCTGCACACAAGGTTACTAGGTCTCGATGCTTCACCTACAATTCAGAAGACTGTAGAAATGGGGATTTTTAATTGGCAACTTTTGGATTTCACTAGCAGTATTAAGCTTTATTGTTTAAATAAAGAAAATCCTCGAGCAACTCCAGTCTGTCAACAACGCATTTGGAGCTGGTCTCAATAAATTTCAGAACCATATAGACTACTCTTATGTCAATGACACCAAATAGGATATTAAATTAATGGAATTGGATATAGATAATAATAAAAGTCACTTCGAGGTTCTCCATGAATTAAGCATGGGACAGAGCTTGTATTGGTAGCTTCAGGATTGTATTGGTAGCTTCAGGCTCGTATTGGTATCAGTTGGTTTCTTAGTTAACATTCTTATGCATTGTATTGCAAGTCTAATACAATGTTCTTCGGTAACCATATTTTGTCTGCAGTCAACAAGTCAGAACCATACATTTTGGAGTTGGTCCTCTAGTAACTTGGAATAATTTAATCAAAAATTTCTATTTATGATATTTACAGGCCTTGGTTGTTTTTTCCTTTTATGGATGGGTGATATAAGTCCACCAACACAAGAAGATTAATGTTTGTCAAGTTGTCTAGGTCTCGCCTCCTTACTGGGGGAAATACGTAGGAGTCTAGGTAGTCATTTTTCTGGAGTTGCCTTGATCAATAGTTTGGTCCTCCCAGTGTTTCAATACGTGCCTGCTATATGGCGCTTTCTTAGGCTATACCTAAAGTGTAGTTGAATGTGAACCAGTCTGTGATAATAGATGGTAAGGGAATGACCGAATGAGAGTCAGCAAGGACGTTAAGATATCTTTTACATATAAAAACCCATAATCTATTGAAGTTCTTCGATTTTTTTAGTTATTCTGAACTTGTTTCTGTCCTGTCCTGAAGGCAATGCTCAATCTACGTAGAACTCTAAATGATGCATGTTCAGAATTGTCAGTCTCTTTATCTTTACTTGGTCATTACTCATTATTTAGTCTTCTGTTTATTTGGTTGTGTTTTGACATTATTTTCTTGCAGCCTAGTTATTTAATCGAGGGTAGCCGTATATCATTCCAGGTTCCTCATTTATCCGAGACCATGGTATGTTTATTCTCCTGTTTTGTGATTTGCTTAAGGTTAGCTTACTGTTCTGGCAAACTGTTCCAAGATCTGAAGAATTCGCGAATCGATTTTCTATGCGTTATTATAGGAAGTGCAAGTTAATATTTCTGCTCAAGAGGTGGGGGCAAGAGAAAGATCTGCTTACAACTCTTATTCTTATGAAAATGTTCCTATGTCGTCATTAGCTCGGATTTTCAGGTAAGGTTTCCCTAGTCGTCTTTTCTAAGTTATTTGAGTCATGTTTTCTTTGTTGTTTACCTTGAAAATTTTCTCTTAATTTTTTCATTTTTTATTTTTAAATTTTGATTTCATCTATAATATTTAAAGTGAGAGAATGAGAGACGTCAGAAGTGCGTTTTATGGATTTATCAATTTGTTGCTTCCGTCTTCCAGGTTGAGAACTGGAAATATCGTTTTCAACTACAAGTACTACAACAACAAATCGATGAAGACGGAAGGTAAGCATGACTAAATTTTCCAACATACTTTTCTTCAGCAATTTGTCTGTTCCATTAATGTTCACTTCTCCACTTCAATAAGTCCAATTAAATATTGCAAGACTCAGAATATTTTGCTTGGACTACATACTGCGTCCTGATAGACTTTTCAGTTTTCATACATTTTTTGGCTCGGTGCAATTAGTGACTTCTAATGTTGTTCGTTCATTTTTTTCTTCTGGGGCTGAGCTTTATGTGGCTAGTAGCTCTCTCCATTTTGTATCGAATTGGGGCTAGTAGCTATAGGTTGGGCTAGAGCGTATACTTATCTCGATTTTGTATCGAATTGGGGGGGGGGGGGGGGGGGCTGTTTTTACTTGGATGTAATTTTATGTAGCTCCCCATTTTTGTTCCTTTCCTTTCTTTCTTCCCGTGTATTCTCTATTCTTTTTCCTCAATATTAATTCAAAGTTTTCAAAAAAAAAAGAACCTCTCTCCATTTATCGCCTTTCTGATTGCATTAGACCTGAATTATTTTATTATAAGAATAAGATAGATAGCTATAAGTTACTTGTTTTAATGTTGTAGAACAAATATTTTATAATTGTGATATATATATCAAATCCGAATAAAATGTTTTCTTTCCTTTCCTTCTTTTTTATGATGGTGCAACTTTGTGATTTATATCCAAACTAGTTAGGGTTCATGTTGTTTGTGAACTTGTTCCGATGATCCGATCTAAATAATTTTATGTGAATTAATTGTTCGCTTCTCCTTCCATTTTTCCAACTCCTCTTGAGTAAAATTGTGATTTATATGTGACCTAGCACTACATATGCATTTACATATATATAATATTTACATATACATCCCACAACTCCGTAGATAGATGTCATCATATAATCCTCTATTTAAAGCGATTGTCATCAAAATTTTCTGCGACCTAAGTAGTATCCTGCCACATGCACGTTCTTGTGTATTGTAGCTCTTCGTAGTCTCTGATTGCCTCGTTGACGTACAACTGCTCTTGCAGTCTTCAAGACAAGATGTTTAATTCATTTGTATTGTTCATCTAAGTTCTCCTCCTTCCCTTTTTCAGAGATTCCAGCTACTAACCCAATACATTTCCTCAATTGCAGTTACTGAAGACTTCTCCCGTCCTTTTTGCTTGTTGAAGTGTGCAAGCTTTGGGGTTGTATATTAGTTTCATACATCTGAGCCAATCTTTGTTGTTTCATTTGGTCATAAACAAAGATCTGATATTCAGGCTTTTGTGCTTTGGCTTAACTTTTGTTTGTAGGGTATGAGATCTCACTTGCTTGCAAGCCATGACCTATTCAACTTTGAGTTCTGGGTATGTAACTTCTGACGTCTTTTGTGATCCTGCTGCTCTTATGAACCTGAAGTTAAATTTTGGCTAATTATGGTTAGGGGTGGCAATTTAGTCCGAACCGGTGGGTTTTTTCCCGAATCCGCCCCTAATGGAACGGGTTTTACCGCCCCGTTTATTAAATGGGACGGTAATGGTATGAAGATAAAACCATTTACCGGGTTCGGGGCGGGTTTGAGATTAGGTAGTAAAACCCGCCCCGCCCCGATTATATATGTTATGTATTATTATATATACAATAGGTTTCTAAAACTTTTTATCTTATATCATCAATTTAACTATTTTATATTTTATATTATGTAATAAGTTGTAGTGTTTATAGTTGATAAAACCAAAATGGTACTCCCTCCGTCCCAAATTAAGAGTCCCATATCGGTAATCCAACTTATTTTCATTTTTTTTCTTTTTCCAAGTTTACCCTTATTTATTTGAATACTTTTCTTGAAGTAATTTAAGGATTATAATTTCCATTCTAGAAATACATGTAACTTTGCTTGAAGTAATTAACTTTTTCTTGAAGTAATTGAAAGATTACAAAGAAAAACTAACTTTTGTATTGGAAATGTCAAATATCTTAATTAACTTAATTAATGCACCATATATTAAAGATATCATAGAAAGGGTATTCATGGAAAAATAAGGGATTTTATATGATATATTAGGAATGAGACTCTTAATTTGGGACATCCAAAAAAGGAATAGTGGACTCTTAATTTGGGACGGAGGTAGTATAAAATTTTGTTTATAATATTTATATTATTTTGATTAATCTAACTTATTTGAAATAAAAATATGAAATTTATGTTTAAATCCGACCCGCCCCGCACCGTTTCATGTTAAACGGGGCGGGGCGGGTCGGTAATGGTTAATTAATTTCTAATCGGAACGGGTATGGTAATTAAATACCCGCCCCGATTAACTATTGGAACGGGAATGGTAAAACCCGTTTACTAACGGGGCGGACTTGGGAAAGAGGTAACCCGTCCCAAACCCGCCCCGTTGACATCCCTAATTATGGTGTAGGAATCAGATGAATTCCAGGCTGTAAATGTTTCTCTAAGAACAGATATTTGGACACCTGAGGTCAGGTTTCTGTATCTAAAAATTCCTCTTACAGTACTTTTTGGCATCCTTGTACTGATATTAAGGTTATGTAGATCATATCCTTTTGAAACTATACGCTGAGCTTAAAGATGTTGAAAAGAATCTTTTATTTTGTTGTTGTCTCTCTGAAAATGTGCCCCTCTCATGTTCTCCTTTAGATGACTGCGGATGGAGTTGACCTAAAGTCTGAACCGTTTGAGTTCTGGTAATTTCTAGCATTGGACTGCATTTCGTTGTATACATTGGTTGTATAAATTTCTTAGGAGCTGGTTAAGTTACTTGTGAATTGTGCAGCTCAAAACCAAGAAGACGTAGAAATTCAATGAACAGTTCTCAAAATGAAACACATGTACATCCACATATCTTAAACTTGGGTCGCCTGAAGGTGATGGTGTGGCTACTAATGAGGTTTTTATGGATGATGCTGAAATGATTTTACCAGCCATGCCTGTAGAATCTCCAATGGATGTTGAGCCTACATGTCATCTATCTAGTCAGAAGTTACAGAAAGGTTGGTCTGTAATACCACAAGAGTCTGAGGATCTTTTATTAAGGACTACTTTCAGGATAGAGCGTACTAGCTACCAATATTTTTTTTTGAAACTTTTGAATGAATATATTAAAAAGAAAAAATGCCCCTAGATCTTTTCAAGACTGTTTAGACCTTAGACCCACCTTTTAGTTCTTACATAGTGTTGAACACTTGAACCATATAACCGGATGCCCCTAGATCTTTGTTTTTGTTATTAGACAATTAGGCATGTGAGTGATGTTAAAGCAAACATATAGGTGGAAGTTTTCTGATTGCATGTCATCACATCTCTTCCTTTTATCCTTTCTAGCTATGATTTACTCAACAAGATTGGTTGTTTATGTATTAGTTTCATGTTTGGTTGATTCATCCTTTGGGAACAGAGAAAAACAGACAAGCCATGGCTCCATATCTTAGTCAGCGGCGAGTACCAAGCCATGCTAAAGTGCTTTTGCTTAAACTTTAGATTGTACCAAATGCAATTCCTCTCAAGCCTCAATTTTCGGTTAGTGTAGTCCTCTTCACTAGCATGGTACTAGGGGTTGCCACGGTCTAGGTACCCGAGTATATATAGGACACGATGGGGCCAGGCTAGGCATATATGCAATATTTTTGCCCATAGTCCACCTAAATGCATCAATATTTCGGGCTTCCTGGGCCTCAGTCATAGGGAAATTAAGTACCTAATGACTAAGAATAACTATATATAAAAATGTTTAGACCTGAGATAGAATACAATACCAAGTTCTAGACACCATGATAAGAAAAACATTTGGAACTTCAGGTCATCCAAACATTGGAAATTTTAGATGTACTCCACCGAACAAGAAAATTTATGATTCTTTTCTTCACCCGAAACATTTTGTTTCTGATGTGCTCTGTGCAATATCTGCTTAGCTTCATCTTATTGGGAATTGAATTACTTCGTCTTTTGTAAGTAGACCCAACAAAAAACAACAAATGTCCACCCAGCAGAAAAAAATTCACCGGATATTTTTCTATACTTCGGGATTGAACTCATGCCAATACCTAAATTTAATTGCTCTAAGCCTACAAAAATTGAAATTTAGAGATAATCATGTTCATCATCATCCAATTCTCTGATCAAGTCACCAACGTGTTTAGGTGCTCCTTTTGTACGTGTGCTTATTTCCATTTTGAAGTAGTATTTCATTTTTCTCTTCTGTGCCTATCTTAAAGTATGCTAACAAGTCACCACTTGCCAACGTGAGCCAGGTGCTCCTTCAAGTAATGAAAGGGGGAAGATATCTAAACCATTTCTCAAAGAGAATGATTTGCCAAATGGGAGGCATAATGCAGGGAGCAATGGTTCGGAGACATCTTCTGTATCAGAGTTGATGGAACATGATGCATCAAACCCCAACTGTACTGGTGTTTCAAACCCTAACTGTACTGGTGTTTCAACTGGTACGCCTAAGTCTTCTAAAGGACCCGAATGCCCTCAATCAGTAGGTGGACACAATCTTACTCCCTCTGCAACTCTACAATTTACGAAGACAAGAAAATTATCATCCGAATGAGCTGATCCTAGAAAGTATGTTCATGAATCTTAAACTTTGGAGTATATTAATATGTGCTACATGGTGGCATGTCGCATTTCTTACAGTGTGGTAGTTATCATCTATTTCCTGTCTATCATTCCTGAATGTTATGGTGGCATGTCGCATTTCTTTATGTGGATCATCGATAGGAGATCCTAAGTTTGTGCTTGAATACTTTCTGTGCATTTCACATAGTAGATTTTTTTCATTTTTTCTTCTTGCATGCTTTGATTCCACCCAGTCGGGGAAAAAAGTACACGCTTCTATGTTTCTACTGCCTAATTTCTACTGTTCACTTGAGGTTTCATTGGTCTCAAGACAATGCACTAATCTGAACATTTTGGTTGGTAATCAACTTCCTATGTTGGAAAGTAGCACTAAATATTTCGATAAGAAACATGGCAGACACGACTTTTATCATTATGTGCTGTGTAACTGATACACATGAAGATTAATAGACCTTAAGTTTTTTACATAAGTTCTTGCTTCCTGACGAAACCAACGTGCCATGTAATTCCCTTCTGAAGAATCAATTTTGGCAGTTCACTTAGGGACCCTCTTCCCAGGTTGTTCTGCAAGCTAAGATGTAGTCTGTTAAGAGGTAAAAAACACCAAAGCTCCTTTGACGGCCTTTTTATCGAACAACCACGAGTCTTGTGAATCCCCTAATAAATATATAACTATTTTCTTATTCTAGAACTGGCTTATGGTTAATTGTGGGGCGGAGGATACCAAAGCTGTATGGCTTTGGAGGCCGATAATATTTTCTTATTCTAGAACTGGCTTATGGTTAATTGTGGAGCGGAGGATGCCAAAGCTGTATGGCTTTGGAGGCTGATAATATTTTCTTTTCTGACTACGAGCTCTTTCTGTTACCAAGATTACTCATTTTTCTTTTAAAGTAGCACACCGCTCGACTTAAGTTATCCTGTTCTCTTTGCAGCCGTGCAATGCTACAAAAGCGACAGTTTTTCATTCTCATAGAGCTCAGGTAACAGACTATGTATTTGATTATTCCAATCCTCTTTTGAACTTTTTTGTTCCTGTGCCACCTTTGCTTTGTGAATCATTTGCAGAGCTATAATAGGCAATTTGCTAGCTAATGTGTTTTTTATTGGTCAGCTTTGTGACTTGAAACATGAATGTCCATGGTAAGAGAGAAAACTGCTTTTGAGTATAATTTTTCAAATAATTCAACATGGAAACTTGTATGGTTATTAGTTCTGGTATCAGACGTTGTATGAGGTACGTGGAGTGGAAAGGTCTAAACAGGATAAGGAATAGTTATTAATGTTTCATTGCCCTAGCTATTATGTCCTTGCAATTTTTACTTACAAATTTTGCTATTTTTGTGTAATTTATGAAAAATTTTAACCTGAAATATATTTTGTACTTTTCTCATGATTACGTGCCAGATATCTTTTTGAACAAAGAATATTAAGTTTGGAACCAAAGTTTGGCACAGGGCATCCCAAAATAAATTTAGAAACTAAATTGTTACAAAAATGTGCCTGCTTTGCACTAAAAATATCGAATGTGATTGAACATGTCTGAATCTTTCTATTATCCATTGCTTCGTTTCATGTTTCCCAGATACCCCATATTATTGTGTGAGATAGTAGCTTCCCTAGGTTATTTCATTCCTTTGGGACTTGAAGCTCCCACTACTGCAGTTACTGATTTAACCCTAAACAGACCAGCCGAACCATATTCACCGAAGATACATACATATATCACGTTATACCCACTGATGTAACAGCGAGTATTCGGCAAGAATATCTGAGTATCTGACACGAGTATCTGAGTGTTGATGCGGCTTTAAAACCTTAAAAGAAGTATCTATGGGAGTGAATGTAAACTATGATTATTTAAATTACCCATAAATAAATACCATAGATTTTTGTCTTTCTTGCATTTTACATTAGCATGTGAGGCTACTTAGGCTTTATACTTTTGGAGTTCTTTGTTTTCTTCAGAGTTGGTAGGACAAAATCCTCCAGTTAGGAAATTCTAGCGTTCTATGAAGGACAATGCTGTCCTATATTGAAGCAAAAAAAATGCCGTCCTATATGAGACATATAATCTACTTTAGGTGATCCACTTTCAGTGTGGAGGGATATACCAGATTATAATCTTGTTGCTTACTTCTATGCGAACATTAGAAAAAGTACAAATACAAATTAACCATTGCAATACAAGGCATTATTCCTCTTTTTTCTTCAGTTATTTTGGTTCTTACCTTTTGTTATTCTTCCTAGTGTTTATTGTGAAATTGAGTATGCAGGCTAGAATGGGCGGAGGAACTGCCACTGGTGGGGCCCCTGTTATAGCAGGAATTGCGAAGTCAATGGGTATCTTGACTGTTGGTATCGTCACAACTCTGTTCTCCTTTGAGGGAAGACGGAGAGTAGTTCAAGCCCAAGAAGGAATTGCTGCTTTGAGAGAAAATGTTGATATATTGATAGTCATTCGAAAAGACAAGTTGTTGACTGCTGTTTCCCAATCTACACCTGTAACAGAAGAAGCCTTTAACTCGACCGATGATATACTTCGTCAAGGTGTTCGTGGTATTTCTGAAATAATTACGCTATGGAATGCCTAAAGTCGTTATAGTTATACAAATACAGTACTTTCATTTATACAAAAAAATGAAAAAGTGGTCTAGTTGCATAGTTAGGTCAAATGGAGGGATAAAACCATTCTACTTACATGATCACGGAAAATAATTATGTATTGAATGCTAGGATTTTTCAAAATCTCAGCCCAACTTTCCTTTATGTTTATTGGTTTCCTTGAAAGTACATGCTACAATTAGGTGGATGATGAAGTGGTCATTTATGGCAAGACCTTTAAATTCTTCATAATCTCTTTGATTTCCTCGTTTCATGACAACTTCTGCATATAATCCTATTTTGTCGTTGGTACTGGACTTCACTATTTGCAGGTTCCAGGTCTGGTGAACGTTGATTTTGCAGATGTTGGAGCAATTATGGCAAATGCTGGTTCTTCTTTAATGGGTATAGGAACTGCAACAGGTAATAAATAGTCTATTTGTTAAAAAGATTTAGACTATATATACGTATATATATTAATGTGTGTTTATGTGTATTATTTGTTAGATGCTTTGTTTTGCGAATGAAATTCAAAACATATTCCATGCATGCCATATTGCCATATAGTGTTGAAGTCGTTCTTAAATTTTCCTCTATCAGATACCCTCGCTGATTTGTACAGAAATACCATTTCTTATATAATCATTTACCTGATTGCCGATTAGGAGAATAATAATAGAAGATAATTTGCTTAAATTGATGACTTCTTGTTGGCCACCGACAGTCATAGTTTCTATTATTAGCTCCTTACTTCATCATGTTAAAAAGAAAACATGTTTTTATCTTCCCACTTCCTGGTTAAAGATTTCAATGGTATGATGGTAATCATTTCTTTGCAGGCAAGACTAGGGCAAGAGATGCTGCATTAAATGCGATTCAATCTCCTTTACTAGACATTGGTATGAAAGGGCAACTGGAATCGTATGGAACATCACCGGTGGTCCTGATTTAACTTTGTATAGGTATGCTGTTTTACTAGTCATCTGGGTTTTACCTATTTCTGTCACTCCTTCATCATTACGTTTGTTTTTTCACTTATTGTTCATAAACCCGAAGAACATTTCTCAATGGGTTATAATAATCACATTGTTATAGTAACCTGAAAAAATGTAGTAAAACCGCAAATAAAGCAACATGATCTGGATAAACAATTCAAACTGATAATACCTCACTCTGTCCTATTTTCTGCTTTTCTCTTTTTCTTCGATTTAAGTTTGTTCTTGATAACTTTTTTTTTGGAATAAACACGTAACTGTCGTGAATAAATGGCATTAACACATCAAAATGGAATAGTCTCCTAAACCGCAATGGAAACAATACATATGAACCCTAAAGTCCATAGGAACAAACTCTAGAGGCCACCCGGAACTACCTTTACTTAATTTACACCTATAAATGACACGGGAAAATCTGAGGCAAACGCCGCAAACCAGCTCCTGATTGAAATGCATAATTAAATACGCTACGGGCAAACAATCTCAACGCATTTCACCTCGGATTCATTATATCCCTTTTGTCTTGGATATAAGTTTGAGTTAGCTATTTTCTCAAAATTTCAATGGTTACTGTCAAGAGCTAAATTAATTTCTGTATCTTTCTCTTTTCTTCTTCTTCTGTTGCCACATGAAACCATTATTTAATATGTTTGTCTTGCTGTGTTTTCAGTCTATTGAATACTATGCTTCCGTTACCTACTTTTATTCTACGAAGTTAGATTAATGTCACTTGTTCCTACTTTTTGCATCTGTTTGGCCCAGGTAAATGCCGCAGCGGAGGTGATATACGACCTCGTTGATCCAAATGCAAACTCAATATTTGGAGCTGTTGATCAGTCACTCAGTGGTCAAGTAAGTTTCGGGTCAGTACTTAGAACTCTTGAAATTTATAATAGCATTATCGTACAATTACCAAACTACAGGGTTTAAATCTCAAATGTTTGCTCACAAGCCACTTCAAGCCACAGTAAAATAACAGTCGAAATTTATCTTTCGAGTTTCGACACATTCAGGCTGTTCCTTAGGGCTCCTCTTAAAACTCACGAAATCAGCGTCATCTAGAATTCATGATCCGATTAAGACTAATCCTCCATTTTTCCAAAGTAATATTGTTTCATAATAACCCTTTCCTGGATGTATGAATCCAGGTTACTTAGTATAACTCTAATTGCTACCGGATTCAAGCGACAGGAAGAAACTGAAGGAAGGACTCCTCTCCAGGTGACTCACTTTCTTCTCCTACTTCTTTCCTTGAATCGAATTGAATTCTTCCAGATAATTCCGATTTCAGGGTAAAATGCAGGGAAGTCAGTTAGGCAATGGAGAAGTAAATCTCGGTGGAATCAATCGACGCCCTTCTCTCTCCGAAGGTAGCACAGTCGAAATCCTTGAGTTTCTGAAGAAGAAAGGACGGTCTTGTTTTCCTAGAGCTTGATATATTCACAGGGTAAAATGCAGCGTCATCTAGAATACATGCATGTAGGTAGTTGAGGAAAGTTAGTATTTCCTGAGGTGGCGAACAAGATTCGATCCTAATACTTAGTAAACGTTATTATATTTGTTTAACTGCAATCTCCTTTCGTAGTCTTACACTTTTGTCGAGTGTTCTTTTTAGGTCTGTCTCTTAGGCCCTCATGTTCTCGGTGGAACTTCTGATTTCCATAAACCTGGTGGTATTGTTTTCTTTTGGAAGGTTAGACTACGGTTCTAGGAAGTCATGAGAAAGACATTTATACATCGTCAAGATGTGATAAACACAATAACACGAGTTCAGTAAACTATGGATTCCACCTCCGCCGGGAATCAACAAGCAAGGAAAACAAAAAAGACATAGAGCTTTTCTCATGAGTTGAGATGTGATGTCAATCACTAAGAAACTGAAAGAAACCTCAGAAACGGAAGAAAGGGGGGGGGGGGGGGGGGGGGGAAGTGAGGAAGAAACCGATGTTACTCACCCGTCCGCCACTGGAAACACCACTTCCCGTCCGACTTGCATGTGTTAAGCAAGGAGAATTAGATGGTCTTCCTGAGCAGGCCTTTTATTTGGTACGTAACATCGATGAAGCTACCGCGAAGGCACAAGGGCTATAGCTCAGTTAGGTAGAGCACCTCGTTTACACACGCACCAATGTTTTTTTCAGGGGAGTCCATCATGCAGTTTTCTGGATGTTAAATACCATTGGATGGGTTACTTTTTATTGGCATTGGAAGCCCCAAGCAGTGGGAGGAGACCAGGGATCTGACCGCGTACCTGTTGAAGAATGAGCCGGCGACTCATATGCAGTGGCTTGATAATAGGAGGAGCACAAACTGAAAGATTCTGCAGCCACAAAGTATTAAATTGTTAGCACCCCCCGAATTTGAAGTATCCTACTTTCACGCGATTCACCCCTCCTCTGGGATCCCTGGGGAAGAGGATCAAGTTTTCCGTGTTTCAGAATACGGTTAACCAACATGGACCTCCAGGTTTAGAAGTTTATGTCAATTATGTTTTGCCAAATTCCATTTTGGAAGGGAAATTCAAGATTATGGTGATAATTCTATGTACGACTCATGAATGTGCAGGAAGTGCGGTGGTTATTTAAGACTTTCTACTTCCTCGGGCGTCAGTGGAAGTAAGATGATTTGAACTAGTGACCATTAGAGAGTAGAAACCCATTTCGGAATATGGTTTTCGTACATTGTTCTTTGATCATTGATCTTAAACTATTGCTGGGGTTTTATTTTTATTAAGTAGTTACAATCTCAGGTCTTGAAGATCTTGATTTCTAAGTTGGAGGATCACTGTGACTAGCTTGAGCTATGAAGTTTTGATGAGGTTGAACTTTTTTTGTTTTCTTTTATATACACTTCTGCATCATTTATCTTGAATGGATCTGCATCCCTATATGTCCTTAGTGTCGAAGTCGCAAAAACGAACCTAGTTTTGATGGACAATTCCTCTTTGGCTGGACCAGTCAGTCGGGTTTTCTAATCAACCTTATATTTGATCTGAATTCTATGTTTACATTTTTTTTTTATTCTGTAAACAACAAACTTACAACAATCATTCAACAGAGTCCATTCATGTAGTTCTCAGTTACTTAAAAACAATTTAAATTTCCACATACAAAATTTCTTATATTATGGTTTAGTAAGAAATATTGGACTGAATTCTATGTATGAAAACAACTCTACATTAAGTAAGTGGTAAATGTTAAAGTAATTACATCTTTTGTAAATATTTTACATTAGAAGAATAGTAATGGAACATGAAAATCCTTAGGCTATGGTACCAAGTGTTTCAGACAAAAAAAAAAGTGTTTCAGACCGAAATAGAGTTGATTGTTTTAAATCAATCTCATATTTTACGAGGGTGCTTATGGACATCCTAAAGGTCTATGGAGCATTCAAAATCGGGTAGGAAAGTCTTAGATGCCGCTCCTCCTTTCTTCATTTACGCCGACAAGGGAAACTGGCGAATTATCATCAATGATGTGATGATCCTTCACAAAAAAATTCAGATATTTTCCTCTTCTTCCACCACCGCCATTTTCTTCTCTTTCTCTCTTAGTGTTCCAGCAAAGGGAATGATTCTCTTCGTAGAAACCCTTTCTCCTGAGATAAACCCCTCGCTCGACGGTTTCAGACCCTCGATTGAGAGCGAAGTATGAGATGTAACATCTTCCCTCAATCAAGCTATTTAGAATTTTGCTTGAAATATTGATGGCCAATACGTGGACAACCAATTTTTTTATACGGACAACAATTATATATGAACAACTAAAAAAATTAAAAAAATTAAATGGAACCATTTTAAGGGAACATCAGTCTTGTTATTTTTCAACTTGTCTTCTAACTTTATTATTTTTCAACTAAAAAAGTTAGAGATTTTATTTAAAATCCTCCCTCCTTTCTTCCTTAAATCCTAACTTTATTATATTTCTTCTTCAAAGAATTAAACAGCCCTAGAACTTCAAAACCAAAACTAATTTCAGAAAAAACAACAACCAAATCCACAACTCAATTAAAACCCGTTTTAGATTCGTCTTCGTCATCCTCTTCACCAAGAAGAGGGAGAATCCTGGATTGGCTATTGTAGGGCATTAGATAATGATCCATTTAGAAATACACAACTTTTTTTAAGAGGTGAGAAGATTTCTTGTCTCCCAATATCACCACATCACTCTCTTTAGAACTTTTCTCTCTCTCTAGAAATATGAAATACCTTTTCACTGCTCCCCCAAGTTGGAAGTTGAAACCGGTTATTATCCCCTCCTTCGATTTAGTATTAATAACCTAAAGATGGAACAGATTATGATCCTCATCCTCCTATCATTTATTATTAATAACCTCTCAAGGTTTGGTTGGTTGAAAGATCATTTGACTGTTCAGAGTCAGAGACGAGATGTATTCAGCTTCTACATACTTCAACAATTAGGGTTTTCATTTCTAATTATTGTATTTGTTAAATGGTCCTCAGATTAGTTAAAATTAATATTCGAATCTTTATAGAGTTGTCCCTTTATTAAATAAAAATCAACTAAATTAAATATAATTGACTCGCAACCGAACCGAAAATAGTTGTCCACATAAAAAAATTGGTTGTCCGCGTAGTGGCCACCGAAATATTCTCCACGGTCTCAGACGAAGATGGTCTCGGTAAAGGAAACCTTTCCTTTTGGTGGAACACTTAAGAGTAGGGGTGGGAAAAAGATCCGAAAGACCGCTATCCGATCTGTTCGACCGAGATAAAAAGTGTCCATGGGCACCCGATGGTCATAACGGTCAGTGTCCGACCGGCCCGAAAGAATTGGCGGACGGTCACGGTCAAAATTCTATGTCGAAGGACCGACTGCTAACCGACCGGTACGAGTGACCGAATAGGTTGACCGACTAAATTGTCCTCATTTTTAAAAGTTGACCGTTGAATTTTATAGACATATGAATATATGATGATCGTTGGTTATAGTCATATAGTCCTCTGGAAGACCAAACATTAGTGCATGGCTTAATTATATCTTGTCAAATGATGATCAACTGTGTTTGATCTTTTTTATATTTACTTTTGATTTCTTGGCTAAACATCTTCATTTGCAAGTAATTTTGTTATAGGTAATAAAAATAAAGTTCTGAATTAAGTAAATTTATTGGAAAGTTCGGACCGAGACCGTCCGGTGTCCGACTGGACCGGTAAAATAAACGGTCTTGGACGGTCAATGGACGGTCAATGGACAAAGAATTCTTGAGAGTGACCGTCCGAGTCCGCCCGAATAAATAGGTGGTCACTAACAGTTTATGTCCGAGTCGACCGGTTCGATGAAGTTAGAGTCCGGTACCGACCGGTCCGGACCGATTCCCACCCCTACTTAAGAGGGACACAGAATGAGGGTGGGAGATAGAGAGGAAAAAAGAGACAAATATAGATATAGATAGAAAGAGAGGAAATAAATGCCAG
Source organism: Eschscholzia californica (assembly GCF_041429995.1). NCBI lineage: Eukaryota > Viridiplantae > Streptophyta > Magnoliopsida > Ranunculales > Papaveraceae > Eschscholzia > Eschscholzia californica. The sequence goes on along the minus strand of NW_028238198.1, from coordinate 65,679,433 downwards.
TTGTGGTCAGAGATGATAGTGGTTGTTGGAGGAGAGGAAAATCTTAAAAGAAAAATTTAAAGGATCGTTGACAATGACAGTCTTATCGACAATCTTTGTCGTCGTAAAAGAAGAAGATATGGTGAAATTTAGGAGACATCTAAAATTTTCTCACTTAAAATTTTGGAAATCCCGAAGATTTTGACGATGTTTCAAAGTCCTGACCTAGAATTTAAGAGAAGTTTTTAGCCCGAGAATGAAGTTGGATTAGTGTCATTTAAGAACGTTTTTTTATGACTCGTTGCAGACCATATAATACGAAAAAAAAATTCAAAAGAGGCTCCCGAAAGCGTCTCCTTCAAAGCAAATTTGAAGAAGTTTGTAGGACCGGGAAGAAAGGTCGTGGAACCCGAAATCCATCATTTATACCCGAGATCATTTAGCCCACGAGTACCCAAAGGTCGGTCCAACCCGACCGACCCGGTGGAATCAATGGGTTGGGCTTGGATTTTGAAGTGCTATCTGCCACCCGGCCTGACCCTTTAATATTTACTCGACATAACCCACTTAATAATGTTGTCTATTTATCCAATAATACATATGTACGTTGTGTGAATGTTTGTATACATATGTGTTTATGTATGTATAACATGTATATATATTACATAATAATACACTTTACTATTATAATTGTGGTGGTTGACTGTGAATGTGATGGTTGTATGGAGGTGGTGATCATAGTGCCACTAACCCGGTGAAAAAGATGCATAAAATAGATTAATAAATCCTGAGATATTAAATGTGCTTTGATATTTGTATTTATTTTAACTATATATTTTTTGATCTCGATGTACCTTTTTTCTTGACTAGTGAAAAACTAAATCGATACTGGAGAAACTCGAAAGTAGGGGTGGGAATCGTGTGGGTGGGGCGCCCACGAGTAAGAATACTCAAGGCTCGGGTTGGTCGGGTAGATTTTCTCTTTGGCTATTAAGGTAGTCGGGTAGATTGGATGGGTTATTTTTCACTTTCCTCTGCCCAAAGCTGGCTAAAGGAATTCGTGTTGGGTTATGGTGTCTCTTAGTGTTGGTAGCGGAATCTCAGACATCTAATATGTCTAATACTAGTATTCCAAGGATCTCATCCATAAGCCAATAAAGAACTAAGAGTTGGAGATTACCTTAATCGCTAGTTTTCAGTCGAACCTTTCCAATCGCTTTTGATACTCCTATTGTAGCTCCTCTACTTGGGACACCAAGCAACCACCTTGATCTCCCACCTTGTTGTTAGCTGGAACTCTAATGGTAATTAGATTGAAGAACACTTCTTCATGGACTAGATAGATAGTATTGAGAATTATCTCTCTTTCTTTCTCTACTTGATCTTGTAAAGATTGAAAGCTTCTTGAGAATTTTCCACACGTTATTCAAGTCTCAAAAGACATTATATATAAGCATAAGTTAGAGTAAAATCTTAATTAGGTTTCCCTAAAAGCCTTTCTTGAATAAGATTAAGGAAATAGTCGAAAATAGAAACCTATTTCAATTTTCCAATTTCCTCTAGCTTGGCCGACCAGAGTAAGCCCTAAAAGGGCATATCTGGCCGGCCCCATTAGGGTAGTCGGCCAAGCATGGTCGGCCCCTTTTTTGGGCCTAAAATCTCTCTTAAGTCCCCCCGCCCAAAATCCCTTTATTCGAGCCATTTGTACTATCTTTGCTTAAACTTCTTTTAGGCCTTTTGAGCATATCTATGGGTCTTGCCCATGCATATATGTCTCATCTCTCTAGTCATATCTTCCGATCAAGTTGACACTCTTTGGTGTAACCCGTTGTAGGATCCGGACGAAGTTAGCCCCGTATCGCTTTGCGATTTGACGATCGTAGTTGGTTTATAGCTAAACACTACGTCCCCTAAATCATCCGGACTTGATGATCTTCTTCATCAATTGTCCTATCCGACAAATTGCGCATTGCATCTTTGGTCGAAGTACATCTCCTTCAGTTGGGTTGTCAGGCATCGGACGAAGTTTCCCTTCCACCTCTCAATCAATTTTATTTGTTTGTTTATGGATTCAACTCCTTTTTTCTTGTTCATAGTTCAGTAGATAAGATAATATTGTATTTAATGTTGATCAAA